>NC_138888.1:24784042-25984042 GCF_965194825.1 Balaenoptera physalus
TCTGGGATTCTGGGTGTCCTATTCATAGGGACACATTCTTGCGGCTAAAACAGTGCTTCTAGGTTGTCTGCTCTGAATGAAAAGGATTTTCCAAATGTGTTTTCATAATGAGTGTTAGGATTTGGGCATCTATTTTATCCAAACTGTGAAAAGCCAATGGTAGCAATTCAACATTCTATCAATGATCTAAGTGACATGCTTACTTTTTTTCATAGAAACATTGTGGAGGAACACTCTTTAAGCGACTCTCTTAATGCCAGGCTTATTTTTTATTTCAACGTTTATTTCAATATACCTTCCCCCATGTGAAACATGGCTCCTTCCCTTTCCTCCCATCATGTCAATAAAGCTGTGTCCATGTCAGATAACAAGGAAACTGGGCTGTTTAGAAGCAAGGAATAGAGAGGCTTTCTGCCGGATAATTGTGGTGGCTCGGAAGTTCCCTGAGTTACTCTTGGGGGCGTTGAATTGTTCATTTCTCTGTGTCTCCAATAAAAATGTTAGCAACCAGAGGGCTCATCTTTCTCAGATTTACCTCCTCTCTCCCAGGTTGTTTTGTGCTTTTAAAAAACTGATTTCTCTGTCCGTGTCTGTAGCAGATGTTGCTTTATTGCTTGCTAACATTATGCTAACATTACACTTACAAAACAGTCTGTGGAGCCTGACTTCTGTCAACACAGTCTACGGGTTACAGCACAAGCTGGGAGATTTTTCCCAGCTCTAGTCAATGACTCCCTTTAGGCAAGTTGCCTAACTTCATCAGTTTCCACATGTAGACATGGGGCTCCATGATAATATATAAGCTGAAGCCTTTGGAGGAAAGGCCACATTTCTTGTTTCTCAAAATTTCTCCTTGCAGACATATTAAAAGTCTTCTGACTTTTCAGACAAGAGAAAGACCCGTCATTTAAAAATGACCTTTCCTTGCTTAGCGGGTCAAGCATTTTTTTTAGACTCTTGCTTTTTAAATACATCTTTGTATCTCAAATATACAACTGTCTCTTTTGAAACTTTTAAGTATTTTCCAAACCTTGAATGTGTGTGGACTCAAAGACAGATTATCAAGGTATCATTTTGGAGATAGAATATATTGCCAATTTATTTTACTAATACATATATAACATTGTTGTACAAGAACCTTGCTTGTCCAGCTGAGCAAAATGAATTGTTTCTTCTTTGCTTTAAGGCTAACAACTGAAGTTCAAGTCAACAGTCTTTAAGCACAATCCAGGGCCAAGAATAGTGGAGAAATAATGACAAATGAGGCATGAACTCTTCCCTTAAGGAAATGATGATCTAGGAGCGGACAGGGACTTGTAAGAAACTACAGTACACAGTCACAGTTAATAAGGACTAAATTAAAATGCAGATTTGCTCTGAGCCAGTGATGGAGACCACTGAGACAGGTGAAGACTTCAAGAATACAATGACTTTTAAGGTGGATCTTAAATGAACACTTGAATTTCAATACCTAAAGCAATGACTAAAGACTTAGAACCCTGAAGGAAGTAGTGATTCTTGGTTTTAGAAATTCTGTTTTTTTGACATGCTGGGCTATTTTTAAGTGCTAAATGTTGCCATTGTTTATCGTATACTACTCTCATTTCCAAGTTATTGAAAATCTGTAATTCAAATCATTTACATCTTGAAATTATTACTGCAGTTAAAAGTTCAAATCAAACAAAAGTACATTTATTTAGAAAGGCTCTTGACCACATTCCCTCACCTGTTTGAAACTCTTCCAAGATATTTTATTGTTGCTTTAATTTCCATTTCCAGGGTTTATGTTTATTAGTCTCTTGCATTTCCTTCCAGAGGATAGGAGCAGCTAGGGAAAAAGTAAAAGTGCTTGATGGAGGATTAGAGGAGGAGGGAAAGGCATGCCCCAGGCACAGTTCCAAGCCTTTCCCACCCTCCCCATCCTCACCTCCCCAGCCTAACCTTCTCTTTTGTCCTCAGAATTGAATTCTCTTGGTTAGAGCCATTCTGTGAGGCTCTAACTCTTCCCCCCAGGATGATTTATGTTAGTCTTCATCTTCTTCCCCAATCATACTTCTAGGGAGAATCCAGCTGAAGGGAGGGGAAATCTCAGGCCTGCAGACGGGCGGAATAGCATCTGATTAGAAAGAAACGTAATCAGAGCTCACTGCTCTATAAATGTATCACATGAACTAAATACCAAAATTTCCATGTCTTTGTTTCACTCCAGAATTACAATCACTATGAGGGAATTATTAATATAAATACTTGAGGCACTGATAGTACTCTGTGCTCTGTTGAATATGTTTGGGGGAGAGGGCTGAGGGGCAAATATTGGGGACGTATATTGGGACATTTGGGACTTACTTATACTAAGAATTTATTCTTTGTTTATCTGAAACTCACATTTAACTGCAAATTCTGTATTTTTATTTGCTAAATCTGGCAAATCTAAATGGAATTTGGAAACTGCAAGGTCACTGCAATCTTTGAAAGATCAGTTTCCAAACAAGTCACAGGGAAGCCAGATCACCAGAGGATTAGGAGTGAGTGATTATAAGGAAGGGGAGACAAGAATAGACTACTTTTCTCAGAAGTTGGATGCTGAAAGGAAGGAGATGTGTTGCTATTTGGTTTATGTACGGGCCTTTTGGATATGCCCACAATGAGGACATGATTCAGTTAAATAAAGGAACCCATTTGGTTAAGACTAGATATCATCTCAATAGGTTGTGCTGGAGAGTCTGTCAGGAAGCATAAATCTGCCATTTTGCCTTTTAAAATAATTAGCACAAATGTACCATTTCTGATTCTTATGTCCAAATAAAAATTCTATATATTTAATATAATTATAATTAATCCAATTTTACCTCTTCAAATACTGAGTAGAAATTATTTGTTTACCTTAGTAAAAATTTTAAAGAAATAACTGACTGTGTCAAAAGAAACTGAAAAGATAACAACCTGGGAGAAAATGTTTGCAATATACACACATAATGAAAAACATATTTGTGTCCAGAATATATAAAGAATGACTAAAGACAGACAAGAATAAGTTAACAACCCAATAACAAAAAGGGCATACAAAATGAGCAGACATTTAACCAAAGCAGAAACATATACTCAGAAGCTCAACCTTTTTAGAAACAAAGGAAAATAATACTAAATCCACTACAAGATACCAGTTCACACCCACTATATTGGCAAGAACTTGAAGGTCTCTTTAAACGTTGGAGAGAATGTGGAGCAATGAGAACTACGAGCCACTGTTGGTGGGCGTGTGAATTGACTCCCTGATTTTGAAAAACAGTCTGGCATTATCTAGGAAAGTTGCAGGTGTGCATATTCCACTTTCTGTACTCTAGAGAAAATCTTCCTTGTGAACACCAGGAGACATATATAAGAATGTTCCTGATAGGCTGCAAACAACCTGGATGTAAGTCAAAAAGGAAGTAAACAGATAACATGTGGTATATTTATGCAACTGAATACTCTACAGCAGAGAAAATTAATGAGCTACATGCATATGAATGAATCTCACAAACAAAATTCTAAATAAATGAGCAAACCATGGAAGGCATAAAACATTATACCTTCCACATGAAGTTAGAAAACTTGTGAAACTATTAACTATTTTGTTATAGCTAATACTATATATGTGTATATATATATAGCCTTTTCTTTACAGTTTTGCCACTTACATATGTTTTCCCACATGTATATTACTATATGCATATATAGTTTTACTATGTACATAATATTAGTTTTACCATGTACATAATATCACAGTTTTATATATATAAATTGTAAGGAAAAGGGTGAAAATGATAAATGCAAAAGTCAAGATAGTGGCTAACCTCTGGAGTAGGAAATAATTATAGGGAGCTTCAAATAATTAGAAATATTTCCTTTCTTAACCAGATGGTAAACACAAGGGTATAATTTTATTGTTATAATTTATACTTTATATTTCTTATTTTATATCTATGCAATATTTCATAATTTTTCAAAAGAGAAACACATATAAATTCTCGTTATCAAATAAATTTTGCAGAAACTGACTTTGTTCGGATGAAGATTATAAATGTGTAGCATACACGATTTAGCCCTCTTCTTGTCAACATACAGTGAGAGACAGACGTGTCAGGCCAGCATGGGCTTCAAGCATTTGGAACACTGCATACTCAGCATAACTGGGAAGTTGTTGCATCATTGCTAATCACTGGTTTTATAGCTCTGCTTTGTGTTCAAGATTGAGCCTTTGAAAAACCACTCCACCCAGAATGTTAAACAGAATCTCCAAAACATGTTTTTCAAGTGCTATGAGACCCCAAAATTATTTGCCATAATGACAAATGATCCAATGAACACTGAATCCAAAATATTCTGTGATTTTAAAGACTCAGGTGCAGGATTACAGAAAGGGTACAATCAGATTTTCTCCTTGGAATAAGTTTATGTGTAGATAAACTTTATTCCACACCAAGTAGAGTCTATAAAATCTAGAGCCTGGAACTTAACAAAGGTCAATTAATGGGGTCTGACTGGCACCCATCGACTGTTCTCTGTCCTAAAGTAGCTCAGTGAGGCCCCCATGCCTTCTTCTCTGGTAATACTCACCTCTGTTACCATCACCAGGTGTTCCTGTCAACAGATCATTAGCAGCAAGGTCAAGACCCTCTGACAATTGTCTGAGGGCAAGTATACATCTCACTCACTGATTGGTTCAGACTCCAGACTTATATTGGATAAAAGACAATTCATTGTTTTTTGGAGGGAAGGAGGAGCTCTTTGTTTTCTGATATGTATTATTTTAGGGGCTTTTTTTTTTTTTTAACCATTTCTGATATTAGTCTTTAACAGAGAATTATAAATGTCTTATCTCATAAAGATACAAAATATAACTTAATGCTAATTGAAATTCACTAAGAACTATCAGCACACCAAATTAACTTTGCATATTTACCGCTCCATTTTGTTTCTTGTCTCAGAGCTATGTAAGGGAACACTCCCAAACTACTGTGCAAAAAGGACTAGAAACAAGATTCAATTACTAGGCTGTTGTCGTTTAAACAGCCTTTTTTGCTTCTGAGAATATTCACAATCCCTCGTATACTCTCACGATCCATAGCAGATTGCTTTTTAGAACTCACTCTCCTTTTTCAGGTGTCATTTCCTTACTAATGTCAGTAGATTGGTGTCCTGTTATTGTTTGCTTTACTCTACACATATTGCTTGAGTGATTGAACTAGTGCTATCTTCTACAAAGCAAAGTTCATGGGTTTTGTGACAGCAATTCCCCACCTAGGACCAGTCTTAGTTCAAATTTGAGATTGTGGCTATATTCCTGGTGGCTAAAGCAACTAAGATGCAACCTCTAAATAAATGGGGTTGACAACAAGGCCCTGTTCCAGTAGGACTACTACAATAGCAAAAGTTTAAAGATGATACCTCATAATGCAGAATATTTATGAAAAGTTTCTATGTGATAATTTTTAAATAGTCTAATGCAAAAGCAAAGAAAAATGACAATAGCATAAAATCAGAACAGGGAGTTATCATTTATACAGGTATAAATACAGCATCAAGAACTGAAAGGCTATATAGGTCATATTTGTATGGTCACTGGCGAATATGAAACTCGAACCCTCTCTTTTCTAATTTTTCCATTAATTAAATGGGAACAATAACTCCATTCACCTCCTAAGGATGTTGGAAGGATTCATGAGGCAATGCTTGTGAAGCACTCAAAGTTCTTTCAAGGAAAGATTCTATGTAAACAAAACGTTGTACTGTTCTAGCCAACCGTAACCACACTCTGCTTGTTGAAAACTCAACCTCTATACCCCCAAAAGGAGAAGTTAACAATCTAGTACTATACTATTTGTAGTTAGCTTACTCTGAGAAATAGGATGACATAAACAGATGGATAAAATTTAAAGTGTATCTTGAGGTGTATGATATCTCCTTCAATTTTACTTCTTTCTTTCTACACTTTGCCTGCATAAATATTATTTTTAACACCAAAAACTTATTTTTAATTAGTGCCCTACTTGCACTGTCTCTAACTGCGGTGTTATGGGCAAGATCAAATATCAATCAAGAATGCTTTAGAAAAATCACTGTTCTCATTTGGCTGAGAAAGAGATGTTAGTGAATAAAAATGAGGCTAAGGTGCATGGAAAAAGAAAAGCTCTATCTTGATAAGGGTGAAACTGCCCATGCAGAATAAGAAAACTAAAATGCACACCACCTCAACTGGGGAATAGAAACAGGAGAGAAAGAGACTTATGGTTGGTTCCAGATTCCTGCCCCACAGCTGTGTTTCGAATTGCACCATGGATTTGAGGTCACATCATCTGATTACATGGTCTCATGGTTCTCCTCTTCACCCTCGGGAATTCCTAGTCATAGTGTCTGCCTACATCTAATAGGGTATGGCCATTACTCTATGGGGCCACCATTCCACACTGAGTTTTAGAAACTTTTTAAAAGGAAAATTCAGGGATCTTCTTATAATGAAAATTGCACTGGAAAAGATAGTGTAAATATGATTTCATTTTTTTTAATCTCTGTTAAATATTGCCCTAGTAGGAAGCTCTCCTCCCCCAAACTTTAAGCTGGAAAGATAAAAAGCATTTGTGCAAATGCCAAACAAATTGGCAGCTTACACTCCATTGAATTTATTAATAACTTATTGAACTCCTGTAGTAAGGATTGTGCTTGTTGCTTCAAGCAATACAAAGATGATTTAGCTAAAACCTTGCTCTGAAGATTATATTCCATCAGTGCAGGTGGCAATGGAGAAGGGAGATAAAAAGCTGAAATAAGCACACAAGTCAATATAATCAGGTCAGTATCAAAGAGAAGTACAAACTGCAATGGGACAACTAATGAGGAAGAGATGATATTTGATTGAGGTATAAAGAAAATCTTCATGGAGAATGTGATGCTTGAAATGGACTTTGAAATATGGTTGGAATTTGATAAAGAAAAGATAACAGAAGAGAGAAAAATTGACACAAATGTAGGAAGGAGAAATTTTTATGGTAGATTCAGAGAACTGCAAGCAGCCAAATTTAAATGGAGCATGGAATCCTTATACTGGCATGGAGGATGATGGATAAAAATAGTGGAGGCTAGATTGGGAAGGGCCTTGAAGGTCACAATAAGGAGTAAGAACCGAATTAAAGGGACCGCCAAGGGAGGAGGTCCTTTTAAATTAAATTAAAAGGAGCCTCTAAGGTTTTTGATCAAGAAAACAGCAAGATTTGACCTATGCTTTAGGATAAATAATTTGTCTAAAGTTGTGTAGATTGATTATAGAAGGGGTGCCAGTGAGAAGACGAGCCAGTTAGAAAGCTTTTACAATATTCTAAGAAATAGTAGGGGTCTATACCTGGGTCTAGCAGCAGGCATGAAAAGGAGATGCCACAGATGGAATTCCCCATGAATTATGCTGAGACTCTGAGATGTTTACGCAAGAAGTTTATTGGGGAGTGCACTCAGAAACACTTTCTAGGCGGTGAGGAAGTTAGGATTGGACAAAGAGAAAAGTTAAACTGAAATGTAGTCACTAGACTACTAGAGGACTTGAGCCAATCCCAGATGAGGTTCTGAAGCTGGGATGGCCCTTTAAAGGTCTCCTATTGAAGCAGTGGGTTGGGGCCCTTGTATGCATTAAGTGGACCAGCCATTGGATGCCAGGAAAAAAGAAGAAAGTTTGCTGAAGTGAAATCTGCATGAATTGGCAGATGATCTGATGTGAAGGTGGAAGGAGAAAGAAAAGTCAGAGCTAAAGCCAAGGCTTAGGAACACCCAGGAATAACCTAGAAATGCAGTGGAAGACCTGATTTGGAGGAGAAGGTGACAGCTTCAACTGGGGACATACTGGCACATTCCTTGTTTTCTGGAATGCCATCTCTAAGATCATGCCCAGGGGGGCTGTAGAGCCTGCAGTATATCATACTTGTGCCCATTCAGGTACCTTACTGAAAAAGAAAAGACAAAGATAACTTGAGTCCGTATTAACAGCACGGACAGCACTGGAGAGTACAAAAGGACAGATGAATCCAGATAGACATGGCATAAAAATTTTAAAATAAAAATTAAATTATCTCTATTTGTAGGTGATATGATGGAATCCCTGGAAAACCTTAGCTATTCAGTGATAAGATGAAACAATAAAATAATTCAGTAAGATATCAGGATACAAAATTAACATATAAAACTCAGTGGCCTTCAAATATACAAACTATAGCCAATTAGAAAATATAATGTTTTGCAAGAGTCACAAAAAAAAGATAAAGTAATTAGGAGTAAATTTAACAAGTAATATGTGAATCTTACATGAGAAAAATTTTATAGCTTTAAATTACTCCTGAAAGACATGAAAATAGACTTCAAAAAATGGAAAGATTTCCCTTTCTCTTGGATAGGATGGCTCAATATTATAAAGATATCGATCAGTTCTCCTTAACTTAATATATATAAACTTAATGCAATCTCAATAAAAATACCAATAAACTTTTGCTGGAGTTAGTCAAGTTGGTTCTAAAATTTATATTAAAAAAAAAAAAAAGACAATCAACTTTCAAGAATATCTAGGAAAACCCTGCAAAAAAAAAGCAATGTAGAGACAGAGGACTAGCCATAGCAGATTTAAAGCATACTATAAGGCCTCTATAATTAAGAAAGTGTTATACTCTAATATGAATAGAGTGAATAGAGACAGATCATGAAATAGAACCATGAAATATATGATAAACGTGATGTCACAAATCAGTGGGGAAAATAAAGACTTCCTATTAAACAGTGTTGAAGAAAATGTGACCCTATTTAGAAAAAGATAAAGCTAGATCCACACACCAGAATAAATTTCACATATATTAAAGATTTAAATGTAAAACATGAAATAATTCAAGTAGTAGAAGAAAACATGGGTGACTATCTTTATAATCTGGTGTGGGGAAAACCTTCTAATTATGATTCAAATCCATACATGAAAAAATGCATTGATAAGCTTATCTAAATAAATTTTTCAAAAAATAACTTGGCCAAAAAAAATTTATAAGTGAAATTAAAAGACTAATGACAAATAAGGAGAAAATATTTGAAGCCTATATCACAAATAAAGACCTAATCTACCTAATATATTAATATCTGTAAAAATGAAAATGCCAGGAAAGAAATAAACAAAAACTTAGGGTGAAATGAGCAAAAGATAAATAGTTCACACACACAAAGTAGAAAGGGTCACAGATAAACATATGCAAAGATGTTCAACTTTCCTCAAAATAAAAAAATACGAGTCAACACTACAGTAATTCTGTACTGATGTTCTCTCTCACCTATCAGATTGGCACAGATTCAGAGGCTGACAACACATTCTCTCACATCTTGCTGGTGGGAATGGAAAATAGGATAAACCCCATGAAGGAGAATTTAGCAATCCTTAACAAAACTACATATGCATCTACCCTTTGATCCAAAAATTCCATTTCTAGGAATTTATCTCAGAGACACATCTTCAGAAATCCAAAACAACATGTGCACAAGCTTATTAACTGTGAAATTTATTTGTATTATCAAAATACTGGAAACAACCTAAATGCTCATCCCTAAGAGATAGGGGAACAAACTGTGGAACAGGCACCAACAGAGTAGTAAGCAGCTATAAAAAGTGAAGAAGATCTCTATGAATTGCTTTGAAGTGATATCCAGGATATATTTTGTAATGGTGAAATCAAGTTGCAACGAGAATATGTAATATGCTATAGTTTGTGTAAGAAAGATAAACCAGAATTAACCTGTAGATGGTGAGCAGGAACAGAGTGGCAGGGATAAGGATGGGAATGAGACTTTACTGCATTTATCTTTTTTTATGTTGTCTTTACTTTTGAATCATATAGATGTTTTATTTATTCACAAGATTAAATTTAATTTTTAAATGATAAAAGAAAAGCAAAATGCTAAGGTTGAACACAAACAGAAATAAATCAGTATCAAATTGATCATATAACTGTATATCAAATTGATAATACAACAGCATAATGAACTTAATTTAAATAGCTTTTGAAAACAGAACTCAGGCTGCATGTACCCTCTTTGTGAAGTGGTTCTCAGCTGAGGGTGATTTTGCCACTACCCGGCCGCCAGGGACATTTGATGATGTTTACATTCATCTTTGATGGCCACCACTGGGGGTTTGGGAGGGAGTATTGGTATCCAACATCTAGGGAGCCCAGGGATGGCGCTAAACTTCCCTACAACAAAGGACTATCCAGCCCCAAACACAGAGCGTGTTCAGGTTGAGAAATCCTATTTTAGTGGGAGACAGACTGAGGACCAAAAACCAAAAAGTTATGAAGGCATTTTGAGCTTTACTGTAGATCTGTTGTTGGGAGAGGTATTGATACAATAATTCTTTAAAAACATTTGTAAATATTATGGGATAGAGAGAATGAACAAATTTATTCATAGCGTTCAGAACCGAGGTTCTCACTGTGGTAGAAGGAAGATACAAATGTGGAACAGGGAAAGGTAAGGGACCCTGGAATTGCTTAGTATGATCTCCTGGTTTAACAAAAAGGGAAAAAAGGTATCTCCCAGCTTTTCCTACTGACAGGGCCTGAAGTAACAACACTTCAATAGCAATAAGCAGGCTTGGCACCCAGATCAGAGTTTCTAAAGACCACTGTTCACAGAAGAGAACTAGGGCTCCTTGGAGAAGCTGCTGACTCAAGCACTGGGGGACAAGGTGAGCCAGAATATCTAGCTGTGCCAGGAAGCAAGGAAGGGCTCAAAGACCAATGGGGATATATTTCAAAGAACACAGGAGCCATCTTGAAGGAGCTCACGTAGGCCCAATTTGGAACAATTTAAACATGAAAAAAGAATAACAATGTTAATGGTTTACAATGCATTGAATCAAAAAAGAATCTGTGAGCCAATAGTGTTACTCCAAAAAATGGTGAAGTAGAGAAAGCTCTTTTTCACAGAAGAATATCAGCTACAGGAGACATATCAACGTTAGAAAATCACCATTTTGCAACCACCAATGTAATAACTGATTCAGGCAAGATCAGAAGTGGATGCTAACACCTTTGGGGAAGGCAGAAGGCCCAAACAATCTAAAAATGCTATCCCATGTATTACTTATTAGTCACAAAGAAGAAATTCCCTTTGCTATTGCGCTATTCAAATTCACTTTGAAGTGTCTTTTCCTACTGGGCTATTCAAATTTCACTTTGAAGTGTGCCATTAAGCACACTTCAACTTAACCAAAGAATCAAGTTTTACATCACCAGGGTTGGGACAAACTGACGTTATAGGACTCCTGATAGGATGCAAGGAGAAGTATACAGCATCACCTATGTAATATACATGCCCGACGCCCCCAGGCCACATAATGCAGGATTACGGGCTCTGGGTCAGGCCAACTTTGGTTACTATCTCCCCAAGAGGAAATATCTAAGGGCGTAAAAAAGACTAAAGGGACATGATGAAATATTATGCACGATCTTTCATTGGTTCTTGGATTTTTGAAAGAGAGTTTTAAAGGACATTATTGGGACAACAGGATATGGATTAATTGTTACATAGTATATTTATGTTAAATTTCTTTCTTATAAAAATAGTATTGTGGTTATGTAGAAAAGTGTTCTTATTTCTAGGAAATATATGTTGAAGTATTTAAGGCTGAGCTGTCACGATGTCTACAACCTACTTTCAGGAGCTTCTACATATATAGAGGGATAGATGAAATAGATGTGGCAAAATTTTAACAACTAGCACATCTAGGTAAGGGGCATACTACGTCAACTTTTCTACAAATTTGAAGTGTTTTATCTTTTTTTAAAAAGTGTTGAAAATGGACTTATTTGAATCCATAATCAAGAAACAATACATTATTTGAAAACTAGTAAAGGGGAGATATCAAGCATTTATTCTGTCTTCCCTAAAAGAACTGTAAATCGTAGTAAACAGAGTTAATTGGGGAAGTTTCCCTACATAGAAGTCTTCTGTATAATAAAGGGAGTGGAGTCACACCATTTATAACCTCTAATGAATGAATCGGTTTAGGCATAATTATCAATGACAACCAACATGCTAAAAGAAGAAACATCAGAAAGCTTGTACCTCCTGCAGGAAGTAGACATCACCATCTATGAAGTAGTCTTGCCAAAAACAAACAAACAAAAACCTGAATCTGACCAAGCTTCTAGATCTATCAAAGTATAAGAAAAACAGGAAACAGAGGAACAAGGTAAACATCATCGTGAAGATGCAGTCATCCACACAAGGGAAGAGTTTCCTGGGAAACCCACAGGACAAACAATCCAGTTCTTTCCCAATCAAATTACTAGAGGGAAAATTGTGGAGGAGAGTTATAAATTAAAAGAAACTTAAAAGACCTAGCAACCTATTGCAATTTATGGACCTTATTTGTAATCCTACTTCATACAAATGAACTCGTGGGGAAAAAGAAGTGTATGAGCAACAACTGGGAAATGTAAACGTGGCTGGGATGATCAATAATGTTGAGGAATTATTTTTCATTGTTTTTAGATATAATGGTATTTTGATTATGTGTTTTTAAAGAGTTGTTATATTTTAGAAATGTACACTGAAATATTTATGGATGAAATAATATGATGAGGGGGATTTACTTCAAAATAATGTATAAAGAGGTATAGATGGAACAAGACTGTCTATGAACTCATATTTATTGAAGTTATATGAAGCTACATTATACTAATCTCTTTACTATTGAAAACAATTAGATATTTGACTTTATCCAAAATAAAAGATTAATTGAAAAAAATTTTAAAAGACAGCCTGGGAGAAAAAAAGTAGAAGGAGGCAGATGCCCTGCCTTTCTCCCCAGCGTTAATTTAATTCCTACCATGAACCACTTTCTGCTAAAACCTTCACCTGTATTACCCCAGGCAGTCCTCAGAAGTCACATCATTTTGCGGTGGGTATTACAGAGATTGAGCACATATCCCCTGGTGTCAGACCTCCCAGGTTCAAATCTCCATTCTGCCACCACCTGTTGAGCCAATTAGCCTTAATTTCCTTATCTCTAAAATGGGAATGACAATAATATTATCTACCTCATAGGGTTGTAGTGAGGGTTAAACAATGAATTATTTTAAGTAAAGTGCTTAGGACACTCCCTGGTACATAGTGACACAGTGTAAATATTAGTGCCTATTACTAAAAAGAGAACTGCCATAGAGTCTAAGGTTTGGCTGACCCAGAGCCCATCATCCCACACGATGCTGCTTTGAGGATGGCACTTGGGTATGTATATGTGCATCATTTTTGAGTACTCTCTGCCAAAGCTACTTTGTCCACCCTGTTGGGAACATCCTAAATTATATTAAAGTATCAGCAGCAGAGTTTCAGACATGCCAAGAAAGAAATGTGGGAGTTAATAGAATCTTATACCGTAACTTAGGTGAACATTCATTTATTCATTCATGCAATACTTATTTACTAATTTGGATCTGCAATAAATACTAGGGATTTAATGGTTAAAATAGATAATAGATACAGCTGCTGTCCTCACAAGTTTACTAACCAGGGGCCATGCACAGAAGTCTACCACACAGCTGGCTAGGAGGCAGAAGATGCCAAGTGGGGCAGGATGGGGGCTAAGCAGATAGATCTGTCCTCTGAGGTCAGCTCAGCAATGGCCACCATGGAGTATGTCACCAACTCAGGCATGATTCTAGAAATCATCAGCGTTAGAAGGTCCAAATCAAGAAGCAGGTCTCAGCTGTGGTGACTCTGCGTGATGGTCAAATATGTGGGAACCAGCTGGGAGCAAAAGGGTTTCCCCGAACTCTGTCCATCCGTGTAAGAATTTTCCTAAACAGTTGAGGAATAGAGGAAAAAAATGCTAACCCTAGGAAGGGAAACTGGCAAGAATAAGAAAGGATATTGGGTTTCAGTCATACGAGCAGGGTCCTAGACCTGAAGGGTCTGTGGCCCCAACCCGGAGAAGTAAGGAGACCATGGCATTATTAAAGTCAGAGCCCAGTCCTGAGGCCTAAGTCATGAAGGATGGAGACAGGGGGTCCTGCACCATAGCAGCTGTTTGAGGGCTGAGTATGGCCCTTTATCTTACACTGTTTCCCCAGAACCACACCCTGACACAAGAATACCTGTATGGGTGACTTATTAAAAAATTCTCTCAGGACAAGCCAAGAAGAGAATGAAGGAAACAGCAACAGGGAAGAAAAAGAAGTAGTAGCAGCCAAACAAGGGTGCCACTGCAGGCAAAGTCCCAGAAGGTAGATTCAGCTGGATCCTACACAGCTCCTGGAGACTGTATTTTGCCCCAGAGTTTGTCCCAACTAGAGGCAAGTAAGCTGGGCTTTTCTGCTCCTACAGCAGACTCTCCCTAGCTTCCCTAGCTTTGGGCTTCCCCCAAGGAACCTAAGCTCCCAGACACTTGCAGCTTTTTGTACTTGTGGCCAAAATGGCACTGGTGGCCCGAGAGCTGGCCTCTGAAGACAGTTTCAAGTGTGGGCTTGTCAAAGCAAAATAACACAGAACTCAGGAGAGGAACACGTAGACAGTTAAAAGTGTTCTGCAGAGCTCTGGGCAGAGTACCAGTAACGCCCACCTCACACCTATACTCCAGACTCTGGGTTTAATTATCAGTAAGGAATAATTTGGGAGGACGTCCATGGGCCTAGCCCTTGTGAGCATGCTACAGATCATTAGTGTGCACCTTGCAAATTACTTTCAACTTCAAAATGTAGTAGAGCTAAGCCACTGGCAGACAGGGCTTCTGAGAGTTGACTCAGACATGGACAACACTGGGCCAAAAGGTGCCCGGTACCAGCTCTCCCCTATGCCTGTGGCCCGTAGTGGTCATGCAGAGTGCACTGCTAGCCTCAGAGCCACTGAGAGCCCAGGTTGACAGACTCTGCATCACTACTCTCTCTGCCTCTCTCCAACATTCCCAACCAGCAAGGGAGATGTGTCATCATGTCCTATGGGTAAAATGCCAGGAAGTTTACAGAACCCTAAACATTTTCATAAAATTGGCGTAAAGTTTCCCTAAACTTGACCTCAAAGTCAGTAAGGGAAAAGGCACTTGGCTTACTCGGTCATTCTTCTTTCTGTGTCTCTTGGATGTCTACTCTCTATCTGGGGCCCAGTCATGGGTGCTGGATGATCCCAAACCTGTTCCCCAGACACTCAGATTTCTTCATTCCTTCCATATCCATCTCTTGAAGCTGGATGCTGTTCCTGACCTTCATTGTCTCCTATTATATCAGCAGTGCCTCACTGCAGACCCGTGGAACTTTTGTATTAGAAGTTAGGGTAATCCATGATTACAGCAGAAGAATGAGAATATGCTGGTTTGTGTGTATTCGTTGAGGGATAGGGAGAGGGTGGTGGTGTCAATACTGGAAGGCAAAGGAAAAAAGATTGTCAAATTTAAGAGTTACCAACCAGAGCAGAGCCATAGATGGACTGCGCAATAATACCTCAGGAGTGCAAGGCAGGAAGGGAGACGGAGACTCCCAGAACAGAAAGGGCCGAGCCAAAAATTATAGTCATGAAGACACCAAGGCCGAGCCATAGAGGAGATCCCATAGGCACCCAAAAAGGTGGAAACACTGTTCAAAAAGCATCCCTCATAGCCTTATCAGTTTTTCCTGCTGTATAGCAACAAGGAAATGTGGTACTATTTCCTTTACCTTAAAAATCAAGGTATCTATAAGAAATAGCTTCAATCCCTTAACCTCAACACTGAGCAACACAAAAGACTTTAGATTGTTCTACTTGTTCACCAGTGACTAGAAATGACATCATCTCCTCTACCTGTATGGCCAAGATTCCAGAATCAGAATCACTTTGGTCAGTCATGCTACTTCTTGAGAAGATTATGGTCATAATATAACATCCCTACAAATGCAAACTAGATTTATCTGTTTTTATAGACTCATTGTTCCAGAAAAATGTTCAACAAATCATTTATAACTGCCCTTTGACTTTAAGGCTGGTAAATATTTAAGGCAAGACTATTATATACTATAGATCTACCGACGGACATGTGTGCTAGACTGATACTACCAATGACATAGTCTGGTCCAAAAAAAAAAAAAAAAAAAAAACTCAAACCTTAATCTGATCAAGTCTCTAGTCTCTAGATCTAACTGCCACGTTACAGAAAACTCAAAGTTCACAGGAACATGTTAATTTATGTTCCTGAAGTTACATCTATTGTATCTGTATGATGGAAATACTACATAAAACTACATAATGACATACTACTGGACATCTCTTGCCAAATCTGCTTTCTGTGACCTCATGCTGATAGCTTGAAATTGTCCATAATAGGAGTATCTACACCACAGAAAATGACAAGTGCTACAAACTAGAGCTTTTGTTTCCTGAGCATCAGTTGTTAAACATTTACCAGCACACCACTGCCTTAGCCTAGTCCCAAAAATGCTCACAGCCAGCAATACAAGGAGAAAGATGCCAGAGGGGAAGTAGGAGAGGAAAAAAGGCAGTGGTCGTAACTGACTGCAGTAAAAATATATTATTTTGCAATTTTACAAAGACATAAGGCCACCACTAGAACCCTTTCCAGGGCTACAGGGTAAGGAGCCCTAAAACATAATCATTAGTTTCTTGATCTGCTTGGCTCATTCAAATCTTGTTCAAATGTCACCTCATCAGAAAGGCCTTCTCTAACCACTCGAGCTAATCACCCTCTTTGTCATTCTCTACCCTTAACATTGTTCTATTTCTCTTCAGAGCACCACCTAGCATTATATTATCTATTCATAATGAATGTAAGCTCTATGAACACAGATTCTGCTCTGTTTTGTTCAGCACAGTATCCCAGCACTAAGCACAGTACCTGGGAGGTGCTCAACAAACATGGGGTGAATGAACTAAACACCATGTGCAATGACATGGAAGGGTGTCCATCAATTATTATAAGGAACGAAAAACACACTGCAGAAAGATACTCAGTCAAGCCTCATTATCCACAGATTCTGTATTTGCAAATTGTCTACTCATTAAAATTTATCTGTAACCCCATAATCAACACTTGCCGCACTTTGACAATCATTCACTGGTATGCACAGAGCAGCAAAAAAATCTGAGTCACCCAATGTGCATCTTCATCTGAGGCTGAACAAGGTGACTCTCTGTCTTCTTATTTCAGCTCTCATACTATAAACGTGTGTCCTTCTCATGGTCTACTTAGTGCCACGTTTTTTGCATTTGATTTTGCTGTTTAAATGGCCCCCTAACATAGTGTAAAAGTGATGCCTAGTGTTCTTAAGCACAAGAATTCTGTGTTTTACAAAGAAAATACATATGTTAGATGAGCTTCGTTCAGGCATGAGTCACAGTGCTGTTGGCCATGAGTTCAAGGTTAGTGAATTAACAATATATATTGACTAAGGTACCTTTAAATAGAAATACATATAAAACAAGATTATTTATTGATCAGCTAACAAACATGTTGCGACCAGAGACTCCTAGGAACCTAACCCTGTATTTTCCCTAGGAGCAGTCATTCACTAATACAGTATTCACAGCAACTTTATAGAATGTAACTATCACAGATAATGAGAATTGACTGCATATAGTATGTTCCATTTGTTTTAAAAAATATATGATACGTAGATAGAGACAGAGATAAATTTGTTTAGACATAGAAAAATATCTGGAAGTGTATATACCAAACTGTTTACAGTGATTGCGTCTGGGGAGCAGAATTAAGGGAATATAAAAAAAGTTTCACTCTGTGCCCTTTCTTCCACCTTTGTATTTTTTCCAACTTTTTTCAACAGGTAATTACTGTTTTGCTAATTTTTCAAACCAATATTTTTTTAACAATAAATTCTTTTTATAAAACCCTCATAAATCTAAGAACTAGAAAAAAGGTCATACAATTTGTAATTTGAACATTTTCATTTTAAAAGAAGTGTCAACAAGGGACTTCTCTGGTGGTCCAGTGGGTAAGACTCCGCCCTCCCAATGCAGGGGGCCCGGGTTCAATCCCTGGTCGGGGAACTAGATCCCACATGCATGCCGCAACTAAGATGTCCACATGCCACAACTAAACATGCCTCAACTAAGACCCAGCGGAGCCAAAATAAATAAGTAAATAAATATTTTTTTAAAAATTAGTGTCAACAAGAAAGTGCAAGCCTATAAATAAATAAAATTAAAATAGACCAGATAAGTGATAGAAGAGGCAAACCGGCATAAGAAAAGATCAACATTTCTTAACCAAATTGCTAAATAAGTACATAAATAAGTAACAAATATCTGTGAGAATGAGCCCGCTTTTAAGCCAGCAATGATGCAAATGAAAGAGAACATGTAAAAAAGGAGAGTCATCAGGTTTGACATAACTTATGAAATCAAAGAACCAAGTCAGAAAAACAAAATAAAATACAAAAGCTTGAAGCAAACAAAGCTATCTAATTCACAATATGGTGAAAATAAATAAGCACAGAGCAAAGGAATCTTCTTGGGTTTGACTCTTTTCAGCACCCTACATTTAAGCAGCTAGAATTTTTTTTATAGTAACCTCCTATTGAACCTTTTCAGAAATATTGGCCCTTTAATAAGAAATATGTTTTTTATTTCCTCCAAAGAAGGAATACAGCATCCATGTTAGCTTAGTAATTCTCTACAAGAGCAGGTTATGTTTTGTACAGTGTTGGGCAAAGAATAAAGACAAGGATTGCTGTTCATTTATTGCAAGAATAAGAGATTCAGGGCATGCATGGGTAGATGGAGAAACAAGAGCTAGCACCCATTCCTAGCATAATGCCTGAGAGGCAAAGGCTGTTCTCTGAGTTGAAATCATTCTTCTTGTTTCATGAACAGAAACTCATGAGGTAAGAAGAACTGGGGTGCTATTTCTCATCTCTTTCTCACAGATAGCAGCAATACAGGACAGCACAGCATTAGAATTGGGTGTTAGAGTCAGAAATTGTTTAACACTGTCATTCCCATCTCCTTGCACCTGCATCCCTCCCCAGCACCACCTCCCAGAAGCTCCTTTTTCCATGGGGCTCCCTGTAAGATGTTACTTTTAAAAAGAATTCTGTGGATTGAACATTTGGACTGATAGATTCCCAATCAACCCAAGTATAAGAAAATCTAGACAACTGAAAGAGCCGTTTTGGAACCTTTTTCCTGGAAGGAAAAGAGAGTTGAAGGGGTAAATCTCCATGAGAAACCACTGCAGTGTGAGGATGTCACTTGGGAAAATGCCCCTGTAGGATGCTGGATCAAGGGTTTTTACCACCATAGACGTGACTGACATACTTGGCAGTCATCAACCAAAGAAGCCATACAGCTACAATCTGCCCTCTAAAGTCAATATATTATATCACTGTATAATATATCACAGAATAGAAATTAGCAATCTCCAATGAGAGAGTTTTCCAAAAGAGCCACAGGTAGCATGAGTATATGCCTGATCAATGGGTATGAAATTGTACTATATTTCTTTCCCAAGTACATTTGTTTCCTTAAACAGGCAAAATTTCTTTAATTAAAAAAAAAAAAGTTTCCAGGGCATTTACTGCTCCTTCACCGTGAACATTTACATTAATGGTTGAGAATAAAATTTGAGCATTTAAGGAGAGAAAAACATCACTATGCAAGCTAATCTTATGCCAAGCCTGCAGCCAAGCTAAGTGAATTTTAAGTATGGTGGTGACTTCCTCTTCCTTCCCACCTCTGACATATTTCATTGACTGTAGAAATAATTTTTCACTGCATATTTTAAAAACACATAAATAGACAACACTACAGTTCACAGATGAACTAAAGCAAGGCTTCTCCTGGGGTTTTTGTTCTCCATCTTTCTTTATAAGTCTGCAAGAAAGGGGAAAACATGGACCTTAATTAGAACCTGGCCTTGACCATTTTTAGGGCAGGTAAATTCTGGGGAAACCTTCTAGAAGCCATCACTAATAGTAAAACAAATACATTTTAAGAGTTCAGGGTTAACTTCATCTTATGAGCTGATAATAAAAAAATTTTTCTAGGACTGTTTGCCTGAGGGCTTTACGCTTTGTTATTGGAAAATAAGAAACTCTAGAGTCTGAGAAAGGTCACTTGGCTCGGCATGGCGGATACTTTCAAATTCCCTGATTCTAGCTCCCTATAGTTTCTCAATTTACAAATTCATCTATTCATCTCTTTGAAAAAATAAAATGATGCTTCTAGCTTCTCTAGAGTTTTTTGGCAACTGCTTATTTGTGACATTTATCTTTCAGGTGACAGCATTTTTGGCAATAGCATCTTTTTTCTCCTACTGTCCTATCTGTATAAGGTCAGATTGGCCTCTATACTGTGAGCAGGAAGAGCTTAATTGGAACAATATTATTATCCTTTACAATCTACAGAAACATATTTGGCCTCTGTGAAGTGTCATTTTCCTCAGAGAGAATAAGTTGCTTCCTTATTAGGCCCTTTGGAAAAACAGAAATAGTTCTCCTGAACCCTTTGATGTTGGCAAGGCATTCTATCCTGTTACTCTTGAAGCAAAAGAACAGAAGAAACACAATGGCCTTAAAATTTTATTCTAAAATAAACCCCAAAAGTGAAAATCTGAAAAATCATTGAGTCAGTCTCAGAATTGGTAGGCTTCAGAGGAAGAATACCATTGAACCCATATAGGAAGGGATTTGGTTTGTAAGCAGACCGGATCTACCCCTATGTGATCTCCATATGTGAATCTAACATCTTACGGAAAAACCCAAACAAACTTTTTGGCCAACCCAATATCTTGTTTCTTTTCTTTGTAAATCCAATCTTACCCATTCCTATGACTTCAGCTCCTTTTAATACAAAGATGGCACTAGGTCTAGGCAGCCGTATTTCTTGGCTCTCCTTTCCCTCAAAATTTTAGCAGAAAAGCTACAGCCAAAAATTCCATCCTCTCAAGATCAAAATCAATGGAATCACTGGCTTAAAAAATTATTTCAATTCCACTGTTTAAATTCTTCTCAATCTTTTTCTCAACTCTTAGTTCTCTTCATTTCAACAACAGAATTTGTCACCATGCACCCAAGAACTACGTCTCTCTCAGTTTCCCCAGGTTTTTCCTCAATGGTATTACCTTTATCTTAGCCTTTTGATCTTCAGAACATCTGGCTGTTTTTCACTGCCTCTTCTCTTGGCTTCTATGTACAGTATCTTGTCAATTCTTCCTCCTCAGGTCTACTCCTTCCTGTATGTTTCTACCGCCACTGGCCCACTCCAGACACTCTTTATCATATATCCTTATATTACTGGAAAATCCTAATTTGTGGTACTCAATTTACCCACATCTAGCCCCTCCATCCCATCCTTTTTTTTTTTTTTTTTTAAAGCAGTAAAGCTATTCTTTTTTTTTTTTTTAATTATTTATTTATTTATTTATTTTATTTTTGGCTGTGTTGGGTCTTCGTTTCTGTGCGAGGGCTTTCTCTAGTTGCGGCAAGCGGGGGCCACTCTTCATCGCGGTACGCGGGCCTCTCACCATCGCGGCCTCTCCCGCTGCGGAGCACGGCCTCTAGACGTGCAGGCTCAGTAGCTGTGGCTCACGGGTCCAGCCGCCTCGCGGCATGTGGGATCCTTCCAGGCCAGGGCTCGAACCCGTGCCCCCTGCATTGGCAGGCAGATTCTCAACCACTGCGCCACCAGGGAAGCCCATCCCATCCTTTTTTAGTCCATTATACCCCATGCAGCCATCTCTATCTTCCCAAAATTCCATTTTCAGTATTTTGCCCTTGGTTCCCACCTTTTACAGAAGTCTTCACCCAAGTTTAATCATCTACACTAAATCAACAGCAACCATCCATTAGCTGAGTACCCGCAACAAGCATTACCAAGTGCTATACAAATTGCTTTACATACATTATGTATAATCCTCACTACAATCCTAAAAGTTTTGTTTTTGCTATTTTTGTTATTTCCATTTTATAATAAGAGAAAACTGAGCCTTAAAATGAAGAAGCAACTCTTCCAGTAAGGACCAGAGCTGAATCAAAAGGCTCATCAGTTTGACCTGCAAGCCCATGCTTTCCCTGATCATGGAGGTCTCCGATCGCCTAACGGATCTATCTACACTCTCCCAGCCTGCAATTTTCACAGCCTCATCACCTGGCCCACCTGATCTACTCCATCACCACAAACCTTGTGCCCCAAAGGGTGGTGTTAAGGTCATGCACTCTGTAAGCAGCTCGTCTAGGTTCAGCTCCTGGTTCCATGGCTCACCGATTTGGCTAGTTCCAGCAAGTTACTTCACCTCTCTGCACCCCAACTTTCTCATAAATCCTGATAATAGCAGTCATCTCAGCGAAATATTGTGAGATTAAATGAGACAATGCCTCTCTTCACCTGACTTCCCTCTGTTTCCTCTGTCAAGAATGATCTTCTGTCTCCTTTCAACTTATGAAGATGCCACACAAACTCAACACTAACCCTTTAGTAATTAACTTTATCTTACCGTAATATTTTGTGTAGTTACTTAATTTCATTTACATATTCTCACAAATATTGAATATATTTAGAAAATGTCACATTATCTTGCTCTTGATTACATATTACCCTCTGATATTCTTTTGTTCTTCCTTATATAGTGTTTTTCTCTTCCCCAAATGATTATAAATTTCCATAGGATGCAGACATTATTTCCTATATGCCTCACAATAAGAACTTAGTACTGTGCTGAACACAGAATGTTTTGCCCCCAAGCTGAGAACTTCAGATTTACATTTCATAAATTATTACTTACTAACCATAATATCAGTTACATTTCATTGTTTCTCCTCTTTGCTGTGGTCAAATTCTTCCCCTAGATTCTAATCATCTCCAGACTAGATTCTAATATTCCAACCCACTGCCTGTACCCTTAGTAATTCACTCACTCATTCATGGCCAGTAAAAGGGACTGAAGGAAGGCCAGTGTGACTGAAACAGGAGAAGGTGAGAGGACACCGAGAAAGATTAAGCCTGAGAGGAAGACAGAGTCACAACAGGCAGAGCCCATCTGTTTTCCTCGTCCTACTTTAAGACAGAGCATCGTGGCTGAAAGCGTTCATTCTGGAGCTAGAGAAGTGGAGTCTGAATCCTGACTGTGTAACTGTGACTGATTACCCATCTCTATGCACAGTTTCCTTACCTATCAAATGAGAATAGTAATGAAGTCGGTGTGATTATCTGATTCCCTAGGAAATAGATTCTGAGATAGAAATTTGGGTAGAGAGTTCTCTGAGGAAAAACATCAGAAAGGCCATGAGGGAAGCCAGTTGCAGGAGAGGATGAAGTTGAACTGGGAAATAGTTGCAACAGAGCCTCAGCTGATCCCACAAAGAGCACAGAATCTGGAATGGTCCTGTAGAGATACCCTGAACTGAGGCAAGTCAACCAGAACTGTGTACCCCTGAATTGACCATCATTGGATGTAGGCTATCCCTGGAAAGGTATGCAGCCTTGGGCAAGGCAGCTCCTTTCTGCCAAGGGGAATTTCTAGGGAGGGATTTAGCTAAAAGCTGTCAGCAGACAACACTTCAGGAAATGAGGGAATGAATGTCTTAGTCCTGTAGGGGGGGATTCTGTCTAACACATCACAGCATCCACTAACTACAGTCGACATAAAAATTAAATGAATTAATATCTATAAATCACTTAGGATGGTACCCAGCATATTTTAGCCCAAGATAAATGTTAGCTATTACATCAGGTTTATTGCCAAAAGGTCTCTGCTTTACCTGAAGGCTGGCTGACTAAAATTTTATAAGAAGGGTGACAGTATTTCTTTTTATTTCAATTCCCTAAGCAGCTAAACTCTGTAAATATTTACGCATTCATTTGATTATTTTTGGGTTTTGCTTCTACCTATTACATAATGCTGTGGCTTGTTGTACCTTCAAGTGTTTATTTCCATACTGTCTATCACAGCTTAAAGCAAAGAAAGGAGAACAGTGTCTTCTTAACTAAACATGGTCATCCCTAAACACACACCAGAGCAACTGCTGGTTATTTAAGGAGTAAATGAATACAGATAGTTTTGGGGGTTTTTTGGTTTTCTTTTCTTTTTTTTTTAACATTTATTTATTTATTTAGGCTGTGCGGGGTCTTAGTTGCAGCACGCGGGATCTTAGTTGCGGTACGCAGACTTCTTGGTTGCGGCATGCGGACTTCTTAGTTGCAGCATGCATGCGGGATCTAGTTCCCTGACCAGGGATTGAAGCTGAGCCCCCTGCATTGGGAGCATGGAGTCTTACCCACTGGACCACCAGGGAAGTCCCAATACAAACAGTTTTGAAGAGGAAGATGAAACTGTAAAAACAATTCCAAACTTAGGGGCGTTCTTAAATGCCACAAAGACCACAAATTGGTAAATCCCTGAATGGATGCCCTTCCAGCTGCACTCTGGGATTTTCTTGCCTCTCGGCATTATTCCTGAGGCACTGATTTCCTCATCCTGAGCCCTAGACACCCAGCAATCAAAGTCTGGGGACCCTGGGGCTGTTATTGCAAGGGATCTGCTATAGGTATGCAGCCACCAAACTTTAAATTTAGCAAAAACTGATAGTCTATATCTCTTGCCATATATACCACTATCCTTCAAAAAATGTAATACTCTGATTCACATGTAAACTTATTTAATAGCATTACTGAATAAATATATAGTTTTCTGTCATCATGAATTTTCTTAATCAATGTTTCATAAATGTACAACTATTATATATTTTATGGTGAGAAAATATTCCCATACACAATCTCTAGACCTTTACATTCCTCCTCATCTCATACACTATGTGTCTTTTTCAACCTGAAGGCATCGGAGACACTAGAATCCCTTTAAGGCTAAAGACAATACCCTATTTATCTGTGTATTCCTACGGTACCTTTTATACAACAGAAAATGCAAAAAAAATTTCATCATTTTACAAAGATTTATTGCATACTTGGTTCGTACTAGACACTGTACTAGGTGCTAGAAATATAATACTGAAATAAATACACAAATTCTCTACTCACATATAACTCACAGTCTAGTAGGAGAGACAAACCATTAAAAAAAATCTATCATTGATACTTTTGATAAATGATGGAGGGAAAATAAAGGGTATGATGAGTGATTATTTTCAGGGAAGTTGTTTCAGATTTGGTGGGCAAGGGAAGAGAGGGAGATGCCAGGAAAAGAAGCAGAGTTCAAGGTGAGATGGAAAGGATGAGTAGGAGTTAGCTTACAGTCTGATGGCTGGAAGATTCCAGGCAGAGGGCATATCATATGTAAGTAAATGGAGGAATCTTCAATGTTACCATTGGCAAGTGGAAAGAACCATTTACAATTTAGAATGCAATTCAGAGATAAATTTGATTGAAAACTTGACATGCAAGTTTTTGAAAATTTGTTTACCTCAAAACCAATTTAAGAAAGCACATTTTTGGTTTGATAGTGAAATATATATTACACTAAGGATCAACCGTCAAGGTAAGTGTTAAGAATATAGGGTGAAGAAGATGGTGTTAGTGCTCCAAGAGCTTACTGTTCATCCAGGAGAGGCCAACAATGATACTAAGAGGGGCAAGTGCTGGGAAGGGGCTAGTACAGGGAGATAAGACAACCAAAAGGGGCCATTAAATTCAAAGAGAGCCTCCTGACAGGAAGTAGCATATAACTGGAGATGTGCTTCAATTGGAGATGTAGCTATTGCCACAGTAGCAGGCTGAGCAAAAAGCTCAGGGTCCCTCATGGGAGAGGACTAGCCTGCCTGCAAAGTTTGGGATGCCTGAAAAGAGGCCTTGACCCCAGAGAGAAGCCTTGAAAGAAGATAGAAATATGAGGGTACATTTGAAGGGGCTAAACACTTGAACTTGAAACCTCAAAAGTTTCTTTTCTTTTCTTTTTTTTAAAGAAGTGAAATAAATTATATTATATTTAAAATTAAATTAATTCATGAAAAAATAATTCCATACTGGGACTTCCCTGGTGGTCCAGTGGTTAAGAATCTGTCTTGCAAGGCAGGGGATGCCAGTTCAATCCCTGGTCAGGGAACTAAGATCCCACATGCCATGGGGCAACTAAGCCCACGTGCCACAACTACTGAGCCTGCGCACCACAACTAGAGAGTCCACATGCCACAGCTACACAGCCCACGTGCTCTGGAGCCCGCGCGCCACAACTACAGAGTCCACGCACTCTGGAGCCCACGCGCCACAACTAGAGAGAAGCCTGCACACTGCAAGGAAAGATCCCGCGTGTTGCAATTAAGACCCGACGCAGCAAAAAAAAAAAAAAAAATCCATACTACTTTAAAAGCAAATCCAAGTATTATTTCACTCAGTTATTTACTATTCACTGTTTTTCTCAACTCAGTACCACTGTGCTTTCTTTGCACTTACCCACTGTTTATGTTTCAAACAAACTTCTTCTTAAATTTAGCAGATCTCATTTGCCAAATCACAAGAGAGCCAGTTTTACATGTGGACTTTATCACATGTACCCCATACATTTTAAAAATAATACTAATACTAGTAATGAAAACCACATTATCTGGGCATTTCCTGAGTGTTGTGGCTTTGATAGTAGACTCTTTACAATGTCTTGGCATCTTAGATGGCATTCATTTTGGGGTTTTGTTTGTTATCTCTTCAGACATGACCTTCTGTACTCGCTCTTCCTTAATCAGCTAAACTGTTGAATGGCAGAAGCCTCTCTTCCTTGGGGAACTAGAACATTGTAATATAATCTTTCTGTCATTCCCAACAAAAGACTGTCACCAGACTCCTCAGCCTCCCTAGGCCCTAAGTATTTAAGTGTGGATTCTGCACACTTGTGAGTAAGAGAGAAATGAGTAGAGAAGAAAAAGAAGCTGGATGGAGGAAGCGGAAAACCAGAGGGAGGAAGCAAGAGGACCAGAAAGAACAAAAGAGAACAGTTGACTACAGAAAACAGAGGAAGAGAATGCCAAGGAACTTGAATGCCCTCTTTTTCATGTATGTTACCAGATTTTCTAAGGTCAGAAAAGTCTTAGCAGCTGTTTCTTTACAATTTTGGCCACATTTTATAATGATCAGGTAATCCCAGGAGTCTAAATGTCTTGCATTTTTTAGTAACTCAACTCAGTTCTAGTCACAGCTCCAAATACGCTTGTGGACTCAATAAATACTCCTCAGTAGGCCTGTGCTAAAAGCAAAACTTTCTCCTGAAGAACTCCATGTGCTTTACCATGATCAATCAACATACATGGTAAGAAAAAGAGACAGAGGTTGCTGCTATCTGCACTTTGCATTCAGAATAAGTGCCAGAGAAATGTATTCTAATGTCTAAGGGCAATCAAGGGCAATGCCAAGACCAGGTGCCATGCCTTGCCCTGTGGATTCAACCTGCCTCCCTCACTGAATCACGATGGGTTATTAATTTAAATAGAGTCATCCTTTAGCCATAAAATAAACAAAAGAGGATTTTTTTTGTGATGGGTATAATTTTTTTCCTTAAAAAAAAAAAAGAACACCCTTTGGAGAAGGTATCTGTTTACCCTAAATTTAATAGAATGTAGTAAACATTTATAACATCTCTCTAAGCTTCTTTCTGCTAATACTGAAACACTGAACCACACACGTGCATTGCACGGTAGAAGAACCATCCACCCCCACTGGGGTGTTACCTAATACTTATTTGAAAAACAATTTTTATTTGGATTCATGCTTCACTTCATGCTTTCAAGAGATCTGTATCTGAGCAGGCAGGGAGTTGATTTCCAGAAATTACTGCACATGCAAGATTTCGGCACTATGTTTACCTCTGGTAAAGTAACTCAACTTTTGTATTTCAGATGTGGTCTCCTGGTCTCTTTCAGGTGCTCCTGGGGACCCAGAACAATACATGAGCTCCTGCTACTGCTCACAAGGGCGCAGCGGTGGCTTTCAGACAGAGTCACCCTGTTAAACCCGAGCATAACAATGGCAAGCAGAGGAGCTACTCTCCAGCTGGTGTTCAAACGTGCAAGATATTACCAAGTCCTTTTCCCAAGGCTGGCATCTTCCCTTCCAATCAGTAAATCCCTCCACAGAATCCAAATACCCCCGGGTTCAACAGCTGCCTGGTAAGCACTGACAATCCCCCTATACTTTCTGCAGGGGATGTACATACACAGTGTAGGCGGCTTAAAGCTGTCAGCAGTTTAGATGATCTTAATAAAGTCTTGCTTCCCTACAACAATCAAGTTTGGTAACATTTACCACCACCCTGTACCACAGCGTGAAAGTATTGTGCTTTATAGAATCATGAAATGTAAAGGGCCGGAAAAGAATCTAGAAATCAAAACCCAGTGTTTAACAAAGGAGGGAAGGGTTTCTAAGAGCTAAGGTGACTTGTCCAATGCCACATCAATAGATGGTGACACAAATGAGACCTGAAGCTCAGCGTCTTGGCTCCAGCCTTCCTCTCACTGTATTACATTTCCTACACAGTAAGCTGTGAGAGTGCAAAGACCATGCCTCATTCATTTGTCTCTACATATGCAGCTTCTAGCACAGAGGGAAGGAAAGAAAGAAGGAAGGAATATTTAATGGTTGAATCCTGAATCTAACTCATTTTTTTAAAAAGTCTTAACTATTTTAGTTCGTGTAGGTGGGTCTGTGAGAAGGGGGTTATGGTGGAGAAAAGTCTCAGACAAAAGGACCACCAGACACATGGGGGAGCAGGCTATGGGGCTTGAAGAGAAGGATAGGGTTGGATGGAAGTATCAGAAGCTTGTAACTGAAGAATGAACATCAGGGTAGGATGTCTGGCCCCAGAGAATGGCTCTCTGAAGTCACATGTCTCAAAGAAGTTGTGTGGTGTGAGTGTGAAGGGGATACACGGGATCCAGGACAGAGCAGCTAATAAGCTCCTTTTCCTATCAAGACAGCAGCCCAAAGGGTGGGGCATGGATTCTTAATCAGAGCTCTCTGCCAAGTTCAGACCCCCTCCCATGAGACTTTAGACCTCCTTGAAGCATTAACCCTGAAAGTGACTTGAGCAGTGAAGATCTGGAACCCAGTCTCCTGGATCCCTCTCGGGGATGTCACCCAGAGCCCAACTTACATCAAATTCCACTGTGGGATACAGAGGGAAATAATACAGATAGAAGCCCACCTCACAAGGATCCAGAGTTCCTCCAGTGCTCTGACATATTCAACCAGCCCTGGCCCTGACCTCACAACAGCCACCGTCCTTCCCTCTTGATCCTTACACCATGCATGTACTTACATGACGAAAATAATCCCTTACAGACCGTAACAGTCTCTTACACAGTCAGTGTGGTTTAGCCATTTAAATACTAATGTTATCTCAAGTACCTATTTTCTGGTCCAACATCTCGCTTGACTTTCATGTCTTAAAGGCACCTCATAAGCAAAATTTTCTAATCTTAAATGAATGCACTCCATCCTCATTATTCGTGGATTCCAAATTGCAAATTTTGCCTGCTCATTAAAATGTATTTGTAACCCCCAAATCAATACACACTATGTTTCCACAGTCATTCACAGGCGTGCTGAACGGGGAAGAATTTGAGATGTTGGACCTGCACATTCCCAGTGAGGGGGAGCAAGGCAGTGCTCTGCCTTCTCGTTAAGGCTCTCCTACAGTAAACAAGTGCTCTTTCTGTAGTCTGTTTAGTGTCACCTTTTTCACATTTTTGTGTGTTTTGTTTGGAATTTCACTTTCAAAATGAAGACAGCAAGCGTACTGCTGAAGGGCTGCGTAATGTCCCTAAGCACAAGAAGACAGAGATGCACTTACAGAGGAAATACCTGTGTCAGGTACGCTTTGCTCAGGCTGTTACTGGCTGTGAGATCAATGTTAGTGGATCAAAAGTGTATATTGATCAAGCTGTCTGTGACCGTTAATTCTGTGTGTCAACTTTACCGCTCCTTGGGGTACCCAGATTAAACATTATTTGGGGGTGTGTCTGTGAGGGTGTTTTCTGATGAGATATGCATTTGAATCAGTCAAGTTGATTGCCTTCCCCAGTGTGGGCAGGCATCACCCACTCCTCTGAGGGCCTCAATAGAACAAAAGGCAGAAGGAGGAGGGATTTGCCACTTTTTCCTCCTGCCTGCCTTGAGCTAGGTCTTCTGCTCCTGGACCGGGATTTACACCATCGGTTCCCCTGCTTCTCAGGCTTTTAGACTCAGACTGGAATTACACCACCAACTTTCCTGAATTTCCAGCTTGCTTATGGCAACTCATGAAACTTCTCAGGCTCTGTTATCACAAGAGCTAATTCCTTGTAAAGAATTTCCATGTATATGTTTATTTATTAGTATATACATTCTATATATATATAATATATATATTACTATATATACTATATATAAATATATATATATTCTCTATATACATATATATTCTTTGGACAGCTCTGACCAATACAGTGTCTTTAAACAGAAACACACCTAAAACAAGGATATGTATTAACCAGCTGACGAAAATGTTGTGACCAGGAGCTCACATGCATGTAACCCTGTATTTCCTCTAGAAGCAAGGGTTCAAGATTCACTAATTCAGTGTTTGTAGCAACTTTACAGAACAGAACTACGGTGAATAGAGAATTGACTGTCATTCTCTCTTTACCTCATCTTAAATCTCTACCTTACCCACAAGCTCAGTTAATGTCCCAGAAACCCGGGGTTAAGCTTCCCCCTCTGCATCCACACCCCATCAGTCCTCAGCCTCAGTGAGCGCATTCTCTCCTCCTCTGCCCCTCTACTTGGGATCACATCCTCATCATCTAGTACCAAAATGGTCACAAAGGGCTGCTAACTTGTCTTTCCCCTTGCAGTTCCCCACCCCCCCACCCACTGCCCATGTGAACTGACTGTGACCCTCCCCTGCTTAAAACCCCACCTCTGAGATCTCACCAAGCCTGTAGCCACACCTCATCTCCAAATTCCAAGGAAGCACTTGAAGCTCCTGTGATAACAAACTGTTGGGGGTCTCTGCATTTGTCAGGCTCCCCACCTCTACTCCTTTCCATATGTTGATCTCTCTGCTTGGGATGCCTTTCCTTACCTTTTTAAGTCAATGACACCTACTCATCTTTTGAGACACAACTCAAGTGGCACCTCCAACATGAAGTGTTCTCTGATCCAAACACAGGAAGAGGCAGGAGCTCCTTGCTTAGGGCTACCTCTGCATCTGGTATGTACTTTGCTAAGGGCCTTGATGATATTCAGCGGTAATTGTTTATATTTTCCTATTCCTTTGCCCTACGAGACTGAGCTCCTTGAGGACAGGAACTGCTTTTTCACGTATGATCCGCAGGAAGTTTCCTATACTGCTCAGAATATGGTATTCAGTAAGTAACGATGAAAAATGAATAAGTGAATGAATAAATGACATTATTCCCACCGATCTCACTTTGACTTACTCTCCTGTGTCTTATGTGAATCTCATCCTGTCTCAGCTCTCTACCTGCTTAAAGTAATTATAATTTGATAACTACCCACTCAGAGAAGGGCAGAGGTTTCTAGGCAAAACTGTAACTGCCAGGTGTTGACTATTTTAAAGCTTATGGTTGAAACCAGAAAAATACCTGGTCTCCGGCCTAACCTTTGCTTTGACCAGGAAACTCCATCCCCCTTTTCTCTATTATCTACAATGTAACCTTCAAGGTCTAAACTTCTTCTTCTCTAAAAAGCCTTTCCAGCTACCCTCCCATCCGCCCCCAACCTCTGACTACCTTATCTTCTATTCTCCTTGAGAGGTTCTTAGTACATGCGATCTGGTACTTAATTTTAATTATCCTTCTAGGTCTGCTGACCTGTCTCTACACCTGTCTCCTGAGCAGCCATGGAGATTCTTGAGAGCAGGTTATCAGTGCGTGCCTAACATACAGAAGATGTGAAGCAGATGTTTGCTAAGAAAGTGAATCACAATAACTCTGTGAGGTACGTGTGACAATAGCATAGGAGCAGTACAACATAATTATTGAGACTAATGTTCTGGGATCCAGCTGCCTGGGTTGTAATCCTGATGTGATCACATTCTACCTGAGAAACCTTGAGTTATTAAATCTCTTTATGCCTCAGCTTCCCCGTCTATAAAATGGGATTAATGAAAGCACATATCACATAGGTCTTTTGTCCTGATTAAAAGGGATAACGCATACCAAACCCTTAGCAAATTCCTTAGCACAATGCCTGGCCCATAGTGCATACTCAATACATAGTTGGCTATTATTAATCTATTCTGTAGAGATAAGAAAACTGATGCTAAAGAATAAACTATCCAAGATCACACGGAGATAAATTGAGAGGCAGGCTTGAAGTAGTGGAAAGTTAAGAGGGTTTCAAATGGTAAAATGACAAAGTTGAAATGGGAGTAACAGGAGGAGCTGACTCAAAGGGGAGGGTCTCGGAGACAGTCCTGTTGGGTCTTATCCGTACAAGGGGGAAAACTGCACAGACAGCGATCACTGTAGGATGAAGTGATCCTGGCTGTGCAAGGCTTGGAACGAAGGGATAAGCAGTACAACAAAGGAGAGTTCATTCTACAACAGGGTCCAAGGGCATATTGGTTCAGATAAGGCACATAGGGCTAAAAAGAGAGCAAGAAGGGCCAGAAAGGGGTTCAACAATATGAGCAGGTAAGAGCTCCCCCAAGTGAGCCCCACCCCCAAGAGCTAAATGCGGCAGGGGACCCTCTGACAAAGGAGTGTCTGAAAAAAAAACTGTCATTGCTTTGATCTGCGGAAAGGAGTACCCCTGTGGTATTTCTCACTTGCACTTGGTTCCTTCACCTAAGTTATCTTCCCTTTGGGCAAAGGTCAGCTGTGTGCTTGTGCCCACACTTGGGGCCAGCTTCTCCGTTAGGCAGAGGAAACACGGTGCCCAGGGTCCGTGATGCCTTCAGTGGTCCATGAAAATATTTTCATTCTCATTACTTTTCAAATCGGAAGAAAAAAAGTACATAATAATAATGAATACATAAAAAGAAATCCACCCTGGATTATATGCATCCTTTTGTTTTTTTAAAAATTTATTTATTTATTTATTTATGGCTGTGTTGGTTCTTCGTTTCTGTGCGAGGGCTTTCTCTAGTTGCGGCAAGCAGGGGCCACTCTTCATCGCGGTGCGCGGGCCTCTCACTATCGCGGCCTCTCTTGTTGCGGAGCACAGGCTCCAGACGCGCAGGCTCAGTAATTGTGGCTCACGGGGCCTAGCCGCTCCGCGGCATGTGGGATCTTCCCAGACCAGGGCTCGAACCCGTGTGCCCTGCATTGGCAGGCAGATTCTCAACCACTGCGCCACCAGGGAAGCCCCTATACGCATCTTTATATCAACACAGTCGTAAACTACGACCATCAATATGGAGGAAGGGGCCTTCAAAGGCAAAAGTCCTCATCTTAGTGAGTGAACTACTTTCTAGATAAAGCACCAAAGTCGTAATGCAGCCCTGCCAATCATGTGAGCGGGAATCAGTGAACAAGAAAAGTTAGAAAGAAATAAAGTCCAGAATACTAGGGTCCTACGTTTGGGGAAGAAATCTCACTCTTTGGGGTGAGGACGAAGATGCCAGATTCTGCCCACTCCCTCACCCCGTACCCCACCTCAGCAAGGGTGCAACTCTGTATCCAACCACATTCATTACACCTGGGGGACCCATTCAGTCATTTTCATGCAACATCAGAGATGACCCAAACACTTCGGCATCCTCATTTCTATCATCTGCTCAAGCTCTTCCTCACTGTCAGCCTGTGCAATGCCTAGCTCGCTGATGCTGTCTCAAGATGCTTTAAAAAAATGACAGTATCAATTTTCCCTATGTTTTGAGCTCTTGAATCATAAATTTAGAAGAACGGAATTTTCATGCTGTGTCCTAAAACCTATACATCTATTCTTACAAAATATTAGGATCAATTAAGAACAGCTCTCATCACTGAAATATTTTAAACGAGTAGGAAAAAAAGGGGGTTATTCCTTCCTCTTATTTTGCACTGAACACAATCCACTGGGGTTTATAAATACACTTTATCATATCCCTCTGTGCAAGTAGTCCTGAGTGTTTCCCCCACCAACCCTGCACCATGAGAGAATGAATAAATGAATATCTAAGAGGGCCCACACAATACCCACGAGATAATCGGCATGCTGAAAGTGTCTGAAGATATCATGTATGATAGACACCAAAGAGTGACCCTGTGCGTTTTACTCCTGAATTACTGGTTGGCAGAAATGGCTGAACGATACAAACCGATCCGAGGAGGACGTAACAGCTAAATTCAGAAAACCAGTGGGCATGATTAGTAGATGTCAGAAATGATATTTTTCTGTCCCCCGCCGCCCCTCAGATTTATGTAGGACACAGTTTCTGATTTCCTTTGTTTTTCAATCTCAATCTATTCTAGCTCCAGTTACTCATTACAAATGGCCACACTGTTTACAGAAGGCTGGGGTGTCAGTTGTTAAAGGAAGAAGGAACCAGAGCAAGCCCACCTCCCAAAGCCTCATTCCCAGCCCCATGGAGGCTCTTGGGGTTCCAGCCCTCCTAGGGAGTAAGTGAAGACGGCCAAAAGTTGATCTCCAAATTGAGTTTCTGCAAGGCCAGCTTGCGGTGGCCTTGCAATCCGAAGGAGACACGGAGGGAGCATCCCCGTAACAGCCACACTGAAAATAATTATTCTGATCCACAAACACCAGCTAAGCTGTAAGAATGGTCTTGTAAGCAAGGTCTGCTTTAATAGAAACGTAAGTATTAGCCATTGCAGTCTATTATAAATTGGTTGTAATTTTCTCCTGACACTTTCTGAGTTAAACTAGTTAGTATACAAAAAATAATAATAATAATAACAAATGCCACAAAGCAAAAAGCAAACTCGATGTCTGAAGGTTAATGATTGCTCATGAAAGCCACAGAAATAAATTATCTGCCTAGGGACAGTGTCACATGATCAGCACAAAAGCTGCAACAGCCAAAAATGTTTATGTAGAGGAAAAAAACACTGTCAGCGTCACAGAACCCTTCCCCCCACAGCTAAATTCGAGTCCTGAGCCAGACAGCTGCTCCTGACTGCTTACATTAAACTAATTTGTGCTGCTACATTGCAGCTGCTTAATTTTTAGTCTGAACTTTATCACCAATAAGTGTTACAATAACAAGCGATATGATGGTATCTCTGAGGAAATATCCATCAGCCCCCAAACAATGACGGCTTCACAAGAGGAGATTGCAGAAAAACAAATTAAAAAGAAAGAAAAGAAAAGAAAAGAAAATCACGCCCACACTGCCTCTTTAAAGGGGGGGAGGGGCGAACTTTTAGTGGGAAAGGCTTTAAAACGCTGCTTTGTTCCGAAGGCCATTCTAAAATGAAGAAGGGGGATGATTGAAAAGGTTAGCGAGCAAGGGAGGAGTTAACAAGTAAGATGTGCTTTTGCTAAGAAAGGGTGATTTGCAAGGTGAGAGCCTGAGACGGGAGAAGTCAATTTTGCTACAACAATGCCATCCATACCCTCTCTTTCTCTTGCTCACTGCCCCCCAAAACCTTATGCCAACCCAACCTGGAGCTTAAGCGGTGATTCCGGACTTGCTCTAAACAGTCTCCTTTGGCCAGGCGGGCACTGGCGCTGACAGTATTACTTGTTGTTCCCCATGTTTTCCTGTGTTGTTTTCCTAGCCCAGTGTAAATGCAGAAACTCTTCTTTGGACAGAAACAGACACTGACCTGAACTGGTTTCAATTCCTGCCAAATATGCAGGCACTGTTTTTGCTACATTGTGGAATTTGGCTTAGACCCTATGTCAGGCATTTATTTGTACTCAGAACTAGAATAGAGACCTAACTACTTAAAACATAAAAGATTATACAAAAGCATTAGGAATGCACTGAAACTTTTCCACCATTAATTCATCTGACTATGATGAATGTTTTTAGTTGAGATACTTCATTACCCTCTCCTGTTCACTGTGTTTGGGGGGACGGGGTGCAGGTTGGGGGGACAATTCAGCTCCCCCCCTCAGTAATTACAAAAACAATTCCTTTGAAAGCGGGGGGAAAATACCCATGTCAGCTATTTACAGCATTTTTTAAATTCTGTGGTTTTCAGAATGAAGGTTCAAAGTGAGTGTCACCAATGTTGAGTAATAAAGTAGTTTTTCTTACACAAAGATATCCTAAACTTAAAGAGAGATGTTTACACTGGAATAATTTTCTCAGGCAGGGAAGTAGGGGAGGGGGGAGATTTAGATCCACCCCCTGTTTTTTCAACTCGACACCTTTACACCTCGTGGTCCCGGCCCAGGTCCTAGCAGTATTTTCTTTTTTCAGTCAGCTGGTAAATCACACTACAGGGCTGACTCAGAATGCCACGGGGGCAAGGCCTTCCTTGTTTCCATGGGTTTCTGTTGATGTCCCCCGACTGTGGCTGGGTGAGTGTGTCTGTGAGAGTTCTCTAAGGGACAATCCCAGGGGACAGACGTGGATGAGGAAGGAGTCCCTGGGGCCCGTCAGGATGGCTCATACCCTGTGCCAAGTGGGTCACTCTTGTGCAACTCCAGGCCTTCTCTTCACCCAGGGCTCAGTGGGATGCCTCCGTCTGCTGTTGGCAAGGCTTTAAGACTGCTGGGAACTCAGACACAAGCATCCTGGGGCCTGGAGGTGTGGCAGGGTGTAACTTGAATGAGGACAACTTTCTAAAAGGCACCTAACCGTAGGCAGGCTGGGAGGGAATCAAGATGGGAGGACAATGGAAGGGAGGATCTCTCAACAGCCACTCAATTTCCTTAATACAGGAGTCGGCCACTTCCTTTGGTTGCCCTTGAATGGAGTGCAAGACCTTCTCCTTGCAATTGGAGGCCAGACATCCTGTCAAAACTTCAACTGTGAAATGAGGAATTAATTTGATGGAATGTATCAGTCTATCTTACCTGTTTCTCCAGAACTGGACTGAACAGGTCTGACTAGGACACTTGAAGGTTTGTGGATAAGTTCACACACTTGGTGTGAAAGGCAGGTCTAAAGATGTGGGTGCTGGTGCGTATGTGTGGGGAGCACGTGTATGAATTCAGAAGCAGCAGGTATGAAGACATGCTTCTTCATTCTCAAGCAAGCCCCATGATGACAGAAAGAACTTGCTACCAGCCAGGAATGATGTCACGGCATTGAGCAGTTTGAATTGGCTACTTTCCTGAATATCTCTAGAAACAAATCTTTATCCATGTAGCCTTTTCCAGAACACTGCCAAATTGGCATACACTCTGCAAATCCTGAATTAGGATCATAATTCAGGAATGTGGCTATTTTTACCCCTGTGAGCTCCATAAGCATCAAGGCCCGATAGCCACAGATTCCTTCAACATGTCTCTGAACTTCCCTCAACCTAACTTTGCTTTTAAGCTGGAAATTATGCCTTTCTGGCTTCTAAATGTCAGAGAAGTGAAAATAGTTAATGAGGTATGTTGTAATTTCCAATTCACAGCATTAATGCTTATCATTATCAGCTTGAGATGTATCATTTTTCACAGAGGCAAAGTGTGGAAAGTAATATATAAGACGAAGGAATACAAATTGTTTTGCATTTTTGCCTCCCTATGAGCACATGGGCCAAATTATAAAGTGACCAAAGTCACATATATAACTATTCTTTCTTAGTATTATAAATGACAGATAACGTGTCTAAAATTAAAACCACTGTCACTATTAATATTTTTATATAAGTTTGTGATAAAATATTTTCCTCCTAAGATCATAAAATTTCTTTACAGGTCATCAAAAGAGATGATGTACATGAAAGTGTGTTGCAAACTGTAGATTCTATTTAGACATAAAGGATATCCATATTATGACATTTGTTTTCAAATTTTAACCATAATCTATTCTTTTATTTGCAACAAAGGTAAAGAAAGGTAAATTGATCAGGCAAAATATACCAGGAAACAGGATTAAAAGACAAGTCTTGTCACAATTCTTCACTCAACTAGTATTTATTGTGTGTTTATTTTAGTGTATACAGTGAAGGTATTATGGGTTCATCGTGTATGCTGATGCCACGGGACTTGAGAGGCACTTTGAATAACAGCCTCCTGTTTGAAATATGTATTCTCACCAATGGAAAACATCCCCCCATTCAAACACCAAGAGGTTAGACAACAAAGCAAGAAGCCAGTATCTCTGAAATCCCTCAGTTGCCATACACGTGGCTATACTGACTCCAAAGTGGTGAACGATGGGGAAGATTTGGATAGAGATACCCATAGGCAGAGCCCACTTGTCCAATAGGCACACTTGGCGCCATGCCCAGAGCCCAGGATACTTTTAGGTACCTACGAAAATGTTCTAATTTCTTTTAAAATCAGAAAAGAAAGGAAACTTTTAAGTCAAAGAATGTTTCAATTTATAATATTAATATATTCATCTTTGTATTAACATCATCATAGAATGTAATTTTTAACATTTTTTTTAATGGAGGAAAGAGCCATGAAGGCAAAAGTGCTTTTATTACTTTCCTGTTGCTGTTGTAACAAATTAGGACAAACTCGGTATCATTATCTTATAGTTCTGGTGGTCAAAAATACAAAATGGGTTTCACAGGGTTAGAAACATGGGGGCTTCTTCCCCACAGAGAGGAAGAATTGCGGGCCCTACATCACATTAGGGCATGGCACAAGCCCCATTGAAGCTACACGCCAATCTTGCTGGGAACCTCTGGGACTGCACCATCTGATGGAAGGGTATGAGGGATCCCTCCCACCTTCTGCTTGTGAATACACTCTGATCCCACCAGCTCATTCACTTTAAAATAAACTTTCTAAAGCCAATGCTCATAGCCAGAAGCAAATGGAACAAGATGGTCAAGATACCTCCACTCAGTTCATTGGACGTTTTCTAGAGATAGATGCTCTTGTCCAAACCTGGTTCTCTGAGGCCGCAGCAGTATAATCTTAAGATGACCTTTGAGAATCGGAGGGACACATTTTCAAGATTGGAATTATAATTACAAGAAGAATGTGCAAGGCAGCTATTTCTGGCACCATGATGGACAGGATAGTGATGTTTATGAAAACACACTCGAGTTGAGCAACGGTCCAGTGGACTTCATGCTGCCAGGGAAAACCACTGGGCCAATAGGACCCATGGTTTCCTTTACTACAAGGGATTTTTTTCTCTGTAATATTATGTAATTGACTCACATCTCCTCATTTTTCCTTTAACAAACCCAGACACAGCCCCAGAGATGCCAAGTCCCCACATATTTCATTTTTTTATCAGATACTTAACACATGGAGACACATTTGCAGTCTACAGTTTAAACAACAGTCTAGGAAACTTCTGTGATTATAGGATCTAATTTCAACTCCCCTGTAATCCACTCCTCTGTATTACCATCTATAAAATGGATATAGCAAGAATAAACCAAGTCATGAAATTATTTATGGGAATAACCACTGATGGGATTGTATAGCACTTTACACATATAAAATCCTAAATAGTCCAAGCAATAAAAAGTAGCATTTCCCAGTGACATCTCCAAGAAAGCCAATTTCTTCTGAAAAAGTACAAATTTTCCACAGAGATGCCTTAACTACAGTAACTGCATAGACAGACATGAAATGTAAACTTGATAGAAAAACAGAGCACTATAACTAAATGTGAATTTGAAAGTTGGAATTTTATCACAATCACAATACATCTAGCAGTCTTCTTCTTTTTTGATTTTTTAAGTTACTGCATATTGCGTTTTGGTTTTCTTCCCATCATGAGGGGAAAAAAAAAATCACAGAAAACTATTTGACAGACAGGCCTACCAAATACTTTCTGAATCTTCTGGTGAAAGATTGGGTCTTCAAAAAGCTTCTCCAAGGGAAAATTCTTTGAAGTGTTTTACTGCCATTTGATCATTGGAGATTTCGATTATTTGCATTATTTTAAAACGTCTTCATTCTCTAAAGCCTGATAATAGTATTTTTGTAGGAGACACTTTGATAAATAAGAGAAAACTAACAATAGTATAAAATACATATGGAATTCCTCACTGAAGAGAATTGAAGTGGGGAGGGGGTAGTTAAAATGAAAAACTGACAACAGAAATTTGGTGCCGCTTTATTTTTAAGGGAAGAAAGTAATTCTCCACATTGATATGTAATTTTTACAAAGACAAGGTTTAAAAAGAGTAAAAGAGCAAAGTCAGGAAGGTCAGGGTGTTAAGTGGGATTTCTGCAGAGAAATTATATAATGACACTTTGGAAAGAAGATTTAGGTGAAACTGGAAAAATGACATCCTGAGTACTGTTTGGCCACAAACAGTAGAAATTTCTCCCTTTGTAATACCTTTCACCTCATCTTTGCAAGACAGGATAGGGAACAGAGTGAACGCTGAACGGCAGAGAACTACATCCAACTTGCAACAGAAAAACGGAAAGAAACCATGAGTGTTATATTATTCCAAAATATTCTTGGACCTTCCTTAGATTTTTTTTTTCCATCTTGCTACTGTACTTGCCCAACCATGCTGGGGTGTTATGCTGTTTTAGACATGAGTTAACAGGTCTCTTACATACACACATTTCCACATTCCAATGAGACCTATTATATCCTTTTCCTCCCTACCCCACCCCACTCCCCGCCATGCACACACACACACACACCCCACTCTCCTCCTCCACCCACACAGGACCCTCTCCCTCCACTCATTTTTCCTTACTGTTTAACACTTCCCAATGACTGAATGTTTCCAAGTCCATGCAAACCCACAGGACTAAGAAGGGTTTCCTACCGCGTGACGTGGTTGATTCTGCAAAACGAAATGGCTGCAGCCAGAAAGCAGGTAAAATAGAGCAAATGGCAGGGAAAAGGAAGAGTTTTGACTGAGCTGATAATTAAGTGAGGGGGTGGGAAGAGGCCTCCAGGAATCCTGTAGCACCTTTTCTACTCACCCTGTGACATGTGGACCAACAGCATCAGCTGGGATCTTGTCAGAAATGCAGAAACTCAGGACTCACTTGGATTCAAACCTACTGAATCAGAATCTGCATTTTAACAAGACCCCTAGAGGATTCAGAGGCGTTAAGGATAGAGAAACACTGCCTTGTGTCAGTCTCCTGCCACCAGAAAACTAAAGAAAGTGGTCGAAAATTTAAACATTTATATCCAATAAGGAGAAAAATTATAACTTCCCTTGATAACATATTTCAAGAACTATTAGCCTTAGCAATCACGATGCAGTTATACTCATCCTCACCCTGTCATTTACTACCCTTCTCATAATTTACTAGGATTTTCTTTGCTTTATCTGCAGATTCCCTCTCTCCAAATAAGTTCATGGCAATGCAAGAAAACTACAGTCTAAAATGTGGGATTTGGGGACTTCCCTGGTGGCACAGTGGTTAAGAATCCGCCTGCCAATGCAGGGGACACGGGTTCGAGCCCTGGTCCGGGAAGATCCCACATGCCGTGAAGCAGCTAGGCCCGTGTGCCACAACTGCTGAGCCTGCGCTCTAGAGCCTGCGAGCCACAACTACTGAAGCCCGCGTGCCACAACTACTGAAGCCCGCGTGCTGCAACTACTGAAGCCCGTGTGCCTAGAGCCCATGCTCCACAACAAAGAGAGGCCACCACAATGAGAAGCCCGTGCACCGCAACGAAGGGTAGACCCCGCTTGCCGCAACTAGAGAGAGCCCGCACACAGCAACGAAGACCCAACACAGCCAAAAATAAATAAAAAATAAAATAAAAATAAATAAATTTATAAAATGTGGGATTTGGAACAGAGATCATTAATCCTGTGATGGGCACTCCACCCTCCACTCCCAGTGAAATCAGCTCACAAAGAGGGAGAAGGGGGAAAGTAGCGTTACCCACCCCCCAGAGTCTTTTTCATTCAACTCAAAAGAACTTACTGCATATAGAGTATTTGATAAAGGAGATGAACATTTATTTTTTCTTTTTTATGCTAAGTTGTGCTGGGGATGTTGAACCACTATATCACACCCGAGAGTCATCAGCCCTCTTTCTAAGGCCAGTCCTTTCCTTGCGACAGAGGGGAAGGGTGGGGGGTGGGGTCGGGAGACACTTGGGGTTCTACTGGAAAGTGCCTTCTAGAACTTAGAAGTGATGGAAAAAAACAAGTGAAGAACCAGGGCAGAGTTATGCAAAGTCACCTTAAAAAAAGAAAAAAAAAGAGAGAGAGAGAATTGCTCTATGGAAAGATGAGTCAATCCGAAAGGGAGTTCATTGCCATGGAAGCACAGTAAAGGAAGAGTCCCAGAAGCGAACAGTGGCAGGGCCCATCCAAGCACTCTGGGACAGCCACCCTCCATCACCAGATTTTGCATGTGAGCATTTCCACCCCACTGAAAATCCATCCTTATGGTGGAGATGGAGGCAAAATGTGTGACCACAGACTATTTCTGATCCCATTCACAAAGTTATTCCTAATATGGTTTGGATGTTTCAAGCTAACTTACTGATGGTGAGAGTCACCGAATTTCTCTAAATCCTACTTTTCAGATTCTGCCCTACCAAAAAAAATTGAATTAATACTTGACTTTCCTTAAAGCTTGATCATAGCAAGGAAAGGGGTAATCATGTGGATTCTACTACTCAGGTTCTTTTTTATTTTCTTCTTCTTATTTATTTATTATTTTTGGCTGTGTTGGGTCTTTGTTGCTGCGCGTGGGCTTTCTCTAGTTGCGGCGAGTGGGGGCTACTCTTCGTCGTGGTGTGAGGGCTTCTCATTGTCGTGGCTTCTCTTGTTGCAGGGTATGGGCTCTAGGCGCATGGGCTGCAGTAGTTGTGGCACACGGGCTCAGTAGTTGTGGCTCCTGGGCTCCAGAGCACAGGCTCAGTAGTTGTGGAGCACAGGCTTAGTTGCTCCATGGCATGTGGGATCTTCCCAGACCAGAGCTCGAACCCGTGTCCCCTGCATTGGCAGGCGGATTTTTAACCACTGCACCACCAGGGAAGTCCTAGTCAGGTTCTTAATGCCATAACTTCTCACAGTGAATGAATGGGTTGACTTTCTAAATTATACATCAATCTTAAAACCTGGGTTAATGTGAGTCTGCCCGTGAGAAAGGGACATTCAGTCAAGATCCTGACAAATCATCTTTCTGGGCCTAAAAGCCCAGGGGCTAGACAGACCATGACCACTTAATCAAAGCCCAAAAGGCTGCTTTAGTAAGCTTGTCCAGAGACACTCCTGGGCCCTTAGCCTCTGGTGACCATATTATTATTAACATGGGATTGTAATTCATCTCTAAGGTCTGTGGTCCATAAACCTTTAAAACTCCTTAGAACTGTTTGCTCCTCATACAGTTCTGGAAATGCCATGAGGATATCAAAAGATGATCACAACGTTGCCGGGGAGGCGGGGGGTGGGGGGGGTGTGGGGGGGTGCTGTTCATCTCTCTATTTTTCAAAAAATATTTTCTGTTTCTCCCATGTCGCTGGCACTGTGAGTAATGCTGGAACACTTTGAATCGGGATATAGACAAACAAGAATCTACAGTGTAATGTGTTAGGGCCATGCAGAAGAAAATAAGAAATGCAATGTACGTAGGAGAAGAGGTGCCCAAATCTTCCCATGGGATTCAGAGCAGTTTTCTAAATGAAATTTGCATTTGAGCTGAGACTTGAAGGGTAAAAAGGATTTGGCCAAGTATGTGATTTAGGGAAAGAATCTGACCGGTTCTGTTCTGAAAAACAAAACGGCCGAAGATACAGCACAGTTAACACCAAATGGATGGCAAGGAAAAGAAACAACTCTGACCGTTAATTACTAAGGAATAGGGTAAGAATAGTTCCTGGAGCCTTGCTACTAAAGTCTAGTCTGTGGTCAGCAGCATCAGCTGGAATCTTATTAGAAATACAAATTCTTAGGCCCCATCTGAATCAGGTTTTCTAAATCAGACTCAGCATTTTGGCATGTTTGGAGAACTACACATACTTCCATCAGTTAGGTGCTAAGTCACTAAGGAATGGTAGGAGATGAGCCAAACAAGTAGCACAAGGCTAGCTCACAAAGGATCATATTTGCCACACACAAGGGTAACTTTAAGAACTTGAGACTGGAGAGATATTCAATTTGCATATTCAATGCGTCTGTAATAGAAGAATGGAGAATGAATTGGGTCTAAGATAAGTTCACTAGTTCTGGTAAAAAAAAAAAATCTAAACTAAGGCAGGGACAGTGGAAGAGAGAGAGAGAGACATTGAAAGGCTTTTCAGAGGCAGACAGGATAAGAACTGATGGTTGACTGGTCTGAGGAGCATGATTTTCAAGTGTCTGACTTGGATACTTAATTGGATAAGGAGGAGCTTGGCACACAGGTAGTATGTAGAAATATCTACTAGGTGTTTGAACCTGAGCTAAGGAGAGATGCAGAAATACAGATCTGGAAGTCATCAACACAGGGAATAACTGACGTCATGAACAGAGATATTATTTTCCAAGGAAGTTGTGTAAAGTGGGAAGAGAATCCTTCCTCTGCTTGTTTCTCCACAGTCTTCCCCTCCTTCTTCCACTGCCCCATCACAAAATTTCCAGGGCCATGACTGGCGAAGAGCAAGTTCTAGGTTCTGGAATTTTTTTGTGACATCTCTAATTATCTCTAGAATATTTCTGTCCAAAATCCTACTTCATTATGGTTCTGCCTTGGATAGGATGATTGTACATGAATCTGATTTTAAAAGGCATACTAATGATTTCTGAAAATTAACGTTTCCCATCCTAAGAAGTACGTGTGCATTTTACAAGATTGTTTACCGAGTGCCTAAATTTAGAACAATACACCAAAGGATACATAATTCCCTGGTAATTTCCAACATCAGGGCACACGAATGACAGCCATTCTTGGGAAACAGATGGATTTTGCGTTGATGCTCCTACTACGCTAGTAGATGGAAAGCAACAAGACACCCCACCCCCAACCCCTAGAAAAGGCTTGTTAAAACAAGGGATGAAGTGATATGATATCTGCGGTTGTCTTTAAAATAATCCAGTGGCATTCAAGGAGAGAGGAAAGGGAATATATAGACCAAGACTGGTCATGAGTTGACACTGGTCAGAGCTGGGTGAATTGTACTCGGAGTTATTGCTGTGTATGTTTCAAATTTCTACAATTAAAAAAAAAAAGTTTTTTCCCAAATACCAGGAATGACAATTGAAGATTGAATTTAACTTCTTGCTCTGAACCCGTCATATTTGACCTAACTTCTTGCTCTGGACAAGTCAGATTTCTAAGGACAGGGCAGGACACAAAGTAAATAACAGCTTTATCTTTGGATTTGCCAATAGTCTCAAACTATCTCTCTTTGCTTAAGGCGTTTTCGTCATTCCAATCAATCCAACATCATTCAACACATTCATTAACATTATACTTACTACATCTTCCAAATCATAATTAATAGAAAGTATTAATGGTGGTATAAATCACTGGGAGAACCTTCTCAATTATGTAGTCGGTGAAAAGCAATAAATGATAATAATTCTGCAAATTCACCTCAAGATGATCCTCAAAAGATCCATAAGGTGCATTCATTTAATTTAAATTCCTACACTGCACAGTGAAATGTCTCCAGTATTTCAAAAGCCAAAGTTAAGAAGAGAAAATATAATGTCAGTTATGTCTAATTTGGCTTTTAATTTATCGGTGGGGAAAAGATTTTTCATGAGAAATGCTTATAAATGTAGCCTCCAAGTCTCTCTCTTAGTTTGCCACTTAGAAACAAATCAGAAAAAAAATGTTTTTTAAACATTGAAAAATTTAGCACAATGACAAAGATTCCTTCCATGAAGTGAGAAAGAAACGTGTGTTTATTTTTGATGCCATAATACACTATTAAAATAATACAGGAGTAAAGAATCAGTAAGGTGATTGACAATATTATCTATTACTGTGAAAAGGATTCTTGACTAAAAAGGCTGAGAAATAATTAATGCTGTTCTTCAAACCACACTGATATTCTTACCCAAATATATAAATAAATGTTGTAGAAAGTAATTCACATGACTAAGTATATCTAAAAATATTTTGTATAAAACTCGACTATTGCATGAATAGAATATATTTTTTCCTTTATTATGCCATTTGTTCAGGTTATTTGCCTGTTCTCAAAACCGTTCCTGATTTTACCTGATCTGCACTGTATTTCAAGGGACAAACTCTGTAAACTACATTTCCCAGGATCCCTTTCAGAATGACTTCCTGATAGGTTTGGCCAATGGCAGGCACCACTGGGAGATTGAGGGTAGGGAGAAGGAATAAGCCAGAGTATTTCTTCTCCTCTTTCTCCTTCGGGTAGTAACTATATCTCTTACATAGACCAATCAGAGAGTCTCTCCTTGTGGTTCTAGCCCCTAATAGATAGCCCCTCCCTTTGCCTCTGAGCAGTCCCAGTTCCTACCCAGTGGTGCTGGCCTCAGGACCCAGGTGACACTACTTTCTGCCTTAGTTCCTCCAGCTCTAAAGGTGATAGAGGATTCCTGCTATTGCTAACCTCTGGCTGCCTTCCTTCTCCGTCTGACTTTCAGGCACTCCTAACGCCTTTTGTAATTATTTCCCCATAATAAATGTGTTTACTGAAATAAATGTGGTTCAAATTCTGTTTTCCTGACTAATATACTCTTCATCTTTAATTCTGCAATTTTATAGTCTTTTAAAAAAAGCTATTATGTGTATTGGCATAATTTTTATCCTTATAAAATGATTCTATTTATTGTTTATGATCAATTGCTTCTTAAGTGGTTGCAAGTATTCTTACCAGAAATTCTATTATTTTGCTGAATACTGGTGAAAGGCTGTTTCCAGACATTTGGAAGATACTCTTATTTTAAAAATTGGTATTAATGTTGTTTTGTTTTGCCCCAGAAGTTTGATCAATAATTACATATTAATTTCTAACCACATATGAAATAGTAAAAATAGATTTAAAAAATATGAGCCCCCCCTGAAAAGGAACTTACCACCTCACTACAGAAAATTGGACATATTCACTGAAAAAGGCTATAGGACATAAGTAAACATACGTTTGCGTTACAACATAATATCTACATATGCCTTCACTTGCTTATGCAATAGGTGCATTCTTAAAAAGTTAAACATAAGTCAAATATAGTTTTGTTAAGTAATGCAAAATGTAAACAACACTGAGGTTTATAAAAGCCCACCAGTCTACCTCTTTCCTCCAATTCTCTCCCAGCTTTGCTAATTGTATTCCCCAGAGATGGGTATTGTTAACAATTTGGTGTCTATTCATCCAGACACTTTTCAATACATATATTAATTGTTTCATTTATTCAACAAATATTTATAAGCACCTACCATAAGCCAGGCACTTTCTAAGCATAGGAGATATGACGGAGGAAGAACGAGACCAAGATGCTACGTGAAGTTCATATTCTCGCAGGGTAGACAATGACAAACAAATAAAAACATAAATATCTAGTATGCAGGTAGTAATAGAAGCTAAGAAGGAAAATAAAGCAGAGAAATGGACAGAGACAATGGGGAAAAGAGGAGAGGCTTTCTATCTTAGTGCCTTCTCAAGAGTACGTTACTCTACAGATTTTAGGGAGTTTTTCCTTAGATACAAATGTTTAAATGGTTGACAACCACCTCGTTTAATCTTTTGTAGTAGGAAAATGATCTAGATAATCTCTTGAGGTTCCTTTCTGCCCTATCACTTTGCTATCAACAACTTCACAATTAACCACATAATTGACAACTCTGTTTTTAGAAATGTCTTTAAATGTTAATATTCATAATATCCTAACAGTTTCATGATCCTTAGCCCCTCATTCTCTTTCTATTCTAACAAGCAGATTCTTTCTCTGTTCCCCAACCCACCAGCGTCACAAATTACTGACTTGGGTCACATAGGCATTCAATGTAGAAATAAATCAATAATATGTTTATACTGGGAGAGCTATGCAACTTTGTCTGACAGTTTCACTACACCCTTCTCAGATTCTCAGAGTGCCTGACATGCCCAGAACTTCCTGCAGAAGGCTTCCGATATATCAAATGCTAAGTATCATCACAACCTGACCATAAATTAGGAGACAGGGGTCAGCTCCTGAGTCAAGGGCAACTGGCTCCAGACTGGCCATCAGCTCATGCGGGACCAACGCCAAACATCTGCCCTAACCAGGTGCCTTAAACCAGATCCCATCAGATACTGTCTCACGGGGAATGTAAATCTGAAGCTTGCAACTATGTCAGCAAACATAGAGCACTATGGAAATAAACGTGCAGTAGATGTCATGAAGCAGTGGAAGCAGAGCGTAATAAGAAGGTGTGTGCTATCAAGAATAAATGTGGAAGAAAAAAAGGATAAACGTGGAGAGGGAACTGAACTGTGGAGAAAAAGCAGGCAGACAAGTGTTATCCCAAGGACAGCCTCCTCTAAGAGAGGCTTTTGGGTCACCAGCTGTGCTGCCAGCCTCCCTGGAGCATCACTGTATCCCAAACACCTGGAACTTTCTGGCCCGTGTGTGAGCTAAGATAGTCTTATGTCCTCCTTATGTTCCCAGGGTTTATTCTTATTTAAAAACCTATTAACTGAAGTCACCTGATAATAGCTATCAGGATTAAAGCAGGATTAAAACTGCATTTTAGTAAGTTTGCCAACATCATTTATGCAACAAGATGACCTTCTCTGCCTGATTGGTGAGGTCAGTTATCAATAACACATTCCAAAGCTTCGTTGTACGCAGAGCACTCCGGAAAACATCAATGACATGGCCCACAGGGACATTATGACCCAATAAAAGGGAGATGTATAAGTACTAATGCTCTGGACAAAGATTTACATTAAGTTTAGCACAAACAATTGCATCATTGCAATATACGTAGTCATGATGAAGACCATAGACTCTGGATCGACACTGCGAGGGTTCGGTTCCCAGCTCTCCAGCTTAGAAGCTGTTCTACCCTGGGTGAATCAGTGCCATCTTTCTATGCCTAAGTGCTTTAATTTGTAAAATAGGGACACCTGAGACAGAGTGGTGTGCGGATTAAATGAATTAATACATGTAAAATGTTTATTGCTACACCAGCATTTATAGCTTATGATAGTGGAAAAAATAGTACAAATACAAACCTTGAGAATAGTAGAAACAAAAAACGTTGTTTCAACTATATATTTATCTTTTACACTTGTGCTAGTGTTTTAATATGCACAAAGGCTCTCCCACAAGACTATAAACTCTGGGAAGGCAGGGACCATGTTTAAATTACATATCATTGTCTCTCAGCAACTGTCACAGTTTCTAGCACATAATACGTATTTGACAATATTTGTTAAAGTAATAAATGGATCATCTAAGCCCATATTTATATCCTGTGGTCAATACACTCAATTTACAGTACAGTGCTGCCCCATTTTTTACCTTTTCATCTTTCTAATATAGGTTTTATCTATTCACCTTGCTGCTTCATGTATCTGACATTTAAGTTTCCTCAGCAATAGTATAAGGGGATTCAAACTTGCTGTGACCATATTCCCACTTGATAAAGCATTTCTCCCACTTAGAGTCTTTTCTATCTACTTTTAAGCACAAACAATTTATAACACCTATTCTCTATTCTAGATTCTGCCAGGAACAAAGTAGGAAAACCCTGGAACACCCAGTACCCATTGTGCACCTGGGTTCCCCATAGATGGCCTCTGAATCTGTTATAATTGATTTACCATGACCTGAGTGCACACAAGAGCAGTGCTGAAATTCCTCATGGCATCCTTAGAGCTCTTTTTGCCACATCCTTTGCCCTAACTTTAAGAGAAAGCCAACCGTCTCTCCTCTGGCCTGTGCCACAGATGTCTTCCACATCAATACCATCTGTGATTCTGACGGAAATGATAGTTAAAATTTGTTGCATCTGTTATTGGATCTATATTTGCAGTACGAGTAATGAAATTTGGCTTCCAAACTAATTCATTTTTATGCCGATAGCCCCAAATAACCTGTAATTAAAACACTAAAGGTAGACACAACTGGGAGATACAAAATGAATGTGAGAAAAAGTTCTTTTTCGATAAAGAAGCATGACAATTGTTAAAAAATATCAAGTCTAAGAGCTATTTATAATCTAAGCTAGTAGAAAATAAAATTATGGAAAGATAGGTTTTTATTGGTAGACCTGAAACTATGGAAATGAATAGTGTTTGATAACCTGAAATATGCTCTGTCTAAAGCACTGTTTTTATAGTGGAATCCGGAGGTGACTATTGTTTTCTTATTATTTTAATTGTTGTGAACATATGGGGTAAAGAGAGGGAACATAAATATGATTGCAGTTAAAGTGTATCTACAAGAGTCAATTAAATTATTTTCTAAGGGATCATAAAAATGATAATTCTATCACTTAAAATTGATGATACATAATTTATACATTAAATTGGTAATTTTTAAGATTTTCAAATAATGTATTTTATATTAATTAAACAAGATGAGAGTTTTCAAATGGCAAAAAAAAAAGTTTAATGGGCTTGATGCTTTGTTATTTATCAAAAATATATTCTTACAATTTCTGAATTAATATTGATAATAAATTTTACATTGATAATAAACTTCTAGCCCTAGAAGAAAACTGAATCATATTTTACTTAGTTTTACATACTCTTTTTATGGATAAAAACACTTCTCTGGTTTTCCAGTGGCCTCACATATGACTAGTGCCAAGCTGGACCAGAGACCCATTTTCTTTCCTTCCAGGCTCTGGTGAGTCCACCACCCTCCACCCAACAGAATACAGGAAGTTTAACCAGTTAAAACTCTCTGAGGATAAACTATTCCAAGGACATGTGCATCATCACTGTAACTTTACTAATGGTGACTATTTATTCTGCCACAAGTGATAAAATAATCTTTGTTTTCAACAAAAATAAAGAATTTTGCAAAACAAAAATTTAAGAGATAACCAAAGTTATGCTGCCTAGGAAAAGCTATAAAGATTACTGAATAAAACATTCTTAGGGCCATTTCACATAGAAGAATCAAAAGTTCTATCCTGAGAAGTAAAAAAAAAAAAACCCAAAAATTAATTGCTATTCCAGAAAAACACATTTCAAGTCTTACCCCATTCTACTGGTTACACCAGGTTTCATAGTTATAAAGGAGGATTGATATTTCATTTAAGGAAGTTTACCAGCATGACTTACACAAGAACATGACCATCTGTGGAAGGGAACATAGCTCTGGGATTAGGATGCCCTGGATTCAATTCCAGGCTCTATCATTTCCCAGGTGTGCACCCAAGGCAACCTGCTTAACCTCTCTCAGTCCCTCAGTTTCCTCAAACAGAAAAAAGGGTATAATAATAATATCAACCTTAAAGGATTATTGTGTGTATTAAAAAGGTAGCATATAAGGTTCTTGGAACTGCCTGGGTATATAGTAAATAGTCAATAAATAAATACAGGGTCACTATTATTGTTGTTATTTTGATCAATACTCGGTTAGTAGGTCATCAACAACAAGTATCCATGGAATGTGAACACTTTAGAAGACACTGTAAGATGTTACAAAGGAATAATATGATTCCTTAAGAAGATACGATGCAATGGAAGAAGGAAAAAAATGCAAATACAAGTGATAATAACAAAAATATAAATGGATAATAAAGTCTAAGTGAAATAATGTAAACAAATGTTACAAATGCTAATTATTATTATAATTACCATACCACTATCCACTAATGACCAATAAATTAGTAAATTATGCCCATGTTGACACTTTTACTCTCTACACAATAGTCTTTTAAACAGATAGCTACAAAATTCTTTAGAAAGTCTCCTTCAAAGAATAATTTTTAAAAGTAACTATTAATTACTCAGCATAAAAAGGAGCACCTATCTCAAAACAGCAGATAACATGATATAAATCTATAAAACACTGGACACAATCTCTTTAAAATAGAGATATCAGTATTATTAATCTTATTCTTTTTTTTTTTTTTTTTTTTGGCCACACCGAGTGGCTTGCAGAATCTTAGTTCCCCAACCAGGGTTCAAACCCGGCCCGGTAGTGAAAGTGCTGAGTCCTAACCACTGGACCGCCAGGGAATTCCCCTATTAATCTTATTCTTGACATTTTAGTCAATGTAATAAGACATGAAATGGAAATAAGAGGTACAACTGTTATCATTTGCCAGTGGTGCTATGATCTGCTAAAAATTTCCAAGAAGTAAACTGAAAATTAATATAACTAGTAAGAAAATTTACTAATATGAAGAAAAAGTAAATATGAAAAAATCAGCAATTTTCTTAAATAATATCATTAATAACAGTACATGTAAGTATAAAAAGAGTCTTTTCACAATTGCAATAAAAAAAGTTAAACACCTAGAAATAACTTAGAAAAGAGAAGAACTTCTGTACCCATGGCAGGGTGGGGGGGAACCTACAACATTTTACCAGAAGACAAAAGAAAACTTGAACAAAGGTTATACACCATATTCTTAGATGGGAGACTGAATATTATAAAAATATCTACTTTTCATGGATTGATTATAATTTCCAGTCAATTATAATAAAAATATAAGTGAAATTTCCTCACAGTTGGCAAGGTGATTATAATATCCTCTGGAAGGATGGCTGAAGGATAAGGTCAGACTTCATTTGGATTTAAGAAGATGATAAAAAAAATATGTCTTATACATCCAAGCGAACAGACTGAGGGTCATGCATACACATATATATGGGAAGAGTATGGCAGGAAATTATCTTAAAAACATTATCTCTAGGCGATGGGATTATGGATGGATTTAATTTTCTTGTTGTCCTGTATTTGCCAAAATCTTTACAATAACTACTTATTGATTTTAGAATCAAAGGAAATACACATTTTTAAGAGAAAAGAGGAAACAAAAAAATAAATAAATAGCTTGGGTTCTGGAAGCAACGATGAACTCCAACAAAAATGATAGTTTTGCCACGCTCAATAAAAATTAAATTGATGTACTAAGAAACCGCTTACAAGGACTGTAAGCATATATTTACTATTAAATCCTATGAGATTAGGCAACCACACAGGTATAATTTATTAATTTGTTAATTATTGACCAAAAAAATACATTTAATGCCATATACCTAGACCTGGCATTCAAGATGAAAAGGGACTACAGATGAGAAAAACCTAGAAATTTTCCAAAAAAGAAGATGCCTTTTGAGGAGAAGATGGTATGTGGATGGCTAAGGCAGGAGATTACTTGGGCACAGAAATGAAATGTGATGTGGCTGCCAATGAGAACCAATAGGTCTTGTGGATTCTGCCTGGCCCTGGGTCAAGATTACCAAGGCTACTTATTCAATTTGGTTCCACTTTACTAGGATTGATGGGTCTCCTGTGAACTCAGCATACTATTAGATACTGTGATAGTCACAAAAGCAGTATAAAACATGGCCCTTGATCTCCAGGAACTTTCAATCTGGTTGTGGAGGCAAGATAACACATGAACAACTTGAAAACAAGACAAAAGAATAAAGCGATTAAGTGCCGTACGAGAGGTTCAGAGAACTGCTGTAATAGAAGGCCACTGAAGGATAAACTGTAGGGGCCAGAGGAGAGGGGAGAATGTTCATGCCCCAGAAAACATGTTGTGACTTGTAAATTTATCCTTGTAGCCTCCATCCCCTCTTGGATGTTGCATGAGAATCACAAATCCTACAGGTCAGCCAGTCTCAGACTGTAAGTCAGTCCTTAGAAATTTCGCCCATCTCCTGAACAAAGTTTTGTTTCAAATCACTTTTTTTAACCATATCAAGGTTTAATCATACCACACTTTTCTCTGACAAAAGCCTTACGTTTTCTAAATTCATGAAGCTGATATGTCAAGATGTTTTCCACTAAAGTCAATTTATCCAAGCTGTGATAATGTAAGAGACTTTAGAGAAACCTTGTTTTAAACAGCTTTGAATCAGATACAAAAAAACCAATGTGGGCAATGATCCAGCAGGAGAGCATACTTTTCACATAGACTACTCTGGAGATCCTTGTCAACATCAGATTGCATCAAAAATTTCAAAGGGAATTGGATTATTCAGTTTTCTTTGATTGGAATTCAGAGGCAAATGGAATTCAGGGTGCGATCTGAAGAGATAAGGCCTTTGTTTTTGAAGGAATACCAAGGCCTTAAAAGTGGTCAGAGATCACTCCAATGGAGAGGGGTTCAAATTACAGAAGGAATTTAACCTAACACACACATTGCATTGGCTCCCACAGATAAACATGACACAGAGCAGTCATAGTAGATGACTTAATAAAATCACAATACAACTCATCATTGCAAGTTTTTCATTATGCTCTATGGGTACGAGATGTGTAAGAACTGGTGCATTATTTTATATGGAATTGATAGAATCATCCAAGATATTTCTGGCACATGATGAAATCTAAACTGAGTTAGAATTTAAGCATTCCCCAGATGAAGATACTCGGTCTCACATTCTGTCCTTGTGTCAGGCAATAACGCTGAACATAAAACACACTCAAAGTGCACTTCAGCTTCTTTGGTAGAATTTCTCTGACACCTGTTAAATTTTAAAGAGCTCTGTGCAAAGCATTTTCTTAACTATTCAACTGGCTCTTGATTCATTTATGTGCATAGAAATGCTCTGAAAGCTTAAAATTGAAAGTACTCTACTTACTAACATTTTTCCTCTGGTGTGCATTCTCACTCTTCCTGATAGGGGCCTACTCATAAGTGGACAGCCTATTTGAAATGCTTATGGGCCAGAATCATGCAGGTCTGATAATGTTGTCCTGAACTTTACTGTCAATTATTCTGATGAGCAAACATGACTGGACCACAGTGTGTTTTATGATAAATTTCATCTGAAATCCATGGTAATTTAAGCCCCCAATCTAAACAGATGAAACCAAATCTTAATGCTATGTTTATATGATTGAAATAACCAGGTCTCCATCAGCTCTGTTATTTCAACCACCTTCACCATTGATGTGAATTGCTGGACAACTGTGCAGACATTTTGTTGATAAAACCCAAAGAATCAAATCCAGCATGTCTCAGAAAAGTTGACAGCCACAGAGAGACACATACATCCACACCCAACAATATACAGTTCTCCCCAGTGAGCCACATTCTTCGCTTTTCTGTGTCATTGTAAAAATTGTCCTTTTCTGATATACCCTTCTCTTCCTCACCTGGCTAATCCCTTCAGGAACCACAGCCTCCAGAATATCTTCTCTGATTATGGGGTGCAGAGATCAAGCTCCCTAACACTTTCCTTACCACCGTGTACCTTAAGCAAACACTCCCAAGGAATGAGGCAACTTGGATTCAAGTCCTGGCTTTGCTAATTTACACATTTGTTAATTGTGTGGCCCCATGCAAGCTCTACCAATTTTAGTTTCCTCCTACGTAAAATTAGGGTAATGGCAACGCTTGCCTCATCGGACTAATGTGAGAATTAAAGGACGGATGCTTATAAAAATAGTAGAGAGAAGAGCCTGGCACAGAGCAACATTCAGTAAAGATTAGCCCATGGATATTCAGTCAGACCTACTTTTTTTCCTTTAATACATTTAAGCTATTTATTTAGCTAGGGATTTCTTGTTGATATTTTGCATGTTATATATTACTAATATACTTTTCAGAAATTCATACAATCTAGATATGTAATCTAAATTCACTTGTTAAATTGTTGAAAATGATTTTATAATGAATGAGGCCAAATTAATCTTCAGGACAAGCCCATCTTCAATTTTATTAAGAAAATGAGTGAGGCTTTGGGGTACAGAGAGCAAATTTTTCCCCACAGGAATACATCAATTCTATAATCTAAGTTTCTTGAGTCTGGCTGTAAAAGAATGATAGCATTATTTCTAGATATTCAGGTCTATTTCAATAGGAAAAAAATGGTAAAAATAATAAACTATGATTAATAACTGTTGAGAAGATTTTTTTAAATTATGGACTGCAAATGTTGTTTCTCCTTTTCTGTCTACTGTTTTGGTGTTTCTCACAGCCTGTTTGTTTTTTGGGGTTTGTTTTTTCTTTAAGATAAAAAGCAAGAAACAATGATAAAAGAAAATTCAGAATCTTCTTGCTAGGAGAGCTTTAGGATCTGACATTCTGAATGTTCCTTCTGAAAATGGCCAACGAAGTGTTGCATCAGAAAATTTTTAAAAGCAAACAAATAAAAACACAAACAAATCCTAGTAAAATTATTAAATTCCAAGGACAAAGAGAAAATCTAAAAATTTTCCAAGGAGAAAAAAAAAAGGGTTACCTAAAGAACAAAAATCAGTTTGCCATCATATTTTATATCAATGATGGAGTACTCAAGGATAATAGAGAAATGCTTTCAAAAAGCTAAGAAAAAATTACCTTGAACCTAGAATTTCATAACCAGATAAAATATCAATCCAGTATGAGGGAAAAAATAAAGATATTGTTATATACACAATGATTTATAAACTTTACCACCCAGGCATCTCTTTTGGGAAAAAAATACAAAGTACAAAAAAGAAATTTAAAATAAAAGAAGAATTTTCAAAAAGTATAACATGCTACAAGGGGATGAGAAACAAAGCCCACTAGCACTTATAGTTAACTCTAAATTATTTTTAATGATGTGGCTGTGAGGCTCAATTCAGTTATTAGGAAATGTCATAAGAAATAGAGGAATAGCATTTTAAAAATTAGCAAGCCTAGAAAATTCCAAATGATCTAGTCAAAATAAAGATGGGGAGGAAAGGGGAAAGTAAAAGCATGTTACCAGTCTTGCCATGTTCAGGGGGAGGAAGAAGTTAATAGATTCAGATTAATTCTCAAGGTCAGTTAAAGTATATAGATTTAACTATGTTTATTAGTTAAATTAAAATTAAAATTGTAAGGGTAGGTAGCCCAGATTTAATGTGAGGTTCCATCTAAGGATGTGAATGTGGGAGGCCATCGTTGGAGATCATATACCACAGAAGACTCTATCAAAATAATAATACATGCTCCCTGACCCAGCAACTTTATTTCTAGGAGATTAGCTACAGAATTCTTGCACCTGGGCACAAAGATATGTGTATGTTTAGCATTGTGGAGCCCAATCCACATGTTCTTCTAAGGGGAATTGGCTTATAAGATACATACTCCTTAACATGGAACACGATGTCACCATTAAAAAGACTGAAGTAGATTTATTAACACAGACATGGAAAGATATATTATTACATGAAAAATGTGCTGAAGATAGTATGTATGATGTGATCTCAGTTTAGGAAACCTAAAATTTTACTACATATAACTTTACATTCTGAATATTTTCTACAATAAACATGTATTACCTCAGAGATATTGCAGGTTTGGTTCCAGACCACTGCAATAAGGCAAATATCTCAGTAAAGCGAGTCGCACGAATTTTGGGGTTTTCCAGTGCATTTAAAAGTTACGTTTACGGGCTTCCCTGGTGGCGCAGTGGTTGGGAGTCCGCCTGCCGATGCGGGCGACACGGGTTCGTGCCCCGGTCCGGAAGGATCCCACATGCCGCGGAGCGGCTGGGCCCGTGAGCCACAACTACTGAGCCTGCGCATCTGGAGCCTGTGCCCCGCAACAAGAGAGGCTGTGATAGTGAGAGGTCCGCGCACCGCAATGAAGAGTGGCCCCCGCTTGCCGCAACTGGAGAGAGCCCTTGCACAGAAACGAAGACCCAACACAGCCAAAAATAAATAAATAAATAAATAAACCCAAAAAACAATAGCAACATATTAAAAAAAAAAAAAAAAGTTACGTTTACACTACACTGTAGTCTATTAAGTGTCCAGTAGCATTGTGTCTAAAAAAAAACAAGGTACCTAACTTAATTAAAAATACTTTATTGCTAAAAAATGCTATCCATCATCTGAGCCTTCAGGAAGGCATCATAGTAACATCAAAGATCACTGGTCACAGATCACCATAACAAATATAATAATAATTGAAAAAGTGTGAAATATTGTGAGAATTACCAAACTGTGACACAGGGACACAAAATGAGCAAATGCTGTGGGAAAAGTAGTACCAACAGACTTGCTCGACGCAGGGCTGTCACAAAACTTCAATTTGTAAAAACTGCAATACATTTGAAGGGCAATAAAGAGAGGTGCAATAAAACAAGGTATACCAGTACTCCTGTAATTTTATAAACAAACAAAACAAGAAAAATGAATATATATATTACACTGTATTGATGCAAAGTACAGTATTTTATGGTTGAAAAATTACAAAACCAACCTGTTTTGGAGAGAGTGGAGAGATAGAATTTTATGTGACATCTTCAGCATGAAGTAAAGTCCAGCTATAGGAAGGAGGAAGGGAGGGAGGAGAGGGAGGGAGGGAGGAGAGGGAGGGAGGGAGGAGAGGGAGGGAGGGAGGGAGGAGAGGGAGGGAGGGAGGGAGGAAAGAGGGAAGGAAGGAAGGGGTCGGGCAATAGAGCTAGCAAGTACCTGAGATGGACAGATACTACCTCACTCAACAGAAAATGGCCTCTTTCAAACCGCAACATGACTTAAGTTTGTCTTAAGCTTATATTCTGTGAAATGTGGTATTTATCTCTGAATAGATTAAGGGTCTCTTCAACTAAACCTTCCATCTGAACACAACAGCTAAAAACTGCTAAAGGGAGAGGGAAGAAGATACAGGCTGTCAGGGCAGCAATTATTTTACCTTTGGGAACTGAAACTATTTTTACTCAGAAAGAAAGTTTGCAGAGACAGCATTTTCACATTTGGCTTCACAATGCTACACACACAGAAATGATTGGCCATGGAAAACAGAACAAAATGGATCCATATCAATTGTCCTAGAAAAATGACCCAAAGACAACAGTAACCAATCTGTTTATCAGTCTCTCTCTCCACATTTATTGAACTTCTATTTTGTGACTAGATATAGGGGATAAAAAGTTGGAAGGAACATCATCGGGGCCCTCACAGAGCAGACAGAAGAGTGAAAGATGTCCTAGGTAGTTAACTATAGAACAATTTGGGAAGTTCTATAACAGAGGTAAATAAAAGTGCATCCTGACTTGGCTACTTTGGGGGCTAGGCAGCTTTTGAGCAAGTTGCTTAGTTTATTTGTGTCTCAGTCTCCTCATTCACGAAATAGATATAATAATTGTACTTTGTAACACTTTGTAACAGTGTTCTGGGGACTAAAGGAGGATAATACAGAAATTTATGAACAAAGTAGGCAGTCAGTAAAAGTTAGCTCCAGTTATTTGGGGAGGGACTCAGGCTACCTGGATTTGAAACTTTATTGTGAGAGCCTACAAGTTATTACATTGAGTCAGGTTTCTCAAGCAAAATCAGTGGATGATAAAAGTACCTGTCAGAGGTTTCTGTGCAGATTGAATGAGATCATCCATGAGAACTTAAATCAGAGACTAGCATCTAAGAATTCGATGAATGTTAGTCATTATCACTAACAAAATGCTCCAAAAGAAAAAAGGAAATAACAAAAACTCCTCTTCAGAGTGACAGAGAATGTTCTGAAGAGGAGGTAGCAGCAGGGGGGCTGGTCTTGAATAACTAGCAGGAGTGCTCCAAGCAGGGAAGGTGAAGGAGGAACCAAGAAAACAGCATGAGCAAAGGCATAGAGAATTTAATAATGACGATAACGAGAATAATAGTCATCATCCATCACATTCAGAGAAAACAGTTGAAAATGTCCTATAGGCTCTAGGAACTATGAACCGGAGTTCAGCTGAGAAATTATAAGCCAGAGAACTTCATCAATGCATTTGGGGTTACTGAGAGCAATAAAGCAGAGTAAGGGTGTATGGTGTGAGCAAACTGTAAATAGATCCCCTAGAAAAACAACATCAAAAGGCAGGAGGAACCAGAAAAGGAAGCCCATGAAGAAAGCTTAGAGAGGCAAGAGCCTATGAAATAAAAGAGCCTGAGAAGGGAAAGAGTTTCAATAAGGAGTGGCTGGTCAACCGTGTCAAATGTTGCATAAATGTCAAGCAGGGTGACAAGGAAGAGTGGGGCCACTGAACTGGCCAATTGGGAGGATACTGGTGAGAAAGCATTTTTAATTGCACGGTGTTGGTGTAAGCCCGACTGTAATGGGTTGAGGAATTAATGAGATGTGACGACACTAAGTATTGACTAAGTATAGACCTCTTTCAAGAAGTCTAATGATTAAAAAAGTGAGAGAAACCAGTCTCATAGAAACTAGAAGACATTAATTTTTAAATGTCCAAATAAGCAAAATTCACTTTTGTTTAAAAAAAAAAAGGAGTGGGGGGGCGGGCTGGGTAAACTTCCCAAGGCAGCCAGAAAACTACAGGGAGAAAAAAAAAAGAAAAAAAAACAACAACAACTCAATACTTTGCTAAAATGGGATTAGGGGATTAGAATAAAGGTCGGGGTAGGGGGTGGAGGGGGTGAAAGTTGGAAAACAGACAATTTTCAATGACTAGGAAACTAAAATTCCAAAAAACAGGAAAGAGAAGAGAGTAAACACAATCTTATGGATCTGTTGAAAGAGCGAGAGGCAAACTTAAACTGCCCCAAAAGAAAGTGATCAAAACCAAAAAGCACTCCTCTCTATCCCTGAGACTGAGCCAGGGACACATAGGGTCAGCAGAGAACCTGGTCCCTGTTAGAATTGTTCTGACTCCTGTATGCTAAAGAGTCCTCAGTTCTCAGTTCTGGGCGAACAGCCGAACATCAAGGCCCACAACGGCAGCGACAGAGATCTGTCTCTAGCCAGAGTTAGGGTCCCCTTTAACCAGAGCCAGGCTCCAGGTCCTGTCTCGGAATATTCGTCCACCTAAGGCAGTTTGCCAAAAAGTAAACCTTTTTTGTCATAAATAAGCATGAGAAATTTGAGAGAAATACAGGAAAAGACTTCCAGGCATATGAATGATTGGATTTTGGAATAAAAGAGAATACTGGATTTTTTTTTTTCTGGAATATCTAGAAAAATCTGCCTTGAAATGTTTCAATCAGCTCTTGGATCACAGGCCAAGTGTTTTTAGAAAATATAATCAGTCGCTTTGCTCTGTGGTTCCCAGTTCCCACATCTGTAGAAGAAGGAAGATTAGATTAGTTGTAAGTCCCTCCAGCTCTGAACATTGTGAAATTTCATGATTCTCTCCTTTGCACTTCCTTCATTTTCACAGGAATATGTGTCCCTAGCACAATGCTGATGCCCTATCTTCCTAACCATATTGTTAGCCCCAATTTGGTTTTGGTTTCCTTCTTTTGTCTAAAAGGAGTTAGAAAATGTGTTAAAAGATAAGACAGTTTTAGGACACCCTGGGTGAGGCCAGTTCTTATCCAACCACGAGGCTTTTATGTGGAAAACACCCCTTAACTAGGCTGAACCCACTGGCTTGAAATAAACATTTTGATGAAACATTCTGTAAAGAAGAACTGGTTCTTACATGAAGAAATTAATGCCTACACCCCAGCGCAATAGTGAATTCCTTCCTGAAACATTTTCTTATTGTTATGTAAACATAACCTAAGTGAGTCTGTCAAAGATAATTGCTAATATTCTCCTAACCCTGTGACTTGGGGAAGAATAAAAGGAGATGGAAACTGTTAAAAGGGGACACAGAGGCAAGGGGGAAAGGACCAGTTTACATGCCACAACCAAATGTATCTTTTGTAGGCCAGAGACTCTGAGAAATTATTTTTATGCCTGGTTTCTATTTCTGTTTCTATTCTGGTTACTAAGTGGACAGATGATTTCTCAGAGTCTCTTTGAGTACCTTTTTCTTTGTGTTATGAGTATGTGTGTTAGAATACCTTTTGCATCTTGAAGTAAATGTGGACAAAACTCCTATCTAAGTCAAGAGAACATTTAAATTGTGAATATATAATTTTTAGAGATGAGAACATTTTATTTTTAGTACCTTTTAATCTATTCTCACCATACTCTATTTTGCTAATTTCTTTCATAGAAAAAGAGCTAAGGATTGGCTTTTGATCAACTTCAAAGCAAAGTAGAAGGTCTTATCTAGGAACACACTATTTGGCAAATTATATCTGATTTCAGTGTTTATGGAACAACGGCTGACACATGCACAGACCCCCACATGAGACTTGGTGTCTGTCTCAAACCAGAGAAGTGGGCTGACTCCTCCAGGTTACAAAGGATTTGCCATGTTCCTGCTGCCCTTTAAACCACCTGAGATGCTCAGAGATCACCACAATCCATGACTGAAATTCTCCTGGCGTCCTATCAGCCAGCACCCTTTGAAGGAAAGGCTCCCAGGTATAAGATGTAGGGCCTTCCTCTGTAGAGCTGGCTCTTTTCAAACCATTTGGGCTACTTTGTCTGTGACTGCCCTTTCAGAAAAATTTCATGTTTAACAAGCACTGGGAAAAACAAAAAAAAGTGAAAACAAACAAACAAACAACAACAACAACAAAAAACCCCCAACAACCTGGAAGATGATCACGCTCTAACACTAACCTGCAGAATTTTAAACTCTGGCCAAGATTCTGGTGTTCTGCCTCTGACATGCCGGGAGACCTTAACACACCAGCAAAACATCTTGGTGACTTAGTTTACCTCCTCGTGAAACATCTGCCTACTCCTTGGGGTTGCAAAAGAAAATCTCTTCAGAGTGTTATGAACTTCCACATTTACATAATCTTTCTCTAGCATTTAAAGTCTGTTGAGCTAATCCAGATGGGGACATGTAGCAAAATCAGAATTCAAATGAACCCAGTGGAAACGAATTGCTATTATTGTGTTATGAATGAGGCTGTACCAAACTGAGTTATCTTAGTGAAGAAGAGCGGCCTGCACCCCCTCTGCGAGATGCTGCGGTTTCTGGTGGGAGTTTTTGTTTGTTATTCCTGTTGAGTGACTCCTTAACAGAACACACGTGGGAGACCAATGTGAGACAAAGCAGGTTTTGGTGGTAATTTTTCTTATATTCTAATTGGGGGAAATAGTTTGAACCCAACAGGATGTCACTGAGTGCAAACACAAACCTGGAGCAGGGCCCATTGGGCATGAATCTCAGGGGCTATCAATCTACAACCTTCAATTTGTAAATATGCAGGAGACTGAGTCAGTAGAAAAAAAAATAATTTTAAACATCTGTGGTATTCTTTCTGTTCCACATTAATTACACTGCTTGTTTGCTGATGCTGACCAGAATTTTCAATCTTCAGATGCTATGCTAGGAACGTCACAAGTATTTTTCTATGTGTTTATCACTTATGTCTCTTGAAACTTTATCTCTGCCACAGTCTGTCTTTCATCATTTATTTTAGGTCCCAATTTTGTTCTTTGGCTTACCCGCCCTAGACTTCTTGTTTTTCCTTTTATGCTGAGCAATAGGCAACTCTTTTTTCATCAAGTATTTATTATAACTTTGAAGAGATACCTTGTTAATACACAGTCCCACACACATACACATCATTCAGTCAAAATGATGATATAAATGAAAATCTAAATATGCTGTTTAATCATTTGGAGAGATTGATAATTACTTTCAATCAGCTAGGATTGCTCTGACAGTTCAAAGAATTATAAATGAGAGCCAGATTTGTTAATAGATTGTGCGCAATCCTCTTCTGTGTGTGGGGAAAGATATTGGGAAGGTCATTTTAGAAATTGCTATTCAGCCTTCATACCATACCCCTGTGGAGCCCGTACTCTCTCTCTGAGTTAGCCGAGAGTCCAACTGCTAAAATCGTCATCCTACAACCCATGAAGGTCCATTTCCTGAGCTGAAACCATGGTAGTTTTAAATAGAGAAGAATCACAAAGGTTTTTTTTTTTTTTTTTCTAAAGCAGCCCAATTTGGAAATAAGAAATGGGCAGGTCCTTTGCAACATGTAAAGCTGCCATAATCCCCACCTCCAAGTCCACTCTGCCTTGAGAGTCGGTCTCCCTTCTCTTGCCTCTCTCCCACAACCAATGTCTCATACATGTCTTCTGTGGCCCCAAAGTGACCAAAGAGCCCCTGTTTTGGAAACTCAAGCTCCCGTCCCTCACTCCAGCCCCAAGAGCTTCTCCTCAGACTCCAGCCTGCTCCTCTGATCTTCTTTTCCTCTGTGCCAAACCCTCGAGGCATTGGCCAGTGTTGGGTTTCTTTTTAACCTTGTTGCAATCTACTTAATTTCCTGGAGTTTTCTCTCTTCAGGCTGAGGCAGTCTACACAGCAGCCCAATTCCTTCCTCCTCCTAATGGTAAGCCCACAAGCCATTTTTGTTTTGTGGGTATTACTGAGAATCACCAAGGAAAAAAAAGAGAAAATAACCAAAGAACCCACATGGAAGAGATGTGACTATACAAGAACTCTTACATAATTGCTTAGTTCAACAATAACCATTTATTGATCACTTCTTACATGTTGAGCACTGCCCTCTAGGATCTAATAGCTATTGTTTCTGGGATGATCTTGGAAGTCCTGTTGCCCACTCACTTCCCTTGGCAAATAGCTGACTAACCTCTCCTTCTCTCAACAAGGAGGGCAAAATAAAAACTGGACAGTGCTCGCTCCTTGGGTAGTTAGGTTTCTCAGCTCTTCAGGTGGATAACATATGTGTCATTGGTATCCTACCCTATGGATATTAAGATCATGACATAAACTAAATTAAAACATACACACACAAGATGTAATTAGAGTAGAATTCTTTGCCATTGAGACTATTGTGAAAACTTCAGAATATCTGCTCATACTCATACTCACCCTGCCTGTTTCCCTCCTACTATTGTGTTTTGACCAATGAGGTCTTTTTCCTAGAATCCAATAAGTTAGCAACTCTCCAGTGATAGGATCATAAACTGGCTCTCTGAAAAGGACAAACAGAACGCCCTGATTCACACACAGTGTTTGCTGGTTCTTTTTTTTTTTAATCCCACCACCACCCCCACCCGCCGCTACTTCCCCCCTTGGTGTCCATACGTTTGTTCTCTACATCTGCGTCTCTATTTCTGCCCTGCAAACCGGTTCATCTGTACCATTTTTCTAGGTTCCACATATATGCGTTAATATATGATATTTTTCTCTGACTTACTTCACTCTGTATGACAGTCTCTAAGTCCATCCACGTCTCTACAAATGATCCAGTTTCGTTCCTTTTTATGGCTGAGTAATATTCCATCACATATATGTACCACATCTTCTTTATCCATTTGTCTGTCGATGGGCATTTAGGTTGCTTCCATGACCTGGCTATTGTAAATAGTGCTGCAATGAACACTGGGGTGCATGTGTCTTTTTGAATTATGGTTTTCTCTGGTATATGCCCAGTAGTGGGATTGCTGGGTCGTATGGTAGTTCTATTTTTAGTTTCTTAAGGAACCTCCATACTGTTCACCATAGTGGCTGCATCAATTTACGTTCCCACCAACAGTGCAGGAGGGTTCCCTTTTCTCCACACTCCCTCCAGCATTTGTTGTTTGTAGATTTTCTGATGATGCTCATTCTAACCAGTGTGAGGTGATACCTCACATTGTAGTTTTGATTTGCATTTCTCTAATAATTAGTGATGTGGAGCAGCTTTACATGTGCCTCTTGGCCATCTGTATGTCTTCTTTGGAGAGATGTCTATTTAGGTCTTCTGCCCATTTTTTGATTGGGTTGTTTGTTTTTTTAATATTGAGCTGCATGAGCTGTTTATATATTTTGGAGATTAATCCTTTGTCTATGGATTCGTTAGCAAATATTTTCTCCCATTCAGTGGGTTGTCTTTTCGTCTTGTTTATAGTTTCCTTTGCTGTGCAAAAGCTTTTAAGTTTCATTAGGTCCCATTTTTTTACTTTTGTTTTTAATTCCATTACTCTAGGAGGTGGGTCAAAAAAGATCTCACTGTGATTTATGTCAAAGGGTGTTCTTCCTATGTTTTCCTATAAAATGTCTGGTCTTACGTTTAGGTCTTTAATACACTTTGAGTTTATTTTTGTGTATGGTGTTAGGGAGTGTTCTAATTTCATTCTTTTACATGTAGCTGTCCAGTTTTCCCAGCATCACTTATTGAAGAGACTGTCTTTTCTCCACTGTATATTCTTGTCTCCTTTGTCATAGATTAGTTGACCATAGGTGCGTGGGTTTATCTCTGGGCTTTCTATTCTGTTCCATTGATCTATATTTCTGTTTTTGTGCCAGTACCATGTTATCTTGCTTAGTGTAGCTTTGTAGTATAGTCTGAAGTCAGGGAGTCTGATTTCTCCAGCTCCGTTTTTTTCCCTCAAGATTGCTTTGGCTATTTGGGGTCTTTTGTATCTCCATACAAATTTTAAGATTTTTTTGTTCTAGTTCTGTAAAAAATGCCATTGGTAATTTGATAGGGATTGCATTGAATCTGTAGATTGCTTTGGGTAGTACAGTCATTTTCACAATACTGATTCTTCCAATCCAAGACCATGGTATATCTCTCCATCTGTTTGTATCATCTTTGATTTCCTTCATCAGTGTCTTAACAGTTTTCTGAGTACAGGTCTTTTACCTCCTTAGATAGATTTATTCCTAGGTATTTTATTCTTTTGTGTTTGCTGATTTCTGTGATGTAAATACTTCCACCAACCAGCAGGCAAGAGCTCTCACAAGCCAGTCAGAACCAGTTCTAGTATATCGTTTATCCTTCCAGTCTTTTATCAAAACTTGTTCTGTGTCTCATCTCCCAAAGACTGTTTTGGAATTGTCTCTCATTTGGAAAAGCAATAAGATAAGTAAATCCCAGCAGAATGTTAATGGCTGCATGAAAAAGGCTCGATGGGTAAACCCTGGAAGTGGTGTCTGCCTTGTCATGGGGGCTCCTGGAAGAGGGGCTCAACTCAGTGCACGAAGTCCACTATCAGAAATGGCAGGGGTCCCCCCATGCTAAGGGTACACCCTTGGTGGCAGTAAAAGCAGGGACAAAGGAAAGCCATGCTGAATGCCAGGAAGGGCACAAAGTAGCTAAGAGTACAAACTCTGAAGTTTGAATGCCAAGGTTTGTGATATTGGGCAAGTTACCTGACCTCTCTATGCCCAAAGTTCTTCATTTGTAAAATGAGGATAGTAATGTTGTATTTCATGGAATCTAAGCTATCCTCTATTGTAAAACATACAAATATTTTATGTTCCATTAAGAAATTTTGAAATGTTGCCAATTAAACTTACATGCCATCAAAAGTAAGACACATTCCGGTTTCACAGATGCTAAAATGTGAGAGAAAATATGTTTTAGAATCAATGAATTATGGTTGTACCTTCCTCATAGGGTTGTTGGAAAGACTAAATGAGTTGATATATGTAAAGTGCTTAGAACAGAGCCTGACACCTTGTAGGCACTATGATTTTGCAATTATAGATTTTGCTATTATAGATCATTATTATCACAAAGAGATTAATGAAAATTAAAAAGATGCAAAATATCTGATTCAAACATGAAAACTTCAGATTTCCTTATAAGACTAAGTATGAACTAAAGTGGTTCCAAACCAGCATTTTTCAAGCTGTTCTTCTTATAACCACATGGGTCTCGGGGACTGCAATAAAAAAGAAGTAAAGGTGGAGGTAAGGGTGAGGTGAAGGTTAAGGGAGAGAAATTCTCAGTCACCTAATTCGAAACTCAACCAAAGGAGCTTGATTTTTATCAACCGAATGCACTGGAGTTCCAGGTAAGGTTTCATTTTAATTGTGTGTTTGTACTTAAATATACATACATATATAGGTTGTGCTCCGCTTAAAAAACACTTGCCCCCTGGTAGATACGGACATTGGCAGAGGCATAGGGATGGCCTTTCCCAGTAGTAAGCTAGTTCTCACTCAAATTTATAGATCCCTGAGTCCAGAAAGTTCTCTCTCAGGTCAGCGGGCATGAGCCATTACCTTCCCTGCTCTCCAGCAGCCCTGCAGTCTCTTCTGACCGTGCCCTCTGCCAGACCACGCCCATCACCCCTACACCATTTCTGTCTTGACTGGAGCTGTTCAAATGTTCAAGTCCAGGAAGCCAGGACCGTAGCAAGAAATTTGAATATGATAGCAAAGTTTATACCCTAAACGTCTCTCTAGAAGTTTCCTTAGCTCTTACTTTTTAGGACTCACCTTGGCTACACACTGCTTTAGCAATCGTCTGTCAGACTGATTTCTAAAACCGCTCATAGACCTCTCAGAACCAAACATTCTAAGCAGGAGATGAAGGATAAAACTTAACACATTTTTGAACAGAGGCTTAAAAATCTCCTTAAAAGTACTCAGTCTCCCTTGAGATCCGGGTCAATGAAAAAAATATATATGAAAAATGAGTGGGGAAAAACAAAGAAAATATAAAAAGCTATTGCACTGTGATTCCAACTATATAACAAATGTATATAAATATGAAAAATAATACCTAAAGATGAAAACAGTTGTTTTGAGGTATTGTGAAAGTAGATTAAAAAATAATTCTATATTCTTGGGCTTCCCTGGTGGCGCAGTGGTTGAGAATTTGCCTGCCAATGCAGGGGACACGGGTTCGAGCCCTGGTCTGGGAAGATCCCACATGCCACGGAGCAACTAGGCCCGTGAGCCACAACTGCTGAGCCTGCGCGTCTGGAGCCTGTGCTCCGCAACGAGAGGCCGCGATAGTGAGGGGCCCGCGCACCGCGATGAAGAGTGGCCCCCACTTGCCGCAACTGGAGAAAGCCCTCGCACAGAAACGAAGACCCAACACAGCCATAAATAAATAAATTAAAAAATAAATAAATAAATAAATAAAATAATAATAATTCTATATTCTTGTTTGATTTGTTTTGTTTGATTTTTTTAATTAAAAATGTCAAAACACCTCTTATACATTCATTCAGTAACTGTTTACTGTGCAGGTAATTTTCATTTACCTTTGTTTGCTCCATCCCACCTTCATCTTTTCTTCACTTCTCTCATGTCCTCAGGTGACATGATATTAAGCCCTTTAATATCTGTGCCTTAGGTGTATACGCTTGACCTATCCATTCAGGATCTATCATGGCAAAGGACTGTCTATTTTTTCCCTATAAACCTTAGCAACTCCCCTCCCATGGATAGTATAATACTTGAGTTACAGAAAACAAGTTCAAGATTACAAGTTCAGCCAACATACCACATGAATTACAGAAAAGACTCTTCATGCTTTCCCCCACTAGAGTTGGTGTCCCCCAAGACAGTACAAAGAACATCTGAACTTCAGGGCCACTGTTTTTATAAAAAATGCTTGTATTCATTTAGGGTTAGAACAGTGTACCAATCAAGGTTCAATTAGAGAAGCAGAACTACCACGAGTGACATTGAAGAGGGATTATTATCAGGGCTAAACTTGACACAAGTATGGGAGCTGGTGGAAAAGGAAGTCTATGGAAGTTGTGTCTGTGACTGGCATCGGTCATGGAGTCGCTGTGGACCTGGGCCAGCGATCGGGAAGGTCAGCTGGACAGGAAGGAGGGGAGAGCAAGGACAAACTAGAACCTGAGGCCCATGAGGACAAACTGGAGCTCATACCTGTCTTTCACTGCTCCCTTCTCAGTGATGAGGCGGTCTGCACGGTAAGACCAGCAAGTTACTATGGAGTTGCGTGTAAATCTGGCTCAGGACTCAGAGAGGCTGAAGGAGGGTCTGGTGGTTGCCATCGGAGCTGTGGCCTTGGTGTGTGTGTGGGGGGGGGGGGGGCGTCCATAAGGTGAGTTAGCAGATCAGCATCAAAAGGCACGACCCACCATTGTGCCCGGAGTTCTACACCCACCTTCCACGGGTAAACAACGGCTGCTGCTTCACTTTCACCTTCCAAATCTTGTTTAAATTTATCTTGTGCTCAGTAGTAACCTGGAACCATATAGGGAAAGAGACTATGGGAAACATTGTTCCAGTTTACCAAACTGAATAAAGCCACACAATAGATCTCTCCATTTCCCTCCCTAGAATGAGTCTGTAGAAACAACTGCTATAGTAATTCTAAATTCAATTTAATCCTAGGCTTGGCACCTAATCTCAAGACCCTGGAATTTCCAAAAGATTCTCTAAAAGGACTCACACTTATACCCAAATGTAGGGATGGAGAAGTCAACACAAAGGGAGATCCTTATAGAAAAAGGATAGAGATCAAGGATTCAAACTGGGAACTATTTGAAATTACACTAATGTCTTCTAGTGCATAAAGAGCAACTACCAGTAATGTACTAAGGAATTTTCCAAATGCCTTAATCTTCCCTGTTACTCACCCGCCCCCTGCCAAAAAAATAAAAACCAAAGCAACCCACAGAGAATCAAGGTGAGAAGGAGCAAGTTGCTCTCTGCATGAAGAAACCATTTGTGTATACATCATTACAAGAAGCTGCAGCCAAACATCTACAGAGTACCTAACTAGTTCCTCTCATGGGCTAGACACTGTGCTCATACAGCATCCTACGTGGGGTGTCTTAAGGGAGGATTGGGACAAAGGTCAAATCAGTTCTCAATATGTTTGAATAGAGAGCTGCTAGGCAAGAGTCTCGCACCTAAGCAAAATGCTGGCCACTGGCCCTGAGCCTGGGCTTGGCCAAGGGCAGGTGCAGACAACTGACACCAGGAGCCTTCTCTCAGAGACAACCCCTGCAGAAGCCCCACCACCAGAGTGCACCTGAGACCTTTAGACTGAAAATTATGTGCCCAACTGTAAGCATCTTCATCTTCATCATCACTCTCATCATCAATGCCATAACTACTGCAAATAGCAGGACTTCTGTCTTTCTACAGAGACATGCAGTCCAGCCAAATACCTATGTGGGGTAGAGCAACTGCAAGTCATAGACCTCTGCACAGCGGCTGAGTGACCGGATGAGGGCCAGAGAACTCTCTACTTTTGTTTCTCCCACCTGGTAGAATAAGAACACTGTGCTGCACTGGTAAAGACCACTGCTGTGCCTCTTCCCTTTCCAACAGGCAGGCTGAACATCATTATTTTGGAAACATGACATTTTTTACATTCGTGAGTTGGGTTGGGTTTTGTTTTGCTGGGGTTGTTTCCTGTATAATGATTATTCACATACACCTGATTAACCATCTGTCAAACTAAAAGTCAAGGGCCTCCCGTCAGGAATTTTGAGGATTTATTTTCTCCACCACAGAGGGCTCATAAGGAGTTCCTGTTAGAACCAGCTGGATCGCCACAGCTGACTGCATGCTCACAATTGCCACCACTGTCCTTTTCACCACTTCTTAGAGTCCAGGCAGGTACCTGGGAAGTCTGACTCCACTGGGGGATATTCAAGTTGAGAAAATGGTCTCATCTCTCTCCCATTTGGATACAGAGTGTCACAATAACATCTATCCTATTAACCTCAATTAGGTTTATTTGACTATCCGCTTTTATTCTAAAACAGCTAGTCAGAAGCTTGACCTGCTGTGGATCACACATTGTCCTATATAAATTAATTGGTAACACCAAAAATGTGCCTAATAATGGATTTTTAGTAGGCATTAAAGAAATACAATCAAGTGAAAGCAGCTGTATTGAAACATTCATATAAACTCTAGTCAATAAACTTGGTTTCTCCGTTATTCCTCCGTGACAAACCAATAGGTATTAAATGTGTGTATATTAAGTGGTAACAATTCTTCAGGTTAAGTGAAAACTCCAGTCATTTCAATATTTCACTAACCTACAAGCAGCTGACTTTTAAATTCATCTAATTTTTATTAGTGATTATGATGATATATAAAACTGTGCTCATCAGTATAAAATAGATCCATTTAGTTCATCAGGACTTCATACCTTCATAAATTTTATAAAATATGAGTACCTATTTAATAGCATTTTCTGCTATGTTTCACTAGAGAATAAAAATTCTATTTTCAAAAAATTGTATTTGTTTATTCGTCCTGTTCTCTAGTCTCAAAATTCTGACAAAAAAATATATATATATTGCCCTCAATAATAAAACATAAATATTCAGAATTTGAAAACATGACAATGAAGAAATGATTGCACTTGTATTTCTTCAGTATAATACAAATGTTATACCATCACTAAAAATTTGCTGCATGCTGTAGAGAACAAACGTATGGACACCAAGGGGGTAAAGCGGCGGGGGGTGGTGGTGGTGGTGGGATGAACTGGGAGATTGGGATTGACATGTATACACTGCTATGTATAAAATGGATAACTAATAAGAACCTGATGTATAAAAAATAAATAAAATTTTAAAAAAAATTTGCTGTATGCCAGGAGCTGTGCTAAGCATGTTACCGAAACACAAGTCCATGTGCCTGATGCACTGTGAGGCCAAACAATACCAAAACGCCTCAGCCTGGAACAGAGAAATGTTTATTGCAGGGCCACGCAAGGAGAGGGCTGGCTCATGCCTTAAAAAGAACCCCAAACTCCCTGAAAGCTTTCAGCAAAGCCCTCTTATAGGAAAGGTGAGGGAGGGGCGTGGGTAGCTTTTGCAAACTTCTCGGTGTCAGATCCTTTGTTCTTGAGATCAGGTCAAGGTCAGGTAAAGATGTTCCTGTAAATCTCCACCAAACAAATGTTACTCTCTCTGTTCTGACAAGAAAGGGGAAGGTCCCAAGGCACAACTTTCACCCTTTGAGGTCCAGGCCTGGCTCAGAGAAGGGGATCCCTGGCGGGGAGGGGGGCGGTTACCCTGCCCCGGAGCGTCCGTCTGGCACCCAGGCTGGCTCCTCCCGCCAGTGCCCAGACCCGGCTGAAGAGGCAGATCTCAGTTGGTGGCTCCCTCAGGGCCAGGTCCCCAGACCCTGCCCCGTTGTCATCGCTGAGGGAGCCAGACGCCCAGGACTCAGCTGGCCCTCAGGCTCCTCAGGCTGCCCAAATGGTGGGGGCCAGGTCCCCCAGACTGTGTCCCATGCAGACTTCCGCTGCCATTATTAGGTCGCAGAGGCAGGGAGGGGGAAGAGGTTCACCGCTGCCTCAAGGCCTGGGCCCGGCCAGTGGGCGGTCTTGGCAAGGACTCCGGAGCCCTGCAGGACACACCCCCAGCCTGTTCCCTGGGCCCCCGCAGCTCACCCGCCAGCCCGAGGCCAGGTGAGCTGGAGGGCCCCGGGGAGAAGGCCGGGATCTGCCACTTACCTCACTCCCCACCCGATGACCACCAGTACGCTGATGCTTGGCTCAAAAATGCCCCTCTAACGATCGCCCATTGACAGCTGCTCGCTTGGGGGAGGGGCCCACTGCGGCGCCGACCAATGGCTGAATGGAGCCCCCTGTGGCGCCGACCAATGGCTGAGCAGGACCTCTAAGGTGGCTCTAACCATGCGACATTAATGGTCTCCCGGTAACCTTGCCGGGTAACAGGGTGCGTGGGGGGCGGGTAACAGCTGGCAGCAGTGGCTGAGTGCTAAGGGCTGCGCACCGCAGCGCTCTATTACAAGCGCATTACGTCTGTTAGCTCTTTTAATCCTCACAACGCTCCTATCTGTAGGTACTATTGGTATTAGGCGCATTTCATGCATGAAAAACATAAGATGTAGAGGTAAAGCAAATATTTAAGCCCACCCAATGGTAAGTGGTACATAGGGGATTTCAGCTACAATTCTGATTCTAGAGTCTGAGCTCTTGGCAACCCAGCTATGCTAGCGATAAACTAGTGATCCTTAACTTTTAGGAGGTTATGAATCACTGAGAATCTGGTTAAAGTTATGGAAACTCTCCTCAGAAAAATGCACACACACACACACACACACACACTCTTTCACTAATTACAGTTTCAGGGATTCTGTAGACCTCCTTGAAGACCATCCAGAGTTTCCCTTGTGGTTCATAAGCCCCAAATTATGGAAGTCCAATTTACGTATTTCATTAAGGATCAATGTATGGGAATTTAATTGTTGTCTAATTAAGGAGCTGTAAATGAAAACATGACATGAACGTGGAGAAAGAGTGACCTGGACACTTGAACAGAGGAAAGCCCTACCAATGCCAGAGCAGTGAGTCAGAGTTCAGGAGTCCTACCATAAGGGTGTCTGTGTTACACTCTTCTAGTTACCGAAAAGAAATGAGGAAGGGGTGGTTGTTGGAAAGATACACACTGGAGAAAGAACCTCTCAGAAACAAGAACAGGAACTGCGGTTGGCCCAGACCTTTCTGAGTGTGAAACTGGACCAGAAGATTGTGCAGGTCTGAGACAGCCTTCCAGACCACAGCAGCAGGAACATGTGGGCTTGACGCCAGTGGTCTTTCTCTCCTTGTCCATTCTGTTCTCTTTTTTCTCACCTGCTTACTCTTTACTCCAGATCGTCTATCTCATCCCTCAGGGACTCCTATGTGTAAGTATAGCCTCTTAATTTTTGCCAACTCCAGTTTCTGCCTCCTCATCACTTCAGGTTGCCGTGACCCCTCATGGTTCTAACCTTACCTCAGGGCTCCTCTTGTGCGTTTTCAGCTACTGTTTCTACCACTGGAATGAATGGAGTTGGTTGCCCCATTCTTGCAGTATTTCCCAGTTCAAGAGCCTGATTGCAGCTAATGTTTTTTGTATGAGGTCATGCCACGGGTTTGTAACCAGCCTACAGTTTGGTTGTGCTTGTGACAGATGCCACACAATCCAAACAGCTGCAGCTGGTGGCAAAGAGGGTAAGGGACTCCTCCATGGAAATGAATATACCCCTGCCTAGGCATGCTTTCCTCGTTAGAAGATGTGATCGGGGAATTTCCTGTAGACAGGTATAGTGATAAACTATCTAGTCCAGTCCCTTGAGATAGGCTGGCTGTGGGAGACACCAGTGAACTTTCCACGCTTCGAACTAGGTCCTCCAAGAGGGTCCTCCACACCGTTAGGTGGGTGCGTGTTTAGATAGGGATTAATGGCACTAGGAGTCCTCACTGCCGATGAAAGGCCAGGAGTTGGAGGAAACCTCTGGATCTGAGACCAGCCAGGCATGCGCCTCGGTTGCATGCCATCCAGGAGATGTGTGCCCAGAGATTTTTGTGCCAAGCTTCAGGACACACCAAACTTCCCGGTACATTTCACTGGTTGCTCACTGAGCTTTTGAAGGAGGAAGTAGCTTAACGGGCACTGTGACACATGCAGTATAATAGAGTTACAGAGCTAGACAGAACATTGAACACCGCCTATTCTACCCGCATATCTATGGAGCGGGAGGCCGAGCCTGAGAGGAGCTACGTGCTGAAAGAAAAGCACATAGAGAGCGGGCGGTGAGGCCCTGATTTCCGGTCCACTTCTCCCTGTATCATCCCTGGATTGTGAGCCACGTTGGCTCTTCATTCCCTTGCCGTCACTGAGCACTACCAATCTGTGGTGAAACAGAAAAACAGAAAAGCCTGTAAAACAATATCTCATGCTATAAAGATTCAACCCCAATTTGTCTATATCTATAGGGTCTCTCTAGCCACAGATAGATGATTTATCGGAAATAATCCTAGATTAGAAGACTCACTGTGTCACTCTTAGACATGTGAGTTAACCTCTATTTCTTCTTCTGAGAAATAGCAATTCATTATGCACTCATCATTTATCTAACAAACATTAACTGGATGTCTGCTACGTTCCAGACTCTGAGAGTAAAATGATGTCTATCAATTGTCTTGTTCCTCAAAGAGCTTTTACACTCTAGTAGAGGAGTGTAAGAGAACTTACACCCAAGGGATATGGAGGCGAATGGGGAAGGGGACAACGAACTCGTGCCTGGAAGTGGGTCAGGATAAACTTGCCAGATGGACGCTTGAAATTCGAAGGCGCAGGTAGAGGAAGAGTTAGGCAAGCAGGGACCAGGGCTGGGCAGGCAGATGAGGGAAGGCACCGCACATCTGGAGAAGATGTGTAGTATGACTGAAGCACAGGGTTCAAGGGGAAGACAGGGTGGGAAGGGCAAGAGATGAGGCTAGAAAGTAAGCAGGGTCCTGGTGTCAACTTCACAGGCCATCCTCTCGGTTTACCCACTGGCCATGAGATATATAGCCAGACTTTTATTCTGGAAAATTATTATAATGGCTATAGGAGAATGTGTATCAAGAGCTAAGACTGGAAGCATGCAAACAAGTTAGGAGCCCACTGCAGTAATTTAGGAGAGTGATGACGGTATCCTGACTTATGGCAGCAGCAATGGGACCAGAGAGAAGTGGGCATGTTCTAGACATTTTAAAAAGTTATAATTTGAAGGGCTTGGAGATTGACTGTAGGCTGTGTGGAGTGTGGAATGTGAGTGGAGAGGGAGAAATAGAGGCTGCAGCCACAGTGGGGGAGCAGGCACTAGCAGGTTTGGTTTGGGACATTTAAGGAAAGTTGTGGCGAAACAGCCAAGTGTAAAGTCCTGTGGCAAACCGGACAGAAGATCCAGAGTTCAACAGAGAGTTTGGCTAGGAATATAACAATCAGCATATATATGTAAGTGGGACTCAAAACAGAAAGAAAGAAGGGCTGTCAGAATTACACGGGGAGATTTTTCCAACTACACATACCATCCCCGTGAAATTCTCCAATGCCTTTCCTCCTACCCCCCTGCACCCCGCTCCAATTCTTGAGGGTGTCAGCCATGAGTCTAGTAAATCATTACCACCATCATATGAAGGAAGCAGAGGAAAGCAGGAGACAACACCTTTAGGGACACTGACATTTAAGGGATGGGCTGAAAGAAAAGAGTGACAACAGATCCTGAGGAGCATCCAGGGAGACGGAAAGAAAACTATTAGCACAAAATCTTACAGAGGCCAGAAGAGGAGAGAATGTCAAAGAGGAGGACATGGCCAATGGTGTCAAACATGGTATAGAGATCACATGAAACAGACCCCAAAATTGTTAAGTCTCTCTGCACCACGCCACAGAGCTATAACGAAAACCAAATAAGGTCCTGTAGGTGTGGGTACTTTCTAAAATACAGAATATTATACAGCATGAGCAGTTATTATAACTTAAGACTCAATTCAGTTCCCACCAACTCTAGGAGTCCCTCCCTGGACCCTCCAGGCCACCCTCCTGAGGTTCCCTCAACACCAAGTTTAGTTGGTCTGTACCCAGGGCAGGGACTGTGTTTAGTTTGCCTTCACCCAGTACCAGAACAGTGCCCAGCCTAAAGGAGATGGGGAACATGTGCTCGTGGAACAAGTGAGTGGTTAGGATTACTTCACTGCATCCCATAATTCTCTTCAATGTGGAAAAGATCCAGATTCAGATTTTTTTGTTGTTTTGTTTTTTGGCCACTCTGCATGGCTTGCAGGATCTTAGTTCCCCGACCAGGGATCGAACCCGTGTCCCCTGCAATGGAAGCACAGAGTACTAACCACTAGACCGCCAAGAAATTCCCAGATTGTTTTTTTTTAATAGAATCTAATATGCTTATTTCTTTTTCTTGGCATATCCTTATTTCTGTTTTATTTTATGCCCTCACAGTTTAAAAAAAAAACAAAACTAATCAGCTCCTTATAGTTATGAAGAAAGATATATATATAATTATTTCCTATATAAAAAACTTATTTCCTAGAGAAATCAAATACATAAAAGAGTATTTCCTCCTCCTCCTATCTCCCTTTCTGCTATTGGGCACCTTGTATCTCTCCAGAGCCCATGTTTGTTGTCTGATTTCCAGCATGTTCATATCCAAATCAATCTGAACTAATTTTGCAAGTAAAATGTTTAGAGAGCTCACCCTAAGTGCTTTCCTAAATTCTAAACATTTAACATCTGCTTGGCTGGACTCAATTCCTAGTCCTGTAAGTCTTCCTATATCCACCAATTTGACTTGTCATAATTTATCATTTCAAAATCTATATTATTTATTGCTCTTGATTACATTATCACAGGTGTTCTGTACTATTCGTGTTTCCTTCAATTTTTCTTATATTCTCTTGCGAAATCATCATATCTAATTTACCAGGAGGTCATTTCTACTCTTTTTCCAGCTTTTGCAAACTTTTTCCTGAATCTCCTCCTAGCTCCAGTGTGCATTTTTAAGGGTGATAAACTCAGGAAGTTTATCTTCCAGACTTGCAGATTTTCAGGGCATTTACATTTCAGAGACCTACTTTTCATGAGCAGATATTTTTACAAGGTGTTTCTGACTAATCATCTCTTCTTTATTCTCAGGTGTTTATTCAGTTTTCCATAGGTGGAGATGAGCTTTTCTGTACTTAGAGCTTCCCCCCTCCCCCTGCCACACTCCTTATGGACATACTCTCTCCTGCAGTGTACTGGCCTTCCTCTTCCTCCTTTCGTACCCAACAAGGAGCAGTGGAGAGAACAGCCCCACCCTGCAACCTTTGGTCAGAACCATCTACTGCTTTCAGCCTCACTACCCACCCCTTTCAACTTCAGGACTGGATAACAGCAGATAGGACAGGGGAGCTGGTGGTTGCCGAGCAAGTATCATAGTAACGAGAATAAGTTTAGGAGACTATGGCCTCTGGGTCCACCCCACAACCCACAAAGACGGAATAGATTTCTGCCTCTTCCTGCAGACTTTGAATTCAAGGCAGAAGAAAGATCAAAATAGCAGAGCTGTACATGCCTTGCCCAGATGGCATACGGGTGCTTGTCAGTGCACTCCCAGCCCAGCTAAGAATCCGTAAACACCAGAAGTACGAGGCATCCACATAGGGAGAGAAACAGATACCTATCAAAGTCTCAGGAGCAGGCAGTTTAAAACCTACCCTCTTGCGTGCTATGAGTTTATTCAGCACTCACGAGAGAGAGCTTGGGTCAAGTATTTCTGGACCAGTCAGCTAATGATCAAGAGCAAAGAGTTGATACAGATATGGACACTGGGGGGAATTACTGTCAACCTAATTTGTACCTTTTGCATCCTAAAATATCAGCTCCTGCTTAGAGAAAATATCGTTGCTCATCCTCCCACGTCACCCTCCCAACTGATATGTTTTTCTCTAGCAAACCTCTTAAACACCCTTGTCCTTGGTCAACGGGGGAAATAAAAACTGTTGATCTGCTTCATTTCTTCCAGTCTTGGGCAAAGCAAAGGAAAAAGAACAACTTGGAAAAACCATCAGTTAGAATTTTGGTATGCAAGTAAGATATGTAACCTCCTTAAGCCTCATTTTGGCTATTTATAAAGTGGAGGTAATTATATTTATCACCTAAGGGTTGTTGGGAAGACTGAATGGCATCTCTAATGTAAAGCAGAAAGCATCTTACCTGGAAAGAGCTCAAAAAACCTGAGCTATAATTATGTATGTATGTATATTTGCTATCTTTAAGACGTATTGCTCTGCTAGGAAGTACACCAACAAGATCACCCTAACCTCAGTAGATAGGTAGGTTTTCAGTGAACCCACATTCCTTCATATGATGAATTAGAACATTAGTATGTATAGTAACCAAAGGTCCCTAGGTGTTGCTCGAGTATCTTCTTGGTTAGAACCCTGCTTTCATCTATCTCTCTGGATTCTTCAGCTCTCTCAAGGTCTCTGCTGCACCCTAGGCCCCCTCTCCTCTTCTATGGCTGGGACCCAAAGGTCCATAATGAATAAACAATTTATGTGCACTTGAATCTTATCGGAAGGCATTCTACCAACCTAAGGGAAACTACCCATCTGGCAGAGGCACTCTGGCTGTGGAAAATTACTGATCCACTCTGAACCATAGAAAAATCCATTCGTAAAAATCCTAAGAAGAGCAAACACTTCCCCTGGCAAGTTCTCCGGCAGGGTCCTCGGCTGGCAGGGGCAACCACCCTCTCCAGCCACCAACCAAAAGGCCAGTCCTGAGCGGTGACAAATCTGGAATCCAGTCCAGGGCCTCCTGCACAAAGGGGGCCCTTCTTACTAGCTCAACACTGAATCTGAACACGCTGAGGATTAGTTTTGGCTGTAAAGGAAAAGCCGACGTGGAACATATAATCTGATGGACAGGATTTGAAATGAAAGACACAATACTGCCCAAGCTTCCAGGGCCTAAATTCTTATAGGAAAGAAGCATAAACACTTTTTGGAAGCTGAGACCAGGATACGATATGATGCCTCAGCAAAAACTCAAGAGTGGCAAGGAGTTTGGACATTAAAAGACTAACTCCAATTTTCACACTGTGAATCACCAAAACCTAAATAAAGAGGAAAAGGTGTATCAGCCAGCATTTACCTTGCCGTGCCCATGCTGAGAAACTCCCTGGTGCCTGCGGCACTCCCTCACGAAGATGAATGAGACAAGTCCTGGCCCTTGAGGAGTTTGTACCTGCTGGGAGAGGCTGGCAGGTAACTAAAATACAAGCCTTAGTATGGAAAGTGCCGAAAGCTAAATACAAGGAAAAAGCAGCAGGAGCAGAGAGCTCTAATCTCCAGGGCTGCCATGAGTTTCCTCCCAGAAGAGAGGTCATCCCTTCTGGGTCTTGGAAAGACAGCAGGATCTTGAGAGGAGGAGGGCTCTCCAGGCCCAGCGTAAACAGAGGCAGCTTAGAGAGAAGAACAGGGCGTGGCAGGGAGCTGGGCTCGGCCGGGCTGTGGCAGCTGCTGAGCTGAGGCGGGGCTGGGGATTGGGGACGGCTTGAACATCCAGCAAGACTGGCCTGGACTCCTGGGGCCTTTCGAACCTTGCAGATCTGCTTTTCAAAGGAAAGGCTTTTGAATGGCTGTCAAAAATGAATTGGAGCCAGGGAGAGAGCTGAAATGAGTATATTTGCATATGTACTTTTCTTCTTTTTTGCCACTTGAAGAAATAATCACACGTGCAAATCGACAACTGGCCAGTCATGTATCCAGCAAGTACTTATTCCTGAGCATATATATACTCTCCACAGCAGCGATTCTCCACTGTAGGGGATCCACCCACCCTCGCTGGACACATTCCATTAGATTTAGAGGCCAAGGGTGGTACCTCTGGGCCCAAAGGCACCTGGATAACCTTATGGAGTTCTCTCACCTCCTGTCCAAGGAAGCTCACCCCCTTTGCTGTACCCAGCTCACTGAGCGTGAAGTAGAGGGAGACCTTTGATGTGATGAAAAAAGGTGATGTGATGAAGGTGATGAAAACAAAAACCTTCGACGGCTTTGTAGGCCTATCAGACCAGATCATCTTTTGTCTTAGAGATTTCCTCTCACCTGTTCATGACACATGGAAAGCTCACCTTCTGTGTAAAAGGGTCATTATTATCACTGCAAGTGCACAAGTCCTCACAATTATTTTTGATTTTGTTTCTGTTTGGTTTTTGTTTGCTTTACTGGGTTTCCTCCATGTATTTTTTTTTCAATTTATTTATTTTATTTATTTTTGGCTGCGTTGGATCTTTGTTGCTGCGCACGGGCTTTCTCTAGTTGCGGTGAGCGGGGGCTACTACTCTTCGTTGTGGTGTGCAGGCTTCTCATTGCGGTGGCTTCTCTTGTTACAGAGCACGGGCTCTAGAGTGCAGGCTCAGTAATTGTGCCACACTGGCTTAGTTGCTCTGCGGCATGTGGGATCTTCCTAGACCAGGGATTGAACCCCTGTCCCCTGCACTGGCAGGCAGATTCTTAACCACTGCGCCACGAGGGAAGTCCCTCCTCCATGTATTTTTAATGCAAAATGGAATTTAAGGAATAATTCTAAGGGGATGTTATTAAGTACTTAGCTTTTTCTTATATATCATAAAAACACAATCCCATGCCTTGTTGCTAAAATGGAAACTATTCTGACGACAGTTTAAACATAAAATAACCAGCAGAGACAAATCATGATTATTTATAAAAGACTCTATCAAGAAATTATTAACTTCTTTGGGCAATTTCCACTTCACTTGTGATTTAAGTCCTAAGAGTATATTCACCTAGTTATTCACACCAAATTAATGGAGCTGTTTCTTATTATATTTTTGACAGTACAGCAGGTTGACTCTGACCCCCATCTTACTTTTCCTAATTATTTGTGAGCTTTCCTCACCTCTGTTTTCTTTCGCAGAGCCGTTCTTCATTTCATTAAGGAGGTAACGTGTGGAGTATTAGATGCGGTTTTGGAGTGTTCTCTGATGCCGGAGCCCTTGTTCTGGAGCAGGTGCTGACTGCTCAGATTACAAGAATAAGAAGAGTAATTTGTACCTGTCAGCTGGAGAAGCTCTTGTCTAGTGATATCAAGTACTGTCCTTTCCACCTGATTCAGAACAAAGATGTGGGATCTCGTCTTGGTGGGACCATTATACTTTCTCAAATTGTCCCCAGTTGTCCAAACTGTGGCTTTGTCTCCTCAGTGAGGAAGTCAGTGTGCTCTTCCCAGCCATCAAATTAAGAGAGAAGCACTTGACCAACATCGGTGTCACTGGCCAGAAACCCGCTCTGTGGTGGCGATGGCAAAGAAATTTCTGGCACAGCAGCCCAGACTGAAGAAGAGATCCATGAAAGACGAAGCCAGAAGAGTATCTGTGGTTTCTCCAGCACACTTGCAAGTTGGGTGAGCTCAGCTGATCACCTAATTCCCAAACCAGTGGATTTTAAAGAGGAAACCGTCACACCAGAACACTGAAAGAGATCAGCCTCAAGGCAGGTTCTGTCACTTTCAGCCACCAGGTTAAATAAGTGTGTCTTGTATTCAGCGCAGTGGTAAAGAGAATACATTTCCCACCACACCACACATGGGGAGCCGACACTTCCAAGATGCACTGCAAACCCATTCATAATGTATGAAGTCCTAATGGACAAATAAACCTGTCACATAAAAACTTCATTCCCAAGTAAAGCTTTATTACCGAACTAAGAGGGAGAGGGTAGAAAAAAAAGACGGAAACTGACATTTTTCTGAGTATGTTCTATCTAAATGCCAGGCACTTTCTTTGTTATCCCTTTTTAATCCCTAAAAAACTTGTAAGAGGAAATTTTCCTCCATTTTACAGAAAAAAAAAGAATTTAAATTTCAGAAAAGTAAACTAAATAGTTCAAAGTCACACACTAATAAAACAGCATGTCAGGTTCCAAATCCAAGACTCCCTTAAATGAAATCCCATCTTCCCTCCAAGGAACCACACTGCCTAATTTTAACCTGTTGTGTTTAATTAAATAGAAGTATATTCTAAAAAAGAGAAGAGGGTGGTAAAGACATGAAACTAGAAATCCCCCAGTTTTTCACATTACTGGTAAGAGCAGTGTTCCAGATTATTGAGGATATGGTATAAAACAAACGTCATTTACAGTTGGTGTTAGAACACATTACATAATCATATTTTTTGCAACAGCAGCAGAAGTAAATTTACCTTCCTTAATATTTTTAATATGTTCTGGTTGTACTAATACTGAAATTAGACCGTGGGCGCTGAGCATGTAGCAACTGACGAAAAGGTACCCAAGAGCTTTCAGTCTGGAAATGAAAACTTTACCATAAATTCCTATGGCAGGAAGAAAAATGCCCTGTGCAGAGGTGGGGGAATTGATGAGGGGGAGGAGGAACAAAGCAAAAGAATTCAGAAATAAGACTTTCACCTTTATAGCCTGTCAAATTATAACCTTTGAAGGTACATGTACACAGGCAAATTCCCCAGGGACTTCAGGAAATCCTATGTGTGTGTGTGCATGTGTCCCATTTGTACTCTTAAGAAGTCTTACCTGGATTACATCCAAGGATATGACCCATTTCCAGAAGATGCAGTTGATGTTAAACCTCAAGACAGACAACAAGAATTGGAGCAGAGTTTGCTAATATTCACTGATATCACTAGAGCCTAGGGAAGAACAAAAAAAAAAAAAAAAGATTTTGCACATCACCAATTTTAGGCTGTGGAAAAAAATCCCCCCACCGTCATGGGCGGGGCAGCTCACCAGCTCTCTAAGGAAATCTTGTGGCCTCTGGGATAACCCTGATATCAGGAAGTACAGTGGTGACCATCAAACGCACATGTATTTATCCAACTAAAGTAATCACCATATAAGAAGTTCCCAATGAATAACCAGGTTTGTTCCAAATATTTGTTTGAAGTCAATTGTTTGAAATTTCGAACACTTTTTCCTACAAAGAAAAATGACAAAAAATATTTCCTACAAAAGTCTACAGAAGAATACTGAGAAAAAGTCATGACACCAAGCTTTGAAACTGAGTCTTTTAACCTCAGTTTCCTCATCTGTAAAATGTGGGTGAAAATACCCTCTCTGTCTACCTCACAGAAGTATTGAAAGGAAAATTTAGAAACTGTGTCACTGAACAGGTACAAGGCATTTTAACATCAACTCGTAACATTGTTATGCTATTGTATGAAATTAGTCTCAAATAATACTCCAGTCATGCTGGTAGTGAAAAAATAACTAAAGAACAAGAAATTGTAGTGAGGGAAAATACTGGGGGATATTATGAACGCTAGAGGTAGAGGAAAAGCAAAGGAGGAAGATTAAATAAATGGCATCTTTTCTTTTCATTTCTTTTTATTCCTTGGTTCTATCACCTTCTAACATGCAGTTTAACTTACTTATCTTTATTGTGTGTCATCTGTCTCTCCTGCTAGGCAGTATGCTCCCTGAGGGCAGGGATATTAAGCAGTTGGTTTACTGATACACCCCAATCATGCAGCACAGTGCCTGGCACGTAATAATGACTCAGTAAATATACTTTAATGAGTGAATATATAATGTGCTAATGATGCAAGGCACATTCCCATTACCAGTGTACCATTCAAGAAAGACTGATGGAACAAATTTCTCTCAGCCATTTCCTTAACAAACACTCCTAGGAAAAGCAGGCGGCTGCAGCCTTTCACTCAGGGCTTTGTGATCACGAGGAACTTGGGATTGCTCTGGGCTTAGGCAGACCTTCAGGAGCTGCAATTGTGCTTTCTGAATGGCGCTGCAGCATGTCTCACTGTGAATCTTTGCAGGGAGGACACCTCAGTCACACCGGTTCACGCCATCTTCTCCTCCTCCCCCTCGGGCAGGGCAAGCTCACAGAGCACTGATAACACCTCCTCTTTGCTCCTTGATTAGAAGAACGTCCAATGCCCCCGCAGGTCTTCCTCTTTCTCCCCCTGGGGCTGTTGACTCATTTTTCTCAGCAGGCTCCCACCCATTTTCCTAGAACTGCTGCCTTTTATCAACAGGCACTGTGCTGGGGGGCAGGGAGCCCGTTGTTGGGTGCAGCCCTCTAGACATCTCAACAAAGGGAGGGAGCCCACCTCTCCCTTCGGGGAGGGAAGGGTCACGGTTTGCCATTCTGGGGGAGCCAGTCTCCCTGGGATCCTGCTTTCCAGCCCTGCTGAAGAAGTCTGTGTTCCAAAGCCTTGCTCCAAACCAACATTTCTGATTTCACTCGTTAGATTTTAGATCTATAAGAGAACTTAGAAATCAAATTCAACTCCCTAGTTTCAGAAGCCAAGAAACTGAAGCCCAGAGAGGGGAACGTGACTTGCCGAAGGTCACACAACCAGCAAGTGGGAGGCAGGGAGGCCTTTCCCACCTTAACCTCACCATTCCCTGCAGTGCCAGGAATATCTGGGGAAAGTCAGACACTCTTACTTCCCAAGAGTAAACACCAGCAGTATCGTAAGAGCAGCAGCAAAAGGTTGCATGCATTTGGAGGAATGAATCAGATTTTCATAATTTTTGAAATGCCTATATCCAGATAAATCCAGTAGTAGTTACTTATTTTTTTTTAAAAAAAGTACTTTTTTTCAACAGGTTTCCCAGCAGTTTGCTTTGAATAACCTGTTCTCCCTAATCTATGTGAAATGTGGTTTTCATTCCCACACTTTGCTGCTACAACCTCAGTCCACAATGTAGTCTTATAAGATGTGATTGAACTCAAAACTTCTTGATGTAATCATTATAACAAATGAGTGTCTCAATTCTCATTATGGGTTAATAAAAGTTAGGCTCTGGAGGAAAAAGGGTATAGATGAAATAAAGTGGATAAACAACTCCAAACAAACATTTTTGCAAAAACAGTTTTATAAATTGGTGTCATTGAGGGAATAGGGGTTGCTTCTAAAGTCTGAACTGGCAGACTCAAGAGGCCAAAAAAATTTTAAATGTTCAGACAATAATATTCTAGAGCTGAAAGGCCATGAGGATGTGTTATCTAGCCCAACTATGTCAAAGCATGGTTGAGAAATCAAGAGCCGAGAACAGGGAGGGACTGTCTTGCCCAAGGTCAGTGAGGTCTGCTGCTTCCTAGTCGGATTCTCATTTTATCAGTTTTCACGCTGGGTGGAAAAAGAGAGGAGTAACAGGGTAAGACCAGAGAGGAGCATGGAATTTTCAGGAAATATCATGAGTTCCACCCAACCAAGAGGGAAGCTCTCAAAATGTTTTTGTCAACTCTAGCTAGTTTTAGCACGAGAGAGTAAATGGATCTTTCAGAATCACTGGGCAAAAAATGTAAGCAGAGTCTGGGTAAGCAAGCAGGCCTCACTGGAGGTAAATTTATTTCCAGGCATCAAAACCAGTCTGTACCTGGATAGGAAGAGATTGCCCACAGGAGGGAGTGGGAGATTTGTCAAAGCCCCTACTAGAGTCCTGAAATGCGTTCCCAAGAACTATGCCTCTAAGTCAGGAGACTTTGGGCAATGTCTGAAGACATTATTTGTTGTCATAACTGGGAGGGGTGGGGGTACTGTTGGCGTCTAGTGCATAGAGGCCAGGGATGCTGTGAAACACCCTACAATACACAGAACAGCCCTCCACCTTACAAAACAGTATCCAGTCCCAAATGTCAATGGTACCAAGGCTGAGAAGGCTTGTTCTCCTGCTACCTGTCAATCAGTGTTCTGCTCAGATTCAGTATTACCTCATCATTTTTTGCTAAACCCAAGAAATCAAATAACAATTCTAAAGACTCATGTCTCTCTCCCTTCAGATCTTTAGATTTTTAAAGCCCTTTCCACCCAAAAAAAAAAAAATTCAGATGAAGAGGAGCTAGGAGAACAGGAAACAACAATTTCAATAAAAATACTTAGTGCTGAAAATATCTGTGTAGGAGAGACTGTTTCCATGTACTTATATTTTTCTTGCTCTTTGCTGTTGTTCCACCATCCTTGGTAAATTTGTTTTCATTTTAAGTGTTACAAGCAATTATTATGTATTCCAGGCAGGGCTCCCAAGCCGTGACAATTTAAATAAGGGGGACTTTTTTTTATAGGAAAAAAATGATAAAATGTTTGTTGAACACTGAAGAAAAGCTTACATCAGAGAGCAAAATGCTTTTTTATGTCATTTTAATATTAATCCAAAATGAAAATGCCCTTCACTTCTAAACAGTAAGATTTGGCAGATATAAGATATAAGAGGGCAAGGATATGTCCCCTCCACATTTGGAAATGCATGACTCCTGAGAAGACTTTGAAGTAAATAGTATATAAGCAGCTACAAGTAATTTTTAAAATGGCTTAAATGTTTTAACATATTCAACTCAAAGGAATAGAAGAGATCATCACTATGGCAGCATAGAAGGGATTTTGGATGAAGGATCTGAAAACTTAGGTTCTAGTTCGGGGTCATTACAGTGGCCCACAACCTTGGGCAAATAATGTACCTCCTATGTGTTAATTTATTCTACAATTTTATAATAATGATACTTCCCTTACAGGACTCGTCAGGTTGTTGTGAGGCTCAGAAGATATGTAAATGCAAATGCCAGCGTGTAGCCTCCCCACTCCACTATTCCCGCTCGCCCTCCGCACCACACCTTCAAGTTCTCATCAAAATGAGGAACAGCCACTGCTGGCAAACATCGTCAGGGTCAGACTTCGAGCTTTAACAAAGGAGAGCTTTTGACGGACTACTTATTACACACTTTCCAATTTCCTTTCTTTAATTCCAAAAAAAAAAAAAATTTTGTGTGTAAGGTGAGGAATTATTGGAATAGGGTCAATATAGCCCAAATAAATATCTTTACAGAATAAAGTCCTGACAAGTGGTCATGCCCCTAAAACCAAAATATTGGAATGTTAACTACCAAAGAGAATAATTGCTTTCTTGAAATTTCTGACAAGTTCGTGAATGAGTGAGTTAGCAAGCCATGATTCTTACAGTTCTGAAGGGGCCACGCAGTGGGACGTTTTTACTTTGTAAAGTAGCTCTAAACAACATTAACATGAGGTAGGAATATGTCTTTGGTTTGCAGAGGTTCGGTGGGGATGATACAAAGAAAAAGTTATTATGAAGGGAAAGAAAAAAAAAAAAAGGCAGCATTAGATGCTATGATAAAGGGACATATCCAAAAGGGGGAAAAGAGGTTTTTAGAACACTTAGAATTTGTTGTTTTACTTATGTGCCTTTGGTATGTTTCATGCAAAATTTTATGGAGGCAACAAAATAGTGGGTAAAGGAAAACTAGAGGATGTAATTTATTTAGGCTCTCAAAGGGCTTTTGATGAAATCCTACACAAGAGACTATTAAGGAAACTTGCCAACCACGAGGCAGGAGGTAAAGATCTGTCAATCATGGGTTAAAAGTGAGTTAAGTGATAGAAGGAGAATAAATGACCAGCTCTCAGCACGGAAAAGAGTTAATGGTGGGGTGCCAGCAATCGGAACAAGAGTAGTGTCCTCCAGGATATTTATTCACACCCTTAAAAACGGACTAAATAATGAGGTGCTGAAATTTGCTGACTAAACAAAACTATTTTGGTTCTCTAAGTCTATACAGATGGATGTGAGAAACACAGAATCCAAACTCGGTAACTGGGCAAAACAGGCAGACGAAACTCAGAGCAGACAACTGCAAAGTAATGCATGTTGTAAGTAGCAATTTAAATTACTCATCCACTGGGGTGAGTTCTGAATTAGTTCTAAACTTACAGGGAAAAGATTTAGGCTCACGGAAGACATCTTAATGAAGATGTATGCATGATGCTCAGCAGAGTTTTAAAAAGAGAGAGAGAAAGCAAATACGCTGTTAAATTGCTGTAAGAATGAAAGAGAGTATATTCCAGTGCCATTACAGAAATCAGTGGTGCACTCTTGTTCTACATTCAGTTAAAATTGCCTTATTGCCAAAGGAAGATGGTAAAAATAGAAAGAAACATCTGATAACACCCAGGAAACTCATTAGAAGCAGTGGGAAAAGACAGGCACAATTTCTGATGGGAAGTTTTTAAAGCTAGCAACTAGTTAATAATTTGAATGAAGGAAAGATGAACATAAGTGGCATATAAGTTTTCCATAAAGGTAAAAACCTATATTAATATTTTTGCAACTTAGATTGTAGGTAGACTAGAAATTGTCTATAAATGGCATTAAAGGAAACAGAATTTTCTTCTGATATGAGATGCTATGAGCTGATCGGGACCTCAATTCTCCCTAATGATACCCAACCCATTAGTTGCCATTTTGCATTTATTCTAAGATGGGAAATAAGAAAATGAATGTATTATAAAGTTTCATAAATATTACTTCAAATACCATTTACAAATCATATATCTCTTCTTTCAAGCCCAGAAAGATGCACAAAGATTTCATACTGATATTGTGTATCAACACTAATAAATAAAGGCAAGCACCAGGTAGAGCCAACAGTTAAATTGTTGCGTTCGCCTGACCTTGTAAAGTTCCTGGATACACAAATCATTACACACTCTCGGTTTTCCCTTTTCCCCAGGAGGCAATTTATCCCTGGATCTGCCCACCAGGACCAGTAAGACTGCCCACCCCTCTGTCCTCTCCCTCTCCCCAAATGTTTAACTGAGATTGGCAAGTGTTGTTACCAGCAGATAATCAATCCTGAGGCTTCTAGAGATCGAGCCTCTGCTGACGGAGATCAGAAAGAAATACCCTCCCACAAGGTCCAAGTACTTTAAAATTGAGCCAATGCTTGTTGAGAAAATGACATCCTCACACTCAAGCTAAGGATTGCACAATTGGGCAGGTGCATGGAGGGCAGGGAACGATGCGGGGGACGGTTATTGGCTAATTCCCTTCCTGGAGCATTTAGACTTCACCAGAAAATCAGGGCTGAGCTATTGGAGTCTTGGTGTTTCTTCGCCTGTACTTACTGTGTTGAGGCAATCGATGTGGTATGGAACTTCAGAAGTACTTCTCCTTGTTTGTTTCTCTTCCTGAAATCTAATCCCTGAGCACTGTGGTAAACAAAAATAAACTAAGAATGACTAGCAATAAAACATGAGCAAGAACAAACCAAATATTAAAGTAAAAATAGCATTAATAGAGCTGAAAATTGAATTTCACCACAGAGAAGTCACAACATAGCATGTTTTTTTAATCTTGCAAGTGGAGTACAAATATTCTGTAAGGGATCAGATCTTCCTTAAGAAATGATATATTTTTTTCCTACAGGCATTTGAATGCTTTAATAAAACATTTCAAGTGACACAGATATTTTTCCCTTCAAATATGTAGATTATTTCTAAAAAGGGCATAAGGTAACATTTTCACAGCAATTCTGCAAAGTATGAAAGAACATTTTGCTGGGAGTTGGTATAACGCAAGAGCATTCTATCAAGTGGAAAGTTACTGGCATGGCTGGGTGTTTACATAAGTATTTTCACCTCTACACTCTTTGCACCAAAATATTTTACAAGTTTCTTTTCAAAAGAAACACACACACACACACACACACACACACACAGAGCTGTTGAAGAGTTCGCTATTTTTAGGCTACCTCTACTCATCATTTATCTTCATTCTACCATGATACTCATAGATATCATTGCCATCCCTACTCCTCACTTCACTCTCCCCCAGTCTCTACAGAAGCCAGGGATTAAAGTATCATTTGTGAACTGCAATATCACTACGGTCATCCAAAAATATTGAACTTAAACATACAAATGGAGAGAGAGAGAGATTTATTCAGTCCCCTCTGTATTTGACAACTAAAAGGGGAATTAAAATGCTGTGTGGGACTTCCCTGATGGTCCAGTGGTAAAGAATCCGCCTTACAATGCAGGAGACAGGGGTTCGATCCCTGGTCAGGGAACTAAGATCCCACATGCCGCAGGGCAACTAAGCCCGCATGCCACAACTACTGGGCTCTAGTGCCTCAACTAGAGAGCCTGCATGCTGCAAACTACAGAGCCCACGCACCCTGGAGCCTGCGCGCCACAACTAGAGAAGAGAAAACCCGCACGCCACAACTGGAGAGAAGCCCGTGATCCACAAAGAAAGATCCTGCATGCCTCAACGAAGATGCCACGTGCCACAACTAAGACCCGACACAGTCTAAAATAAATAAATAATAAATAAATCTTTTTTTAAAAAATGCTTGTATGGTAAACAACTCATTCAAATAGATGGCATTACTTACCTGAGACAGTAACTCTCCAGAGTACAGCCAAAAGGAAAAAAGAGTTTCTTAACAGCCAAAACGGATGTCAAAAATCCACACACTTCCCTTTTAGATGAGCCTCTCAGGATGTCTCTCTAAGCCAGTTTGCTTTTTCTTTTTAAGTTAATTAATGTATTGATTATATAACAATATTTTCTTAGGTTTAGATCATTCTTGCCATCTATGAATTAAACCTTACTTCATGATAATGTATTTTAAATAGTTTTAACAGCTTTATTGAGATATAATTCATATAGCATGCAATTCATCCATTTAAAGTATATAATTCAATGTTTTTAGTACACTCACAGATATGCACAATCATCACCACAATCCATTTTAGAACATTTTCATCTCAAAAAGAAACCCCATAACATTTAGCATCACTCCCCTATTCCCCTGTCCCTATCCCTACCCTAGCCCTAAGCTAATAGGGTTAATACACTTTCTGTCTCTATAGCTTCCCCTGTTCTGGGCTTCCATATGAATGGAATCATATAATGTGTGGTCTTTGTGACCCCGGCTTCTTTGACTGAGCATAATGTTTTCAAGGTCTATTCATATTGTAGCATGTATCATTATTCGTTCCTTTTTATGGCCCAACAATATTCTGTTGTATGGACATACCACATTTTACTTATCTATTTGTCAGCTGATGAATACCCATCCACCTTTTGGCTATTATGAATCAATGTTACGCTAAACGTTCTTGTACAAGCTTCTGTGTGGACAAATGTTTTCATTTCTCTTGGATATAAAACTAGGAGTGAACTTGCTGGGTCATATGAGAGGGATCTATGGGTCTCTTTTTAATCATTTGACAAACTACCAGACTGTTTTCCAAAGCAGCTGCACCATTTTACATTCCCACCAAGTGTATGAGGGTTCCAATTTCTCCACATCCTCATCAACACTTGTTATTAGTGGATGTTTGACTGTAGCCATTCCAATGCATACGAAGTAGTATCTCATTATTACTTATGGTTTTGATTTGCATTTCTCTGATGACTAATGATGTCAAGAGTTTTTTCATGTGCTTATTGGCCATTTGTATATCTCCCTCAGAGAAATACCAGTTCATATCCTTTGCCCATTTTTTAACTGGGAGCCAGCTTACTTTTACATTACACATTATTTTAACAGCTGATTTTTTAGTTGAGAAATCATGAGAAACAGCAAATAATAAATGGGAAGGAGCTATTAGAGACAGATATACTAGCTAACATGATATAACAAGAGAAAAAAAATACTCTAAAAAGCAAACATAAAACCTTAAAAAGCAAACATAAAACCTCAAAAAGCAGAACATTCTCCAACCATACAGGATGGAGACGACAGTTTCAACGAGCCCCGACAGAATCTGTGTTACAATATGAAAAGTGACTGAAGTTTACTGTGATTACCTTAAATTTTCTTTAAAGGCCCATTTTTAATTCTCTATGGACTGTTTACAAAGGCTGGGAGGTTTATAATATATTTTGGAGCTGTGGTGATGGGGATTAATACTTGCCATCAACTGTGTGCTCTTAAATGTTTAGCAACCAACTCTCCAGGGAGAAGGAAAGGTCTGGTTTGTACTTCCACCATAACTGATTTCAGGCTACCAACTAGCACAAGAGCTTCCTGAAATTTTAACCATCGCTTCACGAGCCAGTAGAAGTCAGCCTGGACACACCACAGCTTGATGTGTGACTGGTATAAACTAGGCACTGTGTTAGTCTCTTTACATACATTATAACCTCATTTACTGCTTTCAACAATCTTTAAGAAGAAATGTGCTCATCCTCAAAGTAAACTGAGGCTCAGAAAGGTTTTATAAACTTGCCCAGGGAGACCCAGCTAGGAAATGTCATTCTGGTCTTTCCAACCACAGTTCTTCCTAGTATGCTAAATTGATCCCTCATTTTAAGATGTTAGTCAAAAACAAATTTTAAATTGAGTTAAAAGGCACTTCTGAAGAAGAGTTATCCATTATTTTGAAATTTTACTCATTAGGAACACCACAGCCCTTGACATCCATCCATGGGCAAGTGAGGTTTAATGCAGAGGTATTTAGAATCAGAAAAGGCTAACTGCAGCTTCACCAGAGACAAATAGGCAGAGGCGGGTTCAGTGATAAGCCCAAAGTCAAGCAGGAATTTGCAAACAAATCTTCCCAGCACCCCAAGCAGTAGAAAGTGGCTCTGAGTAATCTAGAGATAGTCCCTTCCAGCTTCGCAAGCAGCAGTAGCTCCTGCCCAGACCAACCCCTGCCAGGGCCAGGCATGGGACTCTCACTACACCAGTTCCACAGACCCCCCAGTTCGTGCATTCACACATGCAAAGTCAGCACATTAACACACCTCAGCAAACAGCCTTATGGCAAACTGCAGGAAATTCCATTTCAGCATGTGTCATACAATATACGTCGTACTGTCATATAACAATATGCCCCCTGCTTGCACTGTGCATCAGGAACCAAGGTAGCACCTAACCACAATCTTTGGAAGCAGAGTAAGTGTATCTTTGGACTGGACATTACCAGGATTCTATTCAAATTAAACACCAAATTCTCTACCCAGAAGCTAAATCACTATACTTAAAAATCTGTAATTAGACAAAGTGCATGGACGGAATCACTTATGCAATCAGTGGCAAGTTTCAACTTTTGTTTCCAGCCAGAATCAAAGAGGTGGGTTGATCTACCACAGGATAACACATTGCCTTTGCCCTCCCTGGCACCCACTGTGGAATATATTACTCCATTATTGTGTGCCTGTTAGGTAAGCAGGATTTATAATTCAGCAACCACGCTTTGGTAATTATTTCTATATCAGCCAAGGCCCAAACCTCACCACATACCACTGTACACAAGGCTTCAATACTACAAAAAAAAACTAAGATATCAGTCAAGGCTTTGGAAGTCTACTTTTAACTTATGGCAAGAACACAGAGCTATATTCTCTCAATACCTTCAAGAAACCGAGACCATTAATGTACAGTACTCTTCATTGTATTTTGATCTTCCCTATATTAAACCTGAATGAACTGAATAAAAAAAAAATGCACTTTTTTTTTAATGCTTCTAGTGCTCTTTTTTTTTTTTTTTTTTTTGGCTGCGTTGGGTCTTCGTTGCTGCGCGTGGGCTTTCTCTAGTTGCAGCGAGCAGGGGTTCCTCTTCGTTGCGGTGCACGGGCTTCTCATTGCGGTGGCTTCTCTTGTTGCGGAGCACGGGCTCTAGGCGTACAGGCTTCGGTAGTTGTGGCACGTGGGCTCAGTAGTTGTGGCTTGCGGGCTCTAGAGCACAGGCTCAGTAGTTGTAGCGCACGGGCTTAGTTGCTCCACGGCATATGGGATCTTCCCGGACCAGGGCTCGAACCCGTGTCCCTTGCATTGGCAGGCGGATTCTTAACCACTGTGCCACCAGGGAAGTCCAATACATGCACTTTTCTTCTAACCCTTCACTCAACAAAGAAGACAATAAACAGTAGCCTCATTCAGAGATCTTTGCTAAAAAGCAGAATGCTTTGACATGCAATATTGCCATTATTATAGGCTTAGTAGTAGACATGTAGGGGAATAAGGGGAGAAAAGACAAGAGGAAAGCAGCAATGGGCAAAGGCTGGATGCCTCCCAGCCTCCCCTTTCCACAGCCCACATTACTGGCAACCACATCCACCCTCTGCCCGTTCATAACTAGCATTGCCTTCCTGGGCATGACAGCACTCTAACGCAACCTTCCTCATGCCATGCTCTCTTCCTGCTCCCCCCACTCCCTTCATGCTCTGCTTTGCAGGCCAGCCATCTGGAATCTCATGTCCTTGGGACCAGGCTTTTGGTTGTTAGGAAATACAATAAACTAGTTTAATAAGCTAATGGGAAAAGACTGAAGTAGATGACACCACTCACCCTCCTGCCTCCCGTAGGTACGTTCAAACTGCTACCTGGGGTCTCCTGGAAGTAATGGCTACTTTTTTATTGACTCATCCCAAGAGCAATCCCAGGGATGAGGATTTCAGCGCAGGCTATGAGAAAGGACGACACCATGTCAGGCTTCGTCCCTGGCCACTGGGATGGAGATGGCTAGAGTAAGGAATAAGTGCAGTGAGACCTGGCCCTATCAGTATGCATATTCCTTAACAGTGTGCAGATAGCTGAGCAGAAACCCAGCCAGCCTTCCCTAGGGATGTTTCCATTCTCACATCTGTGCAGATTAACCACAATCAACATTTGAGTCACAACACCCATCAAAGTAGACGGCTTGTAGAAAACTACCTTTTAGAATTCAAGCACCAGAAACACCAGTCTCTAGCAACAGCTCTTATCATAACCAAGATGTTGTGAGTTGTGCAACCAGTTTCATACGGCTGGAAGGTTCTTTTGTCTGGTAGCCAGGTAAAACAAGGGTTGACTCCTTTAAACAATCTCCCTTCCCCCACATACCCTTCCTACACAGAATTCCTTTTGAAGCCACTGAAAATCCCTTTCACAGAACAGAGGGATGAGAACAATCCATTTGCTGTTTTTTTTTTTTTTAATAAATTTATTTATTTTTTATTTATTTATTTTTGGCTGTGTTGGGTCTTCATTTCTGCGCCTGGGCTTTCTCTAGTTGCGGCGAGCGGGGGCCACTCCTCGCTGCGGTGCGTGGGCCTCTCACTGGGGTGGCTTCTCTTGTTGTGGAGCACGGGCTCCAGGCGTGCGGGCCCCAGCAGCCGCGGCTCACGGGCTCAAGAGCGCAGGCTCAGTTACCGTGGCGCACGGGCCCAGCTGCTCCGCGGTATGCGGGATCTCCCCGGACCAGGGACCGAACCCATGTCCCTTGCACTGGCAGGCGGATTCCCAACCACTGTGCCACCAGGGAAGTCCCCCATTTGCTTTTATATGAACCTGTGGTCTCCCTCCAACTATCCGAGCTAGTTCCCTTTTCTTTTTCAGACCTCTTGTCAAAATTCTCACATTCCAGGAAGGCTCTTCCTACAATGGCGCTCCTCTAAATCAACAGGGCTGCAGTCCAAAGGCTGCCCAAAGAAAGATTCAGCCAGCTGCCAGCAACGTCTCGGCAATACGAGTGACCTTTCCTTCTTCCATGTTTTGATTTCTTAGTGGTCATGTCCCAGTGAAGCGACAAACATCTGAGGTAGGAATTGCGTTTACACTTGTTTTTTTTTTTTACAGTGCTTCAGATGATGACTCTACTCAATAAATTGAAAATCATTATTATATACAAATGCATATGCTAATGATGACCTGCACGCTCAGATGGCAGAATGAATAAACAATTACTGGCAAACACCATGGTATGGCATTTCAATGAAGTCATCACAGAATCACTAGCAATTATCTTTGCAAACTTAAGGTGAGGTGTCTATGGGCTGAAAGAGAGAAATGCATACTTGTGTCTTAAAAAGAGAAATAGGAAAACTCAGAAAATTAGATTCAACACCTTAACACTCAGATCCAGAAATAATATTACAATCTTATAAACACACACACACACACACACACACACACACACACACACAGTAGCATGCTAGATAAGATCAAGGCAGTTTTGTTTAAAAAAGAAATCCTACCACATTAGTCAAACACTATTCCTCAGGAGCATGACAAATCTGGTAAAACCAAATAGAAGGTAAAGATATGAAATAGTTTTGACTATTGTATAGTTTTAAGTTTTGTCTTGCTTGACATCAGGCAATTAAAGTATTACATCCTGAAATCCTCTTCTCATCAGGAGGATTCATAAGTGATTAGAAGGCCTTTCTCAGTAAGTAATTATTAATGGTCCAGTGTCAGCCCAGAGATGCACACTTCATGGGATTCCAAAGAGACTGGTCTTAACCTGGTGCTATTTTTAGTAGTGACTTAGAGGATGGTAGAGAATATGGTTATTAAGTTCAGGATGACATCAAACTGGGTGTGGTACATTCTGCTTTGGAAAACTAGATAGAAGTGCAAATGACCTTGATGAGTTGGAGAAGTGGGTGGACTAAACAGATTGAGGTTCTGTAGTGTAATTCACTTGGGAAGAAAAACAAACCACAGGATTGCAGGATTCATTTTGTGATGTCATAAAGAAAACAATCTGGAGGTCAGAGTCAACACAAACTATTGGTGTTTGTGCTTTAACCTTAAAAAACATGATTGATTTAGTAAAAGAAAACCAGGAGTCCTTTCCCTCATGCTCAGTACAGATACAGGCTATACTAGAATACTCTGTGATGTCTTTAGCCCCATATTTTAAAGTAGGATATGGAGAATATGGGGGCTTTTAAGAGGAAATAAAATTTACTTACTGATTACAAGTTACAGAAACAGCCCTTAGAGAAACAACTGTAATGATAAAAGTATTGACTTAGAAAAGGTGGAGGAAAGTACTAAACCACTTTCAAGCCTAGAAAGAGGAAAAACGATGGAAGGATATCAGTTGCAAAGATATTAGAAAATCTTCCTAGCAAAGAAAGCTGTGGAAACCAGAGTGCTTTGCAATGGAATCAGAGGTCCTTCTCTGAAAACTTCAAAGAATTGGCCTTTCCCCAAATTTGGGAACAGCTTTATGTATAGACAAAAGACTATACAGGTGAAAATAAAAACAAAAGCAAAAACCTTGTATTTCCTGTTTATCTGTTTTTTCCCCTTTTAAAAGGTAAGTGGTGGGAGGGAAGGAAGGAGAAGGAATGTCCACTATGTTTCAAGACTCTCACTTCTCCATTTGAGACCATATGGCACCATTTCCCACCTATGCTTCTCCAGGCCCAAACAGTGCATTGCTCAGATTCTTTGCCACACTGTTTCAGGGATGGTCTCTGCAGGTAATATTGAGTTTTGGAGAAACTACAAAGCACAAGCTCTTTGCCACCTCTGAGTGGGATGCAGCCTGATTCTCTAAACTTACACTTTGCTCATTTCCCATCACTGGGTTTTTGCTCAAACCTTGCCCTCTGTATGGAATGCGTAATATGTCCTTTCATCAATTTCCTGAGAACTTCCTACCTTTCAAGGCCGGATACCGTCCCATCTCTCATGTAGCTGGTCTAACCTCTCCTTGCACAGTGATTTCTCCTTCCCAGGAACTCAGAGCATTCATGGCATTCATTTGATACAGTTACACACAGCCTTGTGACATCTAAGGTACTGCTGACTCACCATTTAACATTTACTGTGTCTGCACTACATTCCCACTAGACTGTAAGCTCTTTGAAGGTGAGGATTATGTGTTAAATGGTTTCATATCTTCCTTTAGCACCCAGTTCAGCAAGTACTGTGTTCATAGTAGGGGCTGAGTTAATAGTTGCTTAATTCATGAAGGAATGATTAAGGAACATGTTTAAAGTAAATTTGATCTTTACCTACAAAAGTTGCTTTCTACCTTGGAAGGCTATTTCCAAGGAGAGACTATTTCATGAGAAAATAAAAACTGATAAAGGAAAAAAAAAACCTTAACATCTCATAAATTCTTAGTGAGAAAAGTAAATGTTAACATTATAAAACCAAAAAAAACAATGCCTTTATATATAGAAAATATTATATTACAGTCTTCAAAATGGTGTAGATTATAAAAATTATGTAACCGTTGATATTTTTCATCTAAATAGAACATTTCTTATTAGTACATGCAATTATAAAAGCCAAAAAGAAACCATCTTGTGCGTGTGTGTGTGTGTGTGTGTGTATGTGTGTGTGTGTGTGTGTGTGTGTTTCATTTAAGATGATGATTTGGTCTAATAAAATTTGAACACTTTCTTTTATTATTTGAAGATTAATATTTTATGTTTATTTTACCCCAGCTCACTAAGACTGGTCTTTCTGCTATGACGGCCAATAAGGTGTCAGAGGTGGTGGCCGTATTTAACATGTGTATTTCCACATCTTAGATTTCGAGTTAGAACACTGGTTCATTTTACAGAGATAAATGTCTCATGATAGTCAATAATCTGGGTTGCATTTGAACCCATGACCTGGAACTTAAAAGCATCATATCTATAACACCTTTTCAAAAACCTCAGCATGAAGCATTGTCTGAGAATGAGCAGATACAGCTATTGTAAGCGCTGTTCAATTGTTTATAATCTCAGTACTGTAGGTGGTGAGATGTTCAGATACCACAGAAGCATTATGATGTGCACTGGTTGAGGAGGTTGCTTGACATCCAAGTAAAACTTGTTCTTCGCTTGAGTTATACTTTGGAGTCATCTCCTGGGAACCTGTTGCACATAGTAACACAGAATATCCCCCAATTTTCTAAAATAATTCATGATGTCCAGAGTTCTTGTAAAAGCAAGCAGAGTAGGTTAGGGGTAAAGAAATGAATTTTGACCTAAACTGTGGGTTTGAGAATTAGTCAAAAATAATAATATCCTGCCAAAATCTACATTACATTGTTTCCATCTGAGGCTGTATAATGGAAATCTGTTTTTATACTAACTCTTATGGGATTTCCTTTGAAGACTGGCTACCACCCTCCATAACTCAGTCACGTATGTTTGTCCAGTTGCCCAGGGGGAAGCCGTTTTTGACTCTTTTTAGGACAGGGAGCAGGGCAGCCAATTGAGTGCAATGGAACACCTGCATCAAGCCAACGACAGGCACACAGCAGAAGGGAGTGCGTAGGGATCTAGAATAGAACAGCCCCATGGGTAACAGGAATTCTCAAAGCCTTTGGCTGTCGGTGCATCACCTATTCAGAGTGTTCAGAAGAAAGGTCTTCACTCTCTTGAGTCCTCATCTGAGATTTCCAATAAGAGGCAAGTCATAAGTTCAGGGGCCGCGTGGTGGGGAATGTTTTAAATACTTTCTGCCAGAGGCAGGCAGAAGAAGATGCAACTTGAACAGCATAATGGCTGAGAAACTGGCTTCAGAGACCAAGAACCCCAGCTCCGCCAGCAGCACTCTTACCAGCTTCCTAGTGACTACACGAGTCAGTTAGCATCTCTCAACTTCAGTTTCTTCATCTAAAAACAATCCTTACCTCAGCTTGATATGAGGGTTAAATGAAAGAAGCTTTGTACTGTACTTAGGACATCACCTAGGATATACTAGTCTTGCAACTAATTGGGCTTTGTGGGTTTATCACTATTATCTGGGATAAAGGAGCTCATAAAATATCCAGGACAGCCAGGATCACCTGCACTGGAACCACTTACACTGAGGCAAGACCTGTAATGGAAAATGTCACTAACCAGGTGTCTGGATAAACAGAATGTAGGCTCCAAAGCAGCAGGGTCCTATCTTTTACCTGTCTTCCCAGAGCCTCTGGTGATGCCCTAGGCACAATGAACACTTTTCAAGTATTTCCCAATAAACTGAACAAAAGAACAGGATGGTGCAAGAGACCAGAGCAGAAGCAACATCTTGAAGAATCTAAGGGACTATATTAAAGCAATTACAATGTAACTAAAGTTCTGGAAATTTCTTTTCAAGCCAATATTCATTCTTTTTGGATGTATTACCCTGACTCAGTTTTTCTTCTCTCTCCTACTCTCCTCATCTTTTGGCTAAGATTTGTGAACTCCAAAAACCTCAACCAGATGTAATTCATGACAAAAATTGCCAAGTATGTTTTCGTTCCTTTTTCATTCAATATTTGTGGGCAGGTCAGAGTGTGACAAACACAATGCTAGGTGCTCAAAGATTGTGACTAATTTCAGTAATTCTTCTTGTTCCCATAGGTTGAGAGAAACCACAGGCCATGAGGACAAAATGGGACAAGCCATCAACCACTCTCTAAATACCCTTTTTCTGAGCCTGGTAACACATCAGACCTGTTTCTTACTGTTTCTCTATACCAAGGGTGTCACTTCCTGGCCATGGATTGAAGTGAGAGAAGAGGAGGAGTAGATGATTTGGGTGTCTTTTCCCAGGAAAAAAGGTGTATGGATGTGATTCATAAGTGCTTCACATGGGACACTGGTTTCTCCGTTTTTCACCTTACTTCAAGCATTCTTTATGAAATTCAGTTACTCAAGTGCTCAGGATTTAGGAAGGCTGGCTGATATTATGAGGTAAGGAGAAATTTCATTTTGTTTTCTAATTCAGTCACATATGAACACAGAATTTTCCCCCAAATTCCCAAGATATTTCATGTGGAATTGACACTTTTTGAAAAAATCGATCCTGGACATCACCTCAAAATTTTTTTAAAGCCAGAATGCTAGTTAGAGGATTATAGGTCCGAGAGTTATTTTTTAAAATGGTTCAAAAGAACCAAAAATCAGTTACATTTCAAATAAAAAACATAATTTGGTATTTAGTATCAGATGTATAAATTTCAACAAACAGTAATGCAACATTTATTAAAATGTAAAAACAATTTCAGTCCCAGAAACATATGTTAACTAAACAGTAAAGGGGATGTTCCAAAAGATTTAATGGATTTGCCACCTAAAAACTATGGCAATTCCAAAGTTATGCTTAATTCAATTGACATTTATTAAAATAGTACAGACTGACTGGAAAACAGAGATGAATAAGATGCAACCTTTGCCTCACAAAGTTCCAACCTAGCTGCACAAAGCAATGAAGACGCAAACTGGTGTAATACAAAGTAGTATTGCCGTGCTTATTGCTGGCAAGGGTCCCAGAATGAGCTCCTAGTCCAATTCTCCGAGTCCACAAGAGAATCCTGAAAGGTGAAGAGGAATCTTCCAGGTGGACGTGGCAGAGGGATAGTGATGGCAGAGACCATCATGGAACACAAGATAGTTTGGTGACGCTAGTGCGAAGCATCTGTATTGGGTGGTGGCAGGGAAGGAGACCGGGCAAAGATAGAACGGGAAAGTAGGTGAAGGCAGGGACACTGAAAGGCTTGGAGTGATTGGTAGGGTAACGACACACCCTGTATTGCCCAGGCAAATCTGGCTTATAACTATGGCCCCAACATAATTATTAACTATTAATTATTGAGGGTGTAAGGTGCCCCTTACACCCTCAAAAGTGTCCCAAATTGATTGGTAAGTTTTATGGTCTTCCCAGTGGTTGGAAGCTATTGGCCCTAGGGATCCAAATATAAATAAAACCTGACTCCTGCCCTCAAAGAGTTCACAAAAATGGAAGAGGCAGACAGGAAAAGAGATAATTATAGTACAAATCAAAAGGTGATATATGCTATAACATAAGAATGATATACACACCCAGAAGTGATGACATTTGAACAGAGTTTTAGAGAATGAGTGGGAATTGAACATGAACACAAAACACTCTAGGCATGAAAGGTCATACCATGTTGGAGAAAAGAGGGCATCCAAGGTGGTCGGACAGAAAAGAACCTCAGTGGCTCTGGTGGCAGATGAAGCTGAAAAGTTAGCCTTTAAGATGAATTGTCAAGGGCCTAGAATATCACATCAAGGAATTTGGAGCTGAAAATATCAGCAATAAGGAGCCTTCAAAGATTTCTAATCAGAGGACCCATAGGAGCCAATTTGGCTTTTGAATTGAAAACTCCAGCTTCTCTGTGGAGGATGAACTAGAGCAAGGAGATAGATGATGGCTGCACTTCAAATGGAACAGAATTCAGTGCTGCAGATATCAGCGCTCTCTCTCTCTCTCTCTTTCCTTTTGGAAAACAGTAATGACAAAATTTGTGAAAAGAACATAACTTCAACTGTATATTACATATGATGGTCAATGGATGGCAGTTAAAGAAACTAGATCACTCTAACATTCAATGGTCAACAGAGAGGTTTAAAAAATGTTCAGTAAAAAAGCCTTATTTGCACAAACATAAGATAATTTCCTCAGCTTTCTGAAAAAGGGGATTCTGTGCAGATAAGAAGATTGTGGTCTACATGAGTCCATTAACTAAGGCAGAGACTTCCCCATATTTGTGAAGGATCACAAGGAATCACCATAAAGAATCACTTTTGTTAGAGTTTCCCCCCTTATGATTCAAATTTTTGAGAAATTTCTTCTACTAAACAAGCAGCATTTTAGTTAGATAACTTATTTTCTTATTGTTTTATTAATCACACATAAGACTTTCCTGCCAAAGTTTCTGACCATTAGGAGAAAATCTCTGTTATCGCACCAAGTTGATATGATTTTAGCCAACAGCAAAGAAACTTGACATTTTATTTAGCCTGTAGGGACTTATCTCAGGTTAATAAATGGTTTCTGTTAGCATTTTTGAAATATTGAAAATACCTCAAGGAATCCATTAAAATCTTCAAGGACCCTGAGGGATGTAGAAACCTTTTGACAGGAAACTTGTGCACCAGAGAATAGACTTTAAAGGGTGAATGAGAATAAGCAAATCCAACATGCACCATACTCCCCCAACTTCTATACATTCATTCTGTTTGACAAGAGTTTATTGCACACCAACTAGTCATGCACTAGGCACTGAAGTAGACATTGGAGATACAAAGACAAGATTCCTTGCCCTCAGAAAGCTCACAGTCTAGTCAGAGACATAGAGATGTAAATGGACTCAATACAATTTCATAAGGGTTCGACTGCACACACTAATTTCATGCTATGGCTGTAGACACATCATTTCCCAACTCTGCCTTGGGGAGCCTGGGATGGCTTCCAGAAGAGTTAGCAACTGAGCCATGTTACGGTGGAGAAGCCAGCCAGCCAGCTGAACAAATGGGATAAGCCTTTCCAGGAAGTGGGAACAGAAACAACTAGCAATTCAGCAGGAGAGACAGTGTAGTACACTTGTTAAACTCACAGACTGTGTTGACAAACCACCTGGAAGGGACTCTATCCTCCACCACTCACAAGCTGATGACTTCCCACAAGCTACTTAACCGCTCTAAGCCTCTGTTTTCTCTGTAAAATAGGGACGTCTAATTTTTGGAGTCATTAAGAGGATCAAAGTGCACACAAAGCATTTAGCTCCAAGCTTGGTACTTAATAACTAGTGCTCATACGTGCCGTTTCTCTGTTGCTCTTAGAAAGCATACTGATTGTGGGAGAGCAGATTTGGGCAGGATGGCAGGGACTAGGGCCTGAAGGATTTCTCTGCTATACTAAACAGGCAGCATTGCCTTCTGTGGATCCTTGAAGGATTTTACGTGGGGAGTAAGGAGTAACATGACATGATTTTTGTTAGAAAGATCACTTTAGCTGTAGTGTGTAGAATGCATTGTGGAGAAATGGGAGACTTGGAGGCATAGGGATAACTAGGAGACTTCTCACAATGGCACCAAATAAGCTTAGTGTCACTAAATGGTAATAGTTATAACTGTGATTGCCAAGATGAATCTGCTAAGGGAAGAAAAATATTAGTTACATTCACTCACACCAGATCTGCAATAGTCTGTGAAACCTTCTCTTCCTGAAGTGTTTGCTTTTCTCCTTAGAGCAACAAAGCATCTTTTGAATTAGCACAGCAACGCATGTGGGAACTTCTTGTCAGCTCAACACAGGGGGACGTATAGAAAGTCCTTTCTAAAGAGTTCCACACCTGTAAAAAGCCTCTTTGCCTTAAATGTGATGACTTAACTAATGGCATAAATAAACCCTCTTTGAAATGCAGAAGCAGCATAGAAGGAGCCTCTAGGAAGTCGCATTTGATATGCACAAGCATCTTGAAAAAAATGGTTTCCCTCTCCCCCATCCCCACTTGACAATTCTGCAAGCCAAGCAAGAACACCAACAAAGCAGGGTCTTCACAGCTTGATCTCCACCCCCTAGCAGCTGGGCTTTGAGAAGAGTACATGTTGCAAGCCACCTTTTGCCAGAAATCTCCAACCTCAGGCTAACACCAGGCCTCCAAGGGAGATGAGGAGCTTGAGAGCTGTGAGCCAGAAAAAAGAGACCACCAAAGTTAGGGGATCTTGAGGAAATGCTGCAAAAGGAGTTCTGCCCACCAGGAATACAACTCTACGGTCAGTGTTCTCCTTATGCTAAAAGTGTGTACCACTAAAAAAAAAAAAAAAAAAAAAAAAAAAAAAAAAAAAAAAAAAATTGTTCTGGATAGATATGTAGAAAGGGAAAGCCCAACAGCTTTAAATAAAAGTTCTTAGGCAAGGGGGTGGGGAAATAAGAGAGTATTTAGAGGGAAGAAAAGGAACTTAGAGCTGAAAGCAAAGTGCCACGTTTGAACGTACTATGTTTTGCCCAAATGGTTTCTTCACAGCCTGTTAACTAACAGCTGAGGCTCTTTCCTATAACCAAGACCACCCTGATGTGATAACTTGGTTCTGAACTTACCTTAATGGCATGTATAAAGGCAAGCTAGCTGCCTGCAGCTCAGGGAGTTAGACACAACCCACAGAGCAATTCCAGTCACGTGCAAGGTCAAGGTACATAGCTTTGCAAGCAATACTGCTGGAGAGTGTCCTGTACTTTCACCCCAAACCCATCTGGAGTCCTTGGAAAATCCTTCTGAAAAGTACCGTAAGAAAAATTCCTAAAATGTCAACTTTAGGAAAACTAGCAATTTTTGTGTCATTTTTTAAAAATATCTTTTTGTATTTTCCATGAAAGTTATTTTTCTATAATGGAAAATTAATTTTTCTATAATTTTACTCATCTATAATGTGTTTGAATCAGTTGCTTTCATAACAGTCATACAGAATTTATTAGAAATCAGCTGTAAATGTGTTGTGCTGTTACAGTATAATCTCCCCCCTGGTCTGCCTCAAACTTCAGTGAAGCTTAATCCACATGCAAAATTTTTAAAAAGTTATATACCTGTATAATGCCAGAGGTACACAAAATCTATGGATGCAGAATCAAAGAAAGAATGCGTAGAAATGCAACTGAAAAACTGTTATGAATAGGAAAAACTTGGAAAATAACTAAAAATTGTTATGATTCTAATAAAGACGGGAAAGAAGAAATGGATTATTCAAGTCCAAAATTATCCATTGTAGTCTGTAGAAAGTTTTGATTTCTGGCATGTGCAACAAGAAATAAAGCAGAAAGAGAGAAAGACTTGTGAATGGTTCAGTCTGGCTTGTTAGGAGCTTTAACAAGGAGAAAAACAAACACATCAGTGGGTCATAGGTCAGATGTAAAAGATATGGTTTAATGAATAAAACTCAGATGTCTGGCACGACTGCTATGTTTCCCAAGTAGATATTGATAGTAGATTTTTTTAAAGTATAAAACATTATAAAAATCTAGCCCCCATGGAAAGATCCTTTATATGCTGTATACTCGTGTGTGTGTGTGTGTGTGTGTGTGTGTGTGTGTGTGTGTTTTATACAAAGCACAAGGAGCCAGCATGGTCCTTCTTCAAGGATTTTCAGTCTAAAATGTGGCAGGGAAAGAATAAAGAGACCGACACTAAAAAACTTCTGGGAGAAATATTCTGAGTGATATCATCGAAGGAAACTATTGAAGATTTTCAAGGAAAGACTTCTTATGATCAACCTATCAAATGTTTTTGTGCCATATTGAATAAACAACGAAGAACATAAAAATTCACCTCTGGACATCTGTAGTGGACAAAAAAATTATCTTAGTTTTTTTTTTTTTTTTTAAATAAAACTATTCTCTACTATTTTCTTATGTCATTGAATATCCCTTTCAGGATAACTCACATGATAAATTCCCTTCAGAACTAAGAGTAACTACAAAGAAAAAAGTTTATCTTTCCTAATGAACAAGTAGTCCTTTCCTTATTTGACACTGAAACCATATAACCCAGCATATTTCTCCCTTTGCCTTGGCTACCAGGAAGCTCTGAGAAAATTTGCTTCCCTCAGGATTTACCGATCCCATTATCCATTTTTCTTCCTCCTTTGACGTTTATCTTTTGCTGTTCTATTCTTGTGTGAAGGTCCTTCTATCTTACTGTGTCTTTTGAAAAGCTGTTATCTCATTCAAAGTTGGGAGGTGAACAGTAGGAGAAAGAAAAGGATAAGCATTTTCTTCCTTTCCATCTAGGACAGCGCCCTTTGCTCAAAGTGGAGAAAAAAAGGGATGAAAGGACAATGAACTTTGAAGCCATTTTTCTGGATTTGGAGAAACAATCAACACAACCCTTGCTTTGCAAAAGGTAACTTTGGTCTGGAGTCGTGTTCCACTGCCTTTTAAAGGTAATAGACAATGATAGAAAGTCTTTCACCTGTGAAGTCAAGCAGACTTCATTTGAAACCCCAGCTCTGCCCCTTGGCAGCTGAGTGGCTTCAGTCGAATCACTTTACTCTCTGGGCCTCAGATAATAATACTTTTTTAGCAGAGTTGATATGGAAATTAAATAAGACAATGTATACAGAAGCAAATGGCATATTATATGGCACACAGCAGGCACCTCAGCAAGTGTCGTCTCCCTCCTTTCTTTCTTTCTTTTATTTTCCCCGAGGGCACACTCTTTTTCTATTTCTAAGACATTAGACATAGTGTTGTCTAAGGAGGAGAATTCAGTGTGGCAGTTGATGATAGCCAAAAGCCATCACCAAAGACTTCTTTTATTGTTTTTCTCCCTTAGAGACTATTTTGGGGGTGTGGGCGGGGGTGGGGGGGGATAAGAGGGATCCCTAGCCAATTGGATAAGTTAATTATTAACTTTCTTATTCTGTTAAGTATAATAATATATTATTGCCAATTAGAGTTTCTGATCAACTTGAGGTTCTTATTGTTACTGATATTATTTTAAATAATTCAAGTCATAAGCAAAACCCCCTGAACGTTTTAAATAGCTTGAGCAGCTTGATGGCCTACAGGCTTCAGAAGTATTGAAAGGCACTAGAATGCTTATCTCACTACCTGGCTGACTTGTAGGAGTCTGGAAGCTTCCAGTGGGGCATCACTAGGATGGTGGCTGATGTGGCAGCTATTTCTGATGAAATCTACCAGGCTTGAGATAAACTAACACCAAGGGCATCAGAATCAAGAGATGTGGTCTTCATAGAGAATGAACTGTCTCTCCATGCCCGAGAGGGTGTCCATTTAGCCATCAGATGACAATACTTGGTTGGGGGGCGGGGGTGGGCGTCACCATATTGCAGAATATGATTCTTAGCTTTCAGGTACAGAAACTCAATTATTTAAGTGCTTAGCAGACTCTATAGTCTGATATGTCCTAACCAAAATTAAGATAAAATATATATTCATCCCCAGATTTATTAATTTTTAATAGGAAAGGAACATGCTTTTTCAGTGGCTGAAATACTTAGGTCCACCAAGTTGATTATCTTCTTACATTTATCACCCTATCCTGATTCTTTTCTTTTTAATATCTTATCATTTTCTCAATTATACATAAACAAAGCTGAAAGAAAAAACACTTTTTTGAGAATGATTTATGTAGATTTACATAGACCTACCTAGCTTATTTCTTTCAACTGCTATATAGTGTTCTATAGTATGGCTATAGTATATTTTATCCATTCCCTTCTTGTACACACATACAAGAGATTCTCTAAAGTATACACCTGGAGGCAGAATTGCTGATTTACAGGATATGGGCCTTCTGATATGATTATACCTATTCACACCCTAGCAGCCATGTTGGTTTGCTTCCCCACATTCTGAACAACAAATAGTATTAGACTTTTTAATTTCTCCAAATTTATGAAAGTGAAATTAAATCCCATTGGCATTTTATTTTGAATTTCCCTGGCTACTGTTGAATTTATGAGCACCATCTCATATATTCATTAATTATTTGGTTCCCTGTGGTTTACTATGAGTTGCTTGTTCATTTTTTTGTCCAGTTTCTTATTGGGTGGTTTCATCTGGTTATTTTTTTTGTTTTTTTTTTTTTAGCTTGATAGCGTTTTTAAACATATTTTTACAAATTTACATATTTTACACATTTTGGGTAATAGTCCTTTTCCTATCATATAATATATTATTCTAGTCCACTATTTGTCTTTTAACATTATTATCTCATTTGTCATTCAGAAGCAGTCTTTTCGTGTATAACTTATGCTTTTTTTGTATATTGCTTCAGAAGTTTTTCCCTACCGTAAAATCTTAACATTATTCCCTATGTTTTCTTCTGGTTCTTACAAGTTGAATTATTTATTAGAAATTTCCTTGGTGGACATGCAGTCAGAGCAAGAAGATTGATCACGGAAGACAGCTGACAAAGGCCATGGTAAAGCCAGTGAGCAAACACCCCCATGCAGCAGAGGACACTTCTCAAGGGACCAAAACTTGTGTCTTGTTTGTCCAGTGCCGATAATCACAGCCAAATTCTTACTCTTCAGATTCCATTTCATCTAGGTGCCATGCTGACCATCTGCCTTCAGTTAACACCTCTTCCCCTAGACAGCTCATTAGACTTGGGCGTTCATAGTTGATTCTAATCATTTATGTTGCTTTGGGGCTTTTCCAAAGTGGTTTCATTGCTCTGTTGTCATGGGAGCACCTCCCTGAGACTCATAGCCTGGTCGTCCTGGTTAGATACGGGCGATCCCTGTTCTCCCCAATCAAACCCGCATAGACAGTCTTGTGAGTTACTTCTCTGCACAGCTAATCTCACCCATTATGTGTGGTCCTTTCTAGTTTTCTCACTTTCAGAGGGCAAACCTCATGTCTGTTTACACTTCAGAATTCCAGTGATGCCTTATCTCATCTCTGTGTTCTGAAAATTAAAAGAACTTTGTAATAAACCACCGTGTTTGGAAAGAAAGGTGATCAAGTGGTCTCTCTAGCACTGATAAAGGGACACAATTAATTTGTCACTAAAAACCGTATCAGGCACTTTTCTTTTTCAGATTCTGTTTGTCCACTGAGCAGTCTTCACCCAAGTCAGAACTGCACCGTGGCCTCTAGGTGTTCCAGAATCCTAGTTATAAACGCTGATTTCTACCACGTTTGCCTCTGGTATTCTTCAAACCAGTGCTCCGCCTGTCATAAATGGTTCTCGTGAAATAATCTGAAAGCAGAACATCAAGCTGTTATCAGGGAACTGGTTCTGCACCTTTGAACAGGGGTCCTTTTTCTTTCATCTGCTTCAGGGCACACTCCTGGCTACCAGCACAAGCTACATGTTCTCCCCGGCATGAGTTCTCATAGGGGCTTGCCTGTCTAGCGATTCCAGAAGCTAAGAACAACCCTGGCAGTCTCATGATGACGGTCTTTGGCCTCTACTGGGAGGGCAGCCTTCAGCTACCTGTAGCTTCTCTGTCGTGCCAGCTGGTGCGCAGTTGATCTTCTCAAGTTTGTCGGCAAGGCATAGACAACAGGGCATGAACTCCGCAGAAGAGTTCATATCACCTTGTGCAACTCTTTCTGGCTTGCTCTTGATTCCCTCTGTGTCCTTGGGCAAGTCATTTCACTTCCCTTAGCCTGAATCTCTGTAATCTCCAAATGAAATAGTTGGACTAGATGGTTTTTATGGGCCCCCCCATCTGTAACTTACACTGATACCATGACTCTTATGAGTTTACTTCAGAAACTCCAGCATCTTTCAAGGCGTGGCTAGAATCAGGCACAGTTTTGCATACGGCTTACGAACGCTTCCCTACTATTCTCTAGTCACAGTTTGTGCAACAACTAGATTTTTTTTTAATTGAGAAATACTTGACATATCACATATTAGTTTCAGGTGTACAACATAATGATTTCATATTTGTATATATTGTGAAACGATCACCACCACAAGTCTAGTTAACAGCCATCACCACACTTAGTTACAAATATTTTTTTCTTGTGATGAGAACTTTTAAGATGTCCTCTCTTAGCAACATTTTTTTTTTTTTTAGCAACTTTCAAATACGTAATACAGTATTTTTAACTAGAGTCACCATGCTGTACGTTACATCCCCAGATTTATTTTGGTTTATAACTGGAAGCTTGTACCTTTTGACCCCCTTCACCCATTTTCACCACCAACACCACCACCACCTCTGGCAACCACCAATCTGTTCTCTGGATCTATGAGTTGGGAGTTTTTTGCTTTGTTTTTTTAGATTCCACATACAAGTGAGATCTTGTCTTTCTCTGTTTGACTTATTTCACTTAGCATAATACCCTCAAGGTCCATCCATGTTGTCAGAAATGGCAACATTTTCTTCTTTTTTATCCATGCATCCATCAGTGGACACTCAGGTAAAGATTTTGATGATGTTGGTAACTTGACGCATTTAAAGAAAACTAAACCTTTCTAGCTCTAGCTGTCCAGGCCCTCTCACTTTTAGGAGCACAGCTACATCAAGTTAAATCACTACCATCATGATTCAGTTGTACACTCTTGGTGGTAAAGAGGGGGATCCAAAAGAGAACCACCAATGTTGATGATCAGAGAACACCAGATCAAGGCACAGACTCAAACCTCAGTGAACTTCCTTAGTATCTAAGCATACTTTGTAACTTAGTCACCTCCTCCAAAAAAAACTCTTTACAAGTTTTGTAAAGCCAATTAGTCCAGTTTGCTGTTTACCAAATTAATATATATCAGAACATAGTTTCCGTTCTCCATTTAAAGTCTATATTTAAATAGATTAAATCTATTCTGATCTATTTTTGAGCCTGTTTTTATTGCCTGAGAACAATTTTACTTATCCAAATCTCTTCCCCCCAAATTAATAACTCTCTATAGGCCAAGTAAAGTGAAAAGGAAATAGGTTGCAGTGTCATACAAACCATATTACGAATTCACACTGTGCCAAGTATTAGGACACAAAGAAAAATAAGTTATGGTCCCCAGCTTGGAGGAAGGGGGTGACATGTAGGAAAACCATGCTCTGTTAGAGCTAGCTGAATGAGTTTCACTTTGCGGGTTCCAATCTTTCACCTTTTATCTAATCACCTAAGATCTCAGATAGCAGAGTCCTCTAGCCTCATGAACTCTGGACTTTTTTCTTTATAACTGCACTAGCTTTTCCTGTCTCCTCTGCAAGGAGTTCTACCTATTAAGCAACAAAGACCACAGAAAGCACTCCTTGTTGGTGTTATGATGCTCTGGAACTTACATCTAAATTAATATTTCATAAAAAGCATCCTTATGCTCCACTATTGCACCAGATAATATGGGAACTCACGAACACATTGCATGTGGGTTCATCTTCTGCTGGATCCACTTCCAAAATAGCCTCTTAAATGTAGAAAGAAACATGGATGAGGAGCCCCTACCTCCAGGCAGAGAATCGATTCTTCCTTAGAATTTTCTTCCTCTTGGTAATACGTTATGAAGGATCCACAAAGCCAATAAAAAAAAATACAGGAACAGTGGCCTAGAGAAGAGCTTAATTACTGGGGAGAATGTGGAAGCTCAAGAAGGTGGTAAATGCAAGAAGAGCTAAAGAAGTTTTGAAAACATAAATAATAATTAATTTTATGAATGCTCTTCCTAAATTATTTAGCATAGATTAGCACTTATAGAGAACACTTTTACAGAGTCCACAGAGAAGCAAACTAGAATATTGGAAAACATTTTAAATTTTTTTTAAAGAAGGTTTTAAATTAGATCTCAACGGCTTAACTGTAAGGGTTAAAGGAATTAGAATTTTTAGCTTTATGATCACTGCCTCTGAGCCAGGTACTGTTTTTGCGCTGGGGATATGATGCTGTGACACTGGGATAAGTGTGGTCCCTACCATCATGGAGACAGTAATTAAAGAGTCACAAAATAAATGTGTAACTACACATTGCAAGAAGGACTATGAAGGAAAATCATGAGGCATTATATATAATGTGGCAATAATAGAGGTCCTAACCCGTCTGGAGCAAAATCACAGTAAAGCTTCATAGGATGGCAAGGTATTACAAGCTACCAGTAAGTAGGATTCTAATGATTCAGAATTTCAAATTATTTCAGCAGACCACTGTAGTTGTCGCTCAGAGATAATAGGAAGAGAGGGAGGCCGAAGGATGGGTCATTGCACTTATGTCTTTCCTTTGGTGAAGACACCACAGACCAAGGCCTGGTCCTCAGCTTGGCTGGTCCATCCATCCAGAGCTGAACTGTCTCCCACACTCATTAGACCACAAGAGATTGATGAAGAGCAGGTTATTAATTTACATCAGGGAAGTATGCACTTCTAGTGCCTGGAATTCATGTGGCTACTAAATCTCAAGGGGACCCAGGAGGCCTAAGAAGCTGGGGCTTTCCTGCTAAGAATGCTGATCTTATCTTGAACACATATATGCTCTTTTCTTTCACTCCTAGAAGATAATCTTATCTCAAAGTTAATCTGAGGCTGCTTCTCCGATACCCCTACATACCGATTCCAGAAGCTAGGCTGCACAGCAAATTAGCTTAGAAATCCCTTGCTCACTACAAATTGATGGTGTAAACAAGATTGTTTAAATTACTTAAAAGAACTGAAGCACCTACAAGCACTCCAGAAAATACCACTTAAAATACAAATAATTCACACACTCAATACAAGTCATTCTTATCTAGTTATTACACAGGCATCTGAATGAATGGAAGAAGGAACTAATGAATCAACAAGTGAAAGAAGACTGAACCCACAGACAACTTTGGGGTCATATATTTATTTGATATTAGAAAGAAACCTATATTTTTAAAAGGAATTGGTTAACATTCAGACTTCCCAGTAGCTTAAACTCTCCATTCCCTGCCCTGACTCAGCCATTGATCCAAATTATTTATTATAATAAATAATTATATGATCCAAATTATTTATAATAATAAAGACTGGACACCACCAAAATCAGTTTTTATTCAACTAGGGTTCATGGATCTTTCATAGTCCTTAAAAGATTAGGGGGGGAAGGGGTCTCTTTTTCTCTTCAAGACCTCTTTATGTTTTCACTTTGTTGTTAATTTTTAATAAATTATTACAAGCATATTATGGATCATCCAAATGGACCATCTTTCAATATCTGGATTTCTGATTACAATCGTGGAGGTGCCAAACGGCATTACTCTAGCTGTTAAATACTAGTTAAGACAAGAATAGACGTGGATTTAATATATAAGTGATAGCTTCACACCATGTGAAAACCAGAAGTCATGGTGCATTGTACATAAAGTTTTGCAATGGTTCAAATAGAGAATTTCATTGAACAGCAAGCTATAGCATCAGCTAGCCGAACTTGATAGGAAAAAAAACTCGTGCTGTGATTCTTTTTGCTAGATTCACCCTGCAAAGGATGACTTAATCTTGACAAAATCTGCCATGTAAATGCTGTTAATTTCTATTTTTATTGATTCTCTAGTTTCATTTTTTATTTAGCATGCAAATGTGTTCTAGTATTACAGCTGTATAGGAGCTATAAACGTAAGTGTGTCACATATCATTTTCTACTGTTCCATACTTAAGAAATGTAATAAAAATAATGTAAGTAAGCATTTGAGGCCTTCCTTAGAGATGTTTTTCTTTTGAAAGGGGTCTATATATTACTCTTGAGAAACACTGATTCAAGCCAGCATTTTTCAATATTTCTATTCCGTGAGTCTCTGTCACTATTATTTCACAAACCATTTAGGCATTTTTAAGTCATTTTAAAATTTTTGTATGGCATATAGAAAGAAGAGAGCTCACATGAAATACTATATTTTAGATAAATATATTATTGAAGTTTATTTTGAGGAGTTTATTTTAACCTGATTTTTAATAATATTTATTACACAAAAATATAAAAACAAATTCTTTTTTTCTTATGTACTGGACTTCTGTTGTATGACTTCTTTTGAATCCAATCTTAAGGAAAAGCGTATTTTGTTGACAAATTTAAAATAGGCAATATATTCTCTTTGGATTTTGTGCCAAATGTGTATTTAACCTAGATTGAAATATAACTACATAGAATGATATCAGAAATTGACACAAAATACTTTCATTTCTCCATGCTTTTAGTTCTTGCATTTTGTACTTAAAAACCAACTAGGTTTTAAAAAAATAATTTTTGTGTTATTTATAACTAATTAGATAAAAGGAATAGTTTCAGGCCATTATTTGTAAACATAACTTCACTATTTTTCCATGTGGCAGTTGAATCTTTGTTTCTAACAAATTGAAGGCCAATCTGGGTGTAGTCATCACTACGTTTTCTCTTTCTAGCACTGATTTTTGAGTTCTAGAGTTAGGTATTTGTGCTATATAAGAATTTTCATTATATGAAGATAACCCCTGCACGGGGTGAGCATGGTCATAAATCATTTGCAAGATAATTATCACAATGACGTTTCTCATTGGTTTATTTTATTTAGGACTATTTGTTTTCTATCTTAAAAAAATTCATATGTGAATGAGAATCAAAACAACTTCAAGTAGCAAAACAGTAAAAACCTCCCCTCTGACTGAGGTATTTAGCAAGTGAGTAACTGAGTTAAGCGCCTGCTGTTGATGTTCGATGTCTATTACCAGCTTAGTGGGCTCACTCAGCACACTCTCAGAAACTCTCAAACTTCCATTTTGAACTGCAAAAAATACTTTTAAATGATTTTACTTCCCACTTTTTAAAAAGTAGAAATTGATACAGATTCTGTTACTGCCTTTTACAACCCTCCCACCCATAACACAGAAGGCCAGTTGGGAAAAGCTGATCGCAACCATTCAACGCATCTCTATCCTATTTCACTGAAGTCTTCATAAAGACTTAGCTCCCTCTGATAATCTGCTCTGGTGTTTTAAAATCCTGATGTTTAGGAAGTCCTTTATCAGCAGTCATTTAACTTCTCAGGACTTCAGATTTCTCATCTAGAAAATCAGGGAGTTTGGATAAGATTATTTTTAAAGTCCCACCCCAAATTAGAATTCTGTGATTTTTGTATTATCCGAAGCTTTAGTTTTCATAACTGTTTAACATCAGAACAATGTTTTAAAACAAATTCGAACAAGAAATCCTTTATATATAAAGCACGTAAAAGTGAAGCTAAGAACACTCAAGGTCTGTAGAACACAATTTGAAAAGCACTGATCTAAAGCTCTTTTTTAAAAAATGCTTTCCTTTCTTCTTTGTCTCAGTGGAAAAGGAAAACATCTGGAAAGGATCCACCATATTAGTTTCCCTATGCGTACACCAGAACATATGGATTAAGTCACCTGTCAGCTTTTTCTTCTCCAGATTAAATAGCCATTATAAGTCCCATTTCCCATCCCTTTAAAATATATGTCCCTTTTTTTTAAATGAACCTTATTTAGTTTCTGTAACTCTTTATTAAAATGTAAAGTTAAAAACCAACCACAATCTCTGAAGAAGAGCCAAGTGTAGCAAAAGGACTACTTCCAGCTCTATCATTTGATTTTCTCACTCCTAACACACTCCAAGTTGTTTCCTTTTTAATAACAGAATTGCATTGCTGCCTTCCATTCAACCAATAGCTCAGTTTGACTCACAATTTTTTTTTTCGCTGAATTGGTTATACCTAGTCAGTAATTTCCCATCCAATACCCGTGCAGTTTGTTACTGTCCTCTGGGACCTTTGAAGTTTTTCCTATTGAATACAATCCTGATTTTGATGGCATATTTATCTAGTTAAGGTCACTCAATTCTTCTTCTGCTTTCCAACATACCTCATCCAACTTTATAACCCAAATAAGTATTGTCTAGTTTATCGTTAAAGTTGTAGACTAATAAAATGTCATTTATCGGAACATGCGTGAGGTATGTTACGGGCTAAATTGCGTCCCCCAAAATTCATATGTTGACGTCTTAACCCCCAGCATCTCAGAATGTAACTGTATTTAGTTATAAGGTCTTTAAAGAGGTGATTAAATTAAAATGAGGCCATATAGGTGAGTCCTAATCCAATCTGATTCATGACACGCAAAGAGACACCCGGCACTTCAGCACAGAGGAAACACAGAAAAGACCAGGTGAGGACACAGCAAGAAATCGGACATCCGCAAGCCAAGGAGAGAGGCCTCAGGAGAAACCACCCCTGCTGACACCTTGATATTGGACTTCTAGCCTCCAGAACTATGAGAAAATAAAGTCTGTTGTTTGAGCCACCCAGTCTGTAGTATTTTGTTAAGGCATCCCGGGCAGACTAATAAAAGCTACTCTATGCATGGCATTGCGTAGTCCCTGGGGGCTCACCAAGGAACCTCTGCCATTACAGAGAAGGCTACAGGAGGGCACAAATGCCCATAACTCAAGCCAGAATAAGTCATAAAGGAAGATCTGAGCAAAATGCCTTGGGAGCACCGAGGGAGCCAGAATTCTTTCTATCTGGGGGATCAGGGAAGGCTTGAAAGAGGAGACGTCAGTTGAACTGGACCTTCAAAGATGGGCAAAATTTCAATCATGGGGGGTGGGGGGAGAGGCAGCAATCCAGGGGAACAGGACTTCATGAGCATAAACCAGGCTTACCCCACACCCGTGATCACTTTTACAACGACGCCAGTTGTCACCCACCTACGGACAAGATTGGTAGTTTGCAAACTTGACTAAACATCAGAACTAACTGGAAGATTGTTTAAACACATGTAGATCCTCAGTCCCCACTCCCAATCTGCTGAATCAGAGATGATGCTCTAGAATCTTTAACCATCTTCTCAGGTGAGATAGAATCAACTCCATCAAGTTTAAAGCCCCTTTTTAACAAAAACATTTCACTGTCCCCCCCCCCCTCCATGGTAATAACTATATTTCTTATCAAATGTGAAAATACATAAAGACAGAAAAAACTATTCTGAGTTTAGTAATGATTTCCAGTAAATTTGCACTTTATTAATTGAACCAAATCCATAGGTTTAAAAATTATATGAATTTCTTATTTTGACATATACACATACATGGAAGACATTATTTCTTCAAGTTGCAGATAATGCAAGGTTGTATATAGGGCTTCTGCCTCTTTACTAACCATGTGTCCTCACCCTGCCACTAAAGTCCATCCGCAGTTTCTGGATCTGGATCCACTGACACTTCCTACCCCCAGTTATTCCACAGACCGGTAAAATATCAGAATATTCCATCCTGTGAATGACAGAGAATAGGAGAGAGAAGGAGAAGGGCAGAAATAGCGATTGTTGCCACACTTCATGCTCAGACAGAGGTCCTGTGTCATTATGGTGGCCAAGTGGATGGTAGAAGAGAGCAGCAGCAGTGTTTTTCTCACCAGCTAAGACCTGGAGTCAAGGTCTTGGGAGGAGGGGAAGAGGAGAATGGGCCCAACCAGTGTCTGGCTCTGTCTGATTCCTTCTCTCCCCTTTTCCCTAATCCCTCTGAGAAGATAGGTTTGGGGGCTGGGGTGGGGTTGTTTTGTTAACTCTCAAAGTCCTCCTTTCTGAAGTGATGAAAGTAATCCCTACTTGCTAAGGTGAGGATTAGGTGAGATCATTTAGGTAAAGCACAAAAAAGACCCCATATTAGACCCCACACTGCGCCCCAGCCTCACCCTAGCTCCATCACACAGGTATGAACTCTTTCGTATATTTTTTGAAGCTGGGCCCTTCAGTCAGCCTTTCCTCAACTCAGTTTAGCTGAAGCCCAAGGCTTACCTCCAAAAGCTGTTTCAATCAAAATTTCACACCAATGGGGACCTTCCTCCATACTCAGCAGCCAGCGATCCCTCCCAAACAGATCAGTTTTCCTCAAGTCTGTAACAGGCCACAATGCAGACAGTGGTAAGCTGCTGTTCTCCTTTCCACTAGATTTCTCTACTGCCAGCATTAAAAGTAACATTCTCCAGAAAATCTTTCCTGACCACCGGCCCTGAAGCCCTTTATTTGGGTACCCTTGGTACTTCTGCTATATTCCTTCCTTCCTTCCTTCCATCCATCCATCCATCCATCCATCCATCCATCCATCCATCCATCCATCGTCTCACTAATCTAATCAGTAAAAGACTTGCTTTAGACACTGAATAAACAAACAGGCAAGGTCCCTCCTCTCCTGGAGCTGCCACTCCAGGGGGAAAGACAGTGAAAATTCAATATGCAACAAGTCAGGTGGGGATAAATGCTAAGAGGGTAAACAAAACAGTGTAAGAAAACAAAGAGGGATATTGCTAGTTGGTTAGGATAATCAGGAAGACCTCATAGAGGTGGTGTCTGAGCAGCAGAAACATGAAGAAATGAAAGTGTAGGCCAGCAGGACAGTTGGGAAGAAAGTTCCAGGCTATGTCTTTCTTCCATAATGGCGGGGGTCTTGTGTTATTCAGTTTCTCCACCACTGCTATGGGTTGAATTGTGTCCCTCCAAAACTGTTGGAATTCTAACCTCTAGTACCTCAGAAAGGACTTTATTTAGAGATAGGGTCTTTACAGAGGTAATCAAGTTAAAATGAGGTCATTAGGATAGGTCCTAGTCCAATATGACTGGTGCCCTTATAAAAAAGGGGAAATGTGGACACTGAGACACACACAGGGAAAAATACCACGTGAGGATTAAGACGGAGATTGGGGTGATACCTGTACAAGCCAAGAAACACCAAAGATGGCCAGCAAACCACCAAATCTAGAAGAAGGGCATGGAACAGATTTTCCCTCACAGCCCTCAGAACCTACCCTGCCAACACCTTGATCTTGGACTTCTAGCCTCCAGAACTGTGAGACAATAATTTTCTTTTGTTTACGCCTGAGAAGTGTAAACGAAGTCTGTGGTACTTTGTCACAGCAGCCCTGGGAAACTAATACAACCATCTAGCACCGTCAGGGCCACGTGCAGACCACTGCCTCACCCCGGTTCACAGGATAAAACCCCTGGTTACACTGGGCTTTGGCTACCCCTGGATGACTGTTAACAGCCCCCTAACTGGACTCCCTGTCCCCGGTCTTACTTTCACAATCCATTCTCCACAGTATTGTCCTGATCTCTCTAAAATGAAAATTTGATCATCTCACTGGTTCACAAGCCTTCACTCACTTCTCATTATCTTCAAGATACAACCCAAATTTCTCAGCTTGGGGACCAGTGCCCATAGGATCCAGCCCCTTTACATCTCCAACCTTGTTTCTCTCCCCCCCACGCCTGGGATGGCCTAACTTCTACTCATAGTCAGGCCTCAACTTATCACCACCCCACTGGGAAGCCTTCCCAAGGCCCGAAAACTAGGTTAGGTGTCCCTCCTGTGTGACCCTGGAAGTGCTCGTGTGTAATGCTGTCGTGACACTTATCAAAGTGTGTCCGAGGCTTGTTTGTCCAGCTGCACAGTTTGACCATGAGCTCCTGTCTTGGTTGTCTCTCCAGGAGCTAGGAAAAGTGCCTGGCACCTGGTAAATATTCACTGGATGAATGAATAAATGAACAAAGCATACCAGGTTCTAACCAGCTGGACCCAGAAGGAATTTCTTTTCCCTCTAAGGGGTGGAGGATGGGGAGGTGACCTTTCAAGGGATTTCCCAATAGTATGTGGAACCACTGGAGCAGGATGGAGCTGCACCTTCCCTTAATGGTTGCAAGAGGAATTTAGATTAGACATTCAAGAGCTGGTCTTTGTGTCGCAAGACACTGCAGTACAAGGAAGGGAAGTAAACAATCTATCTGGCAATTTTTGAGTCTGGGGTTGACCAATATTTTCGAGTCTACTTTTTGATAGGAAGTGGCAGGTCTCTTCCAAGCCTCCGATTCTGTAGCTGCAAGTCCATGACCTACAGGTAAAAGTGGTGGGTGGACAGGAGAGGAGGCGATTGTTGCAACCAAAACTGCGATGTATTCTGTGCACAGGTATCCAAAAAGCAAGTATTTCTGAGCTTTAAAAATTATTGCATACACGGTTGCAAATGCTGGAGAGTGTGCAAAAGGCAAGAAAGGAAAAGAGGAAGACAGTAACAATGTTTAAATATATATATTAAATATTCTATACATATATTATAAGTAGAGGAAGACAGAGGGGTAATCGATTCAAATAATCAGGATTCGCTCTCTTCTGCAAATTCCTGAAAGGGGAGATATATCAGAATTTCCAGTCCTCAAGAAGGGCCTAAAGAAGTCCTGTGAGCAAGAAGGGAGAAAAAAAGAGGGGGGCGGGGGACTTGCTCTTCGCAGCAGGAAGTCGTCAATGGATATCGAGTTATGAAGAAACAACTCTGAACAGAAGTCCTTATTCGGAGCGCTAAACTCACTTTTACCACATAAAGAGCAATATAAAAGCTCCGAGCAGCCTCACCATGGTGTTGGGGAAACAACTCGGCTTCCCCATTTGAAAAAGCAAGAGAGCTCCGACTGGGTAGTGGCCCAGACGGGCGTTAGGGCTTTTATTTGCAAGTCAGTGAGCCAAATGGACGACCAGGCTAGTTGTGCCGCGTTCAGGGAAGCAAGGTTATTATTATCGCCTATTACCCCACTGAGCAATTTCACTGAAAAGGAAGAGTCCCAGCAGTGTGTGCCACGGTGCCATACGGGACGTGCAGCTACGTGCCCACCTCCAGAACGACTTTATTTACAAAGCGATTACCATGTTATCTATTTGTTTTCCTTTTCCAGCTACAGCAGCCTTACTCAGCCCCCGAATTTCTTAATTACAAACTCGTTCGCTTCTAAATCAACCCCAAACCGTCAGGCAGAGCCCGGAGGGAGGCTATGCAAGTTTGCACACACCCCCACCTCCCGGATCAAGGGCAACAGCAGAAGCAAGAAACTGTGTATGTGCAAAAAGGTGGATCTGGGGACGAGGATCGCTGAGTTTGTTTACAGAGCAGAGACGCCTCAGCTCGGATGCCAAAGCTACCAAGAGCTGCAAACGCAAACTTAGCAGAAGCACACGTACCCCGGGAGCGGCGAGCGGCCCCGAAAGCACGGACCGGATTCCCGGGCGCTGGAGCGGAGGCGGTCGGGCCCGCGAGCGCGCTCAGTCCACCTGCAGCTGCTGCCGCTCCCCGCCCCCAGCTCCTGTCCTTGAAAGGAGTGGGGGAAAAAAATGCATCTACACGCAGAATGTCTAGATCGGCTTCACCTACTGCCCCTATAAAAACACAAAGACACAGCCCAGGAAAGCGCGCACAGGGGAGGGGGCATTATTTGCCCGGGGCTTAAAAACCCACACGGGTAAACACAGCCATTCTTTGCAACCTGGGTAGGCTTTTGCAAAGCCGGGGAGGTAGAAGGGCACTATGGACGGGGCGCCGGGTGAAACCCGTTTTCCCACAGAAAGCAGCACAGATCGCTAGGTGAGCTCGGGGTGGGGAATCCGGCCAGAGGGGGGCGGTGAGTTTTCCTCGCTGCTCTCCGGGCAGGCGCTACCTTCGGGCTGAGAGTCCAGGGAGGATTCTGTCCTTGCTCCGGGGGCGGCCTGGTCTGGTATTTGTGGGCCGGGAGGAAGCCGGCATCCGGGGTCAGCGGGGCTGCGCCTGGGCCCGCAGCCTCTGCGCACGTGCCTCCGGCAGTGGGGACTCGGCTGCCCGACCCGGTCCGGTGTGCCCGATGTTCCGGAAACCGCGTTTTCCCGCCGCCCTCCCCGGAGGCTCTCGCTCCGCCCTTCCTGAAATCCCTTATATTAACTGTGGCCAAAGCCCTAAGAAACACAGCTCATTGTTGGCAGCTGCCGGGCGGTCTCGCCGAGCTGTGAGGGCAGCAGAGGGGAAATAAAAGGGAACGGCTCCGATTCTGCCCCAGCGGCCGCTGCAAGACTTCGGCGCCGACTTCGCGACAGCGAGCGCCTTGCACGCCAGAAAGGCCCCCTCTATGTGCTGCTGAGCCGGTCCTGGACCCGACGATCCCGCCCTCGGTCTTCGGAGCAGAAATCGCAAGGACGGAAGGTAAGCGCGGCGGGCGAAGCTGGCTGGGGCTTCTGCCAGCCCAGTCCTCCGAGGGCTGGGTTTGCCCGGAGGAAGAGCGTGAGGCGGAGCTGGGGAATAACAACAGGATGTGCAACAACAGGATGAGGAGGGCTGATTTCATGCCTGAAGTTCGCGGCAGAGCTACGGGGCACTTCCTTTATTAGGCGACTTCGGGGAGCAGAGGGGGGTGTGGGCTTGGGTCCCCCGCCCGATCGCAGGGGAAAGGGCTGTTTGTGCAGCGCGCGGCTCTGTTGTGGGTGGCAGGTCCGCCTTGGTGGCGAGCCCGGGTGCACAGGCTCCTAGTGGGATCCTCGGGATGATGATTCGCAGCCGAAGTGCGTCGGGTGAGCCTGGGGGCCAGAGTCGAGAAAAAGGGGTGCACTGAGGTGGGCGACACGTGTGGCGCAGGGCTTACCGTCTGCCCTTTTCACTTTCAGGACTGGAAATGGCAGACCATATGATGGCCATGAACCACGGGCGCTTCCCCGACGGCACTAACGGGCTGCACCACCACCCTGCCCACCGCATGGGTGTGGGGCAGTTCCCGAGCCCCCATCATCACCAGCAGCAGCCCCAACACGCCTTCAACGCGCTAATGGGCGAGCACATACACTACGGCGCGAGCAACATGAACGCCACGAGCGGCATCAGGCACGCGATGGGGCCGGGGACTGTGAACGGAGGGCACCCCCCGAGCGCGCTGGCTCCCGGGGCCAGGTTTAACAGCTCCCAGTTCATGGGCCCCCCCGTGGCCAGCCAGGGAGGCTCTCTGCCGGCCAGCATGCAGCTGCAGAAGCTCAACAACCAGTATTTCAACCACCACCCCTATCCCCACAACCACTACATGCCGGATTTGCACCCTGCTGCAGGCCACCAGATGAACGGGACAAACCAGCACTTCCGAGATTGCAACCCCAAGCACAGCGGCGGCAGCAGCACCCCCGGCGGCTCGGGCGGCAGCAGCACCCCCGGCGGCTCGGCGGGCACCTCGGGCGGCGGCGCGGGCAGCAGCAACAGCGGCGGCGGCAGCGGCGGCAGCGGCAGCAGCAACATGCCCGCCTCCGTGGCCCACGTCCCTGCTGCAATGCTGCCGCCCAATGTCATAGACACTGATTTCATCGACGAGGAAGTGCTTATGTCCTTAGTGATAGAAATGGGTTTGGACCGCATCAAGGAGCTGCCCGAACTCTGGCTGGGGCAAAACGAGTTTGATTTTATGACGGACTTCGTGTGCAAACAACAGCCCAGCAGAGTAAGCTGTTGACTCGATCGAAACCCCAGCGAAAGAAATCAAATCCCCCCAACTTCTTCGGTGTGAATTAAAAAACATTCCCTTAGACACAGTATCTCACTTTTCAGATCGTGAAAGGTTTGAGAACTTGGAAACAAAGTAAACTATAAACTTGTACAAATTGGTTTAAAAAAATTGCTGCCACTTTTTTTTTTTCTGTTTTTGTTTCGTTTTTGTAGCCTTGACATTCACCTCCCTTATGTAGTTGAAATATCTAGCTAACTTGGTCTTTTTTGTTGTTTGTTTTTACTCCTTATTTCCTCACTTTCTCCAGTGCTCAACTGTTAGATATTAATCTTGGCAAACTGCTTAATCTTGTGGATTTTGTAGATGGTTCCAAATGACTGAACTGCATTCAGATTTACGAGGGAAAGGAGAAATTGCATTAGTTGGTTGCATGAACTTTGAAGGGCAGATATTACTGCACAAACTCTGCCATCTCGCTTCGTATTTTTAACTATGCATTTGAGTACAGACTAATTTTTAAAATACGCTAAACTGGAAGATTAAACAGATGTGGGCCAAACCATTCTGGATCAGGAAAAGTCATACTGTTCACTTTCAAGGTGGCTGTCCCCCTCCCCGATATGTACAGACAATAATAGGGTGTGGAATGTCATCAGTGGCAAACATTTCACAGATTTTTATTTTGTTTCTGTCTTCAACATTTTTGACACTGTGCTAATAGTTATATTCAGTACATGAAAAGATACTACTGTGTTGAAAGCTTTTTAGGAAATTTTGACAGTATTTTTGTACAAAACATTTTTTTGAAAAAATACTTGTTAATTTATTCTATTTTAATTTGCCAATGTCAATAAAAAGTTAAGAAATACTTGTTTTCTAGAAGTCATCTGGGGGGTGGTTATTCCCTTTGGTGGCTTTCTTTTTTTCTCTTGAACACTTTACTGATGAGAGTAAGCATTCCAGAGGATAAATTACAGGACACTAAAACAGGTCATGATGAGCTTACAGCAGAGAGCAGGATTTAACATAATTGGCATAATGCTTCATTGTTACCACTGTAACATGCCTCTTGGTGTGGTTTAATCAAAAGCTGCGAAGTTGTCAAAGAGCATTTTTTTTTCTTAATTGCCATCATCTTCACGTGTACTCCAGAGTTTAAAAGGTTTGTAATACTAAATGTTATAAATATTATTTCACAGGGTGGGAGGGGAAAAATCAAGTGTTTCTGGTTATACCTGATTCAACTACTTAAGTGGGGGTAGACTGGAATAAAATACTGGAAGATTGATGAGGATGGCATTAAATATAAATCTACCTTTTTATCTCTAGTGACGAATTTTATTTCTCAGCAAAAGTATTAAAGAGAGGCACACATTTTCTAGCTTAATCTCTGAAAAAGCTTCTGGCTGGTTTATAGTTCTAAGAAGAAGAGGGGGTGGAATTCCACCTTGAGGCTTTCTATTTTGTTCTCTTATAATATTTAAAATTTACTCAGCAAGGTTGACGCAAAGGTCAAATTACAATCTTTACAAGATGTTCCCTCTCAAGCATGCCCTGTTTCTCAGAATTCTGAGCTTTTACTGTTACAGGCATTGGGTGCAAAGGACATGAGGATAAGATCCTTTTTAATTTTACCTGGATGCGTTATCAAGAAGACATAACTACAGTCAAGTAGGTGTCAAGTTTTGCCTTATATAATCGAGCAAAGGAAAAAGTAATATGGTTAAAATCTCAAATGATCCCAGTTAGAAGGAGAAAGAATTTTGTTTTCCCTTTCATGTTTTCCTAGCTTATAAGAGCAACACACGGTACACTCATGAAAAAATACGGTCTTGTATATAACCTACTGGAGGAGTACAGAAATGTAGGTTGTGGAAAATCTCACAAATAATCCTTTAAAAGAGCATTTCATTTAGACTCTTAGATTCTAATCTTAAATCCCATATTTCATAATAAAAAAATCAGGAGAAGAGGGTATATAGAAGTGTTAAATTGCAGTGAGTCTGGCATAAAAGCTGATTTCAGTATAATTCAGATCACCTACATTCTATAATTCTATTTCCAAGGCAGGCCATTAAAATTAAGATGCATACTCCACTGGGGTTTTTTTATACCTTTTAATTGATACTTCCTTATTAAAAATTATGTTGTAAGTAAATAATTTCTCTGAAAATACATTGTTCAAAGCTCTTTACTCCATTTTAAAGGCTGATCCAGATTTTCCACATTAATAGTTAAAACTGAAGTTTTCTTCCACTTAGACATGTCAATACTAAATCTGCAATCAGCAGTAAATCTTCCTGGCTAAGCATTTTCACAGCAAGTTTTTCTTTTTTCCTTTTTCTTCTTTTTTTTTTTCCAGAGGCTCAAGTGAAAAAATATGTTTGCATACATATTAATACAACAATTCTAGTTCTTTTCCACTTGTGCCAGGAAGAAAAAAAAAAAGGAAGGCCATTGGAGGCACTGTCTTTTTTTTTTTTTTTTTTGCATAAAGAAAGAATCAAGAGAACTGCCTTGCCACCACCCTTCACCATTTATTCTGCCAGGGAATAAGCCACAACACCTGCTCTGTCACTAAATTCCTCCTGCTGCTTTAACACTGGAGCACGTATGTGGAGGTGCAGAGCCCGAGGAACTATTATTAGACCCTGAGCCTATCTCTGCCAGAACAGGGGACTCAACAGGAAAAGCTGGGTTAAAAGCACAATTTCTCTTCAGTACAAACTCTCCTGTCCCCTTCGTTCGAATGATTTTTGTTTCATTAAAACTCTTTCATGATCAACAATTAAGCAGATTCTATGTGATATCTGCAGGTCTCTTAAGCAGGGAAAAATAACTCCTTGTTTGAACAACCTGATTAATGAAACCTGTACAGTGACCTAGATCACCAGGCTACTGGCAGACATTTGCAAAACCTTTAGCGGTCTTGCTTCCTACTAAGTTGCTTGTAGCATATGGGGAAATTTGACCTCTGTACCTTGGCCGTTTTTCAAAAAGTTCTAATATGGTACAAGAGAGCTTCTATTCTTTAAGCTTTGCCCACAAATAGACACTCTTGATTTTCAAGAAGAGATCACTGATAAGCCACAGCAAAATATCATAGAAACACATCAGAAAAAGAAGAACATATTATAAAAAACTTATACCTCTGTTGGGGCTGCTAAAAATCCTGGTGGCAGTATCCTTGCTGGAGCTGATAAAGACGTTACAGCTATGGATGGGTGTTTGAAGAACAGTTACCTAATCACCACTGCTTATGGGGTGCTAGTCTAAAGCACTACTACCAGAAGGCTGACATCTATTGTGAAGTTTATGGTCTCCAAGACTTTTACTACTGTAAACTGGGATAGCAATAAATTGATGTCAACATTAAAGGCCAGATCCTTTAGAGCAAAATATTAATCCACTAATCTATTATGGGTGGCCAGCTTTGAAGTATAAACCTTGCAGTCCTGGACCATTAGGTGTTTTCGCCCCCTTGTGGAATTTATTTAGAAGGTCAAAGAAAAGCTCTTTGCTCAAGAGGGGTTTTTTTGTTTGTTTTATTGTTTGTTTTTTACCATTTCTGAAGACTTCATTTTCTCTCTTGAAGCAAACAGCATATACTTGAGAAACAAATTTTCTATCAAAGAAGATTCCAGAATAAACACCCATTATGAAAATAAGAGCATTTTACTTACCAAAGACCTTAACTTATGATTAAATGTACATACTTGAAATTTCAAAATAGACATTGGCTAAGGGATTTTCTTACTAAAAGCAATGCTTTTTAGCCTGTCAGTTAAAGCTGACACACTCTTCACCCTCACAACAGAACTGTCGATTTGGGATCAGTGCAAATAATAATGCATTTGATGTACGGGGTTAGAAAGGTGGAGGAGAATCTCCAGGAATGCAGAATGAAATTACCTACATTGGAATGTGATCAAGCCACAGGCTCTAATCTTGTGAAAAGGGCCACAGGATGTTTAATGAGACTGAGTGTTGCTGCCTAATTGATTCAGTAAAATTTACTTTAAAATAAACTTGGCAGATAACATTATCTCCCCAAAATAAATAGATGTAGAATTCAAGGAATTTAGGACTCAAGCCATCGGCAATTTTCTCCTCTCCTCTATTGTTTTACTGGCACAAGAGAGAGACACAGCCTCAGAGATGGTATTCATCATTTTGGTACTTATACTACTATCATCAGAATGAAGCTCCCGGGCAGGCTGAAGCAAGAGACCCATAGGTAGTAACATCAAGTAACTTAGCCAATGAACCCCTATTATCATGTGTTCTGTTTGTCTTTTCCCCTCAGAATAGAAGGAACAATGGCAATGTCAGAATTTTAATTGCAATGGATTGGCTTAAATTACTTGACCTATTTTCATCCAGCAAGGAGAAAGATGATTTTTTTTTCCTGATAGCCATACTTATTTAAATTAGAAAAAACAATATAAGGACATTTTCTAACAAATAGTGTACTGTTCATAAAGAGTTTTAGTTTGCCTTATAGTAAGACCCACCTATATTTTTGAAAAAAATTGACACCTGAGGTAAAGAATGTTTTCCCCTTCACAGGAAGACTTAACTTCGTAAGTAATTCTAAATAATGAATTGAAAATATTCTAAGAGCTGCCGGTGTTAACTTCTATAGTTTTTTGCTATTTGTGAACATAATAAAGAGAAGTTAAGACAAATAGGGGTCTACTGTGTTGAGGAACCGAACCCATAGTCCTCGGGAAAGAGAGACTATCAACCAACCCCCCCCCCCCCCCCCGCCCCACCCGCCCCATATTTTCTGTGAACAGACAATGACTTTTTAGTGGTTGGATCCTTATCAGTTACTTCTTTCCCTAAGGTGAGCACTAAAGTTGTCAGTCCCAGGAGCTGGCTGGTAGGGCTTCTGGAGAATTCTGCTTGGCTAAACCAAGGCATGCAGAATGAAACAAAGCAGACGAAAGACAAACGATAAGTATCATTACTTGCTTTATTACGTTGTTGGTTTTCATTAGGCTGAACTAATCCGAAAGATTAGTAAGGCATGGCAGTGGCTCACAGGATTCCTGGAATTTTCCCATGGCCTGGCCATTGTGCTCCGCCCTGGAATCCTTCCCTTTCTTCCCTCTCAAGTAGAGGGGTTCCTTGAGTACATTTCGGGTTGCTGAACAAAGCAGACAAGGAATTCTGGCTCCAAAGCAGCCTGTGGCAAGACCAGGTTGGTATGGCGCGCCTTGCAGGAGATATGCAAATAGATGAGTGGCTTTGAAAGTTAATAGTGCTAGAGGAATCCTGTCAATCCATTCTGAAGGCTGGGTGGGAAGCAAGCTTTAGGCTTGAGTGAAAGTCCAACTAGCAGAAAATCAGAAAAAGTCGTCACAGGACAGCCAACTCCAGGTCGTGATATTATTTTGTGAACACTTGTAGGAGACAGTATCCCAGAGTGACGGAAATGTGATCAGGGCTACTGAAGGCTTTTCTCTCCCTAGGGACTGGTATAAAATTTGGCCTTGTGTTTCTTTAAGCAGCTTGGCCCACAGAGCTTTTTTTTATTTCTGGTATCCTAGCTTTTTAAAAAAAATTTTTTTTCCCTTGGCTTTCTGACAGTTAATATCTCCATGCTGACAAACACATAGTAGTAAAATTGTTCATAAAAATCGATAGGTCATCTTGTAAATACTGTCCCATTACATTTATTTGGATTGACTCTGAAGGAGGATACGCAGGATGATGGCTAGTTCCACGTTTCTTCTCTTTATCCAATGTGTTTAGCAAATATACGAACAATGAGGCCAGGAGGGAAAAAGTGATTGAACTTCTGTACTCCTAATATGAACCTAAAATAAATATGTAAATCTTTCTTAGGTCTCCCTGTCTGATACCATGTTTTAGAGCAAAGACTCTTAGCTGGGTGGGGCTACCCCTCTAGGAGGCAGATCAGAATGGGAAGAGGGTAAAAGAGGGCAGTAACTTGAAAAAAACATATTCTATACTATTATATATTGGGGAAAATGCTTAAATACATTATACTTTCTGTAAAACATAACGTAGAAGACTTTGAAAAATCTTCTTGACTAATGGGGCGCGGATTTTGAAATGGTGAGAAATACTGTTTAGACTACATGGGACCAAATCAGAGAAATGCACCCTTCAGCCAGCATTACTGAAATCATTTTGTTGACTCAAGTTCCCAGTGGCCGGGCTGACTTTGCTGAGTACCTGCAACATGGCAGGCATTGTGGCAGGCTCTTTACATACATAATCTTATTTAATCCTCACAATATTCTTGCAAGGTACAAGTAATTATTTCAGTTTTAGATAAGGAAACTGATATTTAAAGAGGAAGTGAATTTGCTCAAGGGCGAAACAGCCAGTAGTAGGCTGAGTGGTTTTACAGATCTAGCTTCCAAGACAGTGTTCTTTCTAATACATAACACTGCTGTTCTAAACCAAATTACTCCTATTCTTAGATGTCACTGATTGTAAGATGATCAGACAACTTAATAAGAGTGCTTCAGGGAAAAACCCACTACATTATATGTACATAAACTGTAAACTATACTAACACAACTATGACATGTAGCTATCCATACAATTACATACCACTTTCTTTTGGGATTCCCAAGATTTGGGTCTACACTTTTTTTCAAACCCATAATAAAGATTCTTCCAACTTAAGTGTGGCCCCTGCCAGTGCAAGAATAGCATGGCTGAAGAGTCTGCTGAATTCTTTCCTAACACCTTCACCACGTTAGCACTTGAAGTCAAATCAAACAATACCAGTGATTTAAACTAATTTTGTTTTTTTTCTTAACTGAATTACATATTGCTGGGTAGGAAATAGTTTTCTTTCAGAAATTAAGCCAACACCTTAGCTTTGTCAATTCTATAATCTATTAAGTGAAAATGTCAGTGGCTAAATTCTTCCATGTAAAGATGACCATATCACAACTGCACACCCTGCCTGGAAGCAACTATGATTTAACATTAATTATAAGATTCAGGCTGATTTAAGAATATTAATATGTGAAAAATAAACATCTTAGCATAAAGAAAATACAGTATTTAGTTATTTTACACTTAATCTCCCTCAATCTATCTAAACTTTCTTGATGTAGGTGTAAGCCCACTTCCTTTTGCTTTGGTCTTCTACTGAAATGGAGAACTCTTCCATTAATAGTTGGAGTAAAAAGAATAGCAGATCAGGAGTAAAAACCGTTGAGTTGTAGCCTTAGCTCTGCAACCAAATAGCTGGGTAATTTAATCACTATTGGCTCAAGTTTCTCCATCAGTAAAATGAAGGTGTATGTTTAATTAATACATCTTGTATTCGAATTCTCATGAAGGAAACATAAACCCATTCCTATCATTAAAGTTGGAGTAAAATATTATAAAACCCCTCCGAAATGTCATTTCTTGCTGTTATTTCTCCAAGCTAACTGTGAGCCTGGGGGTGAGCCACAGACCTGATCCAGTTGAGTCATCTCTCCAAGGGTTGGAATCGCGTCTGTAAATGTTCCACTTCAATGTCAAAACGACCATAAGTGTTGGCTACTGAAATTTCCCTATCTGTAAGCAAACACCAAAAAATTGTCACCCACAAAATATTTCTAGTACATGCACTTGCAAAGATACAGGTGACTATATAACATTGTTGAAAATAATTTCATCAGGTCTACATTTCAGATTCTGTTCTATTTTCGTACAGATTAAGTTCATTTTTCCAACCTCATAAATAACAGACTCTCAAATATTTACCCTCTCTTTCCTTCAGACAACTCGTCCTGAACCACCACCATCATCATCATCATCACAGTTATCGTTGTTTATTTTCTCAGAGAGACAATCCTATACATAATGCTAAAGTAGAGGAATCTAGCAGGTGTCAAACACTGTAAGTTGGTCCTTAAGAGTTACCATGGAGGTAGGAGGCACGCGGCTACGCCCATTGACTTCCCTTTCCTCAACTTCCCAACCCACAGTCTCTTTTCCCCCACAACATTCCTCCAGTTTGGAGAATCAGTTATTTAGCTAGACGATCAACTAATAGACTAATCAAAAATAATTATACAGTGGGAATTGTAGAGCATAATTTGTAACTACCCAAGAAATAATTCTTAACTGATTATAAAAGTAACTTAGCTAAAGAACCATGATACAATATTACAATAAAATATTTGCTCCTTTCCCTACTTGGCCACTAGGTGTAGCTAAAGGTCTGTTAAGTCCACCATTGCATTTTTCTCCCGGGCAACTGCTAGACTACAGTGTCACATGCCTAAAGAAATTGCCCCTCCTCCACTGCTGCTCATGTTATTGAAACATACAATATCCCATGTGACCTATTATAACCTTCAAAATTAAAGACAAGCCGAGGACACTTCGATAACACCCTGCCCAGGCACCATTGCTCACTACACTCTAAAATCACAAACTGACAAAAGGTGTGCCTTTGAGCAATCCTCCACTTTGTTACCCTAATTCTCCCTTTTTGAAGTGCTCTCATCCTGCCTTCCATTCACTTAGGTACCAGTGGCTCAATTTTCTGCCCTGCTGGGGACATTTATACCTTAAGAGAGAAACTCTAGAGAGAGGACAGCTTTAAAACTACAGGAATGTTTTGAGTGGTAAGAATGTCCATCAGTCAGAAAGATATTTGCAGGTCGTTAATCCTTTTCCTACCTTCCTCTGACGCTTAAATCATTCCTGTCTCCTGTTTCTCCTCTTGCCTCTCAAGCCCGTCCAGTTCAATGTCTTTCGTAGGCCCTTTGCTCTTACCTTAAACGTTGGTGGACTGGACTACAGCCAGATAGCTGTCTGAAGGCTAGTACATTGGCTGACCAGGAAAATTCCAACAGAGAAACTATAGTCAGATCACAGTGGTGCTTAAGCTGAAATTATCTTGATGTGAGCCTGAGATATACTTTTGGGGCCGTATATTGTACTTATACTGAAGACCAGAGAAACTAGCTTGCCGAAGTCAAGCTGGTGTTCCCAGGCTTCTCACCTCACCGCACTAGCCAATTCCATGAATCCAGGGGAGTGGAACATCTGGTCAGAAGAAAGCAATACTAAGAGACCATATGACCCCAAATACAGATGGAGAGAGGAGGTACATCTGTCCTTTTAATTCCCTGATTCAGCACCCAGCACCCCCAGCTGTCACCTACGTATAATTCCTATGAAATATCCCCAGACTTGTCTTTATTTTTTCCAACTTGAGTGAGTTTAAGTTGAACACCTATTTAATCACTCTGTGCTTTTGCATATGTTGTTCCCTGTGCCTGGAAGGCCCTTTTCATCTTCATCCCATTGTTGAAGTGCGCTTCAAAATCCATCTCAAGTGTCTTCCTCTCTGAGAGACCTCCCTACATTGTGGCAGATTGGTTAATTCACTAATTTAATAATGTCAACAAGGACTTGGGTTTTTTTCATCTCTCTACTGGGCTATCCTCAGTGCTGGCCTCACCTTAGACTGGTGACAGGTGACATTAGCAGAACTTACATGATGTATGGACCCAACAATGTCCAAAAGAATGGCTGTCTCTTTCTGTGGCTTTCTTTTTTCATAAAGGGAAAAGAAAACTTCACAGAAGCACTCCTTCCCTCAGTGTACTGTGTCACATTCCTTTTTGTGAAGCAACCAACGACTGGGATTGGTTTTACCATGGGAGGAATTAACACAATTGACTTGAACTAATCACCCAGGGTCGAGTAGGCCAGCAACTCCATCACTAGAAGAGTTAAAAGCTAAGCTGACCCTTTCTGAAATTTTTGTTTCAAGGCATGGATTTTTTTGCTGGAACTGAGAAGCACTATTTTTAAAGTTTTCATATTTTCAAATAAGTCTACTTTAATGTAATAAAGATGTATCACCAACAAAATTATATTATAAATCACTCAGAGCAGGTTTATTTAATAAAGGTTGAAATGTCTTCTATAAAGTGACATTTGCTAATATAAATAAATATCCTCTTAAAAAGAAATATATAATCATTATGTCTTCATTTCAAAAATTCCCTTGTTAATATGATTAATCAACAATTTCTCTGAACCAAGAAAATCATGTACTGTAGGCAGGTGATTAATCTCAGTGCAAAGTGAAGAGAACCTGATATTTATGAACAGATTACTGACAGCTTTGTGGTCTATTTCCATGATAAAATGCATTGGTCCATGTGCCAAACCCAAAAAAGAATATAAAATTAGTCTGGTAAGATTGAAACAGGGGGATGGGGGAGGAAAGAGAAATCTACAACATGACATCCTTTGTTCTATCTACTCATTGCTTGCTCTACCCTTCCACAAAATGCCCCTTTCTCCATTTCAGTAATATATCCACATAAGAACTCCCATGATCTTACTTGATGACCATGCTTGTTTAGGGTTGCCCAGATAGACTCAGTTAGTCTAATCATTATAACTTATCCACCAGGCTGCAGCTGACTGGTCCATGGATAACACCTGACTCTATAAAAACCTTTCCCAAGGAGTTTAACAACAGAGAGTTCAAGTTTTAATTTTTCTCTAGTGATGAAACTATGAGCCTGGAAACTGCCGTTAGCCATGGTGCCAGCTGTACTAAAGGAGCTAGTCTGGCAGAGTAAAGACAATATGAAGAGAGAAGCAGAGACAAAAAAGTGATCTACTATCATTCATCTGAGTCCCTGAAGTCTAGTTGCAACTTTGCCTTTCCTGAAGTTTAGCTACATGAGACAATACATTTTCCTGTCCCTGAACTAATCTGAGTTAGATTCAATCACATGAAACAAAATCATCCTGACTAATACATACTAACATTGACACAAAATTTTTTAAATGTTTCGTTGAAATACATGTTTGGGGGAATTTTATTTTATACCTACACTAGTGAGTGACATAAGAATGACCTTTTCCATGAAAAATATGAGGTATATAATGTGTCAGTATTAAATTTCACCTTTTTCCTCCCCAGGTAAAGTTTCTAACATCCTTTGCACCAATATTACAATGAGCAATGGACACCGTGATGTGCTGCCCAAGCTTCCCTTCAGGACTGAAGAACTTGTTCCCTCAGTTGCCGGGAATGCTGCCAGCAGACGGCCCACAGCTCTTTCAGAATTCCTGGTCACCTTGCCCAAGATCATCCCCTTTTCCCAGGCAGCCTGCCTCCAATGACTCGGATAAAGGCATGGCTCTCTGACCCCAACTCAGAACAACTCTGAAAGGCCATCCTAGCTTCAGTGCGTCCCATGGGGTGAGCTGAGGACTTTATCCAGGCCGCATCGCAGCCCATCTTCTCTTCGGCCCAATCTGCTTCCTACCCCTTGCTTCCATAGACATTGCTTCCAACAGCATCCCCCAGCCACTTCCCAGTGTGGAGATGCTAATCTCCAACTCAGAGGCCACCCCCTAAGAAACCCAACCTGCAAGGCAGTGCTTTTCAAAAATTATCAAACCATAAAAATATTATGTGGTTTTAAGAAAAACCCAATAACTATTTAATGGCTTCTTAAATTTTCCTAGCACTCTGCTAAGCATTATAATAGAGGACAGAATAAAATTATAAGGCATATCTCCTACCCTTAAGGAACTCACAGTCTCACTGGAGACATGCAACTTAAGCAGTCATCTTCATATAGCTCAGCAATGCCCTCAAATGAAGAAAACTAAAAGGAAGTCAAAATTGGCATATAGGGTATGATTCATAAATATTCATTCAATGAATAAATGAGTGAGTGAATGAATAGGAAGGGATAGGTGAACTGAGATAGACCATGAAATTTATCTGAGGCCAAGCCACACTTACCACTGTCATTTTTCTTTTATTCATTAACCTACTTTACCATCTTCTACATTTCATATCAGAATATAGACTAATCGACCAAAGCAAAAATATAAGATCCTACTAGGAATTCTGCTTTGGTCTAGAACAGTTCTTAGGGAAAAAAGCTTGTCCTTTTCCCATGTGCCAGAATCTAATCTCTCACACACTGTGAATGGCCAATGTGGACCAACCACATTCCCATTTCACAAATAATCTATGGAGAAAGAAGGCTTTTCTACAGTCAGTAACGATCATCTCAACACTGACAATCTTACATCACTATAGTGTTTTATAGACATCAACCTTACCTTATTTGATCCTCACATCATCCTGGGAGGTAGGAAGAGTAAATATTATTGTGTCCCTCTTTCACAGATGGAGAAACTGAAGTCCAGAGGTTCTATATGTTAGAGGTGGGATTAAAATGAAATCTTCTGACTACCACAGCATCCTTACAAACTCTTCAGTTTTACACAGACTATTCATGGGGCTCTGTCTCTTAATGCTCCCAAGTGAGAGTTATGGTTTCTGTTAGTAATAAGAGAATTTATATTTTTAGTTCTAGCAGCACAATTAGTTTTGGGCTCAGTAAAAGTCAATCAAGCTTAATCAAGCAGAATTTGTATCATTGCATATATTACTCAGAAGTAATGCATTTGAATATAAGCCTTGAATTAGAAAGAGAGAGGTTTGTGCAATTAATTATACTCATATTTGAACAGATAAATATGTACTGCATTCTAGATAATAAAATCTTTAACTACTATCTAGGATACTATTTACAACTACACAATTCCTCAAGTGATAAAAACTAGATTCTATCAGAAAACTCCTTCCTTTTCTACTCAGCTATACAGCATAACGTCCTATTCTTAACTGCGATACACTTATTTTACATGTCTACTCTGGCAGATCCCTTGTGGAGTAGAAGTGGGGGCAGGGGTGAAAACTGATGGGAAAAGAAATTGTGCCGCCAGCTCCTGTGATGCACCTTCAACTAATAGCAGCTTGCTATTTTCTCTACATGTTTGCAGCCAGCATATGGCAAAAATATCAGTTCACTTTCTCTTCCCTTCATGAGTGAACTGAGGTCATCTCTTGTGCAGACATTATTCTGTAAGGATTACTCTGTAGGATGATTTGATTTCCTATTCTCTTGTCTACTTTTGTTTCCACCTATATTTACATCACACTGATTCTCAGGAATAATGTCTTACTCAGCTCCATTCCATCTGCTCATGTATATAATGAAGATTCAATTTCTAAAGTGTTCTATTCCTGAATCTCAGTCTAATCCCAGCAGCCTCATTTATGGACTATATGACCTTGGCCAAGAAAATTATGTCCTTACTGGCTTTAGCTTCCTCCTTTAGACGAAAGGGAAAATTATAACTGTCCTGCTTATTAATGTGTTTTGAAAGATCACAGGGGATCCCTGGAATGTATGGATTTAATGTTCGTGGTTATGCATTTACATGTAATTCCTGAAAGTCCTTGACGTAGATAGTAGATTGTCATTTTGAATTAGCGGATGTTTAAGGACAGCACTCAAGATAGTCACTCAGCTGGTGCCTGAGCTCCTGGACTGCCCAATAACTGTATCTTCTTCAGGCTTTGTGGTTCCCTTCTCATAGGCAAAAATTCACATTGAGCAATAAAAACTTTGTTTTTTTGTTAAACATGGACCCCTCAAAGCAAGCCATCTACAGGTGCTGTTGGAAAAACTGAAAAGTAAAGAGGGCTAAGAAAGTGATAATTACTAGTGAGAAAAAATAAGTTTTGTATACATTAAAGAGTGGAATGTTGAATTTGGCAGTGACTAGTGACTCTGTTTTACAAATGATTCTGCCACATTTATTCAATGTGGAGGGAAGAAAAAGTGACTAAAGAAACTATTTCAGTAAGTACTTTAGCCAGTGCAAATATGGAAATTTCTGGGGAAAATAACCGATATGTTAAAATAGTTTTGTAACTTGAAGGATTCCAGATGAGTTCAGATGTATCTCTCTCGAACATTACAAACCTACTACAGGGGACTTCCCTGGTGGTGCAGTGGTTAAGAATCCGCCTGCCAATGCAGGGGACACGGGTTTGAGCCCTGGTCTGGGAAGATCCCACATGCCGCGGAGCAACTAAGCGCGTGTGCCACAACTACTGAGCCTGCGCTCTAGGGCCTGCGAGCCACAACTACTGAGCCTGCGTGCCACAACTACTGAAGCCCACAAGCCTAGAGCCCGTGCTCTGCAACAAGAGAAGGCACTGCAATGAGAAGCCCACACACCGCAACGAAGAGTAGCCCCCGCTCGCTGCAACTAGAAAAAGCCCACGCGCAGCAATGAAGACCCAACACAGCCAAAAATAAAATTAATTAATTAATTAATTAATTAAAAAAAAAAAAAGGACCTGCTATAAACGGCAGTATGGAAATGCTGGGCATGTTATTATTGTCCTACCCAATGAGATTGTCCCATGCAATGAGTGCTGATCATATAAAAGTTACTTTCAATTTTTTTTTTGACTGCTACATAAAAAGACAAAAACATTTTAAACCCCCCAAGAGCTCATAGGAGAATATTAAGCAGATTAGATGTTTCCTGTGTTTGCTTAAAACTACTGACTATTTTAAAGGTGTCCCTATGATTGTATAAATGCTCCTATCTTTTAAATTATCTGTTTTCCTTCTATGAATCTCTTCTAAGAAAGTAGTCCAAAATATGGAGAAACATTTATGCATTACAATATTTGTTGCAGCATTTTATGTAGTGAAAACCTTTTGGAAATAATCTAAATGTCCACTTACAAGGGGATGGTTCAGTAAATCATGGTTTAGACATGAAAGGAATATTATGTAGTCATTGGAAATGATGCATTAACAGACTTTAATGCAAAGTAGAAATGCTGTGACAAAATTTTAAGAAATTCAGAATAAAAATCCATTTTACTGCTTGAGCTCAACCTGGTAAAGATATGTGTTGATAAAAGTCTGAAAATGAATATACCAAAATACAGTAGTTTTTGAATTTAGAGTTCTTTATATTTGATGTATGTACTTTTCAGTTTTTCTGTAATGTACATATATTACATTTACAGTCGGGGAAAAAAAGAAAATTTTAAATAATCTATCCTTTTAAAAATGAACAATATTATCTGCAGGAATGATGTGTCATGAATAAATGAGGCACTACCGCAATGTCAGAAACTAGAATAGTTGTTGACAATCTACGGGTTTGTAAATGTCTCCCAGCTTGCTGTCTGCCACTTATGAAATCAGACTGTCTATAACTTTTGAATGTTTCTATAGCTAGTAAAACCGAAATTACTGACAATATCAAGAAAAAGAACTTCCAGATGCCTATTATTATCCAAAGTAGTTATTTATTTATAAATGTCTGACTAACTAAATACTAGGTACTGAGTATGCCAAAGGCTGGGGAAACAAGAGAGAATAAGTAATGCAGAGTTTACAGTCTAACAGGAGAGACAAATGTGAAGCAAATAATTATTTAACCTGAAGCCAGAAAGATTAATGGGTGTTAGTGAAACCAAGCTGAGGGCTGAGTCAGTGCCCTTGTAATTGGGGAGAGCCACGTGACTAATTCCGTCCACTAAAACATGAGCAGGAGTGACATCAGCATCTCCAGGCTAAAGCAGGCTCTCCTTCCCTGACCTTTAATTGAGGACGCCATGTGTTTAGAGGGTACAGGCCTCAATCACTGAGTCACCACATGGATAGCAGTGGCTCTGGAGAGTCACCTGGGCACACAGCAGACTTTGCATTGATAAGAAATAAATCTTTACTGTGTTCAACTGCAGAGAATGTCAGATTATTTATTTCTAGTATAACCCAACCTATCCTGTCTTAAACAGGGAGTTTAAAGGTCAAAAGTGTGACTGAATCAAGTAAATATACTTTGTTTAGAGAAGGGATGTGCATCTAGAAATGAGTGTTGATTACATCCACTGTGTCTGATATCATTATAACATGGCCCCCATGGGGATGCATTCACCAGTGTTGTAAGTTGGTGCTCACTCTCCCGTTCTCAAATCTCCCCATGACATGTGTCTGGAACATGTTTTTCCCAGCCCAATTTGCTTAATTTCTGGTCAGTCCTCCCCAGTTGAGCTTATGTTTGAAGTATACTTCACAGTAGACTGCCACCAATCTCTAACTGACTAGTTCCACAACTCTTTCTTTGAAGATGCCTCTATTCAATGTAAAACTTGCATTTTAATACCCAGCATGAAGTTCTTTTGCTTCACTTTTCTCAAATCCTGTCATCAAATATATTTTTCATGCACAAAATAAACAACATAATGAGAAGTCACAGAAAAGAAAACTACCATGTTGTAACACATAGACAACTCAACTCAGAATGGCATTCTGGGGAGCATTTGGGGCGTGCCACACAAATGTGCACTGCCATGAATGCACATTACACTCTGCTGAGCTAGTCATCATTGTCTAAATATATGGTAATAGCTAACATTATGCAGGGTTTACCTGTGTTAACAGGTCAGAACCAGAACAGCCACCTCCATCAATCACACAAAATTGAGATCTGGAAGAACTACCTCCAATTCCAACTTCACAATGTCTTAGGACTCGCATAACATTTCTTTCTTCATTCAGAACTTCAGGTCACTTGTATCAACCCTCAGTTTAAGAAATCAACAACGATCCACAGATTTTTCCCACGTGTGATATCCTAAAACCAAATAATGAACAATAAAAACTGTACAGTCATTTCTCCTAATGAGATGCCATTTCAAAATTGAAATTTTCTCCCTTGTTTCTATACGTTTATAAAGTTCATTTGTTTATATTGTAACAGGTTTCTTTATTTGAAGAGGAGGCTCTCCACATTTTGGAGGACCTACTAAGATTCAGCTCTGACCTTCCTGCCACAGACCAGGACCCATGAGCCTGACAACTTCTGTGTGCATTCCTCAAGGCCCTGTGGGTCTCTTCTGCTTGAGGTTCCTGGCCTATGGTGGAGAGGTGAACCATATACCAGGTCTAAAATACAATTTCACTGAAGCTTTCAACACTGAATTTCTTTTTCTCTTTCCTGAGAAAATTATATTTTACTTATTTATGTATTGAACTTTCTGATCAGACTTGTTTTGCTAAAAATTCTTGGTAATACTGTGTTCTCTACCTAACCTCAACTTTATCTTACTCTGTCTTCTCATAAACATTTGTCAATAAGAGGGAAAACAACATCCAATGATCAACAGATAGAGTTCCAGTAAGTCTAAGTCCATGACAAAAACCAGCTCCAAGGACTTCTGCTAATGACCAAGATGGAATAACAGGAGCTAGATTTACCCTCTTGTCTGAACAACCAAAACGAATGGACAAAATATATGAAACAACAGATTTCAAGATACTGGGCATCAGGCCATGAAGAACACTGGTCACTGAGAAAGGGGAAACAAAGTGAATCCCGTGATTGCCTCAGCTTACAGCTTTGAGAGAGTTTTCAGGCCCCAGACAGATAGAAAAGGAGTCCTGGAGAAGCCTGGCTGACTCTCTGAGTTGAGGAGATGGAGCTAAGAGTCTGAGAAAAATAAGGAGGCTAGAGTTCACAGGAGAGAGCACTGGTGATTGCTGCTGGGAAAGAACCACCCAAAAGGATTAGAGCTAACAATAGTTGGTGCTCACCCAGGACTGGGAACAGTGCCTATTCCCAATAGCCAGAGAAAAACATCATATTAAGTACACAGAGCAAAGATAAGGATGATGGCAGATTTCTTATAAGAAAAATGCAAGTGAGAAAACAGTGAAGCAATATCTTAAACTCCAAAAATCTGCCAACCTAGAATTCTATACCAAGCAAAATGTCTTTTAAGAACTAAGGTGAAATAAAGACTCTTTAAGATGTACAAAGGCTGAAAAAAAATTCATCACCAACAGACCTGCTCTATAAAGAAATGTTAAAGGAAGTTCTTCAGGCAAACACGTGAGGAAAAAAGGGATAAAAAGAAACATGGAACAAACAGAAAACAAATGGCAAAATGATAGACTTAAACCTAACTATGTCAATAATCACTTAAATATTAACTGCTAAAACATCCCAATTAAAAGGCAGAGACTGTCAAATTAGATTTTTTAAATGTAAGGCCCAACTATATGATACCTATCTATCTATCTATCTATCTATCTATCTATCTATCTATCTATCTAGTGCATGTGTGTGCATGTATTGGGTTGGCCAAAAAGTTCTTTTGGGTTTTTCTGTAAGATGTTATGGAAGACCTGAATGCACTTTTTGGCCAACCCATACTTATATTTATAATGAAATAAAAGGAGAGAAAAATATGTACCATGTTAACCCTAATTAAAAGAAAGTTGAAGTGACTGTATTAGTATAAGACACAATAGATTTCAAAGCAAAGAATATTATCAGGAACTTTTTAAAGGTTATTTCGTAATAATAAAGGGGCTAACTCATCAAGAAGGCATTAAATATCTAAATTTATGTACCCAATAACAAAATACATAAAGTATAAACTGATAGAAGTACAGGAGTAGTAGATAAATCCATAATAGTTAGAGATTTAAATATTCCACACTCAATAGTTGATAGAATATACAGAAAATCTGTAAAGACATAGAAGAATTAACATAATCAACCAACTTAATTGATATTTATAGAACACTCCATCTAACAAAAGCAGAATATGCATTCTCTTTAAGTGTGCATGAAAAATTTACCCAAGATAGACCATATTCTGGGCTATAAAAAATGTCTCAATAAATTTAAAAGAATTAAGTCATACCAAAGATTATCTCCGACCATAATAGAGTTATTAGAAATTAGAAGATTACTGGAAGATCACTAGAAAAGCTTCAAATATTCGGAAACTAAATGACACATTTCTAAATAACCCATGAATCAAATAATAAATCAACAGGAAAATTTCAAAGTAGTTTAAACTGAGTAAAAATAAAAAGAAACTATTTCCAAATTTGTGGGATGTGTCTAAAACAGCATTTAGGGAAAATTGATAGTATTACAAAGTGAAATCCAAGTAGCAGAGGAAGAAAATAATAAAGATCAGATCAGAAAGCAATAAAATAGAAACACAAAACCAATAGAGAAAAATCAATGAAACTAAAAGCTTTGAGAAGATCAAAAGACTGGCAAAATCTCTAGCCAGATTAGTCAGGAAAAAAAAAAGAAAGAAAGCGTTCACAAACTATCAATATCCACAATGAGAAGTGATAACAGTCCAAATTCTACAGATATTAAAAGGAAAATAAAGGAATATTATTAAAAATTTTATGCCAATAAAGTTGACAACTTAGATGAAATGGAAACAAATCCTTGAGACACATAAACTTCAAGAAATAGATAACCTGAATAGCCCTATATCTCTCAAAGAAATTGAACTTGGAGTTAAAAACTTTCCCATAGAGAAAACTTCAGGCCCAGATATTTTTACTGGTAAATTTTACCAAACATCTAAGAAAGAAATTATGCCAATTATACACAAAACATTGCAGCAAATTAAAGAAGGAGTATTTCCCAAGTCATTCAATGAGACAAGCATTATCCTATACCAATATGAAATAGTACAAGAAAAGAACACTACAGATCAATACCTCTCATGACATAGATGTAAAATTACTAAACACAGATTTTTTCTTTTTTAATAAATTCATTTATTTATTTTTGGCTGCGCGGGGTCTTTGTTGCTGCACACGGGTTTTCTCTGGTTGCAGCAAGCGGGGGCTACTCTTTGTTGTGGTGCGCGGGCTTCTCATTGCAGTGGCTTCTCTTGTTGTGGAGCACGGGCTCTAGGGCTTCAGTAGTTGTGGCTGGAGGGCTCAGTTGCTCCGCGGCATATGGGATCTTCCTGGACCAGGGCTCGAACCCGTGTCCCCTGCATTGGCAGGCGGATTCTTGACCACTGAGCCACCAGGGAAGCCCTAAACACAAATTTTAGCAAATTGAATCCAAAAATATGTAAAAGGGGACCTTCCCTGGTGGTCCGTCCAGTGGGTAAGAATCTGCCCTCCCAATGCAGGGTGCCCGGGTTCAATCCCTGGTCAGGGAACTAGATCCCACACACATGCCGCAACGAAGATCCCGCGTGCCACAACTGAGACCCAGAGCAGCCAAAATAAGTAAACAAATAAGTAAATAAATATTTTTTTAAAAATAAAATAAACTGCTTATTAAAAACAAACAAAAACACATAAAAGGCCAACGTGACCAAGAGGGGGTTTATCCCATGAATGCAACAATTATTTAACATTCAAAAATCAATTAACGTAACCATATCAACAAACGAAAAAGAAAAAAACACATGGTAATCTAAATAAATGCAGAAAAAGCATTTAACAAAAATCCAACTTCCATTCCTGATAAAAATTCTCAGCAAGGAACTTTCTCATCCAAAGAAAGGGAAAAAGTTCATCTATGAAATACCTACGGCTAACATCATTCTTAATGAAAAACAAATGCTTTCCCCCTAAGATCAGAAACAAGACAAGGGTATCCACCCTCACCAGTTTTATCCACCACTTTACCACTTTACCAGCACTCTAGCCAGTGCAAAGGGTAAAGAGGAAAATGAATAAATAAAAGACACCCAGATTAGAGAGGAAGTAAAACTCTTATTTGCAGATGACATGATTATCTATATAGAAAATCCTATAGAATTGATTTAAAAGCTACTAGAACAAATAAATGAGTTTAACAAGGTTCAGGACACATGGCCAATATACAAAAATCAACTGAAGTTCTATTTATTAATAACAAGCAATCCGAATTTTTAAAAAGCAATACCATTTACAATAGCACCAAAAATGTGAAATAGGGATAAGTCTGGCAAAAGATGTGAAAGACACAATGAAAACTACAAAACATTGCTGGGAGATAAATAATAGAACTAAATACATGAAAGGATAATATCATGTTCTTGGGTTGGAAGACTCAATATTGTTAAGATGCCAATTCTTCTTAAATTGATCTATAGAGTCAATGCAACTCCTATCAAAATCCCAGCAGGCATTTTTGTGGAAATTGACAAGTTGATTTTTAAGTTCAAATACAAAGTTTAGAGGAAGTATAAAGGAACCAGAACAGCCAAAACGAGTTTGAAAAAAAGCATGAAGTTGGAGGACTCTCACAACCATATTTTAAGACCTAGTATAAAGCTACAGTAATCAAGATGGTATGTGTTTGGCATAAAGACAGACAACTACATTAATGGAACAGAATGGAGTCCAGAAATAGACCTGCAAATATATGGAAAACTGATTTCAACACAGATACAAAGGAGAAAGTATAATCTTTTCAACAAATATGCTGAAATAATTGGATACCCATATACAAAAATATGAACTTTGACCCATGTATCTCACCATATACAAAAATTAACTCGGGACTTCCCTGGTGGCACAGTGGTTAAGAATCCGCCTGCCAATGCAGGGGACACGGGTTCGAGCCCTGGTCTGGGAAGATCTCACATGCTGCGGAGCAACTAAACCCATGCGCCACAACTACTGAGCCTGCACTCTAGGGCCCATGTGCCGCAATTACTGAGCCCATGTGCCTAGAGCTCATGCTCTGCAAGAAGAGGAGCCACCTCACTGAGAAGCCCGCATACCACAATGAAGAGTAGCCCCTGCTCACCGCAACTAGAGTAGCCCCTGCGTGCAGCAATGAAGACCCAATGCAGCCAAAAAAACTAAATTTTAAAAAATTTAAAAATTAAAAAATAATTAAAAAGATAATAAATTAACCCTAATGGGGTCATAGATCTAAATGTAAATCTTAACAAGCGTGTGACTTCTAGAAGAAAACATAGCAAAATATTTGCGACCTTAGGTTAGGCAAAAATTTCTTAGCCATAACTACAAAGTGCAATATTTTTTTAAAAACTAGTTAAGAAATTCTGCTCTTTGAAAGACACTAAGTGAATGAGAAGCCACAGACTGAGAAAAAATATTTGCAAATTGTATATCTGAAAAAGAACCTGCATTCAGGTTATATAAAGAACTCTAACAACCCAATTTAAAAATGGGCAAAAGACTTGACTGAACAGACACAGCACCAGAAAAACCCAAAAACCCAAAACAACAACAACAAAAAATACGCAGATGGTAAGTAAGCACAAAGGATGTTCAATATCATTAGTCATTAGGAAAATGCAAATTAAAACCGCAATGAGGTACCACCGCACACCTAATAAAGTGGCTAAAATTAAAAACATCGACCATACAAGTGTTGGTGAGTATATGGAGGAATTAGAACTCTCATACACTGCTGAAGAAAATATGAAGTGGTACAAACACTTTGGAAAACAGTTTGGCAGTTTCTTAAAAAGCCGAACATATACCTAACAGATGATGCAACTCTTCCACACTTAGATATTTACTGAATGGAAAACAAAGCATATGTCCGCATAAAGATTGATACATGAATGTGCACAGCAGCTGTATTTGTAATAACAAAAACCTGGAAAACACTCCAATGTTGAAGCACAGGTGATGGATAAACAACTGGTGGTATACCCATGTAATAGAATACACATCAACGATTAAAAACAAATGAACTATTGACGCACAACAACACGGATGAATCTCAAAATACTCATGCTGAATGAACGAATCCAGAGAGAAAAGAATACATACTATATTCCATGTATATTAAGTTCTAGAAAACATCAACTAATCTATAGTTAGAAGAAACAGATCAGAGGTTGCCTGCAGACCCAGTGGTGGAGAGAAACTGGAAAAAAGCAGAAAGGAGGTATTACCAAGGGGCATGAGGAACCTTCTGGAAGTGATGGGTATTTTCATTATCTTGATTGTGGATTGGTTTATGAGTGTATACACATGTCAAAACTTCTCAAATCTCATGCTTTAATTATGTGCATTTTATTGTATATGAGCTTAACCTCCAAAAAGTTGTTAATAAAAATCTTACAAGCTACTGTTCCTCACTGGATGAAATGTACTTTGGGTCACCACCCGAAAACCTTACAAGGCCTATTTTAACTCTTTTCTGTGTTTACAACCCTGAGAGTTTAATGTGGGAAACAAATCTCCACAAACTCTATCTGGTGAGGGCCAAAAATTATCGAGTCTGTTGTCAAAGATAGCCAACCACTGGCTAGGGGCTCAAGATATGAGCTATAGAATCAACACATTAGATTGACCATGATCATTTCTCCAGATGCAGTCCATTCAATCCAAGTTTGCACTTTTGCGAAGCCAGACACGTGCTTCTTATGTGTAGTATCATTGTTTCTCGAATTCTTGCACACATCTCACAAAATGGCGCTATTTCACCCAGGGTAATTTGGAATCACAGTGGCCACTTTAGATGAACTCTAGGTATTTCCAAAATTGTCCATCTTAGAGTCATCTTAGAGCAAATGGGCAGTCAATTTCCTAATGTCAAATGTACTCTCTTTTTTGATTGGTATAGAGAAGTTTCTAAGCAAAATTCTGATTCTATAAAAGCTTTAACTATAAGGAAAACACCAAAAAACCATAGCTTATTACAGTCTCTCTTTTGATCTAGAGGCAGACCTACCTTGCCTCAAGGCTATAGCAGTCACTGCCAAATTCCCAGTGCCTTCTGCTGGCACAGTTTCAGGCTCTTTCTTGGAGGTAATGCTATGCAGTTTTGGCACTTCAACTGGCTTACATCCTGTAAGATAGTAAGTAAAACTATTTGTAATTTACTTTGTAAATTACTAGCTATTGTTCTAACACTATACCTTGCTGCTTCCTTTCTCAGATGAGGGAAAACATGCACACAACCTGGGGTTACATAATCCACAACACCTCCCTAAAGTTAGATGCCACTTAAGCAAAACTGAAATTTAAGGGAAGAAGTCTAAAATGAATGAGTTTACTTTGAAGTGATATTTTTTAAATCCTGATTTGATGAGGTTTATTCTGAATTAGCAAAATTAAATTTTTCATTACCAGGTAGAAAGTAACATTTATAATAGAAAGCAAATTTGGTTATAAAAAATTTTTTAAGTTCCATTTTAATGCACAGTTAGGTCACAGATATATTACATCCACTAAAAAGCATTAATTCCTAGTAGGAGGAGGAACCAGGCTCTGGATGATCTCACTCAGACAATGACGGAGTGAATTGTACAAGCTCCTAGACAGAGTTTCAAACTAGAATTTCAAATAATTCCACTGCAAGGACGAAGGAGGTTATGGTACAAACCGGTTGAAGGCTTTGGGACAGAAATGGGAATCTAAGCCAGAATTCCCACCTAAGTGTATTTGCATCTAAACCCAGGCTCTTTCCTTCTCTGAAGAGGTAGCCCAGGGCTAGAAATCCAGCTCACCAGCTTGGTGTCTGGGCATCACTGCCTCTTAGGCAAGAGAGGAGAGTGCAGTGACCTTGAAGTATGAGATAGCGTCTGTAAATCTCTGACATTACACATTGCATTTAAAGTTATAACTATTTATTGAGCAGAATGCCAGGTGATAATGTGAAGAACCTGAGGAGCCAACAAAAAGAGAGGCTTTCATACCTAATGATCAGTTTTCTGGCCAAGGAGAATTTGCATCCAAATTGGCAGGAAAGAGGCAGTAGAATTTTTGAACTGCCTATACATGATTAGCTGGAAGTCAGAGGGAGTCAAAGAGTCTTTATACCTGCTTATCCAGCTCCTGTCTACAGTGTGTCATTCCCCACCTAAAGCTCGAAGGTGCTTTGTTCGGACCAGTTCTAAATGCCTACAGAGCTAACGGCCCCACCTTTTGGAGACTATCACTTCACCGACCTCTGCTGGGAGACAAATAGACCCCCCCGTGAAGAATATTTCTGGGTACTAAATTTATGCATTTTCCTCTGTAGTCTGATCTAATTTCTTTTTTTATATTCACCAGTGTTCAATGATTTCCCTTTGACTTATTCTTGTTTTTCACCTTGACTCATGCTTTCAGGCCATTTCACTTATCATCCAGCTTCCCTCCCCTCCATGTCCCCCACAGCCAAAACAAACAAACAAACAAAAACTCTTCAAAAAAGTTTTTGGAGTATGCTTCTAAATAACAGCCTCACTCGAATGTTAGAGCCTCTAAGATTATAAAATCAATACAAATATTTTTCTTTTGAGACAGATTTCATCATTGCATCAGTGAAAGAAATATAAGGTGGTGTTGGGTGTTGATTTTTTGAAGATGAAGATGCCTGGGGAGAGGTCTATTTGATGGAAGATGAGTCACATTTGGCAAAGGTTTAAGTGAAACAGCGAGTTTGATAAATCTGTCCAAGGTTTAAGAATATTCAGACACCTTTTCTTCCCAGGAAAATCCCCCACGGATCTCTTCAGGAACAAAAGCTTCTCTACAATGGTTCTAAATGATTCAGACATAACTTCCTGCATATGCCACCGAAGGGATTTCTTTACTTTTAGTAAGACCATTAGCCAGCTTGCCAAATTCTTCAGCATAACAAAATTATAGGCCGTTTCCCTCTTGGGCATGCTGAAATGGTGAAAATTGCCCGGAGAAAATTGAAACCCTGATAATTGATTTTCTTGCTGTTTTCAAAAGACCCAAACCTTTCTACGATTAAATTGAAACTTTTCAGGACAAACACAATCAAAACCATAGGGAATACCGCTCTACATTCTTAGAACAGTTTCACAGCTAAAACCTATACATGACATTTCTTCAGACACAGATTTAGAATTCAGTTATTTTTCTAAAATAGAACTCTTCTTTCTGGGCTTATGCAGAATCAGCTGATTTAACTGTGTTATTCAATTTGTCCTTGGTATCTGGGGTCCGAGAATTAAAGACAGAAAAATAACTGGTAAATATTGTCTGTAAAACAAATGCTTCATGTCACAAACTTGATACTGAAAAGTAAATCTCTCTCCCCATCAGTGAACTGCTTCAGACAGAGACTGTTGGCAAAACGGCCAAAATGTGAGACCTTTAGTTTTCTCATAAAATATAATTCTAAATGATTAGATAGTGCTGTCAATATAAACATGTGGTGTATATACTTCTAAATCAAGATGCTTTGTGGTTGTCCGCAAGTTACAGATTGGGTTGTGCAATACCATTGTCAGATGATATGTGAAAAAACATGTTAAAGGGCTGAAGGAAAGTTTACATATGAAAGTTTTCACCATAGAAACACTGGATGACCTTTTCCAGGATAACTGTACTCCACAAGAATATTTGGGCTATTAAGAGAAGTTCTTTCACTCATTCATTTCCTGAACGTGATACAACAATATTTAATCTCTCAATGAATTTGTATACCCTTCATTCCTAAAGACCTAGATCAGAAGAAGGGGTTCATAAAGAGGCTTTCCAGCCCATTGACCGCGAGCTCTGGCCAGCTCTGCCACTGGAACATCCATGTTCTAACTTACAGTGGATATTTGTTCTTTTGCCGAGAGCATTCACTCTCCCTTATGGTGGAAACAGTATCCCAATTTTCCTGTGAGTGAACCATCTCACCCCCTCTCCACGTGTGCAGGAAAACTCTCTCCACTTTACTCAGGAGTGGGACCTAGGCCAAACTGCTTGTTTTGCTACTATTCCCCCACCCTACCCCTCACCACTCCTCATCAGCAGTGACTGGCTGAAGGATGGGCTGGGCACAGCAACCCAATCTGGGCCACAGAGAGAGTGTGTGTGGATCCCTAGAACTATGAGGAAGGCACAGGAAGCAATTCTCTCTCTGTAGAATTTTAAAGTAGAGTAATATAAATCTGAATCTGTTGTGAGCCACAGAATAGAGCCTACAAATGAACACTAGTGGCATTATTTGAGCACAAAATCTAGCAGTACCTAAAATTAGCTCCATTTCATCAAAAGGAACATCAAATACTAAGAGTTCAATGTTCAAATATTTGCAATAAAAATAATCCTAACTGGCATTTGAGCTTCTCCACTGTTCAAGAAACAACATGTTCATTTTGCATCTTAATTAAATCATTATTCAAGACATGTTTTCAAAGGGAACTTTCATTAATCTGAGAGAAAATGAAACAACTTAAAAACATAAGTAGCTATATATGTAACTCATAAATTATGTATATAGCTATCAAGTTTACAGTTAAACTGGAATGTATTAAATTCAAATATTTAATCTACACTTTCCTTAAAAATATAATGAAGGGTCCTGAATACAGCCAACAGGATCAATAATAAGTATAGATTTAGGGACATAGTTACCCCTGCTATGGCTTTCACAAGAGCATCTTGAAAGCACAAATTCTAATTCTTACTAACTGAGCTATTTCACTCAGCTTTACAGGCTTATAACAACCTCTCCTCATTCTATAGCTCCAAGAACTTTTCCCGGTCAATACTTTTTTTGAACAAACATTTATAGCTGTATGATGAGATCTACTCAGTCACCTCAAAAAGAATGGAGACTCAAAAGACAAGCTTTTGTTTACAGAATCCTTTAGAAACTATCCTGAGTGACAAGACTCACTCTTTGTCAACTCTTTAGTCTCATTAATACCTCAGGTATAGTTTCCTCAGAATGGACTCTGTGTGGAATCAATCTCCTATGCAGAAGATAATTCTGTTGTCGTTCCAAGTTACAAATTCTTCAGTGCATTCTCTTCCTTTGAAAGTATAGGACAGATTTCAGGTGTAAGGTCTGGGTTTTTCAGGTTTTTTTCCAAGGGGAAATAAATGACCATCTGACAACAGAACACTGCTTTATTTTCCTTCCTGCCAGTCTCATGAAGCAGTCAAATTAGTGTCAGAATCATGTTGGCATTCATTAACCATTTTAACTGGTTTCCTTTCCATGTAAATGATCTTGGTGTAGAAACCAGCCTTTGAATTTTTTTCCAGCCAGTATCATAACATTCTGGCAGAGTGAAAATGGACAAGAGTAACATCCTGAGAGACAGAATTTTAATTTTAATGTTTTCAAACTTGAATATATTTTAGCCCTTTGCAATAGAAATAAAAGCAAAAATAAATAAATGGGACCTAATCAAACTTACAAGCTTTTGTACAGCAAAGGAAACCATAAACAAAACAAAAAGAAAACCACAGAATGAGAGAAAATATTTGCAAATGATGCAACCAACAATGGCTTACTTTCCAAAGTATACGAACAGCTCATACAACTCAACAACAACAAAACAAACAACCCAATCAAAAAAATGGGCAGACCTAAATAGACATTTCTCAAAGAAGACATACAGATGACCAATAGGCACATGAAAAGATGCATAACATCACTAATTATCAGAGGAATGCAAATCGAAACTACAATGAGGAACCATCTCACGCCGGTCAGAATGGCCATCATTAAAAAATCCACAAATAACAAATGCTGGAGGGGGTGTGGAGAAAAGAGAACCCTCCTACACTGTTGGGAATGTACACTGGTGCAGTCACTATGGAAAACAGTATGGAGGTTCCTCAAAAGACTAAAAATAGAGCTACCATGTGATCCAGCAATCCCACTCCTGGACATATATCTGGACAACACTATAATTCAAAAGGATACATGCACCCCTATGTTCACAGCAGCACTATTCATAACAGCCAAGACATGGAAACAACCCAAATGTCCATCAACAGATGAATGGATAAAGAAGATGTGGTATATATATGCAATGGAATACTACTCAGCCATAAAAAAGAACAAAATAATGCCATTTGCAGCAACGTGGATGGACCTAGAGATTATCATACTAAGTTAAGTAAGCCAAAGACAAATACCATATGATATCACTTATATGTGGAATCTAAAATATGACACAGATGAACTTATCTATGAAACAGAAACAGACTCACAGACATAGAGAACAGATTTGTGGTTGCCAAGATGTGGGTGGGTGGGAGAGGGATGGATTGGGAGTTTGGGATTAGCAAATGCAAACTATTATATAGAGAATGGATAAACAACAAAGTCCTACTCTATAGCACAGGGAACTATATTCAATATCCTGTGATAAACCATAATGGAAAAGAATATGAAAAAGAAGAATATATATATATATAACTAAATCACTTTGCTGTACAGCAGAAATTAACACAACACTGTAAATCTACTATAGTTCAATAAAATAAATTTTTTAAAAAATGAATATATTTTAGCCCTTTGAATTTGTGTGTGTGTGTGTGTGTAAAGGATATTATTTAGATCTTAGTTAAATATATGTATTCCAACTTCTGAGTAGGAAGATGTTTTAGTTAGATGTTCTTGGCTGCATACAACAGAGAATTGGACCCAAATTGACCTAAACAAAAAAGGTATTTCTCCAAACTTGGCTGGATTCAGGGCTCAAAAGCTAACAGCCAGGCATTTCTCTATCCAGCTTTACAATGTGTCTTGGCTCTTCAGGGTAGCAAGATAGAGGAAGTAGTTACTGGACTTTTATCCCATGAGATTTCTTGTCCAGCTGGGAAGAAGATTCTTTCCCAGAAATCAGCAAATGTCATTACACTTCCTTAATTCTGATTGGGTGGCTGGGCAATCTCTGAACCACTCAAGAAATGTAATGTTCAGATTGGCTCCACAAATTCCCGTTACCAAAATGGTGAATGAATAATGGAAAGCAAAACAAAACAAACAAACAAAACACTATCTTTTATGAAATGTTCACTATGGAAGACAAGAATTATCTTTCATTTTTGGAATAGTTGTATAAAAACCTACGAGGGCAGTTAACAGTTAAACCTATTATCTAATTATGGTCACAAGATTCAGCTTAGGATAAACTATACTAAAATACTTCAGAACATTTTCAAATCTACATAGACTGTAAGAAGGAAACTCCACATAACAGGTCAGTTTATCCTGAAGGTATGATATGTTTTACAAATAATTCTCAGAACGTACTTACTAAACAAAATCAGATTTAGAATAATGCCCTAGCTAACCCAGCAACTCAGGGTGGAAACCTGGGTAGAAGGCATAAAGGGGAATAACTTTTTCTGCTTCATTTTAGGGCTCTATTATCATAAGTGATATTTGAGAAGGACATATTGACCACTGCTTGTCTCTTTTCTAAATAAACTTTATCTTTCTTTTAGATTAGTTCATCGAAAAGCAACAAACGTATACTATCTTAACTCCTTACTGAAAAGCCTTCACAAAAGTTTAATATTATCATCTCAGTATCTGTCAAAGGTTGACATAAAAAATGGTCATTCCTAGACCTTTTTGAATCTTCTACAAAATAATATTGAAAGGTACTACCCACTGTGTTATCAATTGCTCCTCTGTATGGATCCAAGCAAGGAATTCCTCTTGGAAGATAATTCCTGCCTGGAACACAATGTTGGGAATACTGTTTAGTTTTGTTTTGTTCTGACTGAATATATATGTTTCTTTTATAATATCTAAAAGGACCTCTAGAATCCATTATGTTTCCTTTCTGGTTTCATTTACCAGGAAACTAAAAAAAAAAATATTGCTAAATTTATATTAAATCATATATGTATTATATTACATTAATGATACAATGTTAGATTTCTGTGGAAATAAATTTTTCTCCTTAAAAAATTCTGACCATTCTTTTAATCTTCATATCAATTGCTTTGTCTGATATCTGGGAAATGTCAGTAATATGAAAGTGGACTCAAATCCTATTTAGAAGTAAGGGTAAAATAATGTATTTAAAATATATGTTACCTTCCTAAGTTACATACAGTTAAAGTTGAAAGAAAGTTACATATAAGGACTTTTTGATACTAAAGCCAAAAGCACTGTGGAGATGTAGAGTACTGTGGAGGTTCATAAACGATAAAAACATTGGTTTAAGCTTTTTCCTCAAAAAAAAAAGATAAAGAAACACAACTTTCAATTAAGTGGTGATTAATAGCAAGTGAGGTAACCTGAAATGAAATGCCACATGTCTTTTGATATTGGTCATCTAAATTTTGTTCTAACTTATTCATTGCTTAATTTACACTGTATATACACTGCCATCTGGGAAAAAATGGTTTCCCTCTCTCAGAGAAATTCAATCCTTTTAACACACATAGAGCTGCAAGAGAGGAAGAGGATACTGCAACCACTCAGTCATTTATTCATTCTTTGAACAAATATTTACTGAGCACCCACTATGTACCAGGCATTACATTTTCAACCCTATTCTTGTGGAACCTACAACCAAATGGAGGAGACAGACATTAAACAGACAAAACTAAATTGTTAGATAAATATATCATAACAAAATGATAAGTGCTATGCAGAATTCAAAAACAAAGTGTGAAGAGGAAGGAAAAAGGTAAGATCAGGGGACTGGGGAAAACAATCCTGAGGAAATGACATTTAGGCTGGATGCTGCAAGAACAGTAAGAGTTAGCCAAGTCAAGGAGGGCAAGAGGGAAAACATTCCTAACAGAGGAAAAAGGGTATGAAAGGGCCAGAGGCAAGGAAGTGCCCAGCACATCTGAGGAACTGAAAGGCCAGTATGGCTTCAGCCTGAAGAGTGAGGGGAAAAGTGGCAGAAACTTGGTACGGAAATGAACATCTGTTTAAACCGTCAGATCACTCAAACAAATCTAACAATGGGGCAGAGAGCAATAGATATGGTGGACAGATTGCCCTTAGACTCTCACTCTCAACTGAATTAGAGATTAATGTATGTGCATATGGTACTGGTTTTTAATAAAGTGAATTTTTCAAAAAGAGACCAGAAATACATGACCACTTGCTGCTCACTGAGGCCGAGCTGTTCTCTCATTAGCTAACAAATATTTATCGCACGAGGGCTGCATGTACAAAGGTGAATGTAATAGATACCTCCCTTGCCCTCATGCAGCCTGCAGTCTAGGAAAGACAGAAATAAACAAGCAGGCAAACACCTGGGACTTTTACATAGGTCAGCAGTGGCAGAGATGGCCATTCCATGGAGGAAGGAGAGGAGAAAGCAGTGGTTAACAATGGCCACAATCATGTGGGTGACGCAGCTGTGAAGACTGGACAGGAGCCCAAGGCTCCAGTGGGCAAAGGAAATATTCCCCAGCCAAAAGACTTGGGCTGACAGCTATGGGGGAGAGGCTATTTTGGTGTCACCAGGTCAGCACTGCCAAGGGCAAATCTCTCCTAGTTCTTGATTATACACGATGCTTCACTTTATTTCCTTCATCAGATGGAAATACTACTGACTTAGAGAATCATGCAGCTTAGAGTTTGGGGTTCTTTTAAGACAAAAATTTATGTTTTTTAACTATAATATAAAATGCTTTACAATTAAATGTCAAATTATTTGACTCTGTGTGTTTGTATTTGAAGGAAATTGTGGTTATAAGCAGGCATAAAAATGAACGCCCCTGAAAGAATGAGGAAGTAACTATTGCAGTTAGTACACCGTTTCGGTCTCTGACCACAGAGGCAGAGGCTAGAAACAAACTTGATTTACAAAGTAAATATAATTTCTACAGTTGGGTTCAGCCTGTTGTTTTCTTAAAGGAAATATATTTAGTTTGCACTGTGAAAAACACCAATTAGCATTTTTCAGAACATTAGGAATCAAACATGGTATCATAAAAGCATAGAAAAAAAGGAACTAATTTTATCTTCCAGCCATAGACGATGTTCAGAATCAAAATGACATGTTACTAATGCTCAGATATCAAATTTGTGGGGCTCTTCTCTTATCCACATATTTCTCCATATCTGTCTCTTTATTTCAGCAGAAGACAAGACTCCAGCAATGGTTCATCCATGTGATGGGAATATTAATATTCCAAAATCTTCTCTGTGTCATCTGATCAGGAACAACAGTCTCTTAATATTTCCTGACTCTGTAAAATATGGGCATAATTTGAACTGAACTCAGGATTTTTTTTTTTTCAAAAGAAGCCCTAATCTTTTTTAAAAAAATGTTTTATATTCAAATTAAAGCAATTTTTATAGAAATTTTCCTTCCAGAAACAGTGGTCAGGGGAGGGGAAATTTCCCCTCTTTCCTCTCTTAGTTCTTTTGGCTGGCCATTAAAATGACATAAAGCAGATTGACAGGAGGAAATCAAATTTATTACATGTGCACGGGGAGTCCACAGAAGTATGAAAAATTCCAAAGATAGCAAAGCAGGGTGAGGTACATATATTCTGAACTAAGAAGAAGGGGGCAGGGGTCTGAGGTTTCAAGAGGAAGTAGGGTCATTCACAGGAAGATAAAAACAGTTCATGTTTGGTAAACAAATGTTTGCTGGGCCATCCAAACACAAAGGGACACAGAGAGGACTTGGATCAAATGGGCTCTGCTAGGCTCCTCCCTGTCCACTACACCTAATACTTTACTGTAGTTATGCAAGGTGATAGCTCCTTGCTGGGACAGGCCTCCTGTCTTACATTCTTTTAGGCAGTTAGGGGGAAGTTCAAAGGCTCTTCCTGAGTCTTTCGGGCTTTGCTTGTTTTCAGCTCAAAATAATCCACATGCCAGAGTGGCACATCTTGAGGCAGCCTGCCCTGAGCCCCACCACAATAATATAAGAAGCAAGGCATTTTATAACTGTGGTCCTGAACTAGTCACAGTACAAAAATAAAAATACACTGAATACACTCCTCAAAACAGAGGCTACTCTCTGTCCCTTGAGCTAGGAAGGAAGCTGAAGGCCAACCTACTAAAAACTTTGGGCCGGGATTTCCAAAAACAAAGCTAAACTCATGCATTAAGGCTTCATGTTTAACATCAGATGCCAGGATAAGGCGATGGAAGATGGGGATTATAAATCAATGTCAGTATCCTAAAGCGCTTTGCAAGGTCAAAAGTGGAGTTGTTAAGACTTAAATAAACAGTAACTTGAATAGAACCCATTTGTATGGAGATGACAGTGGAGGGTGGCTTCCATTTACCTCCTAGGCTCCTGGGGGCATATTTTGGTTTATGGGACCCTTTCCAAACCCTAAAGGCACCAGACTGGACATAGGGTGGGCACAGACCAGAGCAACCCATGCACTGTCCCCTGTTGGAAACCAGAGCTGGATCAATTTTGGGAATCAGAGGCTGACTCAGTCAGAAGTGGGGGATGCAGCAGACTGAAAGGAAGCCCTGAGGTAGACTAAGGCCCTTGCAAATTGAAGAGGAAACAGAAATTATGAGTAAGCAGCGGAAGTTGGTGAGTAAGCCTAGAGAGGAAAATGGAGCAGATGTGCAGAGAAAAGATGTGCCTCATGATTCTTGGTGACTTTCCTGTTCATCCCCAGCTCAAATGTACATGTGTCCTTATTATTATATAAGTAGGTTAAAAAGTAAACACTTTTTCCTCCGATCACTATAATAATCTCTAGAGGTTCCTTGCAAATGAAGAGGCTCTAGTCACACACCAATACAAATCCCTACTTCATCTTGTGCTGACCAAAAAGGTCAACACTGAGAAAATTATTTTCTGTGTGTTTAAGTGAAGGAAAATCATAGTCACTGACCCAAAATGAAGCTTCTTAAAGAAAAGACAACTGAAATTACTCCTGATGTCTCACAGAAATCCTGGCTTAGCATTTGAAAATGAAGAAAGGTCCAGAGGAGATAAAGGGACCTAGGGAAATGACATCAAAAAAAAAGTTTCTGATTGTCCCAAGAGTCTCGGTCTTGGGACACTCACTGCTCAACGAGCAAATGTTTATGGAGGATTCAGCAGGGGAAAACCTGACAAAAATTCCTGCCCCCATGGAGCACACAGAGAAGAGGAGAAGATGTAGAAAAAACAAAGTAAAATATACATTATGTTAGATGAGTTCTAAAGAGTAAACAAAGCAAACAATAGAAATATAAAGCTGGGCGTGGGGCACACTGCTATACAGAACTGTGTGAAGAAAAAATAAAAATTATTCGTAATCACTAACAATAAAGAAATAACTACTAGTTGCAGAGTGACATATTTCCTCAAATTTTTTCCTTTGTATGTGTATATATACAAAAGCACTCACATATATACCAATAACATTCTACAAGGACAATTTTTAACTCATCTCTCCCCATGACCTTATATTATGAGCATGTCCCCATGTCCTTAAGAACTTCAAAATATCCCAATTCATAAATACGTAATAATTTTATTTTTCTCCTGTGGGTATTTCAGTTGTTTTCAATTTTTAGTATTATTATAAGTCTGCAATGAACATTCTTTTGGGTGTAAATATCTGCATCCTCTGATTATTTTACTCAGGATAAATTATTAGAAGCAAAAATACTAAGTACTGGGGAATGAATATCTCTAAAGCCTTTGCTTCATTTTGCCATATTGACCTCCAGAAATCTTGATCAATTTTTCCTTACTGCATTAGGAAAGCATTGTCAGTAAATTTTCATGGACAACATTTTATGAAGGGAACCATACTCCATTCACTATACAGCTTACATAGAGTATATCTAGCTTTGGGCCACTATCTTTAGAGTATCTCTCCCTTCATTTCCTGTTCTTACTTGGAGTGCTTCTGCATTACCCTGTCCTTAATCCATCATTGTACTTTGGAGTAGGAGGCAGATATCTTGTCATTCAGTTCATAGGTTTCCAGATTAAGAAGAGCCAGCCACACTTGGACTTGATGTAGAGACCCCTGTGAACCATCCCCTAATGAAGAGACAATCCTACACCATTCAGACATACTGGAGTTTGAATTTGATATCATGACTGGTGGGACTTTGGGGATGTCACCCTCAGAAAGGAGCTGAGTGTATTTGGCATGCAGGAAGGAAAGTGGCCTGAATTTAATTACCAGAGAGGTGAACTATGGCGATTATTTGTGCCTGTGGTGGATTTGTACTTCCCCTGAAGTTAAGCTCATATGACTGGTTTTGGTCAACGATATGTGGGTAGAAGTGATGGTTCCTTCACTGGCTACAGTTACCCAGAGAAACAAACTCCTGTCTTCCTTTTTAGAAAGTGGTGCTTCCTGAGATCTGCCACTTTTGTCTCCCATCTGTTTGTTCCATGGCATATTCTCCACCTCCCTCAGTAATTATTCCTATTTATTCTCAGTCCTACTCACTTAGAGTAGTGCTTTCTCCTTTAGAAATGAATGTTGATGGTAATTTCTAATATTTTCCACAATTGGCCCTCTTCACACTACTCATTCTTCCCTATAAACTCAGTACTTCATCAAGGATTCCCATGAAGATTTTGCTGATCTCAATTGCTTTTGACCATACTTTCATGGAACATGGAGTTTGTAGGATTTCTTTAAGATTCATTTTCCTTTCTGACTATATAGCTATAATGTGTTTTTAAATTATTATTTTAAAGATTATTATACAGTTAAATTGAACTTGGGGGGTATGTAAAATTCCAGTATGTAAAATTCCATATTCCACAAATGTTAGCACATATTTACGTAACCACCACCTCAATCAATATACAGAACAGTTCCATCACCCCCAAAATTTCCCCTGTGCTATCTTTTTATAGTCACACCCTCCCTACCCTTAACTTCTAGTCTGTTCTCTGTCACCACAGTTTTGTCATTTAGAGACTGTCATATCATTGGAATCACATAGTCTATAAATTTTGAGGCTGAATTCTTTCATGCAGCATAACACCTTGAGTTTCACCTAAGTGGTTGCATGTTTAACAGTTGGTTCCTTTTTATTGCTGAGTAGTATTCCATTCTATAGATGTACCAGAGTTGTTTATCCATTTATCCACTGAAAGACATTTGAGCTGTTTCCAGTATTTGCCATTATGAAGAATTCTATAAACATTCAGGTTTTTATTTTGAATGGGTGTTGAATTTTGTCAAAAGTTTTTTTTTTTTATCAATTGATACAATTATGGTTTTTTTTACACTATTAATATTGTGGATTACATTGATTGGTTTCCAAATATTGAATCAGCCTTGCTTTCCCAGGCCTCATTGCCTGTGGTATATTATTCTTTTTATATATTACTGGGTTCAACTTGCTAATATTTTTTGGAGAATTTTTATATCTATATTTATGTGGGATATTGATCCATAGTTTTCTCGTTTTTGGGGGGTGGGGTGTTGGTATCAGGGTAATGATGATCTTATAAAATGCATTGGGAGGCATTCTTTCCTCCTTGATTTTCTGGAAGAGATTACATAGCATTCATTCTATTCCTTTAAAGAAGGTCTTAAACCTTAAATTCAATATCTTTAATAGTTAAAGAACTGTTCAGGTTACGTATTTCATCTTGGGTGAGTTCTGGCAGTTTTTGAATCTCAAAGAATTCATTCATTTCATCCAAATTGTTAAATTTATGTGCATGGAGCTTTTTTGTAGTGTTCCCCTTTTATCATTATATATGTATTATATATATATAATATCTGCAGGCTCTGTAGTGACATTTTCTGTTTATAGTTTAATACCACTATGATCAGATGTAGAGTGTTTTTGCACTTTCCTTATTGCCCTGTATGATTTTCAGAAGTCGAAACATTTGGAACTTTCTTTTGCATTCTTACTAAAACTAAAATATGAGAAAAACTTTCCTCAGACTTCCAGTGCCTCATCTCTAACCCAGGTCCAAAGATTTAGATTTTAGGTGACAGAGCAACTGTCACCTAAAATGGAAGGAAACTGAGTTTACTGGCAACACTGTATTTCTGCAGGACTGAAACTGGCAGATCATAACAAACTAGCAATAAAGGAGATTGTCTCATTCATTGTGTAAATATTCTTTGTGGTTTCCAGAAATTATTTGGGAGCAGAATCCTAAAGGAAGAGTGCATAAGTACAGAATATCACATTAGATTTTAATAATTTTAAGAAAATTTAATTTAAAAAAAGATGTAAAGCACTGTATTTAATAATCACCACAAATTATAAAATACATCAGTTCTCTATTATAGCCATAAGCAAAATATTTATAAAGTTGAAGAAATTTATTTTTTAATCTGATAATCTTTTGACTTTTTACTCACTTAATTGCCATTTTAGTATGCCGTGTTTTGCTGAGCCTTTCTAAATTTGCCCATCATTTCCTGTTACAATTGTTTGTCAAATTCTACAAATGGCCCTTACTGTCATTCATTAGTTAATGTAAAGTACTCTTCCAAAGGATTTATTTGTTCTCATGTTATTCCTTTTAAAAACGAGAAAAGTAACCTAATAAATCCTGAACAAAACTGCACTTTCTTAAACCCTCCAAAAAGTTAACCACCTTTTGTGAATTCATCATTTTTGTCTATTCATTTATATAAATTAATATTTGAGGGTATCTCTACATCAATCAATTTTACTGGCAACACTCAGATTTTGTTTTCAAAAAATGTCTTTATTAAACTCTCATTTTTGAAGGATATTTTCACTGCTTATAGAATTCTGAGTTGGCAGCTTTTTTCTTAGAGCATGTCAAAAGTATCATTCCATTGTCATCCAACTTTCATCTTTTTTTTTCTCCTCAGAGCTGATGTGTTTTATCCTCTGGATGCTTTCATGATTTTCTCTTTGACTTTAATCTTAAGCAGTGCCTAGGTATGCTTTGGTTTTATAGAAATTCTTGAATCTTTGGCTTGATGTCTTGTATCAGTTTTGGAAAATTCTCATAAAATATCTCTTCAATGATTGCTTATTCCCCATTCTCTCCCTCTTCTCCTTCTGGGGCTCCAATTACACATATGCAAGAACTACCCTCACCATTTGCCATATGTATTTTGTTCTCTTTTGTACTTTTCATATTTTTTATTTCATACTTTCTACTTAGCAGAGTTCAGTAATATTCTGCTGCCTAATCTACTGTTAAATTCATTTGATGAAATCTTTTAACAATTGTGTTTATCAGCTCCTGAATTCTCATGGACCATGTTTATAGGTTCCAGTCCTCTGGCAAAATTCTTTTTATCTATTTTCTTAAATATATTAATCACAACCATTTAAAAGCATCTAATAACTCCAATACATAGATCACCCTAGGGTCTGTTTTTATTGTTTTTTCTCTTTGTTTTTGGCCATTCTGTCCTGTCTCTCAGGATGCCTGAGAGACAGGACAACAATTTTTTTATTGAACATTCAACAATTTTTTATTGAATGCCAGGCATGTGTGATGAATTATAAGGGCTCTGGATGATATCTTTCTTTACAGAGGTTGTTGGTTTTTTACTGTTGTTGTTGTTTGTTTTGTTTTTCCTGGAAGACAGAGGAGTTATAGATCACTTTGATCCAATCAGATATAAGATGATTAAAATCCAAGAGGTCTTTGGAAGTATCTGAATCCAGTTTTTCTATTTCTCAAACATTGTGAAACTGCCTAAAGTTCTAGTTAGCATCTTAGCTTCCACTTTCTGCTTTGTTGCTTATATTCTCACTGTGTGTGCCTTATCAAATACACTTACGGGGAAAAAAATTGTAGAATATCAAGCTTACTTATCTGCAATTCTCTTTTCTCCAGGGTCTTGACCCCTCAAGTCTTAGCTACTTTTGTCATACTGAGCTCCAAATTCTGCCAACCCAACTGTGTGAGCCTACCAAAAGTTCTGAGACTTTTCTTTCTGCTTATCTTCACACCCGTGCCCCTTTCTTATTGGAAACTGGCTTCATAGGATAACCAATAAAGAACATCAGGTTTACATCAATGTCTTGCTCTTTTTTCCAGGGTTTTATCCTGTTAATCCTAACAGGTTGTTAGTTGTTCTCTGATGCCTCCAAATGCTATTTGGCTTTTTTGTTTTTTGTTTTTAATAAATTTTACTATCTTTTTTTTATTGTTCTTATCAGGGGAAGGCAGTCGATCTGATATAAACTACTCTGCCATAGCTAGAAGTAGAAACTTTCTAATAAGATTTTTACATTATTCTCTATATTCTTACTAAACATATTTTCTCTCCATCATTTTTCACTTACTATTTCAACTGAAAGAGATTTTACTATTATCATTAATTATATAATGTAGCTTTTTAATTTCTTACCATTTATTTAAGCCTATAGCCTTATATATTGTTTCTTTTTAATCTCTAAACTTCATCTCATAATCCAAATTCTCTGTAAAGTTTCTGTGCCTAAAATAGTATCCATTATTATCCTTATGATTAAATGACTTATTTCTAAAGTTACAAGAAAGGTATTATGATTTTTAAAAAACTGGCCCACCTATATTTTATTCATGTTGGTATAAATTCTTTTCTTCTATCGTTTATTTTATTGCCATAAAGAATTTCAAACTCCTTGCCTAGATAGCCCTCCTTGCTTTTCACAGTTTTTAATAATATATTCTACTTAAAGAGAATTTGAAACTTAAATTTTTCTGGGATGCTATAAATATTCTACTTGTATGAAATTTGTATTCAAATAATTGTTTCTTTATTACTTCATTCATATGAGTAATAGTCTCAATAAGAGGTATGACAAATAATCACATGGATGCAGACGTCATGCAAAGAATGCAAAGATTGTGAATTTTACTCATAATTTACTCTCTTTCATGCCAGTAATAAGTTAAAAAAAAAAAAAACTAAAAAAAAACTACTTTGTATTGTTCCAGATAAAGTTGAAAAGTTTGAAGTCCCATTTTGAAGGGAAAAAATTCTTATAAATGAATACTACGGCTTCCTGCCACACAGATGTCTTAAAAAATAAGTTTTCAGTTCTGTTTCTATCAGAAGTTTACCCTCCCAGCATAAAACTTCCCCATGTCAAACTCTCCTCGGTTGTTTCTGAAAGCACCACTGAGCTCCTTCTCACATGTGCGCCACAGCTGATCCTGCATGTGGTTCTTTGGGCCCAAACTCCTGGTCAAGGTACACCTTCCTTTCTTCTCTCCTGATCCATGTTCTGAGATCACCATGATGCAGGAGCAGCTACACGCCTTGGATGATGGCCTTTGCTAACACCCAACCAGCCTAGGAGACAGACCCTTCCCTCTCCATGATGCAGCTAGGTTCAGACGGCAGCGTTTAACAAAACTACTGTAGTTTCTCTGATACAAGATACCAAATGGAAGGGTCTCTTACAAATGCTACCCTCACAGTTCAGTCTCAGCTTGACTTCATGGTCTCCATGGGTGCCTCCAGCCAGCCTGAACAGAGTAAGGGTTCGGCTATTCTAACCCCAGGAATGCTCTGCATATAACTGTGCCTAGGGGTCCAGGATCACTTAAGATGAGAAAGAAAGATTGTTTACCTTTCCTCAAGTTTAAGGTCCTAAGATTAGCTCCTCTAGCTCAAGGAGGACTGAAGAAATGTCTCCTTCACAGGGAAGTCTAGTCCTCGACCACAGGAGTGTAATGTTGCATCACAACCCCAACAGAACAACGGCACCAGAACAGAACAGTGCAGTGACGGCCATCCCAGATTCTGTCTTAACTCCTGGTGGCGTTTAGGACACAAATAGTCCCGTCCGGATGGAGCTGCAGCAAATCCAGTCCTGTTCTCTTTGACTGTTTTTCCTCCAGCCTGAGGTCAAGATTCTTTCTGGAGGGCCTTCCTTCAGTTCTCTCCAGCTCAGTGCATCCCATGCAAAAAAAAAGCTAACCGCCACAAATTACTTGTGGAAGAGCATTTGCAGTTTCACAAGGTCATGCAAGAGGTTTGTCAGCAGCAGATTCTAAATTCATTACCCTAGACACCCCGCAAAAATTCAGAGTCTCAGAGGCATGGTCTAGGCTTGGATACACCATGCACTTTGTATCACTAGACAGAGCATTCAGCAACAATGTCCTCTGCAGAAAGATCCACCCACAGATGCTTGATTTTCATTTGTATGCCTCGATTATCCATTCTAGAGGCTTAATGCAAAATAAAAGAATGGTACGGCTCAGAGATAAGCTGTGCCTCTAATTTAGCAAGCAGAAATGCTGGCTACTTTTTAAAAAGTTTCCTCAGCTTCTACCATTCAAAGTTTCAAAATGCAGCAGGGCCACCTCGTCAACCCGTGTTCCCAATGACACAAGATGCAGGGAAGGCAGAAAGAATACACGGCTGGCTCAGCTCCTCTGGACTTAGCTCTTGACCAACTTATTTAAATCATGATTCCATCAGCTATTATGTATCAGTACTTATGTCACCAACATTTCCAATCAGGCCCCAACGAGGGTCCTCCTGCCCAGTGTCACTGGAGCCAGTAGAACGAGGCTGAGTTTGGTTCAGAAGCAAAGCAAAGCTTTCTTCCTTGAGCAAAGAAGGACGAGAAGAGCTTGCTCTAGCATATACGCTCTCCAGGACAGGCGTGGGCGGGGCCGCATTATAGGGTTCTCCTCAGCGGGGAGGGGGCAGAGTTCTCCCGGGGTTGGCGCAGGCACGTTGATCACACTCTGGATCGCAGCGCCGGTTGCAACATCTCTGCACACGACTTGCCGCCTCCATCTTGAATTGAGGTGTCCTGGGTGGGGAGGGGCTTCTGCGCACGGCCCGCTGATCTGACAGGTCTGCGCAGCCCTTCGGCACTAAGATCTCTGGCCTGAAGTGGCGGGTGCGAGACCTCTGCATACAGCACCCTATGAGCAAGTGAAACTAGACTAAGCACGGAGGAAAAGAAAAAGGTTAGACTTTTCTATTACCCAGATTCTATTTTTATTTCCCGGGAATGTTAATGGGCCTTGCTGATGACACTTATAAACAAAGGTAATAAGACTTGACGATGTCTGGAAGTGAAACAGAATGACATTTTAGTTTCCAGTGCAATGATAATAAAATTTACCCAAAAAGGACACGTAAATGTCCCATTTAATAATTAAAAATCTTCTTCATTAGGTAGCTGGGTGGCCGGATCTTGGTCTGAAGAATTCATAATTAGGAGGAGAGAATGGCCATGCTCAAACTGCCAGAAATTTACATCTGAGAGATTGAATTGCAGGGGTAGGAATTTGTAGTTAGGATGGACACCTTCCGTTTGGGGAGGAACACTTTGATGAGCATTTCAAAGTCAAGAACCTAATCATTTCCCTTCAGATATCTCTGATCGTGGCTGGAGGAACCCAGAGGCAAGTGCTTCAGCCTGAGACACTGAGTATTCTGTTTAATAATGTTAAAGATTATCCCACAGGAAGTAGCACATCTCTAATGAAGGACTTTTTACTCCAAATTGACTGTCACTTTCCCGGTCTGACAAGAAACAAGGTTGCGGGAGCACAGAGTCTGGGTGAGGAAGGCGAAGGGGAAGGCTGAACCCAGCATAGGGATGTCAGGGGCACACCTGCCCTTCCTCTGCCTGCACCCTCTGCCCTGGGGCTTGGAATGGCCAGTTCTGTCTGGTCATTTGAGCTTCAGCTCAGATGTCACCTCCGCAAAGAAGGACTTCTTCAACCTCCCTGTGCATGGCAGCTTCTAAGATGGCTTCTCACTGTTACAGTCTTCAAGGAAGGAAAGGAAATTATTTTCAAACGCTTCACTAAAGAAAAAAAATTTACCACAGTTTAAAAATCTTCTCCCTCTTTTGTACATAGGAACATCATTTTTTATCAGAACCATTCTTAGAAACGTATGGCTCCAAGCAAAATTTCAAGAAGGAATTCCCATATTGTTTGTTAGGTCAAAAACCAAACCAACCAAACAAACAAAACCGATTTAACTCTTCCCACCTCCTAAACATTATAAACGTTGTAACCAAAGAAACTAGCCAGAACTATAGCACTTCTGTTTTCAATTTGCTTGCTAGGGCATTTTTGTATTTTCACCCACGCTGTTTAGATCCTTTGAGGAATCACTGATGAGTTCTAATTTACTAAGTGTGTAATTTGGGCAAGAAGCAGTATTGACTGCTTTCTTTGTACAAGGCAACATAGTAAGCACCTTTTTGGAGGGGGTTAGTGAAGAGAAATAGACCTTTAAAGAGCTTATAATACAACTGGGAAGGGAACAAGGAGGAAAAGAAATCACCATTTAATGTGCATCTGCAAAGCCCTGTGATGTGTACTTTGTATACTGTACTGCTTTGAGATCCTGTTGCAAATGATAGAAACTGATTCTGGAACACTTAAACAAAAAGGAAATTTACAGTTAGCTTACTAAATCTAAGAAATAATGGAGAATCAGGTTTGAGAAATGATAAAGAATCAAGGAAATCTAAACAGAAGAGACTTGGCTTAGAAATACCCCGATTAAGGTTATGCTGCTAAAATCTCTTGCAGTAATACCGGGACTGCTGGAAACTCTCCATCCCACTGGACACTTACCACTACCCCAGAAAATAATCTTTGTTCCCTGCATCACTGCATCACTCCCCAGATTCAAAGTTCCAGTTGGGAGTGTGTTTGGACAAGTTTGGGTCATGTGCTCACTCCTAGCTGTCGCAAAGGAAACGGTCCCCTTGACCTTACTACAGGTACGCAGAACCCTGCCCCCAAACAAACCTGATTCACTGATGAATGAGGTGTGAAATGGACAGAAGATCTGGATGTTGGGCAGCCAACAGAATAGCAAGTGTTCACAGCTGTCTACCACTTTGGTCTCCTAATATCTATATGCACCACTCATCCTTTATGTTAAAACAAACATTTACATGTCAAAATAAATCCTCCTTCCTAATATAATACAATGCTTGGCAAAAGCTTGGAATGTAAAATATTTAATGGTAGAACCACCATTCCAAAATGTCAAAATAAGTTGGAATAATGAGCCAAACCTATCAGTTTAATAGAGAAACAAGTTAAATCCTTAGGTCCAAAAGAGCAATTTAGTTCAAAATACACAAATACAGAACTGGAAAATCATATTTAAAATATATCACATTAAAAACAACCAAAACAAAACACGGGGATTTGAGTTGACTGCAAGTATGGTGAGAGTAAGGCTGCCAGGTAGATGATGACATTTTGACTACACTGATGTGCAGTGCCCAGAAGAAGGGCAGCAATGGTTCCCCACTCTCTGCTTTGGTCAGGCCATAAGGTTCTCATTTCTGGATCTTCGAGACAATACGTAGGAGTAACACAGACAAATTAAAAAAGGAAAACCCGGTGCAGGAAAGGTCTGGAGACTGTGTCATATGAGGAACAGAGGAAGAAAGCAGGAGTCGTTAGATAAAAGGGATACGGTTTTCAGACATTTTAAGGGTTGTCATGCGGAAGTGGTTTGAAATTTATGATCCATCGCTCCGCATAACAAATGCTTAGTCAGGGTCTGACAGGAAAACTGTCTCCATGCCTAAACCACGTGGCATTCAAGCACAGTTGCTGGCAGGCAGACCTTTGTACAGCATATCCTTTCAGAGAGAATGTCAAGGGCCGTGTCTCTGGAGCATCCCTGAAGTTTGACCCTTCCCATCTGTAAACATGACCTGGACTAAACATCAAAAACATCAGAGAAATCTTTTCCTCTATTTCCACTACATTCTGAAATGGCTACCGGCAGGAGCCTTCAAAGTGGGGGTAGCTCAGCAGTACTGGAATGAGACAGACTTTCCTCTGATCTCTTTGGAAGAAGATACTGCAAGAACCAAATCTGTCTACAACCTTAAGGACTTCATTTATTTACTCATAAAAATCTACTGAGCACTGACTCTGGGCCTGTCACTGTGTTGAGAACACTTAGATAAAAGACACCATCTTTGTTCCCAAGGAACACACAGTCTAGTGGTGATATGGGTAAATAGATCATTGTAATGAAACTCAATGAAATGTTATAATCATGAATATTTTCCTAGGTAGATCTTATAGTTCCCTACTTGACACTAATATTAATACATCATTTTGATTTTTTAAGTTTTCCATACTTAACTCTAAATGTTCTGGGGATTAACAGATGCATACTTATTAAGAAAAACATTTCCCTTCCTAATTAACTGAGGTGATTTACTATCTAGAGACAGACGGAGGATATGGATCATTCCCAACACCTGAGGATACATGTTCCCAAGAGCTGAAGATACATGCAAACTCTACTAATAGTTATTATGTTAATATTCCATAACTCTGATCAAGGTTATCATCCAGTCCACCTTCCTGGATTTACAGTATCTAACTCTCTCATCTACCTACAGGAATCTATAACTGCTATACAGTTATCATCTACCTACAGGAATCTATAACTGCTATACAGTTATCTACCTACAGGAATCTACCTACAGGAATCTATAACTGCTATACAGTTATCATCTACCTACAGGAATCTATAACTGCTATACAGTTATCTACCTACAGGAATCTATAACTGCTATACAGTTATCTACCTACAGGAATCTACCTACAGGAATCTATAACTGCTATACAGGATGATCCATTTGGTGTGTTCGGGATTCTTCAACTATGTAAATGTGTCTTTGACTCTAAAGACTTACAAACTGATAACAACATAAAACATATAGATGCCTTTCCACTTAATCTTTTTCATAATTGAAATTTTTGTTCCATAATCAGCCCACAGATATTATGAAACTATTTGTAAATAATTCTTAATACTGAAAAATTTTAAATTCATGAGTTATAATCCATAGCAAATTTCCAATGATTTTCTATCTTAAGATTTGCAGACAAACTGTTCTTAGAGGATTTAAAATACCAATATTTTAAAATACTGATAAGCTGTTAGACCTAATTTCCCTCCAACTTGTAATTTAATACATATACACCACATGCTCAAAAATTTCCAATCTTTCTCAACACATTATTAAAGTAATAAGCAAAACTGGACTACCACGATCAAAGATGTCACAGTTCTAATGGAAGAGCTAAGGACAGGAGGCAGGCATTTGTGGGAACACTTCTACTTTTAAAAATGGGTAAAAAAGGTAAGTCATTTAAAATATTTGTCATGTGAATGCATGATTATGACTTCAAATTGCTACTTAGTTACATTTCATATTGTAGGCTATTAAAACTGCACTTCTGCAGCCCATCGAATGCTAAGTTGACAAACAAAACAGTATTCACTTTTTTAACAGGGGTTTGCACTAAGAAAAAAAGAAAACAAAACAAAGCCACCTACCTAAATATGTTAAAAAGAAAAAAATAGAATAAGAGGGGAGATTCTTCCCTTTCAAATGCCCTCCTAGAGCTACCAAATACTTGCAATTATAAACGAATTGATACAAATGTTTACCTTGAGATTAACAAAAAGAAACACATGAGGATCACTGGTGAGACTTGGTTTGTACAGCTGGACTTGGTTTCTTTTTCACTTGCTTCATCAGAGAGGAGACTCCCTTCATTTTTAGCTACTCTGCTTTCTGCAGAGGAGTCTTCTGTAGTTTCTTGATTAGCCACCTCAGCCTTTCTCTTTTATTTGCATGTATTTTTCTCTGAAGAGGTGTCCTGTCCTGGGCCTTTTGTGGCTTTTTTCAACATGCACTTGCAGGCTTGGCTCCTGCTCCTTTGGTTGAATGGACCTCCTTTTTTGCCTTGTGGTAATGTTCGCTTTTTCCACTTACCTTGAACAACATTTGCACTGTGCTGCATTCTTTCACATTCTTTACATCATTTAAAAACTGATACAAATGAATTGTGGCTACTTCCTGTGGCGTTTGTCTGACTTGTAGGCACAGCTTACCGAATCTTCTACTGACAATCCCACCTTGTGTCAGAAAATGCCTCCCAACAGATATATTTAGCATTAGCTAATTTCTATACTCTTTATAGACACAATAAATGAGCCAAGAACACCAAATAAATGACAAGGCTCAGCAGTAATAAATTCTAGTCCCTTCATCTTCTTTCCAAAACGTAATGTAATTTTTTTTCCTTTTGTTCATCACTGGGGAATCATAGCTTTTTAATAGATTAAATGTGTTTACGTTAACTGGAAGATTTATTGTAATTTTTAATGTCACAACTTTGGCCAGCAGTAGCTTCAGTGGTAGATTTTTAGGTAGGTTCCTATGTCTTTTTGGTATGACTTTATTAATCTTTGAAAGCTTTCTTGCTTTCTCACACAAGATGATCCAAGCTATCTGGTATATTTCTAAGCCAAGCATAGACTGAGATGTTTCTCCAAGGATCCTTAGTTTCCTTTAATGAAAAAATACAGAGAGCAAGAACTGGGTGATAGAGTGCAACATGGGGTACCATTGTTCCTAGGTTATTGCAGTATCAAAGGTACAAAGTTTTTTTAAAGTTTACATCCATATTTCTAATTCTGTTCTAGAATTACAATGTTCCTATGTAATTTGAGGGATTCTATAATTGTAGCATTTTTCTCTTACACAAACAAGAATAATTCCTATTTTCCTTATTGAACTAAGAGTTCCAAGATACCCACCCCAATATCAATATGGACGATAAAGTACTAACTAAAACTCAATATTTTCTGGGTAGCCGTTTTGTTTTGAGAAGGGATCCCAGGAAGGATGGGATCCTTCCAGCTACTCAGTTATAGGTTCACTCTTCAGCCTTCATTCTCCATGGCTATGTAGGTGCTTGTTCGACAGATAGTTTGCTTCACTTTCTTCAACTGGTTTTGAGTCTGAGGTCTTTTGCATCCTCATCACTGCCAGCTCTGCATTGTCAGAAGTGGAAGCTTTGGGTCACTACCCTTCTTGGTTCTAATACCCAGTTTTGGAAGAGAGTCCAACAGCTAGTCCAGTTCACTCTGAGAGGATGGAAAAATTTCCCTATGTGGTCCATTATAACTTACTGCACAATTAAAAGTACAAATTCATTTATCCAAGGGGATGCTGGGCAAATTGATTCTTCCCACTTCTATTTAATTTCTAGTAATTAAATTAAATTAAAATTTAGCTCTCCTAAATTTTGCCCTTATCATAAAACTCTTTAAATGTACCCTGGTCTCTTTCCTAAGCCAAAAGCACTTCCTTGTATATACCACAAAACATTTTCTCATTCCCTTAGCAAACTGATATATCATGGAATGTTGTATTTGCATTAATGAACCCAAGTGATTGTCCCAGTGAATACCACTTCCATCCAGCCCAGGCCAGTTCACAGTGCTTCTGCAGGAAGATCAAAGAAAGACTTTGTGCGCAAATAACATTACATGTAAACTCAAGAGTTTTGAGGTTTAAACTAAAAGTCTCTTCTTTGACCCATGACCCAAAATTCATTTATTTTGAATGTATCATCTGATAAATTTTCATGTATCAAAAACACATATATCTTTAATTTAATTACAGATGACACTGGTGCACAACTCCAATTTTTCAGTCTTGGACTCCATTTTTCAATCTTCCAGAAACTACTTTAGAATATCAGAAAACAAGCAGAATGCATCAAAATGAAACAGTTCAATATAAATATTGTGTACATCTACATAAGGTAACTGAATATTTTCACTTCACTTTTTCTGTGACTTATCCTTATAGAGAAAAAACACGACATCACATTTAATTTCCCAGTTCCATTATACAATATAGGTGTGGTTACCCTTTGAAATTTTAACAGGTTTTTAATTTAAAAAACACAAAATTTTGGAATAAATATTATTTAAAAATCCACCAGATTAATTTTGTTGTTGCTATTTTTCAACCCCTGTTTTTCTATAACTGGGACTTTTACTATTTAGGACAGATTTAAAACTATCACCTTTTTCCCTTCTCAGACTCAGGCCCAAGATTCCGATCTTTTCCATGACCTTATTTTTTTCTTATTCGTACAAAGTTAAATTTCTCTTCTTGAGTTTAAGTCTCTGATATAAAAAAGTATTCATTTAAAACAGCTTAGTTCATATAATATTTAACTTTATATACATAAATTTATATTGTCATCCTATTTTTTTAGCTAAATATACAAAACACATTCAAGCAAAATATTCAAATTCTACAGATATGCTTCTTACCAATAAAGCTTCGTAGTTTCAATTAAGTGTATGGTTTTTGTTTAATTGTTTGCTTGCTGTTGCCTCCCCCCTCAAAAGATACTCATTCTTTAGATTCTAAGATCTCTGAATTTTACATTTTGAATTTTAAAAACGTTAAATATATTAGTAGCCTGCCAAGTGTGGTTTGTTTTGTCTTGCTTTTCTGTTCCTTGTTTTTCTGTTTTGTTTTGTTAATGCACGCACAGTTATTTATGATTATTCATATTTAAATATGTACTCTGGGGGGAATCAGTCTATTTTTATCTGCATCCTGTGACTCTAAAAGTAAGGTTCAGGCAGTGGAAGTGTTGATTTCTGTGAACAGACTTCTCCTGGCGAGGCCCCTTTTCCCGTTCTCTGTGGGACACGGCAGGACTGCCCTTCCTTAGGTGAGGACCCAAACCCATTACTTGTAGGCTGTGCTCTTCTGATCCACGGGGATGTAGTGATCCATCTCAGGGACTTAATCCGATTTCCAGACAATCTGTAGAAAACTTCTTTTCACCAGTGGGGACCTCATAGGAAGGTAGATTTGGGGCTAAGAGTGGAAGTTTACAGCTGGGCTTTCATTACTTTTTAATAATAGTTACATTTTCCCACAAGAAAGTCTTTGAAGAAGTCATCTTTTGCATTTGGTGGCACCATACAGATAGCTGAGAGGATTCCCCTGCATTTTTTCTTCATGCTTTTAATGATTTTGCAATCTCTCTTGCATATCTGTGGGGAAGGCAGTTAGGAATTTGTCCTTTCCAAGGATACCATGACTGCATCTGGCCATAGTTCCAGGTTGAGCCTAGGACCATCATGTTGCAGAAAACCAGTGGGGGTCCACATTTATTTTGTTTGAACAGTGACCCCTGGAGTTAGGCAACAAGGCAGCTCTGTCAGGATTCAGCTACAATTTAGGATCATAACTGATAAACAAGATTAACTGATTAACATGATTAATTTCGTACAATTCAAATTGATACAGAATGGATTACAAAATGGTTTAAAGATGAATGGAAGAGGTGAGGTGCTTCCTTTCCAGTTCCTGAACTTGAATCAAGGCCCGCACATGGTAAATTAATCTAATCTAGGGACAACCAGTCACAAAAGATATTTAGAACAGGAAAGTGTTCTTAAAGACTAGGCAGGCAGACAGACAAACTCAATTAATAGTCTGTTTCTAAAATAACAAAACCTAGGCATCTGTGCAACACAGAAGGGAGGTAAGGAGGTGACATAATAAAGAGGATTAAAAAGCAAAGGATCAGAGTTCTAACCATTTGCTCACTCCCTCCTATCCCGCTGACCACCTCTGCTTTCTCAGGGTTTGTGTTGTTCCAGATTCTATCAAAACCACATCAAATTATTGTGGAGAAAAAGACCACACACTTAGAATTTAAAAATAGGTCCATACTCTTTGATAAGAACTGCATTGCACGAAGGAAGGAAAAGAGTACTCACCGCATCGTAATTAGGTGACCACCACACCCCTGTTTTTTAACACATCAAAATGACAGGCTTTCCTTTAAACATAATTTCAACCTTAGACCCCTTCTTAGAATTGCTTTGTGATCAACAGCAGAAGTGGAGCCTCAGGACACTCAGGTAGGGGAAAGGAGAACTCATGAGCATTAGGGAAGAATATCAAAATCAAATCAATCAAAAACTAACACTAAAAGTGTTAGTTACCAAACCTTAAAAAAAAAAGCTATTTGAAAGAGATGCCTTTGGCAAACCTTTGAAAGGAGGCACAGTGCTCGTATGGCAAAAACACCATGGATCTATCATTTTTGGAGAACTGATTCCTTTATTTAACTATTGGCAAGCAGTGCTGCCTTATTAGGAAGGGATGATTTTTTTTTTCATCAAATCTCATCTACCTGAGGATGGATCAGGGTGGCTCTGGACAGGACCTCTGAGTCCAAGGGAGGTGGGAAGATGATCTGTGGGGTCCCTTCCCTTGCCAAGATTCTGCAGATGCCACTATAACCATCAGACCCCAGAACAAGGAGGAATGAGAAGAGGGGATGGAGGAAAGAAATATACCTGACAGTCAAGTCCCAGTGCAAAACCGCAGGTCTTCAAGGTTGGGAACATCAGCAACTGACATTTCAGTCAGTCTGCATCATTGCCTTCTTGTCATTAATTTTGGTATCTTATGACCAGAGTTCTTTCTAAAGGGATATATTTCCCAAGTCTCCAGTGGGGAACATGAGCCAGAGGAAGTGGGACACCACGAAGTGACTGTAATCCTGGAGTTCGGGAATTCTGCCCCCAGGGTTATGCTAGAGTATTCAAATGCCAGCAGGGTTTTCCTGCCAAGCTGCAGCAACAAGCAGACCACTACCCAAAATAGTATCCTAGAACTCTGCTGGATAAACTGCTGGTGACACAGGTTTAGACAGGATGGAGGGGAGAAACATCACCATGCTTCAGCCATATGGTCTTCCAGCCCCCTTGCCGGCAGGTTAGAACAGTGAAGCCTGTTCTGGAGAATGTCATTGCTGCAGTCCTTGGCGGCCATTAAAACTCAGCTCAACCCTCAGTGCACACATTTCGTGTGAACAGGCAGTACACAGTCCCATGCTCCTGGGTCTCTACTACATTCAGCAATGCAGTAGGGAGGGACTCTTCAGAGATGAATCCAATATTACTGCAATATGACAGATTTTATTCTGACCTTCCTTGAACAAAATATTGACATGAGCCAAATCTCCCTTGTGGAATGCATGCAGCAAATCTTTTTAATTGAGATTAGAGAATCTGTGTAAAGGAGCTTACTCTAAAATTTATCTGCATTATTTATAAGAAGAAATTCACGATTAAATTGTTATCATGAAAAAATATTTAAGTGTAAATATTTTTACACTTAAGAAGTGGAGCTCTTCTTTCCAAGTGTGGCACCCAATACTTATGCAAATTTCAAATGATTTATTTTATTCGTGAAAGCTACTTCACATTGCCCTTTAACAGAGACAATCCTTGTTTAACTAATTCTCACTTTAAAGTAATAAAACTAAATTCTTTTCATAGGGTGTGAATCATACATTTCACTTCTGGAGACCATCTACACACAACTAGTACAAATTAAAGAGGTATCACCATAGGAATCGAATATTGTAACTTGCTGCATGGTTTTGTATTTAGACTAATTGAAAATAATCTCTGCTTGGCCACAAGCCCACACTTTCCCCTATTCTAGAAACACAAAGGTGATGTCTGCTGAGGGAAACAGAGTGTACAGACTTGCTCCTTACGCCAAGACAAATCTAACCCAGGTCAGGTGTATATATACCATGACCAAGAAATGATAAAATAGATTCTCACACTTAAACTCGATTCTAAACAGCAACAATTTCAAAATGCTATTAGTTTAGAAAATATTAATTCCCATTTCACAGGCTTGACTTAAACGCATCATTACTGGAATTAGTTAACATAGATTAGTGTTCATTATATAGATCGTATTTACTGTGTTAATCTCAGATCAACCATATAAAATAGGTAGTCCCATTTTACAGAGTAAGAAATTAAAGCTGAAGAAATTAAAATAGAGCCCAAGTAAAAGACAGAACTGGAATTCATATGGAGGCTGCCTAATTTTCAGGATTATAGCCATAATTATTATATGATTTCTGCTTCTCTTAAGCCCGTGGTAGAATTCATAAACTCTTATATTTGAAAGAGATCTTAAGTGAGTCATTTAATCTAATCCTCCCCCACTGCTCCCACCATGCAGAAATTTCTTCTTCAGTATCTTTAAAAGAAAGAACAACCAGGCTTTATTGGATATTTCCAAAATTGGAGCTTCTTTCTTTGGAAGATAGTTCATTTCATTGCTGGACTATTATAATGGTTAAGTAGATCTTCCTGAATCCAAGATGACATTATAAAGATTTTTTTTCTGACCACTTTCTCCTCTAAAATTCACTAGCAAACAAGAACAAGAAACAGAAATAGAAACTCTAACATCAATGAAATCAGAAGAACTGAATCCGTAAACCCCAAACCACAATGAATGAGGACTACAACACAAGACATAATGGCAAATGATCCCACAGAAAAAGTGTGCTTGACAGAAACGGGGTTGGATGGCCACAGGAAAGGCAGTCAGAAAGTGAAAAGCAAGCTAATTTGCCTGGTAGACTCTGAAAAGACTAAAGAATTTCAAGTTAATACTCAGCAAGTGGTGATACTATCAAAAGTAATAGTAAGGCAGGGGACTACAGTGGGATCATTTGATGGCTAGTCTTTTGTTTGGTTGGTTTTGTATTTGGTTTTTTAACTAGGAGAACAGTTAAACCGAAGAGTCCCCAACTCCACATCACAAAGTCAAGTAACCTCTCTCTACCTTTTTGGGAGACCTGAGGATTGTTCTCTGGAGAAAGTTAACCAAAAAGGTTCTGGACTCAGGGATATGAGGCCCAGAGGAGGACAAGGTGAGGAACAAATTATAAAGTGGGAAGGAGGTTAAATACATGAGTCTCCAGATTAAAAAACCCATTAAGCACCCAACACAATAAATGAAAAAAGGCCCACATCAAATTTTATTATTGTGAAGCTCCATGATATCAGAGATGAAGAGTAGATTCTAAGAGGTTCCAGAGAGGAAAAAAGAAATAGATCATACAAAGAACCAGGAATAAAATTTTAACAAAAAATTTGAAATGAATAGACAAGGGAATAATGCCTTAAAAACTTTGATAGAGATGTAAAAAAGTTTTATCCAAAATTTTTTTTTACATTTTGTAAAAAGGTTTATATCTAACCAATTAATCAAGTAAGTACAAGAGCAGCAAAAAGGCATTTGAGGCGTACAAAGTTTCCCGTAAATGCTTTCTCAGGAAGCCAATAGACAATATGTTTCACTAAATGAGGAAGTAAACCAAGAAAGAGGAAGAATGGAAATTAGGAAACATGAGAAAGGTAAAGGGAATTCCCAGGATGACAGCAAAGGAAGTGCTAGGACCACAGCTGTGCAGCAGACCAAGAAAGTTACCAAACTGGACCAGAGCAGGAAGTCAAGGCTCGGAGGGTGTTCGTATGTGGAAGCGGTATCTCCCAGAAATATTAGAATGTATAAAATTACCTGATAGATTTGATCTTGGAGGAAACTGCATAGAGAGGTATTTTACAGAGTTCTTGTACAGGTTGGGAAGACAGAGTGTTCTCAATACCGAACAAATAAAAAGAAAAGGTAATCATTAACTCCAGGAAAAACAGAAAATTGCAAAAGAATGGAACTATCATCACAGTGTTCTACCTGATTTAGCACTGAACTTTATTTCAATAATGAAAACATTGAATATGAATTAAAAATTGAGATGTAATTTTCTTGAGAAATAAGGAAAGGAAAAGTGGTGTAAATAATTTAAATCTTTACCTATCATTATGGGAAGACAACAGGTAACGTCAAAAATTGATGAGTTGACAGATAGCAATCTAGGTATCTTATTTACAAATGAGAAAGTAAATCACAGAAGCAATATCTGTAATAGTTTAATATTTTTGCCTGGGGAGCTTTGGGGAGCATGGCAAAGTTGGAGCAAGGGATAGTGGGGAGAACAAAGGAATACCATTTCTCGTGATAAGCTTTTTAGTATCATTTTCAACTATTTTCTTGTAATACTTACATAACAATGTTATTTTCAAAAAATAAATTTATTCCTTACAGTAGCTCAAAGATTGATTTTATAATAAAGCACTGAGCTCTATTAATTTGTCTTTTTAGTTACCTACTCCAGTTCTTTGAGCCTCTACCAGGTTACAGATAGATTCTTGGGAGCCATTAGTTAGTGTGTTTGCATATTCATTTTAATTGTAATTAATATGTACAGGCATACCTCATTTTATTGAGTTTTGCTTTACTGTGCTTCGCATATATTGCATTTTTTACAAATTGAAGGTCTGAGGCAACCCTGCATCTAGCAAGTCTATTGGTACCATTTTTTTCTAATAGTATTTGCTCACTTCATGTCTCTGTATCACATTTTGGTAATTCTCCAAATATTTCAAACTTTTTCATTATTATCATATTTCTTATGGTGATCTGTAATTAGCGATCTTTGATGTTATTATTGTAATTTGTTGGAACACCACAAACCACGCTCATATAAGATGTGGAACTTAATGGATAAGTGTTGCCTGTCCACCGACCAGCTGTTTCCCTGTCTCTCTCCTTCTCCTCAGGCCTCCCTATTCCCTGAGACATGACAATATTAAAATTAGGCCAAGTAATAACCCTACAATGGCCTCTAAGTGAAAGGAAGAGTCACACATTTCTCACTTTAAATCAAAAGCTAGAAATGACTAGGATTCGTGAGGAAGCCCTGTTGAAAACCAAGATAGGCTGAAAGCTAAGTCTCGTGCACAAGTTGTGAATGTAAACATTCTTGAAGGAAATTAAAAGTGCTATTCCAGTGAACACATGAATTATAAGAAAGCAAAACAGCCTTCTCGCTGTTAGGGAAAATGTTTTAGTGGTCTGGATAGAAGATCAAACCAGCCACGATATTCCCTTAAGCCAAAGCCTAATCCAGAGCAAGGCCTTAACCCTCTTCAATTCTATGAAGGCTGAGAGAGGTCAGGAAGCTGCAGAAGAGAAGTCTGAATCTAGCAGAGGATGGTTCATGAGGTTTAAGGAAAGAAGCTGTCTCCATCATATAAAAGTATAAGGTGAAGCAGCAAGTCCCTGATATAGAAGCTGCAGCAAGTTATCCAGAAGATCTAGCTAAGATAATCCATGAAGGTGGCAACACTAAACAGATTTTTAGTGTAGACAAAACAGTCTTAAATTGGAAGAAGATGCCATCTAGGACTTTCACAGCTAGAGAGGAGGAGTCAGTGCTTGGCTTCAACGCTTCAAAGGACAGGCTGACTCTCTTGTTAGGAAGAGAAGTTGAAACCAATGCTCATTTACCATTCCAAAAATCCTAGGGCCCTCAAGAATTATGCTAAATCTACTCTGCCTGTGCTCTATCAGTGGAACAACAAAGCCTGAATGACAGCGCATCTATTTACAACATAGTTTACTGAATATTTTAAGCCCACTGTTGAGACCTACTGCCCAGAAAAAAAGATTCCTTTCAAAAGATTACTGTTCATTGACAAAGCACCTGGTCATCCAAGAGCTCTGATGGAGATATACTATGAGATTAGTGTTGTTTTCATGACTGCTAACAAAACACCCATTCTGCAGTCCATAGATCAAGGAATTATTTCAACTTTTAAGTCTTATTATTTAAGAAATACATTTTGTAAGGCTATAGCTGCCATAGACAGTGATTTCTCTGATAGATCTGGGTAAAGTAAATTGAAAACTTTCTGGAAAGGATTCACCATTCTAGATACCTTTAAGAACATTCATGATTCACGGGAAGAGGTCAAAATATCAACATTCACTAGAGTTTGGCAGAAATTGATTCCAACCCTCATGGATGACTTTGAGGGGTTCAAGACTTCAGTAGAGGAAATAACTGCAGATGTGAAATAGAATTAGAAGTGGAGCCTGAAGATGTGACTGAATTGCTGCAATCTCACGGTAAAACCCTTAACATGAGGAGTTGCTTCTTATGTATGAACAAAGAAAGTGGTTTTTTGAGATGGAATCTACTCCTGGTGAAGATGCTGTGAAGATGGTTGAAATGACAGTAAACGATTTAGAATTTTACATAAACTTCGTTCATAAAGCAGCAGCAGGGTTGGAGAGGACAGACTCTAATTTTGAAAGCTCTACTGTGGGTAAGATGTTATCAAACAGGATTGCATGCTACAGAGAAATCATTTGTGAAAGGAAAAGTTAATCAGTGCGGCAAACTTCACTGTTGTCTTATTTAAGAAATTACCCCAGCCACCCCAGCCTTGAGCAGCCACCATCCTGATAAATCAGCAGCCAACACTGAGGCAAGACCCTCCATCAGCAAAAATAGTCCAACTCACTGAAGGCTCAGATGATGGCTAGCATTTTTTACCAAAACAGTATTTTTTAATTGAGCTATGTACACTGGTTTTTTTTAGACATAATGCTATGGCACCCTTAATAGACTACAGTACAGTGTAAACATAACTTTTATATACACTGGGAAACAAAAAAGTTCATGTGACTTGATTTATTGCAATATTAGCTTTATTTTGATGGTCTGAAACTTAACTCGCAATATCTCCAAGGTATGCCTGTGTAAGTCAATTCTGGATTATCTGGGTAGCTGTCATTTCGGTGCTACCATGTATATCGTTCATTTTGTGCCTTCATTATCATGTGTACATCTAGTTAAGTTAGCACCAATTATTTTAATAATTGCAGGAGGATGAGAAAGAGCAATAAATGATGCATTAATATCAAAGGAAGTCCAGTTGAAATTATGGCAGGTCATATGAATGAAACTTATGTAGTAATCTGAATGGACCAAGTGTTGATGAAATTGAGTCATTTCATAAAGCCTATTGTAGAAGAGTGCCAGGAACGCAAAAGGACCAGTAGTCAGTACCATATTCATGTTGCAAGTAGCAATTTGGGTTCAGCAAAATATTATCTGTCACATAAAAGTAATGTTGTAATTTTGAATTGTATTTATTGGTTCTGTAGGGTTTTCTAAATAATATTTTTTTAAATTGTATCATATAATAACTAAGTATCAGAAGTTTATACCTATTTTTACATCAGTATATATTGGTACAAATAATATAACTTGTTTCAGTCATGGTGAGTTCTTTTTCTTCCTTTAAATTAATTTCAACATTAAGTTATTCTGTTAAGAGAGTACGTACATTACTTAAATTTGAGAAGCACTGGCTTATTGTTTGTATTTACTGAGAGATCTCTCCGGGTTGGTTTGCTACAATCCAATATGAAATATCACTCACTGTGGCGCTCACCAAGTACTCATTAACTTCGAAGGAAGTACTTTTTTCTCTCACCCGTTTTAATTCACCAACTTTATTATCAAATGATGTAGCAAACAGCTTCACTGTCTCCCTCTCTGGAATTTCTTTATCCTGTCCTCCACTTACTGGGTACTCATCTATCTATAACCTATGCCTTCCCTGAACTCGGAGAAAGGGGTGAAAAAAAGTTGGGGAGTAGGATATTTCAGTTTCCTTTTGCTACTGTAACAGGTTACCACAAATCTAGTGGCTTATAAACAACACAAATTTCTTCTTTTACAGTTCTGGAGGTCAAAAATCCAAAATGAGTTTCACTGGGCTGCAATCAGGTGTCAGCAGAATTGCATTCCTTCTGGAGGATCTCAAGAAGAATGTGCTTCCTTGTCTTTCCCAGCTTCTAGGGGCTCCTCACATTCCTTGGCTTGTGTCCCTCCATCACTCTGACCTCTGCTTGGATCATCAAATCTTCTTTTCTGACGCTGACCCTCCTGCTTCCCTCTTTCATTTACAAGGACCTTTGTGATTACAAGGGACCCACCCAGTAATTCTGGATAATCTGTCTATCTCAAGATCCTCAACTTGATCACATCTGCAAAGTCTCTTTCACCATGTAACATAGCATATTCACAGGTTCCTGGGATTAGGATGTGGAAGTCTTTCTGGTGGCATGATTCTGCCTAACACAGTGGGTATCAGTATGCCCAGCCAGTCCCAAGAGCAGAAACTCTGATGGGGGAACCCAACTTGGAAAAGTGTGGGAACACATTCTCCAGAAAGAGAAGAAAAGGGGAATGGACGTAGGTTAAGAGAAAGAGGCATTATATGGTGAATGAAGAGGAGGTTCTTCTTCTGACGAGGATTAAGGAACAGGTTGAAGGCTTGAGAAGGTGGGAAAGACTTGGAAAAGTCGCTGTGGAAGGTGGGAAAGCCTGCAACTAAAGAAAAAGCAACTGCTTCCCCAGGACTTATCTGAGTAAAGGCAGTTACCTGAGTAAGAGGCGGGGTCTGAGGTCATGCCAATTAGCATGTACATGAAGATGGCACTAAACCCAGTGCCAAAAGAGCTGTCTAAATTTTTATTTCAAATTTTAGAACGAAACCAAACAATGACATCAGAATTAAAGTGCTTCTACCATCTCCTTTTTGTTATGCCATGTTTCTTCTTTTTCCTTGATTCCTTTAAGAAACTTGACACTAATTAAGCTAGCATAAGAAGGTGGTAAAAAAAGAAGATGAATCATAGACCACACTGGAAATAAACCAAGAAATAAGAAAAACTGATCTCTGCCCCAAAGAACAACAATGGTGAAAAACCGTGCTAGCAAAGGGGCTATGTACTGAGAGTTTAAATTTTTTAAAGGACAAAACATGGAGTCTGATAAGATGTACCAGCTGCTTCTCTTTTCTAAGACATTTGCCCAGGAGACAGCTACTAAAGCTTGGGTGTATTTCTCTCTTGCGGTGTCACAGGATGTTCCTCTCCCCTCTCCACCCCCTCCCTGCTCTCCTGCTGCGTGTGTGTGTGTGTGTGTGTGTGTGTGTGCGTGCGCGTGTGTGTATGTGTTTGGTTTCTCTCTCCCTCGTAGGAACTCAGCCCCCGCCTGTCTCCCGCTGTTGCTGCTGCTCTGACTAGCTTGCTGCCTCTTGCCTCTTCTTTCTCTCTCTGCTTAGCGCCTTGCCTTCTGGTAAGTATGACAAACACTCCCCCGAGCCCTGTGAGATGATGTAGGGTGCGGTTTGTGGTGTTCGAAACTTGCAACTTTGAGACTGCCAGTGAACTGTTGAAGAACTTTCCATTGTTTTATTTACAATTAAAATGTGTTGCTCAGGAAGGGATGTGTGTGTGGTAATCTGTTGGGACTGCCAGGACAAGTGAAAAATTCTCTCTCAGAGGAGGCAAAAGATGGGCAATGAAGTTTATAGAAGATAAAACAGAAATAATTTCTTGCTGTAAAATTGATTGATATAGAAAGAGACAATTTAAAAGTAACAGAGTTCTTTGACTTTGTTTTTTTCCTCTTGTGGATTTGTCTTGAGGCTACTTTTAGGAATTGAGTTGTCCTGTGGTTTACGACGACTCAGTTATTCTGTTTTAAAGTAAATGTGGAGCATGAGTTTAAAAGAGATCCATGGACTTAATATAAAAAACATCAATGATTATGGCTTCTGATGAATGAAGAATAAATCAAATACAAACAAAACACTTGCATTTAGACTAACCACACTAAAATTCCTATGGACAGTCGGTTTTAAATTCATTGCTTTGAAGTTTGGTTTACTTTAGATTTTATTTCATCTTCAGGAGGCTCCCTAACACTTTAAAACCCACATATGGGTTTAAACCAATAAATGTTTACTGTTTTCAATTTGATTTAAAAAGTATTCTCTTCCCTTGATTTCCAAAGATGAAGTGCTAAAGGCCAGGGCTCCTTTTAGAAGAGCTTAAAATAACTTCTGGCTGGACAGCAGGTGCCATGTGTCTTTCTCCAAGTTCAGGGGAAGTGTAAGTTATATATAGATGTGTGTGCCCAACAAGCAGGGGTCAGGATAAAGAATTCCAGTGATGAAGACAATGAAGCTGTTTACTGCATCGTTTGATAATAAAGATGGTGAATTAAAATAAATGAGAGAAAAAATACTTCCTTCAAAGTTAATGAGTACTTGGTGAGGGCCACAGGTAGGTGGCAATGTCTGTACACTGAACTTTCTGCTCATGTCTGCATTCGAGCATTTGACGTCGCCTGCCCTAAGAACCAGAGGAGGAAGCTGCATGGTACACGGAGCAGTGGGCTTTAGTTTTCGCTTTCACGCCGCCGCAACAGCAACACCTGCGTGTTATTAGGGCCCTGCTGCTAATCAGCAGCATCACCATTAAATATCATTTACAAATAAAACGCACCATAACTTAAAGGTCTAAGCCAAAGGTATTGCAACACTAGAAATGGTGACAGCCAGAAACCCCCAGCCCATTCCTCACCCCCTATTTCCAAAGAGCCCACATTATACCCGGATTATTCCCCTAGTTCATTCCCTCCCTGCTTCTTAGACATTTCTACTTCTTAAAAAGTATTGTTATCCTAGAGCTCCTTGACTGAGACAAGAAAGTTGTAATCTGTTTTTTTTCTAAGAGAAAGTCAGTTTTTATATCAGAACAAAAAGGTATAGAAACTCAAGGAATTGTTATTATGAGCATCACCATGTTTCCATACAAGTTCATTAGGTAATTTATACCTTTCCTCATTCTCTCTTATTCCAAAAATGAGGCTGGTTTGAACCTCAGAAAAAAAAAAAGTGTTTTTCTGATTGATAATTACACGTTGCTCATTTGGGAAAAGGAAAATACCAGACAAGCAAGTATCTCCTGTATCCAATATAATAATTCATTTATATTAATGGACTCATACTAATCAATATGGATTAAAATAGAGTTTAGAATGTTATCATTATGAATGATTTTAGTAAGGTCAATGGCTCTTGTATTCAATGTTTTAACTTTGGGGAAAAAAGCACCAATTTAAATTTAAACATTAAATGTATACATCTATGTATTTATAACAATTGTAAATCTACATAGAATTATATAAGAGAATGGTAACACAAACTGGCTATTCTAAGCAAAATGACAATTATGACCATGAAAAACGGTATCTTGAATTACTCTGTTAACGTCAATAATAGGAGATACTATCGGAATTTAAAGACCAAAACCAAAAATATGCTAATAGTATGACTCGATTTGGAAAGATGCTTCTCACTGTTCCTACTCAACTAATTGCAATATTGATGGTTTGTGGAAGTACATTCATTCTATGTTAGAAACTGTAATTAGTAGGTGCCCATGTGGGAGTAGCCTTACCATTTACCTGTAACTGGGTTAACTACATCAACCCTGGCTGTGCTTACCACCAGATACCACTCCCAGTATGGAGACCAATCAGTCTGCACAGCTGTCGGGGGAGCCACAGTCAACACCTGTGGGGGACAGCGCAGTACTGCCCAGTCAAAATGGCCTGGAGAAGCAAGATGATCAGGACTCCTCAACCCCACTCCCAGCACCGGAGGAGGAGGCAGGTGTGCAGCCTGAACGGGGAGCCCATGATATCTCTGAAGAATTGAACCGACAACTGGAAGACATCATTAACACGTACGGGTCTGCTGCCGGCACGGCAGGGCAAGAGGGTCCCACCACGGCCAAGGAGCAGCCTGAGAACACAGAACCACCCGACAACGAGGACAGGGGCTGCGAGGAGACCACTGAAGAGACAGAGACAGACCCTCCGGCCTCTGGAGAGCCACCCACAGCCAAAGAGCCTGTCAGCAGCAAAGAGCAAAAACTGGAAAAGAAAATCCTAAAAGGATTAGGCAAGTAGTCACGTTCTAATGTATGACTTTTCTTTGAATTATTCCTAAAAAGGGGCACTTCCTCCAATCTTTGCTAAGAACCACATCTCATATTTGGATTTTACCACAATAGCTTCCTTCAGGATCACCAGTACCTTACTGTACTTATCCTCAGCCCCTTAGTAGTGTGTTCCATTACTACATATATAAAATATTTTTTAATTTAACAAAGCTCTTCAGAAATGTATTAATTATAGAATGTTGAAAATCTCAGAAAACAATTTTACTCCCATTAGTCCACTGGTTCAGCAAATATTTACTAATGCCTAGTCTTTATGAGGTACACAAAGGTAAAAAAAGTCTTTGGTTAAGGAGCTCTAGGTCTGGAGAGAAAAATAGACATGTACACTAATTGTTATATAGGATAAGTGCTACAACAGGCACAGGAAAATTGTTAGGAGAGCATGGAGGATTGGTAACACCAAAAATGACAGTGAAAGAAGGATGAGAGAGTTAATTTTTTAGCTGTAAGTGAGAGCATGTTACTGCACATAGAAGCGTCCCTCTGCCCGTCTTGGTGAATTTCACTGAAACACTCACTACAATCGCCACCTCCTATGTGATACTTTCCCTGACACGCCCAGGGAGAGTTAGCAACACCTTCCGTAGTTCTCCATGAAATTTTCTGCAGCAATCATTTGTTTATACACCTGCCTCTCAAGCTGGAGGAGGAATCTATTGAGACAGTGGTCACATCTTACTCATTTCTGGAAGACAGTGTAGAAGAGTAAAAGATCATGGGCACTGGAGTCAGAACTGGGTTCAGACCTCAGTGAACAGGTTACATGTAAACCCCAAAGTATGTCTATGCTGTCATAGGACCTCACTTTGGTGCTTGAAACCACTGCTGGCAATGCTTTCAAGAGGGGCTAAAAGACACATTCAGACAGCTACTTTACGTACTCAGCATAAAGATTAACCCAGATAACACCAAGTTCTAAAGTGCAAGATTAGAATCATTTTAGTGTTTTGGAACTCTGGGAAACAGAATAAAGTTGCTCTGTGTTACAGAGCTATTTTTTCTTCTCTATCCAAGGCATCTGAGAAATAACCTTTTGCATTAGTCATTGTTAAACTTTCCATAAGATAAAACAAAATCACATCGCAGAGGTAAATGATTTTAAGTATTCCTAACCAGGAAAGTTCTTTGGCTTTATCACTTTGAAACTACTTCTACATAGGAATTTGTATGTGTTATAATGGGGGGATAGGTATGAAGAAAGCAGGAGTGAAGTTAAAGATGACCAATTTTGGTTTCTACTCTGTCTTCCATGAGTTATTTCAAAGTCTGTATTAACCTCATACTTACCAAATAATCAAAAAAATTTTTAGAGAAAAAAAATTTCACAACTAATTCTGCCACTTTCTATAAGTTACCAAAATTCAACTGAATGTGTTTATCAGAACCAATGTTTGTGATCAGAGTGCCCAGGTGGGTCCACTCTAATTACATGTGTATAAGCTGCTGACACTTTCATGCTGTTCCTCTGAACATTATCAGTATATTCTTCTAAACATTGTACTATTTCAGCTATATTATGAGTTAAAACAATATTTTTAAGCTAATTTAAATATTTTAAACATCATTTCAATTATCTGCAAGTGGTTTTAACAGGTTTCTTGGCTATTTATCAATTAAATGATACTACACTATGGTCTAGACCAATGATTTCAAACTTACTGTGCATTGGAATCAAATGCAGAATTTGTCAAAAATGCTGTTGCTGAGCAGGGAGATTCAGAATTGGTAGGTCTGGACTGGGGTCAAGGCACCCTAGGTAATTTTTTTTTTTTTTTAATTTATTTATGGCCGTGTTGGGTCCTCGTTTCTGCGCGAGGGCTTTCTCTAGTTGTGGCAAGCGGGGGCCACTCTTCATCGCGGTGCGTGGGCCTCTCACTGTCGCGGCCTCTCTTGTTGTGGAGCACAGGCTCCAGACGCGCAGGCTCAGTAATTGTGACTCATGGGCCCAGTTGCTCTGCGACATGTGGGATCTTCCCAGACCAGGGCTCGAACCCTTGTCCCCTGCATTAGCAGGCAGATTCTCAACCACTGCGCCACCAGGGAAGCCCCCACCCTGGGTAATTTTGACACAAACAGATTGTGGAAGCAATGGTTCTGATGCTTCAGAAAGTTCTTCCTCCACCCATTTGGAGAAAATATAAAGTGCCAGCTGTGGTCTTCTTTTAGAAACTATTTGGAGCTTTTATAGAATATTAGTATGTCATTCAATCCATACCTAAAGATATATCTTTAGTCTTTGCTTACATATTTGATCAAAGATGAGTCTTTAATTATTGTATGTTTATCAGATAACATTTGCTTTATGGATATTTTTGAGATACCGAAATGTTCTGACTCTCTAACCCCAAATTTTCCAAAGTATATACTTTGGGATATTTGAGATTTCAGACCAAGCTTGTTTCCTAACTGCCAGAATTCTCTGACCTTTAATATATACGATAGTGAAAAATCTCCAATAGTGATGGGCACAGTTTACAACATTTCCTAAATTTACTGGACCAAAAACACCCTTCTTTCACAGAACACCTTTGAATATTTGGGAAATGTCTCTACAACCCAAGCACTCAAGACCTGTTTTTCCTTTACAGGCTGCATATCCTCCCACAGTTAACACATTATACACTGGAGCAGTTGCGGGAACACTTTAAAATCTCTTTAGTTGGTGGAGTCACTTTCTCCTTGGCATTGACCAAAATAAAAAACAGATTTCACATTAGACAGCACCATGACATGTCCTCTTAACATCTAAGTATCCCCCTTCCTTCCCCCACCCCATCTTCCAGCTCACAAGTGTCTTATTAATCTCTTCTCTGTCAACGTTATGTGGGCTGCACAAGTCCCACATAGTAAGAAGCACAAAACAATGATAAAATGTAATATCCCTTCTGATATTTAGATTGATAACTGATTGAGTAGGAATTCATAGGTTTGAAGCATAAACCCACGAGAAAAACAAAGCTGATCCACAGGTCCATTCTGAGCTCAGAATCTATCTAGTCAACCCACTGATTTACTGAGAGGGAAATTAAAGCCTAGAGAGTTTTAAAGTCTGCCCCCCCAAAAAAATCATTCAACTAATTGATGTGGTTGTGAGATTAGTCATAAAGAAAGCAAGGTGCAGACCTGAAGTCACTAATATTACAGGGCCAAAGATATATAAAAATAATTGGTATGTTGGTTGAGGAGCATTTAATTGAGCTATAGTTCAGTTAATTGGTTTCATCTTTCCAGTGACAGGTGAATTTCAGTTCTACCTTCTGAGTACCATCTTGACTAGGACATTGATTTTCTAAAATCTTTTCGGCCATTGACTTACTCTGCCTTAGAATGGTCACCTTCCCAGGTAGTCTGTTTTATAAGATTTTAGCTTGATTTTTCTCTAGTTTCACTCTGAGAAGGAAATAAACTGTTGCTTTGATACAAATGCTAAATTTTCTGGAAGAAGTGGTAGAAAACCAGAAGAATTTAGGAGAGAGAGGAATCCACAGAGGCTGAAGGGTCCATGAGTAGATTCATAGAGAAGCTCAAACTTAGGCCAGATCCTGAAAGGAGAGGAGGGTTTACAGGAGTAAGTGAAATAAGGGGAAAAAAAATTTGTCTTGGGCAAAATGATTAGTACTTTCTTCTGACCGAAGTTGGGAATGGATGTATTTATTTCTTACTGCTTTTTCTGATATTATTCTTTTTTATTGTAAGGTTTTGCTTTATTTTGTTTTCCCTGGAATAATCTCCTCATTATTAGGCTCAAAGTTGTTTTCTTTTTAAGAAAGTTTTCTTTATAGTTACAGCTAAGAAATTGCTAGCAGTTTAAACACATAAAGCCGATTTTTCCTCTTGTGTCTGACACTGTCACCAAATGCCCCCATTTCCTAAAATTGTAATTATAGCCTTTCTTAGACGATGAGTGGGTCTCTGTCTGTGCCCCTCCTCAACATAATCCCACACAGCACTCTAGTCCAGTGACACCAATGGACGTTTACAAATTAAGCTCTCTGATGTTACAAAGTTACGGATTCCATACATGCTTGTCTCCAGCTTCTTGGATTTTTTTGTTGAAATCATTTTTGAAGGGTGGACTGATGCATCTGAATGTTAAACTTCTATACAAAATAAGAGAATATGAGAGCAGAAAGACACCTCAGTGAGTGTGACAATTAAAATAAAAACAAAAAAACACCTGTTCTCATCATTAAAGAAAACAAAAGGGGGAGAAGATACTGAATGTGGAGAGAAAAAGAGACCCACTGGACTCACTCAAGACACGATACGGTTTTCTACGTCGATACTCACACTGAGAGGTATATACTAAGCATACATTACATGTCACACGGGAGAGTGAGACCTGTCTTCCCTCTAGTTGATCACAGAGTTGTCTTCTGGACAGTGTTTACTTGACTTACATGATATTAGTGCACAGGTTGGCTTTGTTCCATTATTACCAAGATTTACTAAACACTTGCCATGGGCCAAACACTGTGCGGGGTCCTGGGCCAAATCTGACCAACAGGGTAGTCTCCTGCCTTTAATGGATGATCCTCCAACTCAGGACAGCAGTCATCACGTGAGCACAAACTGAAGACAAGGGTGAGGGGATGGCCTGACCAACACAAGCCCGTCCCTGCTGCTACAGAAATCACTCAAAGCCACGCCAGGTGGCGGCGGAGCGCAGAGCTTACCAGTTTAAAGGCAGTGTTATGCCACAGGCCATATTGGATTGCTGGTGGGGCACCACTCACCCCCACCTTCTCCCCTGTCTCAGACTGTGTCTCTAATCTGAGCTGACTCACTGGGCAAATATAGATGAAACCAGCTGTTAGGAATGAGGTCACTTTTTTCAAATAAAGTTTCCTTTAATTTCTCTAGGTTTCCCTGGCATCAAAATTCCACATGGGAGTGGAGTGATTTAGAGCAAGTAGACAAACCTTGGATTCAAGCCTTGGCTCTGCCAGTACTGATTATGTAACTTTGGACTTCTCTGGGCTTTCGATTCTTAATCTACAAAATTAACCAGTTCTCTGGGTGCTCTTTGAAGTTCCTTCTAGACCTAAAATTCTTTGATGCCGTTAGAGTTACCAGTTTTAGCAAATGAAAGTTCAAGCTGCCCAGGGAACTTTGAATTTCAGATAAACAAACCATTATTTTTTACTACGAGTGTGTCCCATGTCCTGTATTTCATCTGGCAACCCTAATTCCATGATATATCTGCCTCTTCAGGATGAAAGCAAAAATTCCAGCAAAGGAGACATGGCTGTTCTTGAGGGAGAGGCTGTCAAAGTTGTTAATATTCTTAAGCAGATTTATATCAGGGAACTTGGGCTCCACTGTATGGTCTGACCTCCCAACCCTGATTAGAAAGGGTGGCTGTCACAGGTGGGTGAGGACGGGGCAGCTGCTCCACCTTGACCCTACTGTTGGCAAAGATACATTCAGTGGTACACACACGTAGGCCTCGGGGTCCGGCTCCTGCCTACAACGCTCAGCCCAGTGGGCACTGAAAGACAAGATTTCCAGGCATCACAGAAAGGCTGACCAGGCAGTTTGAGCTGAAGAGGACAAAAGGAAGAACAATGGGGAAAGAAAAGAAAGAATCTGAGGCTCACTGTCAAATAATCATGAACAGATGAGTTTTTAAATGTAGCATAAACTCCAACTGGAAACAGAAAATGCAACTGCCAACAGAGATTAAGGCCTGGGTGAGAGAAGGGAAGACCCAGGGAGGCTAAATCTGCAGCCAGAGAGACACAAAAAGGCCTGTGAAAAAGGCCCTGCCATGTCTTGGGTCCATTTTCTCTATATTTTGACTTTATTCCCCACTTGTTAGGAAATACAATCAGAGTCATTCCACCCAAACTTCATGGAGTGGGCTCATGCACAGAAACAAGAGAATTGGTTCCCCCCCAAAAAAGAGCAAAGAGGTACTAAAGGAACAAAACCAAAAAAACGGGCAGACTAAACTGTCATGTTTCTCTGCTTTGGGCTGGAATTTTAACAGCTCCATGTATTAATGCTGGCTGTTTCACAGTAGTCAGATATTTGGATAGGCTGGTTTGCTTCTTTTTTTTAGATAATTAACATGGGGAAGTGGGTGATTTATTCTTTCATAAAGTCAGTGTTTTTTATTCTTTTGAATATTTTCAGAATGTTCAAAATCCCTTGGAATATTTAGAACATGGGGGGAAGTAACAAGAATGGAATCTTGGGATGAAAATTTGGAGACTACCCTTATAGCAGACATTTATTGAGAATTTACCATGAGCCTGACACTGTACCACACATTTTTACAAACTTCTCATCTAATCACTTATTCTGCAAAATAGGTATCATTCCTTCATACAGGGGGAAAAAAACCAAAATTACATCTGCAGCTCAGACAAGTGAAGTGGCTTGGCCAAGGCTGGACAGCAGCTAACAAGCAGACAACCTGAGATTCTAACTCTTATCATCTGACATCAAGTTCAACACTTATTTTTTAAAATGTCTTTATGGTTTTTGTTTTCTTTTAAGGCAAAGAAGCCAATCTGCTAATGCAAAATCTGAACAAGTTGCAAACTCCTGAGGAAAAGCTTGATTTTTTATTCAAGAAGTATGCTGAATTGGTAAGTTCTTTGATTAGCCCTTTTTGTCAGGAAGATTCAAGCTCTGGTTAGAGCTGAGAAAAGGATGCTGTTAGTTTTTCAGGTATATCATTATAGCTGGTTACCTCAGACAAGTCAAAGCCAGAATTCATAAAGGCAGAATTTTTAAAAAAGAAAGAAAGAAATAAAAAGAAACAGAAAAACTGAGGCATAACAGCAAAAGGAAGAAACAGGATACAGTTGGAGTCTACTCCACCTTCAATTATGTGCATAATTTGGGAGATGGAAGAGAGAATCATAGATAATTAAAAATTGTGAATATTTAAAAGTTCTTTTTGCCTTTGCAATAAAACAGAAACACACTAGAATAAAGGCAAACTTTCATCCGGTTCTTGTACACAGATTTTTTGAGGGGGTGGTCCCCTCAGGAAGGCAGAGGGTTGAGTTAATCCCACCCCTCAGTTTGTGACACATTCTCATTTATTCTTGATGACTTTATTGATTGATTCACTCATTCATTCTCTTTGATCTACATTCTTCTCCTTGTCCCCCACGATGACAAAGCATATGACATGGATCGTTTTGTTTCTGGTTATAGGTCCTCCCATGCAGTCTCCCTCTCAATAAGGTAGGACCACTGGCAGGAAGGGAAGCCACTCCCAGCCTGCAGAGAATCTGTGAAGTGGATGGTCTCCTGGCCAGTACTCTTATAATAGGCCAGTTGGAAGAAAGAGGAGGGTTCAGTGAAGCCAGCCCCCCAGTTTCAGTGAACCCTCACAAAAACTGGCTAAAGGAGTTGCACCTGAGGTCCGTGCACCACCCCTGAGGTGTACGAGACCCACTGAGGAGATGTGGTGTCCTCTCAAGTGAGGCTGGGCAATGTACCTCTCTCTCATTTCTGCTTCTTTTCCTCATTTTTTTCCACTTTCTTATTTCTTTTGGAGAAGCAGTGACAGGAAAATGAAACTTAAGCCCCTACACACAACAAAACAATTCCTCCAGGCAGTAGATTGAACTGCCCCTGAAGGCAGATTTACCTTACAGCAAAGAAGCTTAAGAGTCAGTGCCTCTCACTTGCATGGGCCCCTCTGAGGCCCTGAACATAATTCTCTTTTTTTAATTTTTTCCTTTTTTTTTTAAAGAAGGTCTCCAAAACTGAGACCCACAAACCCCTCAGGTCTCTGCCTGCATCTTGTCCCTATTGATGGAGTAGAGTTTAGTGAGTGACTTGTTTTCCTTCTTTTTCTACTCTAATTTTAGCACTGTGATCCCTATTTATTCTTTCCTTTCTTCCTTGTACCTCGATGCATCCTGTTATGCTGAACTGTCATGCAATAGACCCAGAGAAATTCTGAAACCCTGAATGACTAGTGATTGTTTAACTCTACCAACAATACTTTTAAATTATTTTTTACTCACATAAAGCACATCACAATAATATAAGGAAAATGCTGAATACACAAGTAAAAATATCTCTAATCCTACAATCTAAAACACAATCGTTGATTTATCTGTCTTCCTTTCCAGTTCTGCCATACATTCAGAGATACCTTTTGTATAACTACCATCATAAGGTGCATATAATTTAGTATCTGTTTTTTTGGCTCATATGACAGACATTTTCCCATGTAGTTTGTAGTCTTCATAATTATATTTTGTCAAAGCTATGTAATTTTCCATTAATTGACTTTATCTACTGGTTCTCTAATTTGGGGACATTTAGACTCCTTCCAGTGTTTGTTCTACCAAATACTGCCGCAGTGAACATCATCATGCATGAGATTTGTTCGTTCTCTTTTATGACCCTAGAAAAAAGTTTCAGAATTGGGATTACTAAATCAAGCAGTATAAATGCTTTTTTTAATGGCCATATTGTTTCCCAAAAGAATGGTAGAAATTTATAAAGCAAGTATTAGTGTATCAATTTTATTGCAACTTGTTTAACATTGGCTGTTAAACCACTCGTGAACAATTTCAGTGCCATAAAATGGTAGGTGCCAAATTTAATATTTTTCCCCCAAATCTGGCCCCATCCTCACCTGTCCATCCTTGCTCTTTTCAATAATTACTACATTGATTTCCCTTTGCCCTTCAACTTACTCACTCATACCAAGGCCATTCATATTTAGTTCCTAGTGCCATGTTCCATACTTAGATGAACTGGGCATCTTCTAGACTACTACTCTTTATGGTGCTGTAGCCCCACAGCAGAATATCAGGAAAGAACCACTTATCCAGTCTTTCCAAGATTTTCTTCATGAGCCAGGGCTGTTCACCCTGGTCTCCAGGAACTCCCCAAGCCCACTCACTCTCCTAGCCAAGAAGTCAACTCCACAGAGGTTATTTTTCCAGAAATTCTACTCAATTCAAGTCTTACTATACTTTGGCACTTTTATCATACCCTATAATAAACTTTTAAACTCAAAATATCATTCTAGAAAAAATGAAAAGGAGAAAATTGACCCCCAAACCCCATTACATATCCTTTTCAGAAAGGAAAAATTATGAAGAATTTCAGTCTTTTACTTGGACACTAAAAGCTATTTTCCCTGCTCACTGATTCAGATATTAATACAGAGAGTGTCTGAAATACAAGTGTTAACATAGAATAAATCATTAAATTCAAGGCTGTGAATCAAACTGTCACCCTAGCTCACTCATCCTTACAGATTCTAAATCCTGTAATATCATCAACTATTGTACTTATTAATAAATAAGGATAAGTTCATTAATAAATAAGGACACCTCATGACTAAATTAAGAAATGACCTGGAAGAAATATTTTTTGCAAATTTCCTCCATTTAAAAGTAGTTACAACGTTACTACTTGGCCTTAATTTTACTTTTTTCACTTAATAATAAAAAAAGAAAGAGAGAACAAGAGAAATTCCAGATAAAAATCTTATGTGCCTGTTAGAATTGTACAGAAGACACATGTCTAAGGGTATTATTAAATCACAAGGCCAGCATTTGACTGAAGTTGACCCAGCTGCAATATGTTTGCTTTCATTCATTAAGAAAACCCATATGCATTCACATAAATCTGAAGTATTGAACAAAATTAGCCACACTCTAAAAAAAAATCGTCAGCAAGTTAAGGGGTTCTATTTAGAGCAAAGCAAGACAGACCTAGCTATATTTCAGATGTGTATGATCCTGCCTTAAAACTAGAACATTTAAATGGCCAGTGAGGTATAGCACAAATCATCTCTTCCAACTTATGAAACACATGCAAGGTATCCTCCTCCTGATGCTCAGATAAATCCACACATAGGGCAGTGTTCCCCCAAACAGGGGAAGTTTTGCCAACCATGGGCCAGTAGGCCATGTCTCTGGAGATACTCTGGATGTCACAGTTGGGGGTGCTACTGGCATCCGGTGGGTAGGGGCCGGGGAAGCTGCTAAACAGCCTACAATGCAGGGGACAGCCTCCACAGCAAAGGACGATCTGTCCCCAGATGTCAACAGTGCTAAGGTTGAGAAACCCTGACAAATGGTTTAATCTTCCAAAGGTAAAGTCTGAACCAAAACGGCAATAACAATAATAACAACATATAAATTTCAAGAAAGGACAATAGGTCATGTAAAGTACGAACACAAGTATGAGAAGTTTCACCCCTGTCTCATAACTATGGTGCAAAATGAGGTTAACATGAGAAATATATAATAAAATATAATTGGTTTTCCAATTGAACCTCAAGAAGGATACCAATTTCAATCAGTATTTATAGTAATATGGACTTAGATTTTCCTGATGCTAATTCTCACGAATAAGTAAAAACTACCCTGAAGTACGAAGATAGAATATCATGTATGAATACCCCCAGCTTAATCTGGCAAGGGTTTATCACGGACATTTCAGGCTGATGGGAGGGAGGGAGGAAAGGATTAAAATAAGATATAAACTGAAGAAAGTGTGACCGTCCTGTTCATCTAGTTCAGAAAGAACAAATGCTTTTTCAAGACAGGGTAACTGAGACATGTATCAGGGCTCACGCTGTGTGTGTATCCATTTGCATCTGGCTCCGCGAGGTACCAGGAGCACCCAGAGGCTCCCAGGCCTTTTCCTCTTCATTAGCCAACAAGGTCATTATTAGGACGAGTGCCCTCCTGGCCTATGCACCATTCAGGTTCTAAGGGAACTAAGTGCAGCGGAGGAAATGGGTCTGGAAAAAGGCTCCAGCTTGCTCGTGGCCACACTGATCTTCAATCTGGGATCCACACTCCTACTACGCTAGTCTCTGGAGGCTGAACCCCAAATTCCCCCCATTCCAACTAGATTTCCATAAAAATGTGTTGCCAAATTTACCAGATAAAAATACAGAACGCCCGGGCTTCCCTGGTGGCGCAGTGGTTGAGAATCTGCCTGCCAATGCAGGGGACACGGGTTCGAGCCCTGGTCTGGGAAGATCCCACATGCCGCGGAGCAACTAGGCCCGTGAGCCACAATTACTGAGCCTGCGCGTCTGGAGCCTGTGTTCTGCAACAAGAGAGGCCGCGATAGTGAGAGGCCTGCGCACCGCGATGAAGAGTGGCCCCCGCTTGCCACAACTGGAGAAAGCCCTTGCACAGAAAAGAAGACCCAACACAGCCATAAATAAATCAATAAATAAATAAAATTTTTTAAAAAAATACAGAATGCCCAGTTAACTTTGCATTTCAGGTAAACCAACATTTTTTTTTTTTTAGTAAAAGTACCTTCCATGCAATACTTTGGATATACTTTTACTAAAAACTTATTCCCTATTTATTTGAAATTCAAATTTAACTGGGTGTCCTACATCTTACCTGGCAACTCTACCTCAGAACTTCAGCATCGCGAGATGGAAAGCCCAGGGGTTCATTGGTTTCATTTTCCATGCCACCCTTGATTTCGATACTTTAGCTGTGGCTGCTGGAGGAGTGTGAAAAGTGGCCCCACCTGTGCTCAGCAGAAACAAGTGTCATGGTTTATTCACCATAAGCACAGAGGGTGAGGGAGATGGGCAGGGAGCAAGGCTTGTTAAGCATACTTGCCATGTGTGCTGTTGGGTTGTGCAGTGGCTATTTCTGAAACTTTGGTGACAGATCATCAATCCTTAAGTAGTCGAGGGGTACATTCTCCGCTCCCCCTTTCTCATAACCACAGACTTCATCTTCTGTTTGCTAGGAAGCTGCTTTTCGCTTTCCTACTTTTAAAAATAGTTACTAAAGCTTGTCTTGAGAAAGAATTGGGAAAACTAAATGTAAACCAAGCAGACACACCATTGACTATCCTCCTAACGCAAGGCATTATCATGAATTCTGAGACATGCTTTTCTATACTGACTGACTTCATTAGACTCAAGAAAGATAAAACTGTTTCTAGACCACCAAGAAGAAGATCAAAGCAAAAGAGATCAATAATAAGAATGATGAAGGAAAAAAATCCATAAATGTTATGCTCTTAAAACCATATCTACAGGTACTGCCAAGTTAACATTTATGAAGTTCTTTTGATTCCAGAGGGACAGTGATAATAGCAAAACATTTTCCAAACAACCATACAGGGGTCTTTAGGCGTTTCCTCTTTGGGTCCTTTTCTGTCAACTCAACAGAGATCCCTGCTGTTTTCTTTCACATTTGCATCCCCACATCCAGCTGGATGAGCATCGCACTGAGCAAAGGAAGTTAAAACTCCTCCAGAAGAAACAGGCACAGATCCAAAAAGAAAAGGACCAGTTACAAGGTGAACACAGCAAAGCTATCCTTGCACGAAGCAAACTGGAGGGTCTGTGCCGGGAGCTGCAGAGACACAACAAGACACTGAAGGTATGTGTCACCAAGGCCCCACATAACACACCTTCTTGCATGCTCTGTAGGCACAGGCTTCTGCTACTTATGGTAAGGGTGTGAGCTCTAGAATCAGAGAGAATTGGGTTCAAATACTAGCCCTGCCACTTGCTCACCTGTAACTTGCAATAAATTATTTTACCTCCCAAGCCTGTTACCTCATCCATAAAATGGGGATTATACCAACTTCGCTGCGTGGTCAGGGAAAAATTAAAATTAAATGAGGCCACACATGTAAGGTGCTCACATAGTACCTGATGCGGAGCAGAACTTTAGTAAAATGTACGCCACTCCTCTTCCTTACGTTGAGTTTGTTTTGTTTTGTTTTTTTAAGGTAGGCCTTAGTTCTACTCTTTAAAATACAAATTTATAAAAATTCAACATTTTTTGTATGATAATGAAATCTGCATGACATGAAATAAATTGACACAAAGCTAACTGACAGAGTAAGGCAAGATTCAGAGCTAAAATGTCAATAGTCATCTGAAAAAAGAAGCTACTCGAAAAAACAATGAAGCTCTTCAAGCTTAATTATTCAATCTAAAAATAATAGACTGATCACTTCAGTCAGTCTGCATGGGTTTCATTAATTACAGCGTAAGCCTCTAGCAGTGTGGTTAATCTGATTACACACAGACACTAGCTCCATTCAGTGAAGCAAGATGCAGGGCTCTCCAAGATAATACTGCATGCATCCACAATCCCCTTTCCAGCTGAAGATCCTAAAGCTTTTGACAAACAAGAATTAATTAGATAGCAATATTCTTGTGAGATAGTTATTATTACACGTGTTTAAAAGAAGATACTTTAAGAAACAGATTAAGATCATTGCTAAGTTTTTACAATGGAGTTAGGAAGAAAAATAGAATAGGATAATGGCTCCTCATATTCCAAAACTGTTTTCTGATATCTGGGAAATGAGAGGCCAGTGTGATGAACTCTAACTCTCAAATTACGAGTTGTAGGAGATGGGCTTCTGGCATCTCTTTAATCATTGCACTGGGACAATCGAAACCCAGGTTATATGGGAATGGGGTCATCATCCTCAACTTCAGATATGTAATCAAGTAATAGCACTCTGTGCTTACATAAATCTCCTGGCTTTCAGTAGTGTTGTATAGTAAGGAGATAAAAGTTAAATTTTCTTTAATGATGTGGATGGAATGATGTGGCTTGATCTCTTTGGACAGCATTCAAAGACAGAATGACGGAAGTGGCAGGAGATCCTGTAGCTATACCCACACACCCTCAGTAATGGCTTCCAGTTATGGAAATGGAATTAAGTAGCATTATTATGCCAGGACTTGTGCTGAGTGCTTTTTACATATGGCAGGACTTGTGCTGAGTGCTTTTACATACACATTAGGTGTAATGTTGCATAAGTAACAATTAGCTCTAGATCATTTATGTCTTTACTGAATTTTTGTCTTGTTGCTCTATCAATTGCTGAGGGATGGGTGTAAAAAAATCTACTATTATTGTGAAATTGCCTACTTCTTTCTTTTAATTACATCAATTTTTGACTATAGGAATCATCTAGTTCAAGCTATTCATATGTCTATATGTAAATTAATAATTTATTGATTCATTAAATAAACATATACTGAATACCCATGGATTGTGTCCCAGGCACAGCACTGGTTCTAAGATGCACAATGATGTTTGAAAAGTTTTCTTAGTTATTTCAGATTTTGTCCCTCAATTTTCTTTGCATTATTAATTTTCACTTTGAATTTTGTACATGATAAAGAAAATTTTATCTCAGACATTGTCCAAATGATTGCATTTTCTTTACCAGTGGACTCAAATTTTATGATTGCAGTACATTTATTTTTCTCTCATTGAAAAACAATGTAATGTAAAATGCAAGACGCCATTCTGTGGGCCAGGATTGGGTGTTACGATGGTTTGACGTGTTTAATGCCATATTAACAGCCATACCTTCCTTCTCTAGCCAGTGGCCAGTGAAAAACTCAGACTTGCTGGGTAGCATGGGGTGGTCCTTTCATTTACTCATTCATTCATGGATGGAATAGTTATAAATGCAAATGACATTCAGATCATGGAGTATAATTATACGACTAGGAGATTGTTGGCTTCTAAACCAATCGGGAACAATAAGGAGACAATCACTATCACATGTATATTCAACTGCTCTTAACAGACACCAAAATCACTTTTAGTGAAATACATATAGTAAGTGTTAGCATTCAAAGTTCAGGGAAATAACATCTTCGATAGTTAATTTCTTCAGATTATTAGGAAGGTAGATTTCTTCTACAATATCCCTAAGAAATTTCCACTCAATAAATGTTTATACCATGAATAAATTATGATTCTGATATCAGGAGTCATATTAGAGTTAGAAAATATGCAAATATTGTAGAAGAAAGGGGATACGTAATGATAGATTAAAATATTTCCAGAGCATGTATTTTCAGCATCAACTTTTATTTTGATCACATTATTCTACTGTCATAATAAAGACTTGCACAATTACTTCTGTTTCAATCAGCATTTCTTTTTAAAAATCCTGTTACATAATTTGATCATGGTAGGCAACTAAATGCAGTATAATTTTACTTGCCAACAATGAAGCAAGCTTTCATAATAACAATTAATCAGAACTAAAGGAATCCTAAAATGTCTGTATCACTTGTCAGCAGTATCTCTATCTTTGGTATGATGTAGCAAGATTAAGCCCTTTTATTTTAAAAGAATGAGAGGAATAAGTACAACACAAATAATTCTCAATATAGATATGGGGAAAATTTGGGTACATTGTTAGCAGTTAGCAATGAAGGGGGACTTGTGATTTAGGAGAAAAGAGAACAGAAATGATATAAAAGTTAATTTTCAATTCTTAAATGTTAAAGTAGAAGAGGGGAAAATTAGATATTTCATTTTTGAGTTAAAGAAGATTTGAAACATAATATTGCTTTCAAATTCAAAATTTACACTGAACATTTCAATAACCCTATGTGACACACTGGATGATTGTTCCTTCAAAAAATATCCAGCATAGGGGACTTACCTGGTGGCGCAGTGGTTAGGAGTCCGCCTGCCAATGCAGGGGACATGGGTTGAGCTCTGGTCTGGGAGGATGCCACATGCCGTGGAGCAAGTAAGCCCATGCGCCAGAACTACTGAGCCTACACTCTGGAGCCCGCAAGCCACAACTACCGAAGCCTGCGCGCCTGGAGCCTGTGCTCCGCAACAAGGGAGGCCACCACAAAGCCCGTGCACCGCAACGAAAAGTGGCCCCCGCTCGCCGCAGCTAGAGGGAGACCACGTGCAGCAACGGGGAGCCAACACAGCCAAAAATAAATAAATAAATTTATATATAAAAAAAAAAATCCAGCATATTTTCTAAGATTTCCTTTTACATTCTTGAATTGCTGTAATTCATCTATGGTTATCTTAGTTTCCTTTTCAAGCTTTTTGATGAAAGTTTTTTTTTTTTTAACTAAAAGAAAATTTATAGTGTGATCACTTATATTTAAAAAACTTGGGGAATACAATTATGTGATTAATATGCCATCATTTTTATAGAGGCATAAGATCTATTGTTCTTTCTATACCAAAGCAAAGGAACACATGATATGTCCCATCAATCAGTAAAACCAAGTGGCCTTTTTTTCCAGGCTACAGCCAAGAGATCAGAACCTTAGGGCTGCATGTCTGTTAGAAATCCCTGCAGTTTATTTACTCAACAGGGGACCTGTTGTCTTTAAAACAAGCCTATTCATCACCAACTATCAAATCCAAGGCCCTTGCTGCACCTGCTCTGAGTGACCGTGTATTCACAACTGAAACCTTTGCTCAAACATTTATTTTGGGGCTGAGCAATGTTACCCCTAGAGAGCTGAGGAAAAACATCCTTCTTACCCAGCACACTAATCTTTCATTGACCAAACCCTGAGTTCTGTAAACCCTGGTGCGTGTAAACCAGCATAACAAAAGAGTTTGCTTTCTATCCACAGGAGGAAACCCTTCAGAGGGCACGTGAGGAAGAAGAGAAAAGGAAGGAGATCACAAGTCATTTCCAGAGCACTCTCACAGATATCCAGGCCCAGATCGAGCAGCAGAGTGAGCGAAATATGAAGCTCTGTCAGGAGAACACTGAGCTCGCAGAGAAACTGAAAAGCATCATTGATCAGTATGAGCTCAGGGAGGAGGTGAGAACCACATCAAACAACTTAGAAGCACTGCATGTAAAACCGGATCTGGGGTGTGAAGGTGGGGAACTTGGTTAATGACAAAGTTATGGCCAGCCCTCTCGACTGATTAATATTTAGGATTGGGTTTCTTTTACTAGCCAATAAAAACAGACGGTATTACAAAATACCTGGCTGAAAGTCATACAGGATTTCTTCAAAACTGGAATCACTGCAAAGCAAAGGTAACAAATAGAAAGTGGTGGGCCGTGAACACAGTTATTCTTGAAAATAGTATTTCTCAGCCTTTTTGAAACTCTCTCTACAGAACCAAGAAATACCTCACACACTCCCTCTTAAGAATTACTATGTCATCTAAATTAAAAGTCTGCATTGTATACACCCCACAATCAAATAATATATAAAATATTACTATATATAGTAATTATAGTAATAAAGGCATTATTATTTATGCTTAGCTTGTGCCAGGCAATGTGCTAAGTATTATACTTTACATATAATATGTCATTTAATTGTCTCAACAATCTTATGCACCAGATGATAACATATTATCCACATTTTATAGATGGGAAGCAGAGGCTACGAGGTTCAATCACTTATCCACAAACACAAAAGCCAAAGAGTTTTGTTGTCAATGGTTTACACTAGGGGGACTATAAGGATCTTTTATTATTCCAAAATTATACTTTAATATTCAATATGTTTTTAAGACTCCAGATGCCCCCTCAGGATTTTGATATATCATATCCCTTTTCCCATCCCACCCAAATTTTAAATATCTGCCTTAAAATGTAATATAACATAGTCAAAGTAGCCCTGTTGGCAACATGCTAAGGTTTTATCAAGAAAAAAACTGAGCCAACAGAAGGTAGTAATAGCAGTTAGGTAAATCAAGAAACTCCTCACAGTAAGCCGTAATGCCATGCTACCATTTTATCTTGTCACGAAGATCAAGCCTGCTCCGAAGTGGAGGTTCAGGAGAAAACAAAAGGGAAGGAGCTAAAAAGAAAATGTCCATACTCTTCAGAGAGATCTCATATGGGAATGGCCCGGTAGACTAGTTGTATATTCCTAGGACTGGTTCTAGGTAAGGCCCAAGGATGGAATTCCACATGTCCTCTTGCCAATGGGACCTCCTAATGACCAAGAAATTCTCCACACTGAGGTAGAGTTGGAAGTTTCTCTTCACCAAGGTAGTCAAGAGGTCAAAAGGCATGGAGGAGGCAGTAGCACATCTGCGTGTCAATTCACCTGTGACCCTCAGCCTTGTCTTGCCCACCAGAGAAACAGAGCTGACGTCAGGGGCTCCTGTCTCAGTCCCAGACCCAAGGCCACAGGCTGTTACCTCAGGGCTTCCTCACCCCCCTTTGAGGCAAGCATGTAGAGGAGAATTCACCATGATAAACTGAATTAATGTTGTGATTAAAAGTGGCTTTATGTTCACAGAAAGGGCCAAAATACCAAGTGATAGTGCTGTAGCCCTTGCAACATACATCATTGTCTGTGCTGCCTAGCGCCGTATCTAATAGTTACCAAATTTAGAAAAATACTGTTAGGGCCTTTTGGAGTTAGCATTGCTGAACTCTGGTACCTCCACCTTTTGCAGCCACTTTTGTGTAGTGCAAAATGCAGGGGACTCCACCAATTTATGACTTTCATATAAAACCATAAGCGATGCCAATGCATTTATTCCCCTCTTTTTTCTTGTAAATCTTAAAACCCAGAGAACACGTGTTTATGTCAACATTACTTTTTTTTTACATTTTTTTCAGCACCAATAATAAGTCAAGCTTGATAATGTGCACTTTATTTTTCCTTAGCACCTGGACAAAATATTTAAACACAGAGAACTGCAGCAGAAGCTGGTGGATGCAAAACTCGAGCAGGCGCAAGAAATGATGAAGGAAGCAGAGGAGCGACACAAACGTGAAAAGGAATATGTACTTATCACCTGAGTCTGTGTGCTTGTCTGGTCTGCCTTGGGGTCAGAGAACCCCTGAGAATGTTGTTTTTTGACAACGGTCATAGAGCACTAGACTGATGGAGAAAGAGCCTAAGCTTCCCTGGAGAATGAAATTGGCTAGCCCAGTAGGAAATACCGTACCTACACTGTTTTTTACCTAAAACAGTCACGCATCCATTCACCAAACCTTTTTCAAACACCTTTCATGAGCTATGCACCCTTCTAGGTGCTGGGGTGTAGCAGTGAACAAGAAGGAGAAGGCCACACTCCAGCATGAATCTAACTGGGAAGAGACGCAATAAACAAGAAAACAAATAAGGAAGGATAATTTCAGATAATAGTAAGTGCTACTAGGGAAATAAGGAGGAACCTCGAATGGGGCAGAAGGAGAGGACCTACTTTAGACTGGGTGATTAGGAAGCCCTACCGAGAGGAGGACGCTTGAGCTGCGCCCTGCCTGATAAGAGGGAGTCAGAGAGGAGGTCTCCAGCAGCAGTGTCTGTAGAAGAGACAAAGATCCTAATGCTGGAACCAGCGTGGCATCCTCCAGAAATTGGAAAAGGTCAGGGTGGCAAGAGCAGGTTGACCCAGTGGGAGAAAATTTCAAAATAAAATTGTATACGTAAACAGGGGCCAAATTGTACAGCTTTGTAAGCTTGAAATGTAGTTTGGATTTTATTCTAAATATAATGGGAAAGTACTAGGTAGTTTTAGCAAAGGAAGTGACATGATCTGCTTTGCATCTGTAAAAGCTGAATTTGGCTCGTAGGTGGAGAGTGAACTAAAGAGGGACAAGAAAGCAAGAAGAGAGCTAGGCAGCAATCTGGGCAAGATCTGATGACGGCTTGGATTGGGGAGGTGGCAGTGGAGAAGGAGAGCTGGATGTGGATAAAAGTTATGTTTTTAATGTAAAATCAACAGGCAATGCTTTGAACAGGAAGATGGTGACAGTGAGGAAAGGAAGGAGTCAAGGATGACTCCTGAGTTTTTGGTTTAAGAAACTGAGTGGTGGCTTTTACTGACATCTCATTAACCCCAAACACTCCAAAAGAGATGAGAGAATTGAGGCTCAAAAAGGATATGTGACTTGTATAAGGTCACACACTGCTAAGTGACCAAGATGTGTTGGTCACGTCTCCAGTGTATCTGTCCCCAAAGCCCAAGCTCTGTGATAGTACATCACACTCAGAGGTGTGTTTCAGAGGCATGAGTTAAAGCACATGTCTGTTGCTGGGGAGAGAGATTTGACACAGTCAATGGACCAATCGTTCAAATGTAGCCATTTAACAATTGATCACAAGCTCTGCATTTACCTAAAATCAGACTACAATCATTTCAATTTGTTAGAATAGTAATTTTTTTTAAACTTCGGTTTTCAAACTTGACAACAAAAGGATGAATTCTGGAGACCATAACCTGGTGGACGTTGCATAATTTCAAATCAGATGTCCATGTGCTCTTAATAAAAAGGTTAATTTATTAAATCCATCTACAACCTAGCTCTCAAAGTAAGAAATAAAGCATTTATTTATTATTCAGAATCCAAGAAAACAGATACTCCACTGTTGATGTAATTACTCTCAGGTAAAATATGCTTCCTACAGAATATCAGTACCTTTGGTATTTAATATATGAGGCATGACAGAGGAACAACTAGGCAAAGATTCATGTGAGAGAGGCTGGGGGGCAGACACGGAGTGACTCAACCTTAGCAAGAAACTAGCATGCTGCCCCCTTTTCCTTCCCTGATTTAGCAAAACAGCAGGTACAAGTCAAAGAAAGGTAGTCCCCCTCAGTTCTTCAAAGCTAGCGGCTACCTTCCTGGGTTCCAGCTCTGACACTTCTTTTTGAAAGTGATGAAATATCAAGTCAGAGCTGGGGGATAGGGGAGGGGCCGTTCTTCATTTCAAGAAGAACAGGCAGCCTCCTTCTTCCTTCTTCATCGGGAACCACCCATCACAACAGGGCCCCTGTGTGTCAAGCAGGGGCCGGCCGTGTACATTGCAGCCACACAGCTCAGATGGCCAGAGGGGGCGCTGCAGGTCTTCCACTCCGCAGCTGCCTCAGACCTCTCTTACAGTGAGTCAATTGCACTTCTATAATAATTGATCCTCACTGCTCACTGGGAGGCATGGAGGGACATATACAACCCCCTTTTACAAATGGAGAGGTCAAGACTAACTTGGATAAGAAAAAAGATGCCTCCAAGTTTTTACAAATAATGATTTTATTATTTTTGGTTCTGATAGCAAAAATGAACATTTGTTTTTTTTACAACATGAATAAACAAAAAAAAATTTATATCAGCCTATCTTGAAATAAAATAGAAACTTCTTAACTGACAGCCACCTGACTGACTAACCAGGTTATCCATTGACGTTCACTGCTCTCTGGAAGCACGCTGACAGATGGCCATAGCATGCTGAACCCTGGGGCTAGTTAGCCATTCTGGAATATCTACACGTGGTTGCCCATGTTAAGTAAGACAGAGCTTACTAAGAATCGGGTCTTTGCTCCCAAACCTTTTCTTCCCAGTTATCCTTGGTTTCGTATTATGTAAATCAACAGAATGATACATAAACTGATGAAATATGTGTTAAAAGAAGGAGTTGTTTCTAAAAAAAACTATGCTTAATGATTTGAAAGCCAGATGTAGGCCAAGAGCAAAAAAACAATTGTCAACTTAGATGTGAGCAACTGTAAAAGACTGGAAGAAAGTTGTAAAACTCTAGAGAATTATCCAATCAAGCTGCTTTACAAACATCTTAGGTCTTCAGGTTCTAGCAGTATTGTTTTAAAACAATTATAAATCTTATATGCCATATTATAGATATGATTTTTGTAAAAACAAGCAAAAACCCTCTGAATTCCAATCAGAAGATCCATACCCAAAACAAAGATCAAAGCCCTACATCAAAATTGATAAATAAATGAACATACATCTTAAGTTAGAATAACATGTATGTGTCATTTTTACGCCTAAAACGACTTTTTCAATTTAACCCATGAGTTCCAGTTCTGATCGTGTTTGACATGAGGGCTTTGGTTGTATTTGAAAGGCAGCCTTATAGGAGAGGGGTGAGACTTCTTTTGTAAACCTTATATAGGATTTGGAGTAATAGGTCAAATTTCTAACCTGGTGTTTCTCAAAGTATAATCCATGGACGACCAATAACTTGGTGTTTCTCAAAGTATAATCCATAGACCACCAATATCCAAACCATCTTGGGTATTTGCTCTAAGTACAGATTCTAATCACACCCTATACTTCCTAACTTATTTTCTCTGAGAAGGATCTGCAGTTTAACATGCCCCTGAGGAGATTCTGATGCATACTATGGTGGAGAACAGTGGTCTAATATAAAGGAACAGTTACTCACAACAATGCCCCAGGTGGGAATATTATGGAAATGTTCAAGCAGAGGCTGAATGACAGGTTGGCCAGAATTGCTACAGACAGGTCCAGAATTTGGTGGGAGGTTGAATTTTGTGTGATTCATGCTTGAGTTGGAGACTTTTTTCCTCTTTTTTTTTTTTTTCCATTGGAATCACTGATTTTTAGTTGAGAATCAAACTTTTTAAACTAGTTGTTTTCTTAGCTTTCTTAGATTCTTTACAAAGTTCCCCCAAAATTACTTAAGAGGATTACTTAGAAAGTAATTAAGTTTACACACAAGTTACAACAAATGGTCATCTAAAAGATAATTTGACAGTCTTTCCATGCATTCTCTTCTCACAGTTGCTGAACCAGGCAGCAGAGTGGAAACTTCAGGCCAAAGTGCTGAAGGAACAAGAGACAGTCCTGCAGGCTCAGGTGACGTAAGGGACAACAATGCATGGGGGTGCCCTCCTGGCTGTGAACCAAAGGTAGTCTGCAAGAGGCCTTCCGTGTGGGAGGGGAAGTAGGGACAGGAGGTGGAAATGAAGAATAACTTCATATTTATTATTTTTAAGTAAAAATAAAAGTACAATGTTATACCTAAGAAAAATAAATGCTCTGCACCAACAACTCCTAGTCAAAAGGTCTGTTGACATATCAATACAAATGAGGGTCAACCAGCATAAGCTGGTGGCCAGGTCCTCGCCTACCTGTTCATATGTCCTCTCTCTCCTCCCCCATTAACCTGTCACGGTAAGGGTAAAACGTAAACTGTCCAGATGCACCATCTATAACTGTCAATACTGAAAATTTCCTTACTTGTTTGACATTATTTATAATAAAAGGAAATTAGAAAAATAGAGTCAGCACCCACGTTTTTGTGCTATCAGAGGTTGGCCTTGTCAGTGCCAAATGATTAGAGATGGCAGACGTCAGAAACCATTTTGATTTGGCTTCGTGATGTTATGTGTATGTTTTGATTAGACTATGGGAATTCGTATTTCAGGCTCAAAAATAAAGCCTCATGCAACAGCTGGCTCTAGAGGAAAGCCAGACCTATCCATCTTTCTGGTGCCCTTGGGGCTCTGCCCCTCCTGGCAAACGTTCCCGGTCAGGTTCCAGGAGAGCCATCCTGCCACAGAGGGGCTCTAGCTCCCCTGCTGGGAGAAATGCCCAAGTGCTAAAGGGACTGTAAAATCTCACAGAGCAAATTCACAGAAAGCGAGAAAATCAGAAGCCTTCCAAACTGGGCAGCATTAATTTAAGATTTGAATAATTCACTTGTAAATGTTTATGTACTGACTGCTGAATATTTGTTCATTGTGAAAAAAAATGAACAAGTTCAATGAATACGAGTTCATTTTTTAAAAAGGAAAGTAGGAAAAACAAGAAACTTAAAATCACAAATTATACCACTACACAGACAAAAACATAAATAACATTTTGATATCTAACCTTCCTAAAGCGCACCTTTCCAATGTGTGTACAAAATGCAATGATGAATTGTTCCCCCACTAATATATCAAAATAGTTTAAAAATATTAATTACATAGAAATACGAACCGTAATTTTTTTTCACTATTAATAGAATAGAAGGACTCAGAGTTAAAGGACTAAACTCTAAAGTTACAAACTCAAGGTCATCCTTTAGGCAGTCACGGAACACATCATGTCGTGGTGTGGGGTGGGTGGCAGGCAGTGGCAGTTTTCTAACCAGAGGCAGGCAGGGGGGAAAGGAGGTGTGACCTCACTGTCCAGTGGTGGGGGGCTGCTGGGGGAAGAGTCCAGAGAAGCAAGTCAGGGCTTCTGGCTCTATCTCTGTCCCATTCACAGCACAGAGCCTCGAGGGGTACAAAGGCAGTATGTGAAGCTATTCATTGTTCCATCTGTTATAAGCAATCTCTACTCCTCTATGCTAAATGAAGAATAGATGAATACCATTAGACTCTAGGCTAGAGAGTGATTCATTTGGCTGGTATCAGAAACTAGGTCTTTAATGACCTGTGAAATAACATAAAGGAGTAATCCAATTTCCCACCTATACCCACTCAAGTTTGAAAAAGTATGACCCAGGGTTCTAGACTTGCCAGTGTTCCTCATTCATCCCTCAATACTGGGTCGAGCCCAGGGACCAGGGTCAGAATCCTGGCTCTTCTACTGTGAAGCTGTCTGATTCTGTGCAGCTCACCTAAACCTCCATGGACCTAAATTTCCTGGTCTGTAAAATAAGGATGCTGTAATGGATCAATGATCCCAAACTGGAGTCCTCTGACCTCTGGGAGGCCCATTACTTTTCAGTATTTCCAAAACCTAACAGCACATAAGGCAGCAGCTACTATCTAAAATGTAGTTGCTTTTGACATTATATCAGCTTTTTTTTTTTTTTTTTTAATTATTATTTATTTATTTATTTATTTGGCTGTGTTGGGTCTTTGTTTCTGTGCGAGGGCTTTCTCTAGCTGCGGCAAGCGGGGGCCACTCTTCATCGCGGTGCGCGGGCCTCTCACTATCGCGGCCTCTCTTGTTGCGGAGCACAGGCTCCAGACGCGCAGGCTCAGTAGTTGTGGCTCACGGGCCTAGTTGCTCCGCGGCATGTGGGATCTTCCCAGACCAGGGCTCGAACCCGTGTCCCCTGCATTAGCAGGCAGATTCTCAACCACTGCGCCACCAGGGAAGCCCATTATATCAGCTTTTGCTTAGCAGCATGGATGGCAGTTATTCATATGTTTGATTAAATTTATAGAAGGAAAATGAGTTAATGAATATGTAGTATATGCAGTTTGTTTTCAAGTTATGCACTCAAAACACTTAGTTCAGGGCTTCCCTGATGGCACAGTGGTTAAGAATCCGCCTGCCAATGCAGGGGACACGGGTTCGAGCCCTGGTCTGGGAAGATCCCACATGCCACGGAGCAACTAAGCCCGTGCTCCACAACTACTGAGCCTGCGCTCTAGAGCCCACGAGCCACAACTACTGAGCCCGTGTGCTGTAACTACTGAAGCCCGCACCTACAGCCCGTGCTGCACAACAAGAGAAGCCACTGCAATAAGAAGCCTGCGCATCGCAACGAAGAGTAGCCCCCGCTTGCCACAACTAGAGAAAGCCCGCGTGTAGCAACAAAGACCCAACACAGCCAAAAATAAAAATAAATAAATTAACTAATTAAAAAAAAAAAGAGTAGACACATTCAACAATTAAAAAAAAAAAAACTTAGTGCCTGCCCCCATAGTAAACATAATTAATTCAACTAATATTTATTGAGCATCTAAGTGCTAGGCATGGTTCTAGATGTTAGAAATATAGTACTTAATAAGAGAATCAAAAATCCCTGCCTAATTAAACTCACAATCTAGTGATAAAAATAATATTAATTAAAATGCTAACAACTGATTAGTGTATGAGCTAATATTAGTATTATTTCATAGGTAAGGATCCACATAGTGATATATGAGACAAAAGAAGTCTTTATTTGAAAAAAACTTTAAGAACCACTGGAAAAGATGATCTCAAGACCATGTTCAGCTCTAGTTTATGAATGTAGAGAATATCCAGAGCTGAAGAACTCAGCTAAACTAGATAACCCTGCCTCCTCCATCACCTTGCTTTCCATGGCACGTGGCTCTCTCTGTAAGGACCCTCCCTTGTCTATCTCTTTTGTCTTCAAGGCATTTTCAGAACTGCAATAATTACTTAATCATCATGAAGAATATAGAGGCCCCAAATCCCTATGTGTAATAATGTTTAAATGAGCTCCTCTTGAAAAATATCAGCATTATATTTTTTAAATGTTTAAACCTTGAAAAACAAAGTCTATCACAGATGATCTTGCAAAGCACTCAAACACTTCCTTTGGTTTGACAATTAAAGGAGTCGGATGGTAGGAAGGAGAGGCCTTAGTTCCCATTTCTATGGTCTGAGCAAAGGAAATATCAAGGATAGATTGTGTTTTCCTAGGCGGAAGTCACCTTTCAGTCATAAGACAACAGCTTGCCAATCTGGGGCATGATTCTCACTTAGGGAAGAGATGTCTAGCTTTCAATTATACAAACCAAGCCAATAGAGTAAATGTCAGAGATGATCAATGGGATACAATTGTGGCTACAAACAGAGTGTTCATTGGATCGATAAGGATGAAGATGGTAGTAGATGTGGGAAGTCAGCAATACCAACACAACACAGCAACACAGACACAAAATACTACCCCAGGGGAAAGATCAGTGAGTCAACTGTTAAAGATGGGTAATCATAGTCTTTAATCTCAGAAGGCCTCACCTTATCTATATAAGATGAAAGGAGATTCCTCTGCAATTACTATTATAATTGAAATCTCCCAAGTTGGCTAAGACAATTCCTGGACACATTTCTGTTTCATATATGCTATGAATGTTTGTAATTAAAATTTGTGCTCAGGTAAAAGAATGTGTGTGTCGCTCCGCCCATTTAAAAGTGAAATGTCAGGGCAACTGTTGCGGTTACTAATCCTAGAATAGTTTGTTTCTATTTCTGCCTCTGGTAAAAATACTGAGGAAGACCTCTGGACGTTCCTTCCATGCTTCCCTGAAATACCAAAGTGAAAGAGGGAATATGACACATCAAACGTGCATCACGTCAGCATAACAGTGAGAGGGAAAATATGACCAAACACATATCCATAAAGTAAACAGGAAGTGTGCATTTTAGTTCGTATCAATAAAGAGTGTCAGAGTTGGTTACCTGAGAAAAGTACAGTCCATACAGGTTTTGCCACCTATGACAAAGAGGTCAAATAGGAAGAAAAGCAGACTATTAAAAACAGTCACTAAAAGGAAGAAATGGAGAGCTATTGTTTAACAGGTATAGAGTTTCAGTTTTGCATGATGAAAAGTTCTGGAAATTGGTTTGCACAACAATGTGAATATACTTAACAATATTGAACTATACACTTAAAATGGTTAAGATGGCAAATCTTATGTTATGTGTATTTTACCCAATTTAAAAGATGAAAAGAGAGAAAAAGTTGATGGTCACCAGAAAAAAGCCAGAAGTGGTAATGAAGTGAGACACTACTCCTTGGAACTCTGGTATATCTGTCTTCTCCATGCCACAAGAAAAAGTGGGGAAGGGAAACAAAATCTGCCCAATTTATACACCAAAAGAACATTTTGCCCAAAGAATGGGGAGAGAGCTGGCCGGGGTGGGTGTGGTTGCCCCCGTTGAGCCTGTCAAGGTTGCACAGGTGAAATGGACCACACACGTGCCCATGCCTTCCCTTCCCGTCTGCAGCCTACAGCTAAAGGGCTGCAGGAGAGGGTCTGGGAGGACCAGCTCAGGAGACCATATCTCGAACCCCCTGTACTTTTGCTGGAATTACTGAAAAGCTAGAAAAAGAAAGAGGAGAAAGTAAGGAAAAGAAGTCAACAGGACGCTTGGCCAAAAATACAAATGAATGGATTTTGTGATAGGTGAAGAGGATCAACTGGGGGTAGCTGTCCCCACCCTACACCACTAGACCACGGGCAGTATAGGCAGCCAGTCCCACAGGAGCTTACCCTCAAATTGAGGGACTTGACCTATTCATGCACCCTGAAATCAATTCAGTGGATCTCAGCCAGTACTTTGGGAAAAAAATGAAACAATTAAATAGAATATGTCAAGAGTGCATTGCACCTAATGAGCAAGTACAGTTGACACTTGAACAACATGAGTTTGAACTGTGCTGATCTAATTACACGTCGATTTTTTTCAATAGTAAATACTACAGTACTGCAGTATCCAAGGTTGGTTGAATCTGCAGATGGGGAACCGCAGATATGAGCACCCGGGAGTACAGAGGGCTGACTATAAATTATACACGGATTTTGCACTTCATGGAGGATGAGTGTCCCTAACCCCCTGAGTTGTTCAAGGGTCAGCTGTATTGTCTTATGCACTGTGTGTGTAAAACCCTAGGGTACCTTCCTGGCCATGAATTCCCTTCTGCCGCTTTACCCAGTCTTTTTAAATCTGTATGCTAAAGAATCATGAGAAAAATTTTAGGCCACTAGAGTTACCTCAAGTTTTATCACATACCCACAGTGCTAATGATTGATTTCAAAATGATGGTCAGCTGTTGTTTGACTTGGGAAAATCTGTGTCCTATGAAAAGTTTTACGTTATTTTGTTGTTCTTGTGTTCTGCAGTAAAACCTCCGCTCTTCTGAATCATGTGAGAATGAGCCATTCTAGATAAGCAAATCTTCTTGGTTCTAGGGGTTGTTTGATTCCCACACACTGCCTCTAACTCCCATCCCCAAGACTGGGAACTCTCCAACCTACTGGCTTTCGGTCAGTCACTCTTCTCTGCTTTTGAAAGGACAGTCTCACAAGTACCACCAGCCAGTTGGCGCCCAACTGAGGACTTGAGGCTGTTCCAGACACTCAGGAGTACCAAAGTCTCATTTGAAAATGGAAACTTTCCATGTTAGTAAACAAGAATCATCCATATTAAATCTCCACTCACTCAAAACGTGCTATCCTAAAATTATTTTCAAAAGCAAGATTTTATTACTGTATCACTGTCAGTAACAATCAAGTATTTATACACTCTCCTTCCCTATCCTGCCCTATTCCTACCCCAAATACAAGCCTCAGAATTAAGGATGTGGAGGTACAAAGGCTCTTCTCCATACTCCCAAGCTAACCCGTATGATGTTTTTTTGGTGCAAATTAGAAGAAGGCATTTCTTCCTCAAGACTCATTATTTCCATCTATAAAAAAAATTGGTATAATAAACTAATTTTGTTGAAAAGGGACAATTAACTGCTGTTGGCTAGAACACTGTATTCATAAATACACAAAACCACAATGTCAAAAAGGGAAATGACAATTGCTTATAATAGCACAACCTGCATAATGGCAGCAACCCTAGTCCATGTCTGGCCCATACTTGTCTACATTCTTGCTTCCCTCAAGACCAAGTTCAAGGCTCACCTTCTCCACAAAAATGTGGCTCAAATGATCACCTGCCACACTCACCTCCTTCCCTGATCAGTACTTAACTGACTTGGTACTTTGTATTCACTGTCCTATAATCAAGTTGTCTTTGGGACTACCTTCCTGTCAGGAGTGCAGGGCCCTCAAAAACAGGAACTACAGGTTAAATGCTTTTGTACACAGAGTCAGCGCTTATGTTCAGTGCTCAAAAAATGTTTGTTGGTAAAAGTTATAATGAAATGGTGATGACATATTATTTCATTTTTCTTTAAAGAAGTACTTCAATCATACTCACTGACCTAGGCTGATCTCGTAGTAAAAAGAATTGAACGTATCACTAACATTGTATTAAGAATTACCTTAAATCATTTTTCTTCTCAAATAATAAACAATGACATGTTGTTTTGTTCTGGAAGCATTCTGAAAGCAGTCCTAAAACAGATCTACTCTTTCCCCTGTTTACAGCTTACTGTCTACTCTGGAAGGTTTGAAGAGTTTCAGAGCACACTGACAAAAAGCAATGAGGTGTTTGCCACCTTCAAACAGGAAATGGAGAAAGTGAGTATTGCTCATCCCCCACGAAATACTGACGTCTTCTAGTTCGACAGGCAATACTCCTTTGGGTTCATTTTTCTCTTGCTAAGATATTTCAGTGCATTTCATGAAGTAATGAAACACTTATACATGCAAATGAGACTTGGACTGTATTTTTTTATTGGTAAGTATCTGGTGAATTAGTCTTAGGAAGAGTCCGAAAACACTAGGATACATTTTCACTCTGAGGAAGAATATCTTCTTTTTCTAGGCCATGGAGAGGGTAAAAAGAAAAGATAAGAGCTAGAAATTTAATATTATGTTGTTTATACTGAAATTAAAAACTAATCTTTTAAAGATTAAAAAAATTAACTTTCACACAAATATGCAAAAGCAGAATGTTAGAGTAGAAAATACCATTTCATAGGATCCTTCTCAGAAGAGAATATATGTAATAAGATATAACGGACAGGGGCTTGAATGAGAAGATGAAGTCTGGGTGTGTTTTTACTCATCAAGTAGCAGTGAACAATTCACTTAACTTCCCCCTTATCTATAAATTAAGAAACGATTTCCCTTGCCTACTTCACAAGATTGTGAAGTTCAAATAAGTTAATGTATTTTTACGGGTCTTAAACCTTTTTAAAGTCTTTTACAAATATGAGGTGCTAATATTATTATTGGACATACTGTTTACATTTTGTTTAATTCAGTGTCTTCCCAAAATAAAATCAGCATCAGAACTGTGTTTCTGAACAGGCACTGGCATTAACCCTCTTTAAGTGTAGAAAGCATTCTTTGAAAAATTTCCATAAACCAATATGATAAATTTCACAATTCATTGTGAAAAACAATGAATACAGCTTTCCCACTCCACGATGGATCCATCCATTAAAAAAAATTTTTTTAATTACAGAGTTTTAATTTGGAATAAATATTAGAGTAGGAAAAATGCTGTTATTTATTGCAGAATTACATAGTTTTAAGATTGGAATAAATATTAAAGGAGTTTTCTATCTGGAGTTCATTTATAGGTTTTTAGTAGAATTAGCAAAAAAATTTGATATGCATATTGCATTTCTTTAGGTGTGGTCTCATGGATTTCATCAAATTCCTAAAGGGGCTGATGACTTTTAAAAGTTTAACTCAGTTAAGAAATGATCAAAATAAAAAAGCACTCAAGGCTCACGTAGCATCTCTATAGGGCCCAGGGGCCAACTGCCTGGGCCCAGCCTCTAGCCTCCAAGCAGACCCAGCCTCAGGCAGGTTAGCATGAAGCAGCCAGTGCCCAGGTGTGGTTCATCCAGGGTAACTGCACCTGAACACAGGCCTTTTCCTTCACTTCAGGCAAGCAGAGAGGAGATCCTATAACCAGGAACGTGAGTAGTTTCAGGTCTGAAAAAGGCAGGCTGCATTTTATTAACTTCTGGATGCCCTACACCCAGCCCCAGCCTGGCAACTAGCATGCACTCTGCACATGTTGCATTAAATGAAATAACTCCAGCCCTACTCTTCTGCTAACTCATCTGAATACTACTCCACCTCTCTGAACCTTAGTTTCCCCGTTTATAAAGTGGAGGTGAAAATAGAACCCTCCTTGGGGGACTGTCTCAAGGATGAAAGCAATAACGCATGTAATCACATTCTGTGAATCCTACTGCACTCTACAAATGTGAAGGCTGAGAAAATAGAAAGTTGCCTTTGTGTGGCTACTTCTCAGATGTGCCCAGATATTATCAACATTTTAACATCTGAAAAGCCAGGCCGACTTTCTCACTAATAGTCTTCCATTCAGTACAGTAAATAATCTAAATTTCAACCTTATTCTTGGAACTCAATAAAGCTATTTTTATTTTAAACAAAAGAAAAAGCAATGACAAAACAGAAAGGCCCTAAGTAGTTTTCCTTTCTCCTTAATTGGGTCTGGTGCAAGTAAGTCTGTTCACCACTGACCTAGATGATTCAAAAATAAATCATGACTCTCTCCACTCAGTCATCATTTCTTGACATCGAATTTTTTGCTTGCTTCAGCAGCTGGTAACGAAAGGACTTTTCTTGAAGTCACATACGGAACTGATAGTTTCTTTGATATATTAACTCTTCAGAATTAACATTAAAACACTCATTTTTGTAGACCACTAAGAAAATGAAGAAGCTGGAAAAGGACACAGCCACGTGGAAAGCTCGGTTTGAGAACTGTAACAAAGCACTGTTGGACATGATTGAAGAGGTGAGGAAGTTTTTCCCCTTGCTCATCTTCCCTTGTCCAGTCAATATATTTATACTCAGAAAATAATTATGGCCTAATACCACAAAATAATTACTTTTGAAAAAGAGCTGAATTTTTCTGGGATGTGGTATATGATATTGTAATAAAAATAATTAGAGCAAACGCCAATTTAGTAATTTAGTCTCAGGTCCAGACTCATAGTGTTGTGACCCTAAGTCACACGCCTACTTCTTGATGCCAAAGCTGTCCCCAAAGCAGCACCACACCTGCTGGACTGTGAATGCCTTAAAGGCAGGATGAGTGTTTTACCTGCCCTTGAATTTCCCTGGTGCCTGACACATAACAGGCGCAGAATAAATTAATTAGTTGATTTGAACATAACTGACAGAAGACACTAGCCCAAGCACCCAGGGTATGTGCTATTTTATAGACAGATACGGAGATATATTGTTTAATTCCTCCAACAGGTATTTAAATACTGATATTACATCAGGCTCTGGAGAGTCTGAGACCATAAACGCAAACATACATGGTCCTTAACCTGAGAGGCAGGGCTTTCAGGTGAAGGCCTCTCCATGTAAAGAAGTGGTAAAAAAAAAAAGTCTTAAAAGGTACAGAGTAGCACAAAGGTGGGGCTGAAGGAGTAAGATGATTTCGTGCACAAACACACCAACAATTTCTAGAGAAAAGGAGAATTGAACAGTTCACGCAGCATCATGAATGAGTGTGTGGTGAGTTTCTCTGGATACAATTACTGTTCTAACAGTTCATCCCAAATTGCAACCAATTCCAAAGAGATGTGCTTATTATTCATAAACATAAATCAAACAGTTGCTGGATTAGCATATAGCAGTTTATCTACAGAACAGATAAGGTATGGCTGATGGCCAAGACCCAGTCCCTCTCAATCATTTTGCCACAAGCTTCTACTTATGCCTTCTAAGTCTTAGAAGCAGAAAATTCATCTATTATAAAATTTTAAAAGCCCTAGACTGAAGCAGAGAGAAGCTTTGCTATCTTTCTTTTCTAAAGAAAAGAAAAAAAAAAAAAAAAAGAAAAGAATACGTGGATTAAAATTCTACCAGAGTCTCCAACACAGTACAAAAATAGAAGTGATGTCCATGACCAAGTATCTGTCCAGCCACCACCCTGTGGTCAGAGCCTAACAGACAAATTCCTGGACAAATGGTTTTGCTTGTCTCCATAGAGCATCCTGGCAATTTTGCTTTTCATGTCGTTTTATGAGTGTGTGTGTCTGTTTAAATCACAGAAAGCATTGAGAGCTAAAGAATATGAGTGCTTCGTGATGAAAATTGGAAGGCTAGAGAACCTCTGTCGAGCTTTACAAGAGGAGAGAAACGAACTCTATAAAAAAATTAGAGAAACAAAAATACCTGAAAAGGATGCCCAAGGTCAGCTCACCTCTGACGACGACGAGCCAGAGTCAAATACCTCTGTGGGTGAAGAGGCAGAGGCGGAGGAAGCCAAGGGTGTTCACAATGCTGTGCAGAATCTGGCCGCGGCCTTCATGGTCATTCATCGTCCAGAGTCAACCCTCGATGCGTCCAAAAAAATCCAAACAGAAGTCAGCAGTCCTCAAGGGGGCGGCGGCACGGCCCTCAAGGGGCTGGAACAAGCCCCTCTGAGCCCAGCATGCCATTCAGGGAGTCCCCTGCATCCCCCAAGTCCTCAGGCTGAGGCGGAGGGAGGCAACGAGGCAGAACCTCCCCTCAGATCAGGGTCAGGAGCACAGGCCCAAGGCAATGGTCCCCCTGCTGGACCACAGGCTGATCCGCAGCCACGGAAGCCAGAGGCAGCATTTTCGGGCCAGGCCCCGGAGCCTCCGGCAGAGGCATTTCTACGGGAGATGGAGGCCGACGGGCAGCCCCGGAAGCCAGAGGCAGCGTTCTCCGGCCAGGCCCCGGAGCCTCCGGCAGAGGCGTTTCTACGGGTGCTGGAGGCCGACGGGCAGCCCCGGAAGCCAGAGGCAGCGTTCTCCGGCCAGGCCCCGGAGCCTCCGGCAGAGGCGTTTCTACGGGTGCTGGAGGCCGACGGGCAGCCCCGGAAGCCAGAGGCAGCATTTTCCAGCCGGGCCCCGGAGCCTCCGGCAGAGGCGTTTCTACGGGTGATGGAAGCCGACGGGCAGCCCCGGAAGCCAGAGGCAGCGTTCTCCGGCAAGGCCCCGGAGCCTCCGGCAGAGGCGTTTCTACGGGTGATGGAGGCCGATGGGCAGCCCCGGAAGCCAGAGGCAGCAGCTTCCGGCCGGGCCCCGGAGCCTCCGGCAGAGGCCTTTCTATGGGTGATGGAGGCCGATGGGCAGCCCCGGAAGCCAGAGGCAGCAGCTTCCGGCCGGGCCCCGGAGCCTCCGGCAGAGGCCTTTCTATGGGTGATGGAGGCCGACGGTCGAGACCCGCCGCCGGCAGCGGGAGAGCACGTGCCAACTGGGGAGTCTAGATGTGAGCCCAGGAGGCAGCCCCCAGCAGCAGCAGCAGAGGGGCTCCCAGGAGGGGCCTCAGCTGGGCCCCCGCTGCCCGAAGTGGCCGACACCAATCTGGAAGGAGCCGACTAAGCCTCCTCTGCGTTCTGAGGCTGTTCTTCCCGACTTTCCATCGTCCTAACAGATTGTCTCCTGAAAGAGGCATTAAGGGCTGGGGACGTCTAATGGAAGAGACTTATTTAGAATCAAGACATTTTAAAATGTTATGCGGAGTACCTTCAGCCTTTGCTATTTGTTCTCAATTTATAACTGATTTGGAGCTTTTCTATTTAACACTGATAGTATAATTTTCTCAAATGGCAACAAAACATACGAGTAGCAAATTTAAATTAATTTGCCATTAAGATGTTACTTAATTCAATTTCTTAATCAACAGTAATATTTGGTGTTTAAAGACTCCCATTACAATATATAAATACTGAAAATGTGATGCTTTATTTCCATAGAGTTTAATAAGTGCCATAGTAAGTAATGGATGACCAGGTTCCATTTAAACATTATATACATTGTGTGTGTGTGTATATGTATGAATATATACATATATGTGCTTATGCACTTATATACACGTGTATATTTTATACACATGTATGCAAATATATATTACACATACATTTCTATCATCATCTCTTTTTGACTTTCTCTCATGCAGAATATTTAGATGCTTATCAAAAAATGTATCTCTTACTTGCACTTGGGACTACAGTAGACTAATGCTCTGTGAATTAGAAATAGGTTCAGAACATAAATATTAGGCTACATAATGTTGAGTAAAAAAATAAGTAACCCAATGGTAGGTCAATAAATTCAACCAATGGATTAAATGACAGAACAACATTGGGTTAGATTGCAAGGCTATACAGAGCACATAGACACAAAGATGGCCAAAAGAGGCCCTAAAAAATGGGGGAACAATCACAGCAGTAGACTGCTCACCTCTTGCAGCTGCTTCTCCTACACAACTCGGCCCATTGCCTTGCAACACCCTCATGTGGTGAAGCAGCCCACTCACGGCTTCTTGCAAGGAAAGGGTTGGAAGTGGGAAAGGGAACTGGGGATGGAGGGATTGAGGGCCCTCAGGCTGAGAGTCTGTGCTCTGGTACCTCGCCTTTTGAGCTAGAGGTCTGGAGAGAGCATAGTCACCTGGCCCTGCCAACTCTTCAGTTGCCTCCCTGTTGTCTACCGCTCTCTCCAGAGGGTTTCCCCACCACCTCCTGCTGTCACTGCCCTAGTCTATATTCTCAAAGCTTCTGCTCCTTCTTTCCAACCCTCTCCTTGGCAGCAGGAAATTACATTCAGCCCTCATCTCAATTATGGCTTAGTAAAGGCTATTATTTTTCCAAAACAAATCCACACAGGGTCTAAATATGAGTGATGAGGCTTGCAAACCAACACATTTTCTGCTTTGATGAATTCTGTACAGCCAGAAGTTCAAAGCAAAGGACAAGTGGGTCCCTACTCAAAATGACTTGAAAAATAGGTGAGGATTTAGGAGATGCAAAAGCTAGAAACACCTGGGGTTGTCTACATGAGTATTACATTATTATTGCGTGACAAGGACCTCTAATAATACTGACAGCATGAATTTATCTAGAGTAAAGAGAGACTGCAACAAAGAAAAAGGAGGGAAGAGAGGGAAGTAGGGGAAAGGGAGAGAGAGGGAGGGAGGGAAAAAACAGATCTAACCCAACCCTACCTTAAAAGTTGAACTCAAGTAGAAAAATGGTTAAAAGCAAGATTCTCTACTACTCATCCAAGAAATCATTTTTCATTGTTGCATGTGGCTGTCTGCTAAAGCACACAAAGTCCTTGTAGGCAGAAACATATGCTATAAGAATTGTAAACTGCATAATATTTGTTTGAAGCAGACAGTGAGGGTAGTAACAAAATGCTAGTCAGGAAAAAAAAAAATCAGGAAAAAAGCATATGCTATTTGAGAACCCATGTATTTTTAAAGGCTTAAAATTTTATAACCACAGGGTAACCAGCCAAATTCAACATTAACTGAAAATCTTAGCTATTTAAACATTCATTTAATTCAGAGCCAAATATGCACTACAACAATCCAGGAGGGTCTCCTTTCCCATTATTTACAGAGGCTGAACTTCCAAGAATGGGGTAATATTAGATAATCTTAGAAAAGTCTCACTCTGAATGTTTAGCAAGAGAAACAGGCAGGAGAGGAGCCAAAATCCAGTAAATCAAATATTCTAATACCCAAAGTTCATTTTTTTTTTTTAATCCAAAAGCTTTCATAGCAACACATTACTCACTATGGGGTATATCTTGGGCAGATTTTCAGATACAATAACTTGCCTGAAATTTGCAAGGCTTAATATAGGCTTTGGGAGAATTATTTTAATATTCAAAGAATGTTTTTATTATAGTCCTTTGGCCTTACTAATTATAACAATAACTCATAAGACCCAAAAGAGTAACGAATTCTGTTCTTTATCAAGGTCATATAACTATTTCTAGAGATGCCAAGTCTACTTTCCAGAAACACTGAAGTTATTGGTGTTTTCCAAATTAAATAACTGTAATTTATGTATTTATTAAAAAGGCACTTCTCTTCCCAAATGCTCCAGTAGTGGTTTTATTTTAATATTTTTCACTTATATTTATTTTTACTTATGTTACATCTATGTTTCAACAATACCTAACAAAGATTGTGGTTATATTCTCTTGGTTGAATTTTTGGTCTATAAGTAGAATGTACATGGAATGAACACTTTGAAAATCTTGGTGTGGGTGTGTGCGCACGCGTGCGGTCAGTGAGGGAAAAGAGGGAAGGAGGAAGGGAGAGAGAGAGAGAATGTGACGGCCCAGGCCTAATGAGGGAGCAGAACCCAGGCTCCTCGGCCTGGCCATCCGCTGCTGCAGACCTATCACACTTCAGTTCCAGTCTCCCGTGAGACCATGTTTCCACAAACTTCTCTGGCATGTGCCCTCTCAGAAATATTCTGAGGAGTAAGGGAGGGAGTGTAGAAGGTGTCAGCTTATTTTCCTTTCTCTACCTGCTTCAAGACTTTTCTCTAACAAGACCGGAAGAGGCCCACTGTTCTGCCTTTTGCTTATTCCCTCTCCCCAACCCATCTTGATCCGGGAGGGGCTTCTTGAACGCAGCATTTCCTAGCATGCTTGGAGAAGAGGGTTGCTTAGCTAGAATGAAAAAAAAATTAAACCTTGCCTTTTTCATATGGTGGAGATACACATTTTTAAAATAGCTCTTTTTTTTTAAAATAATGAAAGTATTATGTGTTTGTTGCAAAACTGAAGCTGCTTTTCAATAAGACTAAGAGATAGCGAGGAGAGAGATCATTTCAGGAAAATTTCCTTAGCCCCTGCTCTAACCAGTAGTTAAATCCAGTATTTAGAAAAAGTGAACGTAATTAAAATGTAAAGGATTCACTAAAAGAAGATATGAAATAAAAATGATAACTCTGGTCTCTAAAATTTGTTCCCATCATAAACTGGCAAGTAGGATTTAGGAGGTAAGTAGGCAAGTAGAGTATATAGGTTAAATTTTCACAAGGCTTAACTAATTTCCATTTCTGAACCTGAAAATTAACGTTATCATTGGATCAACCATGAGAGCATTCCGTGAGAATAGAAACATTCATAAGTGATAGCAATAAAGGTTTTCCTCAACACTGTTCAGTTGTATCCTCAATACCTGAAGTTGAGTCTCCTTGGTGGTATCCCCTGATAGAATTTCCACAAATGCTAGTTACTGATGCATATGTGTATGAATGTACACACACACACGCACACAACACACATGTATAAAATTTGACTTGGATTTAATTCTGTTCCTATAGGTGAGTCTTTACACCTGTATTTTCAAAGGATACCTGCTATCATTTTTCCTGACAAGGACAAAGTATAAAAAGGAATCATTTTCTTCATGAATAAGGATATTTGACAGAAACATTTAACTAGCAAAAGAAACCTACAAATTCATTGATCCATGGCAGAAAAACTATTCACAGAAGCTGGTTCACTCTATCAGGAGATAAGAAACAAGATAAATCACTTCAGCAGGACAATCAACCTTGGCAAAATCTGAACGCAAGTCCTTCCTGCTGGATATTAGAGCCTCAGACTTTCTATTAACACTGACGTTGATCCCATTTAATTAATTTATTTATTTGCAATAAATGCAAATATTTTTGAATGAATGAATGAACTGTTTATTATATTTAAAATTCTTTTTACTCTTTCTTTAACCCCCAATTAATTTTTTAATTAAATCCACTTTTTAAAATTTTTATACAGTTTTTAAAGGTTACTTTCCGTTTACAGTTACTATAAAATATTGGCTATATTTTATATTTTAACTTTGAATTTTTAAAAGTGGCATATCATAATGTTCAATTACCTCATATCATAATTAAAACATACCTAGGTGTCAGATTTATTATTTCAGAACTGACAGTCAATGGATGACATAACAAATAACACAAAACCACCATAACAAGCAAAGCAAGAAGACATATGTTAAGAGAGGGGAAGAAAGAAGGAGAGAGAGCTATTATATAAAAGAAAAAATAAAAAGATAAAACTTTAAGACTATTAAGAGCAATAAAGGAAGTGGCACATCAATTGGTGGTCCCTTTTGTGAAAGCAGGATTATAATAAAGGGCAAGAACCATAATGACATTCACACACCTCCACACCATAATGTCAACTTGGGGAATTTTTTACAAACATGTTTCTCAGTGTTGTTGTTTTATTGTCTTTCTTCTTGTTTGCCTTTCTTTTAAAATAATAAATGTGGTCTTTTTAGTATTAAAATAATAAAATTATAGAACATTTAGAATATAGAGAAAAGAGAAGATTTACCCAATACTCTATCACCCTAACAGCCACTGTCAGCATTCACTATATAATAGTGTATTTTATTTTATTATAAATTTATTTTATTTATTTATTTAGTTATTTTTGGCTGCGTTAGGTGTTTGTTGCTGCGTGCGGGCTTTCTCTAGTTGCGGCGAGCAGGGGCTACTCTTCGTTGCAGTGCGCGGGCTTCTCATTGTGGTGGCTTCTCTTGCTGGGGAGCACAGGCTCTAGGCACGAGGGTTTTAGTAGTTGTGGTGCGCCAGCTCAGTAGTTGTGGCACACAGGCTTAGCTGCTCCGTGGCATGTGGGATCTTCCCGGACCGGGGCTTGAACCCTTGTCCCCTGCACTGGCAGGCGGACTCTTAACCACTGCGCCACCAGGGAAATCTTATCACAGTGTATTTTAAATTACCTATCTTTTTAATTTAACGTTGTGTTAGTTTGTCTTTGGGGGAGGGTGCAGTAGTTCAAGTGAGAGTAATAGCTGTTAATAGCTGCCAGCTTTGTGCGTTCACACTGTGTATTCAAATTGTATATGCTTACATGGAAGCATATTATACTATTTTTAGAATAAGCATGACTGTGCAAATACAAATACACAGCACACTTATATGTTGTTTGAAAAAGTTATGCCATGCAATGCACTTAAACGTTCCACCGCACATATACAGATTTCCAAGTAAATCTACTGGACATGGGCTAGAGTAAGACATCTAAACTTAACACAGCTCAAAAAATTATAGAAATATCAAAAACCAACTCTAGAGAAATACAAATGCCTTAAATAACAAAACAAAAAAAATGTCGAACTCCGGTTTACAAAGTGACAGGAAACATATGATAATACCATAAATCATTACATTGGCTAAATAAAGGTCAATGATCTAAAACAAATCTAATCTCTTTAAAGTTAATGAGACAGTTAGTGGCTCTGTTGCTCTAATGAAATGATGGTCACCATCACGAGCTATAGCATATCTATTAAGTAGGGCAAGGCTAAAAACTGTTGTGACCTGAGATTGCTCTAATAACTACCAGACAGATGCAACCAACGATGGAATATTCAGGGATCCCATATACTAAGAAAGGCAGAGTTGAAATTTATAGAAATAGTACAACAGGGATGCTTTCATCACATCTAAAGTCACAAGGTTAAACTTATGTTAGATTGGAGGACTAGCAGTGTGATAGTATAGGCAAGATTTATTAGAATACAGCTAATGCTCTACCCAAACCAGTATAATTCCTCATAGACTATTGTAATATAGTGTATATTATATGTAAGACTTATTTTCTTAATAGTCTTATCAAGAAGTTATTCCCTGGACTTCCCTGGTGGCGCAGTGGTTAAGAATCCGCCTGCCAATGCAGGGGACACGGGTTCGAGCCCTGGTCCGGGAAGATACCACAGGCTGCGAAGCAGCTAAGCCCCTGTGCCACGACTGCTGAGCCTGTGCTCTGGAGCCCGCGAGCCACAACTACTGAGCCCATGTGCCACAACTACTGAAGCCCACGTGCCTAGAGCCCGTGCTCCGCAACAAGAGAAGCCACCACCATGAGAAGCCCACGCACCGCAACGAAGACCTGATGCAGCCATAAATAAATAAATTAATTAAAAAAAAAAAAAAGAAGTTATTCCCTGGAATAAAATCAGTCAAGTCCAAAGTGAAAAGTGTAGGATAGCAATGGTCCAGGAATCAGGCTGTTGAGTCCCTTGTCCCTGTTCTGCTACCAACCATCAGGGTGACTTTGGAGAAATCACTCAATATCTCTGGGCCTCAGTTCACTCATCTATAAAATGACAGCCTTGGATTAGATGAGCTCTAAGGTTCTGACAGTTCTGATTAAATTCTCAAAAGACTTAGGACGTTATGTGGGTTTTCTACTCTCCAGAGAGGGTTTTAGTATAAGAGATCTGCATATCACCTTGGGCATGTCTGTTAGAAGTTAGGCAAGGGGAAAGAGACAAGAAATTACTCTAATAAAAAGTTGTTTTTAATTTTAAAATTTGACAAAGAAAAGGTTAAGGGGTAAATCACAAATTCTTTGATTTTTCGCAATAAATATTGAAGTCTTTCTACATGTGAGGTTCTGTGGTCGCCCCTGGGATGTCAGTGGCTACAAGGCTATACCAAGGGTTTCAGGACCACCCACACCTTGACTCTGACTCAGGCCTGAGTGTCCCTCCCACTACTTGTCCCACAAATTTCAGCAGCCAAACAGCAGGAAGGAAACTTCTAGGAGCATTTTTCTTACAAATGCTACCCAGATCTCCAGGTGAGAAAGTGTGTGTTCCTGGTAGAGATGGAAGGTTATATGAAATGTGTGTGTGGTTATTTGTGTGTGAATGTATAATGTGTGTGAGTGCATACCTGTATGTGAGGGCATGTATGAGGATGCATGTGCAACATGTATCAGTGTATGTGTGTAGTTTTGTGCAGGTGTGTGGTATGAATGTAGTTCTGTGTGAATGTTTATAATTGTATGTGACTATACTTCTGCATAATAAGTTGACATGAGCCTACATAAGTGTGTGGCTGTGTGCGAGTTTCTGGCGTGTGCAAGTTAATGGTGTGTGCGCGATGAGGCTGGGAACTGAAAAGCTGAAATACTATAGATGAGGTTTTAGGCATGTGGCTAGCTTGTTCTTCATAGGATCATGTCTTGTTGCAGACTTCTGTTTGCACAGCTAATCCTTTTTTTGCTTGCATACACCACCAGCCCAAGGTGACGGCCACCACTGACTCACAAGTCCCATCCTCAGGCAAGGCTATGGGTATGTCTGGGGAAATTCACAAAGACCAGCCATAGCTTGAGCAAGGAACATAGGCAGTGGCAGCAGAAAGGCTAACTTTATTCTGGTCTTTCTACATGCAAAAGCAATTTCTCACATGGTCACTGTTTCTAACAAAGGCGGCATCCTTGGAGGCAGAGTTATAATCTCCTCTACCAACCCCCTGAATATCAAGAATGTTTCTCTGAACTAAAAGCCAAGATCGTGCCCAATCTATTTATGCTTTAATCAGTGAGTCAGAGGGTAGCAAACCAGAGCTGATTGCAGATGCTAGCCACCAGTCAGTCACGCCCATGACTCATCCTTTTTGCAGAGAGATTTTTTGCTCTGACACAATTCATCTCCCCAAAATATCTAGTATGGACGAGCTATGCTGTCATAGCTAGACCATCTGGCTGCTCCCTTGCCAGTCATTAGAAAACGGATCCAGAAGTCCTCCAATTCAGTCTGGGAGTAATTTAAAGCAACGCCCGAAGGAAGGAGAGTGAGAGTTTTTATAACAAATTAATTGCCTGCCGTACAAGTTAACTGATGATCTTCAAAAGTTAAAGGGAACAAAACAACTAACCATAAATAAAATTAAAAGACAAGAACAGAATGGGAGAAGATAGTCACAATAAATACAACAAAGCATTAATGTCCAAACTACAAACAGAAAAAAAAGAAAGAAAACAAAATACAAACAGAAATCATACAAAGCAATAAGACGAACAACTCAGAAGAACATGGGAGAGACAGTAGGAGCCCCCCACCCAGGCACCAGCAATGAGGGAGAGGGGCATTGTCTATAGAGAATTTTAAAATGGTAATAAAACCAACTACAGGCCAGTCTTCTTTTTATCATCATCATGCACAGCAATCCTGAATAGCATCAGTGGTAAAATTGTCCTCCCTGGCAGAGATGATCACTCTTGCTGTGTGCCCCATCCCCCATTTGTACCCCGCTGGCGTGGAATAGGATGGGCAGTTCATAGAAGAAGAAATGCAAATGACCGAAACACATCAGGCCAATAAAAAGTAAAACAATGAGATGCTATCACTTCTGCTCATTAGACTGACAAAAATTTCAATATTGATAATATCAAATATTAGCAAGGATGAAGCAAACCAATAGTCATAACCTGTGGGTACAGTATTGGGTGTCTGTCTTTTTCTTGTCCATTTGGGCATTTTGGCAGTGTGTGCGTTACACTTTTTCTAATGTGCAAAAGTAAAAATTATTTAGCAAAGAGCGGACACATGGCTCTTGCCTGCCCACATCCTTTCTTTGGAGGAAGCACTGTGTCCTGGATACATAGAGTCTAGATGGGGCCATCAATCACAGACCCTTAGCGCCCTCACCCATCCTAGCCTCCGGGGCAGCCTGAAGCAGTATCACACTCCATATGGTATTTAGTTCACAGACAGCAACAGCTCCAGGATTTCCACAGAGGAGGGGGTTCAATCTGCTGTAAGGAGGGGCGGGAGGCTATTTGACATGTCATGAAGTTGCATTTGCTTCATGGCAACCACACTGTTTTTACTCTTATGTTATCTTGGGGTTTGTGGGCACTGAAGCCCCTTGAATTCAGTGTGCCTAAGTTTACCCAGAAGGACCCAGTGGACTCTACCTCTTGGTTCTTTCTGCTGGAATTCTGTCTACCACGTGAAGAGAGTCTTTGTGCAGAATAGTGTTAAGAGGAAGGGAGTGGAGTTGCAAGATGAGAGAATGGACATAATCCTGATAACCATATTTGAGCCCCTGAATCCAGTTGGCCTTCACAGATCAAACGTTTCCCTTTTTGTTTAAGAGGGTGTGAGTCAGGTTGCTGCCCATCTGCATTCAGAGAGCCCTGGGAAAGAAGGATGAGGAGAAAGCTGAAATAATTGAAGTGCGGCACACCAAAAAGAAGAGTTTACAATGATAATCATTGAACTTACATCAAGATGTTTTAAAAACCTTATTTTTCTCTTTAATTTCTCAACATATCTTTAAAATCTATTTATTGCAAAAATACTGAATTAGTACGAGAATTCTTTCGTGTAACCTACCACCCAGGTCAAGAAATAAAACGTAGCCGAGCGTCCTAGAAGTTCCCTCACCTCCACACCTCCAGAGGGAGCAACCTTCCTGATGTACAGCAACAGGGATTTGTTTTACTTCTGTGTGTATATATGTGTATGTATGCTGTTGTTGTTGTTGTTTGGGTTTTTTACTTTATAAAAGTATTCTTCTGTGTCTGTCTTCTTCTGTTCGAAACTACACATGTGAGATTCATCCATGTTACACATCCATGATTGTAGGAGTAGTTCATTCATTTTCATTGTCATACAGTAATCTATTATATGACTATTCCACAATTTATTTATCCATTCTAATGCTGGCTGACATTTAAATTGTTTCCAATTATTGGCTGCTACAAATAACTTTGCTGTGACATTTCCTAACTATATACTTAGGAGAGGAATTGTTGGGTTATATGGCATGTGCCTCTTCAGCTATAGGAGACACTACCAAATCGTTTTCCAAAGAGATTGTACCAATTATTTCAACAACCAGTGTATGAGAGCTGCCGTTGCTCCATGCCCTTCTCTTGGTACCATCAGGCAGTTTAATTTTAGCCATTTGGGTGTGTGTAACAGTATCTGATTGTCATTTTAATTTGCCTTTCCTGGATGACTAATGAGGTTGAACGTTTTTCTTATAGTTACTGGCCAAGTGGATGGATATCCTCTTTTTTGACATGCATGATTTTTTCCCCTTTTTTTCCTATTAGGTCATCTGTCTTTTTCTTGTTCATTTGTGCCATTCTCATATTTCTGGAAAGAAATGCTTTATTAATAACTGTAATTGCAAATCAATTCTCCTGTTCTGTGGCTCTGTGAATTTTTATTCTTTTAATGATATATTTTGATAAACAGAATTTCTCGATTTTAATGTTGTTCAATTTATCAATATTTTACCTTTTGACAAATACATGTGTGTCCTCTTTAAGAAATCTTTGTCAACCCCAAAATAATGAAGATGTTCTCTCACATTATCTTACAGAAGCTCTGGTGTTTACCAGAATTACCAGTCTACCCAGAATGAATTTTTGAATAAATATTGACATAGGGGGTCAGATCAATTTTTTTCTACATAGATAGGCCATTCATCAAGCACCACTTATTTAAGCAAAACATTTTTCTCCATTGCTTTAGTGCTATCTTAGTCATAAATTTAAAGTCCATATGTGGGTGGGTCTTTTTCTAGACTTCTATTCCACTGATAGATTTGTTCATGCTGGCACGAACACCACATTGTTTTAATTACCGTAGCTTTATAATAAGTATTTATAGCTGATAATCTTCGTCTTCCTACTTTGTTGTTCTTCAAGGTAGTATTGGCTATTCTTAGCCTTTTTATTCCCATGTGTAATTTAGAATCAGCTTATCAATTTACACACACACGTATATACACATACACACACAGGGATTTTTCATAGGGATTGGATTTAATCTATAAATCAATTTGGGGAGAATTTATATTTTTACAATATTGAGTTTTCCAGTCCATGAATGTGGTAAGTATCTCCATTTATTTCAGTTTTCTTTAAATATTTTCCAATAACAATTTATCATTTTGGGGGTGTTTTTGCTCATTTTTCATTAGGTTTAATTCTAGGTGTTTGGCGTTTTGTGATGATATTGAAAACGACATAGCCAAGTTTTACTTTCTAATTGTTTGTTGATTTTACATAGAAATATAATTTTTTTTTACATATTGACCTTGCAGCTAGCAACTTATCAAATTCATTAGCTAATTCTAATAGGCCATTTTTAGATGCTTTTGGATTTTCTGAGCACACAATAATGTTATCTACAAATAATGTCATTTCTCACTTTCCACTCATTATACCTTTTACTCATTTTTCTTAAGTTATTGTACTGGTAAGGACCTCTGATAGAATTTGAACATGGCTGGTGATGGCAGTCTCCTTTCTTTACTTTCTGATCTCAAGGGAACACATAATATTTCACTACTAAATAGGATGTTTGCTCTTATGACTTCTGTAGACATTTTCTATCAGATTAAGTATGAGCCCTTCTATTTCAAGTTTGCTATGAATATTTATTGTAAATAGATATGAATTTTATAAAACGTTCTTTCTGTATCTGTTCAGACAATCATGATTTTTCTTGTTTTCTTCTGTTAATGTGATAGATTACAGTGATTGATTTTCAAATGTTAGGCTAAATTTACATTTTTGGAATAAATTGAACTCCGTCTTGAAGTAATATCCTTTTTACATTAGTAGATTTGGTTTGCTAATGTTTTGTTTAGGATGTTTGCATCTATGTTCATGAGAGAGATTGCTTTAACTTTCTCTTCTTATAATGTCCTTGTCATCATGAGTTGGGAAGTGCTCCTTATTTGTCTATTCTTAGGGAGAGTTTGTGTATGTTAAGTGTTCTTCTTTCTTTAAATATTAGAATTCTTGGGTTAAGTTATCTGGGTCTGGAGTTTTTTGGGAAAAGGATTTAAATTATGGATTTAATTTTCTTTAATAAATTTTCCCATTGTTTCTATCAGTTACTGAATGCCATATTTTCAAGAAATTAATCCATTGCACCTAAATATTCAAATTTATTGGCACAAATTATTCATGATATCCTCTTAAATTTTTAAAAAATTTTGTAATATCTGTAGTATTTTTCACTTGTGATAGTGGTAATTTATGCCTTCTCCCTATGTCTTTTATAAGTCTTATAAGAGGGGTATCAATTATATTATTCACAGAACCAACTATTGGCTTTTGGTTTCATCTACTTTATCTTTTTTAATTGCACATTTTGTTTTGTTTCATTAAGTTGTGTTAATTTCTTGATGTTTCATTTGCTGTTCTTTTTCTAACTTCTTGAGATAGATGTTTAGATTATTTTCTTCCTTTCTTCTTTTCTAACATATGAATTAAAGATTACTTAAGAATATCTTTAACTGCATTCCACAAGTTTTGATCTATTATATTGATTATCATTCAACATATTTTCTAATTTTCACTAGTTTTTCTTTGACATATGTTTAAAGGTATATTGATTCATTTCTAAACAGAAAATTGTCTATTTATCTTTTTCTAAGCTTTTAATTAATAGTTTAATACTGTTATGGTCATAAACCACATTCTGTAGGATTTAATTCATTTGAAATATGTTGAAATTCTTTATAGCTCAGCATAGGTCAATTTTGGTAAATGTTCTGTGTGTAGTTGTTGAGTGCAATATTCTATATATTCGGTATACAACAGTTTGGTCAATTTTCTTTTTATTAATTAATTTATTTATTTATTTTTGGCTGCATTGGGTCTTCATTGCTGCACACAGGCTTTCTCTAGTTGTGGCGAGCAGGGGCTACTCTTCGTTGCAGTGCGCAGGCTTCTCATTGCGGTGGCTTCTCTTGTTGGGGAGCATGGGCTCTAGGCGTGCAGGCTTCAGTAGTTGTGGCACGCGGGCTCAGTAGTTGTGGCTTGCGGGCTGTAGAGCACAGGCTCAGTAGTTGTGGCACACAGGCTTAGTTGCTCCATGGCATATGGGATCTTCCCAGACCAAGGTTCAAACCCGTGTCCCCTGCATTGGCAGGCGGATTCTTAACCACTGTGCCACCAGGGAAGTCCCAGTTTGGTCAATTTTGTTAATCATGTTGTTCAAATCTTCTTTATCTTGGTTGACTGATTGATTGATTTTTGGTCACTGGTTCTATCAGTTACTGAGAGAGGTATATTAAAATCTCCTACTATAATTGCAGACTTTCATACTTCTCCATTTTGTTCTACCAAGCATTACCTTATACATCACCAGGTGTATATAAATTTACAACTGTGACATTCTTATGTTGGAATGACCATTTTATTATTATGAAATGTCCCTTTTTATCTTTATTAACACTTGTTGCCTTAAAGTCTACTTTATCTGATATAAGTACAGGTAAATGAGCTTCTTTTGGTTAATATTTACATGCTATGTCATTTTCCATCCTTTTACTTTCAACTTTCCTGGATTCTTATACTTTGCAACATGCACTTGTGTACAACATAGAGCTGGGTTTTGTTTTGATATGTTTTTTTGTTTGTTTATTTTGTTTTATTCATTCTGACATTTTTTCTCTTTTAATTAGAATTTTTATTTATTTACATACAATAAGTGATATATATAAAATCAAACTCACCATCTTGCTATTTGTTTTAAATGCATTCCTTCTGCTTTATGTTTCTTTTTTCCCTTTCTTCTTGTGTCTTCCTTTAGACTATGAATTTTTCTTATTTTTATTATCCCATTTCTCCCTCTTTACCTGGCTATTTTTAATTATACAATATTGCATTATGTATTTAGTGGTTACCGTAGAGATTTTAGCATTCATCTCTGACTATTAAAGTCTAATAAATAGTATTAAATTTACCACCTTCTGGCCAAAGCAGGGCCTTAGTCCAGTTTAACTCCATCTAATCCTTTTCTGCCTTCCCCTGATTCATCTTTCAGTTTATGTTCTCTCTCTTCAACTATATCTAAGCCATTGTGAAATGAATCCATTGAAATCTTAATTTTAGATATTAATTTTCAAGTTTAGATATTCCATCTGATTTCTTATAGTTTCCAGTGCAATTTCTATCCCATCATTTCAATTCTTGAACATACTAATCACAATTATTTTAACTTCCATGCCTGATAATTGCAATATTCAAATCTCTTGAGTGTTTCCCCACTCAGTTTTCAGTAATTTTCCCTTGAGGTATACTAGATAATTTTTGTCTGAATGCCGGGCATTTTCTATTAAAAATTTTTGAGATAGTTTAAAGCTCTAGATTGTGTTATCTTCCTGAAGGGAGTTTATTTTTGCTTCCAACAGGCAGTTAACTTGGAGCAGATTATCTTATCCAATCAAAAATTGAAGTGATTTGAAGTTGGGCTTCTGACTTTTTAAAGAGTCTTCTATGTCCTATGGTATAGTAATTTGAGGGTCCCAACCTAAAACCTGAGCAGTGCCAAGACCCTAGATCACTGGCTGACCCTAAACACCAATTTTTGCTCTTCATGACCCATAAAACTATTGGAAGCGTAGCTTAGCTTCTCTGCCTCTCAGCCACAGCTTGGATATTTGCAAGTGCCTTGAGGGAGAAAACCAGTCCAAATGTCACTTCATTTCTTTTTTTTCTTTTTCTTAAGGACCTTGTCCCTTCAAATTTTTGCTGTCTGAGTAGCACTCCAGTGCCTTCACACAGGTATTCTATGCATTTTCTCCATCTTTGCTAGTTGTTCTTGGAGGGAAGGTTACCCTGCAACAAGTGATTCCACCCTCACCAGAAGCAGAATTCTCACCCAGCTTGTCTTTTGAACATCAACTTCATCATCTTGAGATTCTGGAAATTCATCACACTTCCTTTGAGCTCTAAAATTAAATGATTCCCTGTGGCTTTCCTTAGAGTTTCTGTTTCTTTAAAGAACCAACTCTAAGGGATCTGTTTTTTTGTTTCTGCTAATATTTTGACCTTTATTATTATCTAATATAATGAAAATATTAAAGATCAACCATAGTTGAAAGCAGACAAGTTTTTTCCCACGTGCCAAAGCAGCTGAGGCCACAACTGGTCCAGCAGGAAAGTGTGCCATGATAAGTTAATAATGTCTACCCTAGAGAGAAGTGGTGGCAGCATATTTGCCAGGCATTTGTCAGACACAAAGGAGATGATCCACAAGTGGATTCATCTCTCTGAGAAGTTGCTTTGTATCCATTCAAATTTTAAAAAGACAGCTACTGCCTCTCTCTTCAAGGTGGACGAGGATTTGCTAGCATGGCAGGTATTCATCCCATAAACTGAGACCAGCAAAAATCAAATCCCAGTGGCTCATGGTTTCCCATCAAGTTGTATAAGAGTTTAAGTTTGAATTAGATAGGAAGAGGGGGCAAGCCAGCAGCTGCAGAGTTTGACATAGAATACAGTTGTCTTAGTTCATTCAGGCAACTATAGCAAAATACCTTAGATTGAGTGGCTTAGAAACAATATAAATTTATTTCTCACAGTTCTGGAGGCTGGGAAGCCCAAGATCAAGGTGCCACCAGATTCAGTGTCTGGTGAGAGCCTGCTTCCTGGTTGATAGATGTCCATCTTCTCACTGTGTCCTCACCTAGCGGAAGGGGTGAGAAAGCTCTCTGGAGCCTCTTTTCCAAGGGCATTAATCCCATTCATGAGGGCTCCACCCTTATGACCTAATCACCTCTCAAGGGCCCCACCTCTAAATACCATCACATTGGGGATTAGGATTTCAACAAAGGAACTTGGGGGGAACACAAACATTCAGTCCGTAACATTGCTTGAGACTCAGCTGTCAGAAAATGGAGGGTAATTATGGTGACCACATTTTCTATACCCCAAACAGAGGGAGGCACTGTCTGAGGAGGGCTAATGTTCTTATATTAGCAATAAGACAGAATGTTAGAAATTAGGATGGACCAGAAGCCAGCACATAGGTATAAAAAATATAATTCTGTCACTGGTTCAAGATGTTCTTGATTTTCACTAATATGGTTCCAAGACAGGGCTTTAGAGAGTTGGCCACATTAATGAGATTTTCCAGAACAGAGTTACAGGAGGGAAGAGCCTCCCTGCAGCCTGGTCTCAGCCTCCAAGCTGCTCCCGGACCCTTCTACAGGGAACCAGAGAGCAGACTCCTGCTTATTTTAGACAGTGGCTTCGCTTCTTGTCTCCAGCCTCACAGATTCCAAAGGCCTTTACTATGACCCAGCCTGCGAGCAGGGACAGTCAGAAGCGGCTGCCACCGCGCCGATCATGGGTTTGTGCAGCTGCTTGCCCAAGGAGCTGCTTTGAGTTGACCATCTGGACCAAACCCACGGCCTCCGCGCTGGCTGCCACCGGCTCCGGCACAAAGAGAGCACGAGCGCCACCTACTGAGCACTGCAGACGTAGCCGGCATCGCGGCTAGCGGGCCTGAACCACCTTTATACAGAGGTTAAGGTGGCCTCGTCTTCTGCCAGCGTTAGTGATTGTTTACCATGGTTAGGCTGAAAAAGTCTCAAGAAAGTTTATTTTGCTCTGAACAAACGAAACTAAACTACAGTTGGGATCCAGGCTGTATTCCACTTAAGTGAGCCGTGGGCAAGCCAGCCAGGGCAGAGTTTGACATAGACCACAGTTATTAAGGACTCACCCTGAACCAGATGCTGGGTGAGGCACTAGGGACAGAAGGATGAATGATCTACACTAGACCAACAACAGAAAGATGATAAAGCTGTATCTGTACTCCTGACAAACCCACTCGAGGAACCCAGCCACAATTCACTCCACAGAGTATATCTCAAAGTATGGAGTTGGGGGGAATCCGGGTTTCCCATCTTTCCCTGTGGTCTATCCCCACTGTCACTAAGCTTAGATTAAGAAGTCATGATGACTTCTTTATTGTTTTGTTTTGGTTTGTTTTCTGAGTTACCAATTAACAAATAAAATATTTGGAATTTTGTTCTCAAAATAGCTGTTTTGCAGATGCCCTAACCATCCTCTTGGCCTGCCTTTCAGAAAATCTTGCCAGGAAAACTCTCAAAGTGCTAAATCCTCTCCCTGTATTCACAAACTCCTCTACATGTGCTAATAGCACATTTCTGACAATGATTAGTAAAATACATTTTTAAACGTTTTTAGTGCCTAATGACATCAGGAAATCTTACTTAAAATACAGACAGACAGACAGACATTAGGTTAGTTAGTAAATAAACACCCTATTAAGTCAAGACCCCAACACACAGTGATGCGGTCACACTTTTGCCGCTGGGCAGCAGAACCTGAACACCCCGGGGGGCCCCTTCCCTACAGAGAGATCCTGGTGTTTTAGCCATGAGGCACAGCCATCATCCAGGCATATTCTAATAAGCTGTACAGGTGAGCCGCCTCCTCTGGGAGGAGACCAGGTAAACGCAAATGATAGGAAATGGGCAAAGAAGTGCCCTGTTGGATGCAAGATACATAGACTTAAGGGAGAAATTAATATTCACAAACTAAAACTTCTTAAGCTACTAGTGTGAGAATTGTGTCTGAGGCCCTGCTAAAGTTTCTGGTATTTTACTATGATTTTACTTTTGAATACAGTCCAGGTGAGCAATAACTTGGGTATTAAGTATTAAATATTTATGTTAGCTCATATTTTTACCCATAAAGATTCAATCATCATGTTTTCCATCCATCCCAACCCCCTTCTTTTTGCAAGGTTCTGTGCAAAGTAGTTTTGAAAATGTTTCCATCCGATCATTTTGACTGCTGACCTGATAAAACTTCTTATATGCCTTATTCCTTAATTTCTACAATTCAGTTTAGACAGGGCACTTACAGCAACTATCAGCTACTACAAATCCACAGTTAGCTATTAGGTGAGCTGCTGGGAGGACAGGCATACACTACTGTGGACTTCTCTCAGAACCTGCCACAAAACTCCAAGGCTGCTCTGGCCCTTGTTCTTTGAGAATACCTGCACTGGTCTGAGGATTGGCCTTATGCTTCTCTAGGCTCTTTTTGAGGAGTACCGACTGGTAGGTACTGGGCAGGACCCAGAGGCTGAGGCTCAGCCTTCATTCATCCTCCTTCCCTTCCTTCCTCTCCCTCCTGCTCCATCCCTCAAGGTCAGCAAGAAACTATGAACTGTCACCTGACCAAGTCAAAAATGCTCGAGACTTGGGGACAGCCTTGGTGAAAATAAACAGAAAATGAAACAAAACAAAACAAAATAACCATACATGCTTATACAGGAAGGAAACTTAACACTCCAATTCAGCCTCTTACTCAGAGCTTCCGTGCCCTCCATACTCCCTGTCCAAAAGTGGTCATCGCATTAAACCTCTCCAGCGATGGGAACTTGTAACCCCAGAGCAGCTCATTCAGTGTTTAGATGAATCTTCCTTATATCAGCCAGAATATGACATACTAACACCAGTTAACTTGTTAGATATTCAATTTTGTATGTATAATATTTTTTATTCTCCTCAATAATGCAGTGAGGAAGATACTAATATGATCCTATTCTACAGATGAGAGAAATGGAGCTTAGAGAGGTTACATAACCTGCCCAAATTCATCCAAAAAGGAAGATTCAGTGCAGGATTTGAACACAGGCTGTCTGACTCCAGAACCCCTCTAAATTATTGAGTTTGCATAGCATAACGATTCCTGCTTCCTCTAAACGTCCACTAATTTAGTCTTTGGTTTACCCCTTGGGCCATGAGGGCATCTCCTTTCTCTTCCTCGTGTTAGCCTTGACGTTCAGCATAGAGGAGGTACTGTCCCTTCTCCTAGCTAATTACCCAGGTCCTTCAACGTGCCTCGTAGGGCATGATTCTCATTTCTCTCATTCTCCAGGCCCTCTAATCTAAAATGCTCTATTTGGTCTATGTCCCTCTGAAATGTGTTACTCAGATCCAGCATAACCATCTCCTTGATGTGGTAGGACCAGTGCATGGTAGAAAGACATGACCACTGCCTGCGCTCTAGACTAGCACCATCCAACACAACTTTCTGCAATGATGGAAATGTTCTGCAGCTGCACTGTCTCACTTAGTAACTACCAGCCTCCCTGGGCTAGTAGGTGCTTGAAATGTGGTTACTGAAACCAAAGAACTAAAATTTGTGTTTTATTTTATTTAACTAATTTTATTTTACATAGCCCGGTTTGTTAAATGAATACCTTGTGGAGAGTGTAGTTCTAGATTCCACATTTCTGCATCACATCCTGATCCATGTTGAGTCAAATGTTCCCAATAAGTATGTCATCCCCGTCATAACATGTAGCTGGCTTTTGGGACCTCTGCGCATATTTTACATTTATTTTTGACAAATGTCTCCTCGTGATCATTCCAGTTGTCAGCTTAAAGAAAAACACACAACCTAAGAGTTGTAAGTTTAAGTTTTATTCTGGGTCTTGCTGAGGAGTATAGCCCAGGAGACAGCTTTTCAGTAGCTCTGAGGGAACTGCTCTGAAGAGGCGAGAGAGAAGCCAGTTTATATATGATTTTTGGCAAGGGAATACGTGTAGTCAAGCATACGTCTTGGTAAAAGGCTACTGCTAATCCCAAAGAACCAATACCTCAAGTTAATGATTTTAGTGCTTTTCTATGTATGGGAAGATGCAAGGATGTGGGGTCATTAAAATTCTTCCTGAGACATGCATCTAACTGTCTAAGGGGCCTTCTTGTCCAAAGCACAGAGGGCCTCAACCCGTCATCATCTTAACTTCTTCTCAGGGTGCCTTGTCAGTCAGCAACTGCAGCTGGTTATGACTTAACCCTTGTAGAACTGGGTGCTGAGTAATGCAGATGGAGTCAATGTTGCTAACCAGCTGACCTTAAAATAGGGAAATTATTCTGAATTATTGGGTGGGCCCTATGTACTCACAAAGGTCCTTAAAAGTGGAAGAGGGAGGTAGAAAATGTTGTTGGAGTGATGCAATATTAGGAGGACTCAACTCACCATTGTGGACTTTGAAAATGGAGGGAGGGGGCCATGAGCCAAGGGATGTGGACAGCCGCTAGAAGCTGGAAGGGCAAGGAAACAGATTCTCCTCTGGAGCCCCCAGAAAAGAATGCAGCCCAGCCAACACCTTGATTTTAGCCCAGCGCAACCTGTGTCAGGCTTCAGACCCACAGAACTGTAAGATAATAAATTTACGTTGTTTGAAGATGCTAAGTTTGTGGTCATTTGTTGTATCAGTGATGGAAAACTAATACAAGTGGAAACACATTGGTAAGTTAGAGAAATAGCAAGGAAATATCACTGAAACAAAGTAAACAAGGGAAGGAGTGGTAACATATGCACTAGAGAAGTAATTGGGGGCCAGACCATGTAGTTTCTTGTTGGCCAGTCTAAGAATTTTGACTTTTACTCTAAGAGAAAGGCGGAAGCATTACACAGTTTCAAGTGGGACTGTTATGCTGCAGATTCACTGAGAGGGCAAAAGGCAGAACCAGTAAGAGGGACAGGAGGGCTACTGCAACGAGCTGAGCAAGAGATGATGACTTTGTCTCTTGACAGTGACATTGACAATGACCAAGCAGCAGCACGGGGCTGTGTGAAGTGTTTGGATTCTAAACATATTTCAATGGCTGAGTTGACAGGACTTTCTAAAATATTGGATATAGAATATGAAAAAGAAGAGTCCAGCACGATCCCAAGGATCTTGGTCTAAGCAGTTGGAGTTGCCAGTAACTAAAACGGGGAGGGATATGGGAGGAGCAGTTTTGGAGGGAAAGATCAGAAACTCGGCGTGGGACATGTGAAACCTGAAATGTCTAATAGACATTCTGCTAGATTGCATTGTTCGACATCATCCTCTCCCTTTCAGTTGATGGAGTATACTTCCCTATTTTATGGACTTTGGTCTTGGCCATCAAAAATCCCCACCTACCCTTTCATTCCTGCTCCCTGCTACAAGAGAATAGCCCAGACCAGACAGAGGTGGGGCCTTCAGACTGGTACCTAGAATGAGAAGACAGAGAAGATCCATCTGTGGAACAAGGGAAAAATCTGAACCCAACCTATAGCCTGGAGCTGAGATGCAGCTGAACTACAAACCCATGAGCAAGAAATAATGTGTGTCAGTGTAAAAGCCACTGAGATGCGGGATTCATTTGTTTTTGAACTAATGCAGCCTAGAGTTTAGGGAAGAAGTCTAGGCTAGATATGTAATGTAGGTATCCTCACTATGTGGGTAGCATTTAAAGTCAGGAGACAGGAAGAGACCATGAGTATAGATAGAACAAAGAAGAGGGTCAAAGAGTGACCACTGGGTACTTCACGGTTAAGTGAGTGGGGAGATGAAAAGAGACAGGTAGGGAGGGATTGAGAGGAAGCTAGCCAGTAAGGTAAGAGGAAAAACTGGAACTTGTGGCATGGTGCCCTGGCAAAGGGAGTGATCGCTGTATTAAATGCTCATAATTTAAGTACAGTGAGGACTGAGAAATGACCACTAGCTTTAACATATGGAGGTCACTGATGAACTTCACAATAGTCTTAATGGAGAGATCAAATGAAAACATTACTCTTTGTGATCCTGGTCACCTATTTATTCATTCATTCAATAACTACTCAGAGCACCTACTCTGTGACAAAGCACTATTCTAGACATTTGGCATATACCAGTGAAACAGACGCCCACACCCACCCCAGAAAAATACATGCCCTTAAGGGGCTTAGATTTTATTAGAGAGAGACACACACAATAAACAATAAGCATAATAAATGAGACAGAAGGTGATGACTGCTATTAAAAAATAGTGCAGGAAAAGGGAAATCAGGGATGCCAGAGGATTGCTGTTTAAATAGGGTGGTCACCTTCGTAAAGGTGACATTTGATTAATAGCTGTAAAGAGCTTTCTGAGCTAAAACTATATTCCAAGATTTTATTTCCCTCAATGTCCTTAGTTTACATCCCTCGGCTGACATTAAATAATCAAGTATATCTACAAGATCTGTGACTTTAGAGGACTCCCCAAATGTTAGTTAGTTGAATAAATAAACCAGGAGTAAAAACCAGGATTCAGCCTCCACTTATTTCACTGTTACTCAGAATAATCCAATTAGTACTGTGATCTATCAGAACCACTCAACAAAGAAAACTCGTCTTGGATTAAGTCTGATGAAGGTTCATAAGATATTATCAACTCAAAAAAAAAGCCATTAATAATAGATTATTAAAAACTGAATTACGGGGCTTCTCTGGTGGCTCAGTGGTTAAGAATCTGCCTGCCAGTGCAGGGGACACGGGTTCGAGCCCTGGTCCGGGAAGATCCCACATGCCGCGGAGCAACTAAGCCCGTGCGCCACGACTACTGAGCCAGCGCTCTAGAGCCCACGAGCCACAACTACTGAGCCCGAGTGCCACAACTACTGAAGCCCGCACGCCTAGAGCCTGTGCTCCACAACGAGAAGCCACCGCAATGAGAAGCCTGCGCACCACAACGAAGAGTAGCCCCTGCTCGCCGCAACTAGAGAAAGCCCGCACACAGCAACAAAGACCCAACACAGCCAAAAATAAATAAATAAATAAATTTATTAAAAAAAAAAAAAAAACTGAATTACGGGGACTTCCCTGGTGGCGCAGTGGTTAAGAATCCACCTGCTGATGCAAGGGACACGGGTTGGAGCCCTGGTCCGGGAGGATCCCACATGTCGCAAAGCAACTAAGCCTGTGTGCCACAACTACTGAAGCCCGGGTGCCTAGAGCACGTGCTCCACAGCAAGAGAAGCCACTGCAATGAGAAGCCCGCACACAGCAACGAAGAGTAGCCCCCGCTCTCAACTAGAGAAAGCCCGCGCGCAGCAACGAAGACCCAACGCAGCCAAAAATAAATAAATTAACTAAAAATTTAAAAAAAAAATTGAATTACCTGTACGTTTAGCTACTCATAGAAGAGGCTTAGTTAAGCAGACGTGCTAAATAAGAACACCAGCATTAGGATCACATGACACAGACCTGAAATTAACCTTGGTGTTTCACACGAGGCAGGCAAGGGCCAACAGCCAGTTTCCATTCTGTCTCAGGAACATGCCCTGTGATTGCTCATTCAAGACTGTTGATGTCTGAACCACACACACTCCATGGGGCTCCTGGGTACACCTCCCTCCTAGGAGAACCAAAAATGCATAATAAGTAACAGAATCATTCCACACATGGTTTCCAATCTTAAATTCTTTATTGAAATATATGATCCAGTGCTAGGGGCCAATCATCGGGAACCTGTACATTAAGGTTTTTCATGGTGGAGAGGAAAGAGTTGTGATGAAAAAGTCTAGTCCAGCAAGGTCCAACAGAACTTTCTCCAATGAGGCAAAAGTTTTACAATTGGCCCAGCCCAGTATGATAGCCACTAGCCACACATGGCTATGGAGAACTTAAAATAGTGTAACTTGGGAAGGGGATTTTTATTTTAAATATTTTAAAATTTAATTAGAATGGCCACTTGTGGCTCTTGGCCACTGGACAGCATAGGACGGCTCTGAAGCCCTCGATTCTAAGTGACGCTTGTATCTGTTTCCCTTTCTATAGTAGGCGGATTGACAAAGAGGATTTTTAAGGTGACTTCTATTTCTGACATTCTCTAATTCTGATTTTTTAATCTTAACTACTTAAATAATCATAAACATGATCACCTTTCTTCTAAATATGTGAGAGATGAAGTGACTTTTTACCAATGCCCCAGAATAAATGTCAGTTCTTATGACCTAGGTATTTCTTTCCTTTTAATATTTTGATATTTGATTTTCTAAAAGGAATCTCCAAAGGAGCAGGCGTCAAAAACACAAAACCAGGGAACACAGGATAATGTATGCTATGGTATAACATGTGAAAAGAAAAACTCTTTGAATTCTCCCACAACTAGCTCTTTCGTTTCTCTGGCATGCAGAGCTGCTAGTACATTCAACTGTTCATTTAGCTGATGGGTAAGGCTCTGTCCTGGGCATTATGAATACAAGATGTTGAAAACATAGGCCCGGCCCTCAGGGCATAATCAGAGTGGTATCTGCTGGAATCCTATCACATGGTTTCCAGAGCACAACAGTCTAGCACCACCTCTGTACCCCACATCTGGGCTACTTCATAACAATAAGAGCATCCTTGCTAAATGCTGACCCTGCAATCCTATAAACCTCTGTTTTCATCTGGCTCTGCCCTCCTCGCTCCTGCACCCCCTGACAGCTGCAGAGACAGTATTGTTTTTGAAGAGTTGAAAGCTTACTTCCTTGGCCCACATTAGAAATCTGACACGGAAGTGTATACTTTCAAAATGAGCACATCTCCACAAGCAGACCATTTACTTCAAGACATTTCTGATTTCCTTTCTTTGGGGTTTAATGATAAATTTTGAAATCTTTACATTCATAATTAGTATCTTGTTAATTAAAATTATATGTAAACCAAGAAAACTAGTAGTACCAAAGTACTTGTTCCAATCTCAAAATAGAAGTTCTAAAAGAAAAAACTTCAACTTGACTATCTTAAACATCATTCTTCTTAGATAAAATCATCTCTTTTGAATTTTAGCAATTTTGAATACACTTTCTTCCATAGCTTAGAGGATTTGCTAGAGATATTTTCTTAAAACTTTCAACTAATGCAAATCCAAATATGCACATCAGCTTTAAGAGAAATCATAAACTTTTTAGCAACAGAAACAATATGCCTGTCACCTCCTTTGCAATGTTTTTACCCCGAAAGCTATAATAAAACATTAGTACTTCTTACACTAAGCATCATATAAATGCTTAATGTTAAAATCCCAATTTCAAAAGAGTAAGAACCAGAGCCTATATCCCGCCTACACAGACACCAGATTAAAGACATCTGGAAAATGACTGCGATTCCAACACAATTCTTCAAAAAGCTCTTGCTTCCCTGCACACAAAGTGCTACATATGCATTAATAAACCTGACAAAAATGTAAATGAGAGACATGCCAGGAGTGAAATTTCTCTTTCAGAATTTTTTCAATCTAATAAAATTCTTCTTAATTGAAAAATGCAAACCTTGTAAGTCAAACGCTTTGTTAGAACTTCATTATTTTAAAAAGGATCTACATTTACAGTTTCATTTTGGTGTTAGGGTAATCACAGATGAACACAGTAATTTTGAACAAGATGTATTTTAGTTGTACATACCTCGAGGAGTCTTGTCACCTCTCACGGAATGCCACCATTTCAAAAGTAGAATTCAGCAGAGTTTTTAAAAGATGTTCACAGCTATTGAAGGTGATCAGCCTTCTGAACAAATAATCATGATTCCTTTTGGCTCCTACTCCTGCACATAGTATGTGCTCAATAAATGCTGACTTGACTAGCATTTAGCGTGTCAAGCATGACATGTGAAAGATTTATTTTAGTGAGAAAGTCACAGATGTTTAACACCAAAAATTAAAGGCAGGGATAGATGCTTTTTTTTTTTTTGGCCTGCGGCATCCGAGATCTTAGTTCCCTGACCAGGGATCAAACCTGCACCCCTGAAGTGGAAGCACAGAGTCTTAACCACTGGACCACCAGAAAAGTCCCAGATGCTATTTTTTTTTTTAACATCTTTATTGGAGTATAATTGCTTTACAATGGTGTGTTAGTTTCTACTTTAATAACAAAGTGAATCAGCTATACATATACACATATCCCCATATCTCCTCCCTCTTGCGTCTCCCACCCACCCCTCTGGGTGGACACAAAGCACTGAGCTGATCTCCATGTGCTATGCAGCTGCTTCCCACTAGCTATCTATTTTACATTTGGTAGTGTATATATGTCCATGCCACTCTCTCACTTCGTCCCAGCTTACCCTTCCCCCTCCCCGTGTCCTCAAGTCCATTCTCTACATCTGTGTCTTTATTCCTGTCCTGCCCCTAGGTTCTTCATGACCATTTTTTTTTTTTTGGTTCCATATATATGTGTTAGCATACGGTATTTGTTTTTCTCTTTCTGACTTACTTCACTCTGTATGACAGACTCTAACTCCATCCACCTGACTACAAATACCTCCATTTCATTTCTTTTTATGGCTGAGTAATATTCCCACCCAACTGGGAAAAACCAAACGTGGCTTTCATGAAATTTCTAACCCACCTTATTAAATCAGATTTCATCTGTTTATTAGTCCCACAACCTCCTCATTCCCTTCGCGGCTCACTGATGCCTGGTTTTAGCTCGCTTCACACACCCACTGATTTCAGCTGTGTGAAGGAATACCGACACTTCAAAAGTAGAATTCAGCAAATGTTTTTAAGAGATGTTCAGAGCTATTGAAGATGATCTGCCTTCTGAACAAGTAAGGCTGCTCTCAAAAGAAGCTCTTTTATGAGTCTGACATAAAGTGTGCAATTCCTCCCCTGGTATTAGAGAACTCTCTAGATTTTTCAGAAGCCCCTTAGGAAGAAGCCTCCTGGGAAGCGTCCTGAGATTATCAACTTGTTGGCGATGTGCGCGACCTTCAGCCCTACTTGCCAATGTGTGTGTTGTTGAGCCACTTTCCTCATCTGTAAAATAAACGGGTTGAGTCAATCTCTAAGGTCCTTCCTGCCCTAATATTTTAAAGCTGTTTTCTGAAATAACATACATGATCAAAATTAGGCACATTTTTAGCACTTACTACATGCCAGGATAAGTGCTAAGGACCTTATTGCACTAAGCACTTTATTTACATTACTTCACTTAAACCTTAATAATACCCCTATCCCCAGGCAGAGACTCTTAATATTTACAGCTGAGGAAAGTCAGCATTAGCATGCTTGAGCAGTAGAATCTTCCTCAACCAACTTTTCCTTAGCCAATCCAGCAAATGCACTGACTCCAATTCATTTTGTAAAACTGCACTGTGATGAATGCTTTCAGTACAGTGGATACTACCATCCGGTAGCTTCTATTAGGCAGGGTCTGCATACAGTTTCCCCCTGCAAAGCTGTGTGCTTACCAAAAGTTAGTCATGTTTGTTCCCAAACTTGTTTATGCCAGTTATACTTGGCACTGCAATAATGTAATTTAATAAAAATAGTACATAAACCACTGACATATAATTATATAAAGAAAATACTATTTCAGTAACTCAGTAGGATGCTTTGGAATGATAGGACAAATCATATACACACAAAAACATTGTTGAGTTAAACATAGGAGATAATACAGTAAAAGATTAGGGGACAGAAATCCCCAAAGTCTAGAGAGTTGGTAAATTTACATTGTTTCTCATATGTCTTTAAGTTCTTATTCCATTTTGAAGAGAACGAGATGGGAGGTTTCTTAGATAATGCATCACAAAAGGAGATTTTGCAAGAAAGGCAGCATGGCCCTACAAGTGCAGGAATCACACGTGAAAACTAACAAAAGAACCAAATCTGTCCAATGAATGTGTATTCCTGATTTAAATAAAATGTTTACGGTACGTAAGTCATTGGGGGTGGCACTTCTTTATGGAGGGGTATAATTAATGTAATAAACTACACATATTTAAAGTATACAGTAAGTTTTGACATATATATAAGAAACCATCATCATAATCAAGATTATGAACACATTTTTCACCCCCAAAATTTCCTCATGCCCCTTTGTAATCATTTTCTCTACCCCCCACCCCCATTAATATTCCTCTGCCCATCCCCAGGCAAAACTGATCTGCCGATACGGTTCATTTGCCTTTCCTAAAGTTCCACATAAATGGAATCATGTAGTATATACTTCCCACCCCCATCCTGGCTTCTTCCTCTTTAGTGTAATTATTTTGTGACTCATCCCTGTTGCATGTATCAATAGTTTGTTCCCTTTTATTGCTGAGTAGTATTCTACAGTATAGATATCCCATATTTTGTTCATCCATTCTCCTGTTGATAGACATTTGTGTTGCTTCTGTTTGGGGCTATTACAAATAAAGCTGCCAGAAACATTCATAAACAAGTCTTTTTGTGGACATGCTTTCACTTCTCTTGGGTAAATACGGAGAAGAGGAATAGCTGTGACACATAATAGGTATATGTTTAACTTTTTAAGAAACTGCCAAACTGTTTTCCATCAGCAGTGTATGAGTGTTTCTTACTTTGCTTACATCTTTGCCAGCAATTGGTATTTTTTTTAAAGTCATTCCAATGGGTGTATAGTGGTATTTCATTGTGGTTTTAACTTGCATTTCCCTAATAACTAATGATGTTGAGTACCTTTTCATGCATTTGTCACCTTCATTTTTTTGGCAAAGTGTTCAACTATGTTGCACTTTTTAAAAAATGGGTCATTTGTTTTGTTACTACATTTGGGGAGTTTTTCATTATTTTCTGGATACAAGTCCTTTTCTTCCAGTCTGTGGCTTGTCTTTTTATTTTCCTAACAATGTCTTTGGAGAAGCTCTTAATTTTAATAAAATTCAATTTATCCATTTTTTTAGATTTTACATTTAGATCTATGATCCACTTTTAGTTAATTTTTTTAAATAAGGTATGAGTATGGATCCAGGTTTGGTTGTTTTGTTTTTCACATATGGTTATCAAATTTTCCAGCTCCATTTGTTACATTATTCTCTCTTCACCGAATTCTTTTTACACCTCTGTCAAAAATTAACCCATATATGTAAGTGTGGTTTACTTCTGGATTCTATCCTTCCATTGATCAACTTGTCTATGTCTGTGCCAACTGGAGGAACCTACTCTTTTTAACTTTTTTTTTTTAAGTTTTTTTTTTTGATGTGGACCATTTTTAAAGTCTTTACTGAATTTGTTAGAATATTGCTTCTGTTTTATGTTTTGGTTTTTTTGGCCCCAAGGCACGTGGGATCTCAGCTCCCCGACCAGTGATCAAACCCGCACCCCCTGCACTGGAAGGCGAAGTCTTAACCACTGGATTGCCAGGGAAGTCCCTAACTAACTTTTTTGATTTACCGACCAACTCATGTCTAGGTTTGTCAGGTGGCTTTTATCATATTCCAGTGGTTAAGAAACTTGATGCAACAGGAGAGGCAGGAGAAAGGATAAGATAGGAAAGAGAGATGGGCAGGTACAAAAAAGATAAAACAGAGATATCACAACAGGTAAAAGGAAAATGATTAGGAAAAGCAGACACTTTTTAAAAATGGCTTTTCCCCAACTCTGCCATCACCAAAGACCACCCCCACCTAATATAACTCTATCTTGTTTTGAAAGGTTATGTCTGTAAAATAAACAACATTTATTAGGTATTAATTCATTTATGTTCTCATATATTATTCATCAAAGGCATATACTACTGCCAGTGTTTCTGAGCAGTATGAGATAACCAAGGTTGCTACAACTCCTGCCAAAAATAAACTGACCTTTTAGCTATTCTGTGCAGCCTTGTGGCAGGCAACGTTCTGATCTCCGTTAAGCTTTTTGAATTATTCACAATAGCCCCCGGGACTGCCACCGTCTCACTCTCAGCCCAAACTACTTTCTTCTTAGAGCCATGAGGCTGTGGAGCTTCAGACAAACCCTAGCCTAGGGGCTTCCCCTGGCTTTACTTTCTTCATCAACCACTTGCTGTGTCATCAGAGTTTCAGAAAAATATGTGATTCGTTAATGTGATGCAAATAACAAGAAAGTGTAAGGCACTGATTGCCAACCCATGGTTTTGCAATAACTAGGAATATCACTAATTATTATCTCAAGAGATAACCCCTACACCATGAAAAATTTTAATTGTCTCAGACATGTAACCAGCACTACAAATAAACAGTGACCAGGTTTAGCAACTCAAAGTCTGAAATACAAGAGCTTCAGACAGAAGAGTACTGAAGAGAAACTCAAAGTGAAACACACCAAGGGCAACTGTTTGAAAAGTTTGAAAAGGAAAACCCTGCCCCAATTGGGTAGACCAAAGCTGTCAGATCCGACCGCCTGACGGGGTTGAATCCAGAAACATCTCAAAGTCAGATCCCAAAGTGAATAGAATGATGGATTCTTAGTGTAGACTGTTAAAATGTCACCTTACACTCAGACGCAGTTCTCCTCAAGCAATGATTGATCTTAACAAAAGGGAACAGAAGTCAACAAATGAATGCACAAAAAATGAGGTCAAAGACACAACTATTGATTTCAAGTATTATTTCTCCCTTTTAGAAGTTAGAAGTGTTCCCATTTGTTTTCTTCTTTCTAAAAACAGGGGATGCTTTCAAATGTGCTCGTCACCCTCATGCAAGGGTCTCAGCAAGGCCTCTCACAATTACTTCCACCTGGGCTGCTGAAGCAAGGGCTACTGTACCTTTCACATCCAGCGCCTTGTAAAAACAAACCCAAAGTTCTCAACCAAAAACAAAGTACCCACCCACTGATGTCATTTTGAGGACTAGGAGAAGGAATCCAGACTTAATGTCCAGTCAGCCGTGAACTACACGGACTTATTTATGTAGATTTAAGTTCTCTGGGCCTCAGTTTAACTCTAAAACGAGTACAATAGTCAATACGATTTAAACACACAAATGAATGTAACAAAACAGAGAACAAACTAGTGGTTACCAGCGGGGAGAGGGAGGGGGGCGGGGCAAGATGGGGGAAGGGATTAAGAGGTACAAACTACTATGTATAAAATATATAAACTACAAGGATATATGGTATAGCACAGGGAATACAGCCAATATTTTACAATAATTTTAAATGGAGTATAAAGCACACCTGAAACTAATATAATGCTATAAATCAACTATACTTCAATTAAAAAAATATATATACACATACACACACACACACACACTATGTGAATACGACAAAAACCACAGTCCCTGCTCTAAATTCTGGTATCTCTAATTCTATGACTTTATGGCTATGAGTTTTCTATAATACTTTGAGGCTTGTGAGGAATGCAATTAGATAGTTCCAAACTTGACTTTAAGATATGATCTAAACGTTCAAACAAGTGTATCAGAACCACTTGGCATGGTGTCCATCACCAGGAAACAGTGCTATAAGGGCAGATTCCATTTGGACACTGACAAATGTAATCAGTGTTTTTACTGAACACCATGAGACAAAGTACTTTGCTTATTTTTACAATGTTTTTGCTGTCCCTGAGGCTTAGCAATACCAAATCGAGCTTATATAAAGTGATTATCACAATGCTAAAGGCTGCCATTAGAAGAAAAGTATTCTTTAAAAATACATTATTTCTAGTACATCTATACAACACTTTACTATATTCAAAGATATTTCACATTCAGTAGATAACATTTATCCTGTGTATAGAGAGCTGAAAGAACATGAAAAGAACAAAAGCTCAAGAAAAGCTTTTTTTTTCTTCCAAAATTTAACTCTTTACTAGAGAAATAGCCTACATAATTAGCAATCTAATTGCTGCTAAACTGAAGTCAAAACAATATAAGCAAGGTTTAAAGAAATGGAAACCACTAAGAACAAATAAGATTTTCTTCCATTAAACTTAATTCTTAATAATCACTGTTTAACTTTGGTTTTTTTCTTTCTATTATAGTAAGAACTGTATTTTCCTTTCAATTGCAAAGGAATTTTGTTGATATAAATAACACTATCACAAGTGTAACATCCCAAGTCATTACGGCTTTAAATGAAATAAAATTTATGCCTCAGATGTCTGTAGTAAATAATGGTAAGACAGGCTGTGAATCCACTGGAGACTCTTTCTTCACCCACGTTTCCTGTGTTCTTGTGACTCTGTGGATTTCAATCCATTGGCTGAGTATAATATCTGAAATGAAGGGGATGAGGAAATTTGAAAGATAAGCTTAACTAGATCACAGTGCAAGTCAGCAAGAAGTTTAACAGCAACTCAGTTCTCATTTTCTTATAATGAAGAAGGATATAATCCAGTCTTTTCATTATGAAAATTGTTACAGGCTTAGAAGCAACAACAACAAATTGTAGAATAGGATTATCTACTTAGTCAATAGAATTCCCTATAACCAGAACAATAATTGTGGATTATCCACATGGAACCAACTTTGTTATACAGAATGCTTATTTTGTTGCAAAGGGAATTTACATGTGGTACATCACTTTCAAACAGCATAAAAAGTTCGTAGTTTTTATTAGCTGCAGTAGTGACTTTGAAATGGCTACCTGAATAGAGATCAAACCCTCAGAATGTCTTCTCTACTATCTTTTCTTATCAAACAATCCCAAGTTCAAAAACCTGGAATCCCAGCGAAAAATAAAGTGACACACTAAAGAGAGAATACAATGTTAGTTTCTGAAATTTTATTATTTTTAATACATACATTTCACAAACAGAAACCTTCTAACACCACACAATTCCATAACCAAATGTTTCAATTTTATCAACATTCTTTAACTATTTACACTGTCTTCCCTCAACAAAAGTGCAATCCAAGACATTTGACAAGAAATCTTCACTGATAAGAATATGTTTTTGAGCTGGTGTTAATGATGCCCATTCATTATATTTTCTCGCAATTACCTGGAATAATAATAAAGTCAACAGGACACAGAGATGAGCTGGGTTAGGCAGCATCCTTTTATAGGAAACAAAACACTGAACAAGAGCACTTTCTCCTCACCTCCTCCCCAACCTCTGACTAAAATTACCCAACAGCTGCTACCATGAGACTAAAGAGAAGAGCAACCTGGAGTTACTGACCTGGGCACGGGAGGAGAGACTGCATGTTAAGCATTGATCTTACAGGACAAAACAAAAGATTTCAGCAAGTTAGTTTGGGTGATCTAATAAGTTACGTATCAGTTTATCTGTTAGTTTTAGGATTTAAACACCTAATAATATTTTCCTGATGAGTTAATTTCCCCCCAGACAGATTCGAAAATACTTTTTACTCAGAAAATGAATGAGCTTCTTTTACAAAAACTGGGAATTAAAGACTGTTTGGGGAAAGCTCTTTCTTAATTACAATGCAATAATTCACCCCACTCCCTAACTTCACAGCAGATGTCTATCTTTTAAGGTGTAAACCCAGTATATCAACTGCTTCAAGCGCAACCAGAAGAGAGTGAAGAACTGAGCTGGCCTGAAGAGAAGATGAGATGATCAGAAACAGTCTTCCCATTAAACTAAAGCAGGTAATTTTATTTGTTCAAGGTATAACTCTTAAAAATAAAACAAGTTAAAGTAGATAAAAATCACTTATTAATCACTTACGAGTAGGTTCATGTTACTGAACACTATTTATCAGAAAAACAGAAAGTGGATCTCTTGGGTGACTAATATCCTTTAATATCCAAACCACAACAAAAATAATCATCTTTTCTGATATATTCCAATTCCTATCAAGGTACTCAGAGCAAAGTACTTTGAGAAAGTGTGAAGAAAATATTAAGGTCAGCAGATTCCAAAATAAAATTTATTCTTCACATGGTTGCGTACTCAATTACATTTTATTCTCAAATCAGCCAAATTTTCCATTTTAGACAAGAATGCAATGCCTTAAAGGCAAAAGATACTCTCGGATATGATACCTATGCCTCTCCTTTTATATCAATTCAGCATCCATAGAATCCTAACTTAATCATCAAAATAAATGCCAAAAGCAAATTTTACTCACTTACAGTGAAACTTCCTCATACTTATTTCTCGGAGTAGACAACAATATAAGGAGAAAATAGTGAATGCATCAGACACTACACTTGCAGAAGTTTTAGGCTGAGGAGCTTGCTGAATGTGATCTCTATGTAAACTTGAAGCTTCAGAACAACAATACAAGCAGGTTTCTCTTTAGAAATTTTGGTGGGTTAAAGAACAGCATTACAAATATTTTACTATTCATTTTAAATGCAGAAATAAAATCCAATGGTACTCTGAAGACAAGAGAAACTCACCAATTTTTATAACTGGGTACATGAGAGAATCAAGAGCGAAACAGCTAGTTCAGTTACAGCTTTGTGTATTAAAGACAAATTTGCAAGGGATGTGTCCTATAGACCTCTTTTCCTTGCATCCAATACTGTGAGACCAATGACAATTTGCTGCTTCTTACAGGCATTCAGCATTTCCCCTCACTGTGATATTCTTCAGATCATCAAACATCAAACTGGATGTGGTCAGCCGAATTACAATCATGCAAACCGAAAGATAAAGAATATTAGTCAATCCCTCACAGTCAGCTGTGTTCTTTCAAACAAAACATCAAATATTCCATGTAGCAGAACTGAAACTCACTTGCAATGATGCCTAAGCACTTCTGAGAGGAAAAACAACTGTTTTTCTGAGAAAAAAAAACGGTATAAACTAAATAATAGAAAATGTTCACATAACCCCAAATTTAGCTACCCATAAAAGGATCATATTTTCAACATTCTTTTAGCATATATGTGTATTATAGTTGAAATTATCAAATTCATTTTTGAGAAATCATATTCCAATTCTAGTTCTCTAAAGGTATGGGGTGTCAGTCTACTTAAATCAGAAAGCTCTAATAAACAGAAGGCTGGGATTTTGGAAAGCTCATTGCTCTGACCAATCAAGTTCTGTAAATTATCATCTTCTTCACCAATGGTAAGGTATCATGGAGATCTTCAGAATAATCTATTTTCAAACATATTGTTATGTATTATAATCAGTGATTTTCCAAAATGAAACACTTTAAAAAGAAATACTAAAATTATTCTTTTCCTCAAAGGCTCACAAATAATTTTTTCCTTTCCTTCTTAGGGCAAAATCTTTGATTTGGGAAACGCAGCATTAAAGGGGTAAAATGCAGCCATAAGCAATTTGGGGGGAAGACAAGTGTGGCAATTGGTTCTGAAACTCACCAGTTAGGGTCTGTGGCTGTGAGATTTACCTGTGTGAAGGATCTGACATCAAATGGCACTTCGACAGTGCAACCTATATAAATCAGTACCGCTCAAATCATGTTATTCTTGGATTCTCCTTAAGAGCTTGTTTGACCAACTTCAAAGACACAGTTCAAATGACAGCATTCTGCCTTTTTGCCCTCTTGAGTCAGTCTGCATCATTTCCAAATTCATTTAGCATATTCTCTTTGTTATAGGTCAGCTTACCTAAAAATATATACTTTCATATGCCTTATAATTTGGATATTATTTTCAGTATGAAAACTGGCTGCTAAACTACAACAGGGATAGAATCAGGGCTCACGTCCACCTTCCAATGATCTGTCAGTGAGGGGAAACTGCAGGCCAGCATGCACTGCGGAACGCCAAACCAAGGTGGACAAACACACCAGCAGCTCTCCAGGCACAGATTACATTCACTTGTCACATGTTTTTCCCAAGGCCCGGAGGAGATCTAAAAGTGGGCCTTTAGACAGTTAACATTTTAGTAAGAGGTTCTTCCCAAGTCCTACCATGCTCTCAGTTTATGACCACATAATCCCTTTCCTAAATTCACCCCATCCTCCCCACCACCCTAAAAGCTGCCCGAGAGACTCTTAGTGATAGTTAACTGCTCTCCCAAGCTCACAGGAGTACCGGCTGGGCTCTGGTCGTGACCACAGGCTAACACTCGGGAGTCAAGAGAAGGCAAGGGGCAGCCCCCCTTTTAGTGGCACACATACACAAAGGAACTCTCCTTTCAATTAGAAAAGAAATGAATGTCACAGAAGGCTTCCCTAGAAAAGATATGTAATAAAGTAATAATGTCAATAAAATAGCTATTACTAAAGCAAAGCTTTCATCAATAAGCTTCGAGGACTTTGAAGGAGGAAAATGGCTTCACGAAATGGTAGTCCAGGTTGCCACAGTGTGGACACTGCTGGACGTTGCTGTACTCGGAGAAGTACTGCATCCCAATCCGCACGTCGATCACTGGCTTCCCGCAATGCTTACAGTTCAGGCGGGCCTGGGGGGGGAACACAAGATGCCGTGAGCCACAGTACCCCTCCACCTCACAGCGCTGCCCACGTCAGACCAACCAGAACGTGAGACTGCTCTACCTGGGAACCTGATCAAGAGTTTAGTAAAGCATCCCTTTTCTTACCCAAAACAGGGTATGCAGAGCATCAGATAAGCATGAGATATACACTCAAATATTCACCCATCAGCCTGAAAGATGAATGACTCTTCTCTCCCAACGTGCAGCACTGCTAGTAATTACTCCTACTGGTGGGAAGAAAATTCTCAACTTGTACTGCCTAAACTTCTCCGGTAAAGTTCCCCTAACAATTGGAAATCTCTGCCCCCTGGATTTTAAGAAGTGACTGAAACCAACTTCCCTCATCCAAACTGCATAAAATTTCTTTGAAGACTTTTTTTGTTTATTTTTAAAATCCATAGATAGTTTTCATTCTACTCGTTACTACATTTCTGTTTTCTTTGGGGTAAAAATAAAATTTCCCTGAAATACTTCAGTAAAATTGAGGATCCAGGAATAAGGGCCACGCTTACCCTGAGGCTTCTGGAACCTGCAAGCACACTGTACCTTTCTTCATGCCCCAGCCTCCCTCTAACAGCACAAGACCCAAGCTCTCAGCAACAGGTCCAAGGACTTCAGTGAATAACCAGAAATTATAACAGACTCTCAATTCAGACTCATTCTAAAAAGGTAATAGAGAAGTATAATCTCATTTTGTCCTCAAAATGCTCCTGTAGGTAGGTAGTAGTACATGAATTTTAGATGATGGAACTGAGGCACATGGTGATAAAGCGGAAAGGCTGAGATCTGAACCACAGTAGCTTACTCCAGAGCCTACCCTCTTAGCCATTACATGGACTACCTTTCTGTAACCTGAGATAAACTCCCTTTTAACTGACAAATCTCTCTGAACAATATTAAAAGTGAGATTCTAAGCAAACCTCTCTCTTTAACCAGTCTCTTTAACCTATTATTCCTTTCTAATAATGAATTCCTGCTTATTTTGGCCTCAAAGTCTTATTGGAAGGCACTCCTTGATGCCTTAATAGTGTTTAACACTTGTACCTTCTCAGTGAATATAGTTAATTGATTTTTTTTTTAAGCCAAAAGTAATCAAACCTGTTTTCCATTTCAGTAAGGGGCCAGAAAAGAAGTGTTTGGGCTTCAATTGTTTTAAGGAAGAAATATATAGTGAGGAACAGCAGGCTGGGTGTGGCAGGATGCCATTCTGCTTTTCTCCCTGAAGATGAGGAAATAACCCCAGTGCCTTTCAGTGGTGGAGTAGAAAGAGCACCAGACTGGGAGTGACAGAGGTTGTGGCCATGGCTGGGACACGTGCGGGTAGACCTGGGAGAAACATTCTACTTGTTTAGGCCTCCACTGTATGTGGACAATAAGAGTCTTTTCCAGTGCTAACACTCCGTGAGTTACAGGCCCACACATTCTTTCACTTCCTTATTTCTTTCAAAGATAACCCTGTCTGGTGTGTGTGGGAGAGAGGAGTCCCTTCCTTTTGTTCCCCTCATTTCAAGAGCTGGCATCAAGGAACAGTGGGTATTATAAAATGCTACAGTGAATAACTAAAAGACAATGATATCTCACTTCCAAGGCTAAGTTTTAAATGGAAATGTGGTCCATGTATGAGAATAGCGTAAAAGGAGTCAACCCTATCTGGAATCAAACGACAGGCTACAGATGGCCATTCAGGTCTCTCACGACCGTATTTCTCTTCTAAGATCACTAGTACAGACACGGCATAGCTGAAACACCAACTGTGCCAACCTTTTAATTCAACCAACGCAGCTTATCTTCTGAATAAACTGCTAATGGTAAGGATATTCTCTTTATAAAAGTCAAACCATAATGCTAAAGATATAAAACTGCGTAATAAAACTAATGAAATGTTTATCAGGTATTTATATTAAAGACTTAGCCACTTAAGAGGGAAGGAAAATATCTCTCCAATCCATGAATATCAAAGAATTATACAGCAAGTGTTTTCTTTTCCAAAGCACTTGGAAATAAATCAAGATACTTCCAAGGATTTTGTTTTGTCTCCTGTGTTTCTATGGACTTATGTAAGGCATTTTCCAATGTTAATACTTCCCTCTTTTCCTCATGACAGCTAAAGTTCAGATGCTTTCTTAGCATCAGAATATGCCCCCACCCCCTTAGCAGAGCTTTAAGGACTACAAATCTTTCAAGTCAACCTCAAACACCTGACAGGGCAGGCAGTTCCTGGATAACTGCACTGTCGCACAGAAACGAAACAAAAAGAAAATCCTGTCTATTAAAGAAAGTGAAACTTTCTTCTTTCCTTTTAAATGACAACTTTTTCTTACTAGAAACTATGTCAATCATATAAAACATTAAAAAATATAAGTAAGCAAAAAGAAAACTAAAGGAACCACTCAGCATCCCACCGCCCAGAGACAACCTCTGGTAATAGGCTAGCAGGTTCCTTTTCATGTTCACTTTTTACAAATGGAAGCATATTATTCTGCCATTTAAAGGCGGCTTTTTTGACTTAAAATACTGAAAATATTTCCCACATAATTACAAGATCCCTTTTAATGACTGCCTAGTATTCCAGTAACAGCAGCACCACGCTGCAGTAAATCAACCATCACTGCTGGACTTCGGGGAGCCCCATGGCTGCTCACGCCTGAAGCACGTTCTCCACACCCTCCCACCTCCTCCAACGTAACCGCAGTGCTGCCTCTAACTCCTGTGCCTTCACTTGGGGACAGAAGCCTGAGAGCACCCACTACTCGCTCTGTGGGGTAAATACCAACCTGACAACACGGAGAGGCGGCCAGGATGTCATAGGTGTACATGGTGCCCAGCTGGTGCCAGCTGCCATCCCACCGCGACTTACACTTGATGCAGATGATCTTGTGAACCCCTTCCAGGCAGTCCACGCACACTGCGTACAGATGCATGAGCCTCCCTGTACACAGAAGACACGATGCTGAGAGTGGCTGGCCAAGATATCACCCTTTGTCACCAAAGGGGATTAAAACAATGGCTCATCTATCAGTTAAAAGCAAAACTTTATCATTTGAATAAATATAAAAAGCAAAATAGATGATATTTATCATATATCCCCAAGTTGTCCTTTTACAATAATGATGGGTTACTAACTATTGTCAATGGGACACATACTTTAAGTTCAATCTTATTAAATACCGGCTTCAATTCATTTTTCACAAAAAGTGCTGCCAGGTTTATAATACGGACATCCAAACTCAAAATGACCAAGCCACAGATGCTCAAAAGCAGCCTGTGATCATGCAGGACTTCCTGCTCAGAGATCTACTGCGGATTATGAAGGCTGAACCAGCAATGTTGGTCTGTGTTCATGGGCTCTCATCCATCAACAAGTCCCATCATGAAAAAGTCCAAAGTCTGTCTTGGTATTGGTAGCCCAGAATTATACCATAGTCAAAATTACTATGTTAACTCTTCTTGTCTCCAAAATTGCTCATCCATCACCACATCCAATTTAGGAACCAGAATTATATCTTACTTGTGTGTTTTTTTTTTTTTTTCAAAGGAGTTCAATGTCTTGTTATTTACTGGGCTCTTGAAAGTCATAAGCCCATTCCTCCACTATTTATCAATATCTAATGCTTGTAAAGGAAAGATGTCACCCTAGTTGACATGGAAGGGTTCAGGCTCAAATCGGGGAAGAGCGGGAATGTCCAGCATCTGTCTGGGCAATGTGTAACAACAATAACGCTGCTCTCTACGTGGGGATCGGGGGTTCCACTGTGCTAAAAAACTACCAGCAGCAGAACACATACTCCTGGGTGACTTCTTATTCAGAATGTGCTGCTGGTTGCCATCAGCCAGACCATGCTCTTCGTATTTTCAGTGGTTAAGGACCAGCCTGCTCCTTACCCATTAGAAAGGGGTATACAGTACTTATAGGGAAACCTTTCATTTCATTCACTTACAAGACTCTCTCTCCCCCTCCTTGAGGGCAGGAACTATGCCCTCCTTGAAGGCTCAGTGTCTTGCACAATATCTGGAACGCAGAAAGCACTCCATAATTGTATGTTACATGAATGGATGGGATATATTAACAGCCGAAGACGTTATAACCTTGGAGGCCTCTATGCCAAAAAATGGGAAGGGTGACAAGAGCTTCCTGCAATACTGCCCACCTCTGCTGTAGGGCACTGAAAATAAAACAATCTCACACTCAGAGTGGCCTGGGGCATTTCAGGATGTCAGTTCAATATCTAGCAGCCACTGGAAAAGGCTTCATTTCCAATCTCCGTCCTAGACGGAGTTCTCAAACACTGCAGATCTCAAACATTCAAAGACATCAAAGTGGCTGCTAGGAAGGGTGGGGACAGGAACAGACGGAGAAGTCACATGTTGGTAGCAATGACCATGATGATGAAGTTGACAGGGAACTTTCACTGAGTGCTTACCAAGGATGTGACACTGTGCTAGGAGGCTACGTGAATCATTTCATTTAACCCTCACAACAACCCTCTAAAGTAGGCGTTACTGTTATTCCCACTTCAGATAGGAGGAACTGAAGCTTAGAGAGCTGGAATAGCTTGCCCCAGTTCAAAAAGATAATAAATAGCAAAGTCCAGACTTGTCTGACTCTTAACCTCCAGGCTACATCACGGGAATTCCTGGCTGGGAATTTGTTTCAGTTACTATTATATATTGTCCTAAATACTGAGAATTTAAAATTTCTAAATTCTAGGGTTGTGAGTTCAAACAAAAAGCAGATTTCTGAGAGAATAATTACCAATGGTTCTAAGTGGTAAAGAACTATTGTACCAAAAGAAATTCCTAACTCAATCAACCTTAATAAATTATTAAAACCAAACAAAAACATCTTCTTCTGGAAAAATCAGGGAGGAGAGGCTGGAGCTGGAGGCTGGGGAGGGCACTGAGGGGGAAAGGGCCCAGGGCAAGGGAATGACAATCCACACGGTCCACCACTGGAAATTACACATTATTTCAGCAGCGTATAATCAACTGCAGCCTGGAATCCTGTGGCCTGGAACGTGCCTTCCTACTGGAACTGAAAATGCTTTAAGGAATACATGGTTGGAACTCTGTGATGGAAGAAATTATTGACACTGGCTTGTTATAAAAAAAGATGGCATGGACTTCGAGATGTGGCAATAAAAACACGGACATACGACAAGTCCCCACTTATGGCATTGACTTGTCTGGTGCTGATACAACAACCAGATCCTCAGATTTTATCATCAACAGTTAAACTTCTCAAGACTTCTGTAGTGCACACCTAACACATCCATTATCTATTTGGATAATGTGTGTACGTACTTAGGTGTGTACACACACACACATACACAGAATTCTTAGGCCTGTCTAATTTTTACCTTTCTCCATCCACTCTGATGGGTACCCTTAAGATCTGGTCCTGGGCTCTGTCATATACTCCTCCTTTTCTTTCTCTTTTCTCCCCATTCAAGGCCTCTTCCACTCTTTTAGCCACTAATTTTATAAAATAAGCTTCAGTGTTCATCCTAAATGTTTATTTCTAATAGCGCTTGTGAAAGACACCTCCACACAAAAGTCCCAACATCTCTTCAAACCCAATACACACAAGTACCCCATCTTCTTTCCTCTAAGATCAGGTCCCTTCCTCAACATTCTCTACTCCTGTTCGTGACAATACCGTTTACCTGGTCTAGAGCCAAAGTGAGCCAACAAGGACACATCTTTATCCCGTACAGTAAAGCTGTCTCCAAAGCTGTGATCTTTCCTTTAATATAATCTCTTACAGCTGTTCCCACCTTTCAATCCCCACCATCATCACCCAGCTGTCTCTCTTCTTCTTGCATCTAGAATACAGATTTAAGTTTCAACTGTATAGCTTCCACCCCTTTCAAACAACTTTTCCCCCAAGCAACCGTTGGCTTTAAAAAAAAAAATTGTTAAACCCTTCAATTCATCAATATGGCAAAGCTCTCTGTTATGGCTTGAAAGGACACCCACAATCTGTTCTCCACCTACCTTACTCATTTCCTACTCTAGAACCTCTGCTCCAACCAGATGGTGCTCTTCGGTTCTCTCACTGTCTCCTGACCTTTTTATGAACAACTATTCCTTTGCTTACATTACTCCTTATCAACAAACCCCCAGTGTAGTTAGACCGTGTACTTATCAAAGTCCAATGCCCCTCTTGACATCTGCCTTCACATTACCTCCTTTGACTACCCAGGCCAAAGTGTCCCCTTCCTCTTTGGAAATGATAGCTTGCTTCACGTACATAATATCCAGGTGATACCAGTTCCAAAGGTGGTACTAGTGCCTTAGGCCTGGTAAAGTTAGTTACATTTTTGTAAATGCATCTTATATCCTAAGATTATAGACTGATGAGTGGCAAGGACTGATAGTACCCAGGACAAGTATGCAATTCATAAGTTTGATTGGTTGGTGAACAGATTAAATGAAAAGGATTTGTCCATCATGAATAGAAAAAGGAAAACTCTCCTCTCATGTACCCTGTACCCCTGTACCCTCATTCATCTTCATAAAGAATATTTCCAGTCATAAAATGGTGAAGTGAAGATGTTTCCATCTACTTCCCCCTAAAATTATCCCCACACAGTATAAAGTACAAGGAACAAAATACAAATTCTATCTTCCATGAAACTGTGAGGTGCTTGCAACCCTGAATATGAGATCGGAAATTAGATGGAGAAATAATAAATGGTTTAGCTCTGAAACTGGACAAGAAGCACAGGGGAGGTTGAGATGAGGTGCTGAAAGGGAAAGAGCGGGGTATAACAAATTACTAAATAACCACACATTAGAACTATACAACTATACAACTTTTTTCATCAAGAGGCAGAGTCTGTTGAATCATCCCCTGAATCTGGGATAGCCTTACAACTTATTTTTTTGAGGAATAGAATGTGATGGAAGTGATGTTACTCGGTCCCAAGCTTAAGCCTCAAGAGAGAGAGGCCATGCAGCTCCATTCTCACCATCTTTAATGCTATCCTGAGAACACCATGTGAAAAAGCACAGGCTAGTCTACCAGCAGAAGAAAGGATATATAAACGGGGATAAGCCATTCTAGCTGAGGCTCCCAAGGCCAACCAGACTGCCAACTGCTAGACATGTGTGTGAGAGGCCATCCTAACCAACCAACTCATAGAACTGTGAGAAATTATAAACCATCACTGTCTTACACCACTAAGTTTTAGAGTGGCTTGCCCTATAACAAAGGCTAAAAGACACAGGACAGTAGGCAAAACTCTAGAAAATGAATGAGACCACTCCTCGCAAATTCAGCTCCCTTTCCATGCTAAGAAAGATGAAACAGAAATAGCATGCATGAAACAAGAACAGGATGCTATTAAAAAGAACTTTTGGAAATTACAAATATAATAGATAACAGAAAATCTTAAACTCAGTAAAAATACTGGAATATAAAATCAGAGAAATCTTCCAGAAAGCAGAATAAAGATAAAGAGATGAACAGGGTCAAAAATATACATAATAAAGGATCTCCCCCCCTTCTCAAAAAAAAAAAAAGGATAAATCTAAGAGGTCCAACATCTGATTAACTGTTCTACAGAGAAGAAAGAAAAAGAAAGAAAGAAAGAAAGAAAGAAAGAAAGAAAGAAAGAAAGAAAGAAAGAAAGAAAAAAAAAAGAAAGAAGGAAAGAAAGAAAGGAGGGAGGGAGGGAAGGAAGGAAGGAAGGATGGAAGAAAGAAAGAAAGAAAGAAAACGAAAATGGGAGGAAATCATCAAAGAAATAAATCAAAAGAAAATTTCCCCAAATTGAAGACTATAAGTTTACAAAATCAAAAAGCCAAGAAAGCATCCTGCCCAACAAATGGAAAAAAAGACATCACGGTGAAACTTCAGAATACTAGAGAAAATCTAAAAACCTTTGGAGGATGGGAAGGGGAAATAAAGGGCCAGGAATAAGAATAGTATTAGATTTCTCAGTAGCAACATTGGAAGACAGGAGACAGTGAAGTAATGCCTTCAAAATTCCAAAGGGAAAATAATTATAACTTGGAAGACTATGGGAAAATATTCCAAAGGGAAAACTATTCCAAAGGGAAAATAATTATAACTTGGAAGTGTGAAGATAGAATCAAGATACTACTAGACTTTCAAAATCTCAAAACATCTATTCCCATGCTTCCTTTCTCAGAAAGCTCCTAGGGGATGCTTCTTAACAAACTGAGGAAATTTACCAAGAAAAAAGAAAGTATGGGATCTAGGAAACAGAAGATAAAAAATAGGAAAGAGATGAAAGAATTCCTAGAAGGACAGCTATGTAGTACAGCAGGCATTAAGTGCAGCAGGACAGACAGGAGTAGGAAGATGAAAGCCTCCATGAAGGAAATTTCTAGAAAAAAATTCATAAAAATGTTTGACATTCATTGCAGCTCTATTTACAATAGCCAGGACATGGAAGCAACCTAAGTATCCATCATTGGATGAATGGATAAAGAAGATGTGGCACATATATACAATGGAATATTACTCAGCCATAAAAAGAAATGAAATGGAGGTATTTGTAGTGAGGTGGATGGAGTTAGAGTCTGTCATACAGAGTGAAGTAAGTCAGAAAGAGAAAAACAAATACAGTATGCTAACACATATATATGGAATCTAAGGAAAAAAAAAAAAAAAGGTCATGAAGAACCTAGTGGCAAGACGGGAATAAAGACACAGACCTACTAGAGAATGGACTTGAGGATATGGGGAGGGGGAAGGGTAAGCTGTGACAAAGTGAGAGAGTGGCATGGACATATATACACTACCAAACGTAAAATAGATAGCTAGTGGGAAGCAGCCGCATAGCACAGGGAGATCAGCTCGGTGCTTTGTGACCACCTAGAGGGGTGGGATAGGGAGGGTGGGAGGGAGGGAGACGCAAGAGGGAAGAGATATGGGAACATATGTATATGTATAACTGATTCACTTTGTTATAAAGCAGAAACTAACACACCATTGTAAAGCAATTATACTCCAATAAAGATGTTTAAAAAAAAAAATGTTTGACAGGTATGTGGACATGGTTTTGAAGGGTGGTTTGTAGAGCTGCTGGAGAGTTAGAACCACCAGCCAAAGTTTCAAAAAAAAGGCTAAGCAAATGAAAATGTGAAGCAATTATTAACTTTGATAAAAACAAAAGGAGTCCCAGAACATACAGTTCTCTAAATAGGAAATACATCTATACTTCTTGGCTCAGCACTAAATGTTTATATACTCATAATAACAAAATCATTAAGGATTTAACTAAGGATTGTGATGGATTACCCTGAGAGAAAGGGGAAGATGCAAGAAAGCATGAACCATCATCCACCTTAAAAGTAAATCTAGAGGGAATATCTAAAATCGGAGAATGAAGATAGCAGTTTTAAAATTATGATGGTAAAAACCTGACGAATCAGTTAAGATTTGAAAGTGTCTCACTCTGAGAAGTGAGACAGCAGGGGTGGGTGGGAAGAAGATAGGTGGGGATATATCATTTTTACTATAGGCTTTTTTAAGCACACTTTTAAAGTTATAAACGGCTTATATGTCACGGATCCCATATTTATATAAATTCAGTAGTTTTACATGAATTGACAGATTTCTCTGTCAACCGACCCACCCCCTGTTATTCATTTTCTGGCTGAAATGTCCCAGTCTTTGTATGTCATCCACAGCACTAATAATAAGAAGCTCCCCACGCCTCACCACCAGGGTAATATCTGAGCTTTCATTTTCCTTTTGCTGCTATCAAGAAAGTCTCACCTTTCATACATTTCAAGATTAATTCAACTAATCTAAAAACACATTGACCCTTCCCTCACTGTGTTACGTTTACAAGGATCAAAGAGAATACACAGCTTGCTGGGCACATTAACATAGGTTTCAAAGGCAACTATTTTATAGCAAGTGAAACATTTTTATGCAATTCCTTCTCTAAAGTTCCTCCCAATTACGAAAAACTATACACCTGAATCCTCTCTTCAAATTACAGCAAGACAGAAACATAAAATTACCCACCAGGACCACTGTACTCGGTATAGTGTGACATCAGAGGAAAGGACACCACCTCCACCACCTCACTGGGCAGGGCTGAAATATTCAAAAGTTAGCTAGCTCCTGACTAGAACAAAAACACATCATCGGTTAAAATTAAGCCCGAACAGAGCCATCCCTTCTTGTTGGCTTTTCACTTCTCACAAACAGAAAACAGGCAAGGTGAGTGAACACCTGTACCTTGAAGGTGACAGGGAACATCGTATTCGATCTCATCGTGCCTCGAGGGGCTTAAGAACAGAGTTCCGTCCACCAGCGGGAACTGCTCGAACACCGGGAGCGCCCGGTGGCACAGGGCGCAGTTCACCACGTTCCTGTGGCTGGCGCTGAGGGCCGCGAGGATGAACTTCCGCAGATCCTCGCCCTGGCCCATCTGGGCGTCGTCCTCCACCCGCACGTGGAAAGTGTTCAGCTTGTGCCGGGGGATGTGCGTGAGGAGCTCGGACAGGTCCAGGCGCCGCAGGAACTGCACGGGCGCGTCGAAGTGGCCCCCCCTGTGAACTGACAACCCGGCCGGACTGTAGTCAAAGTGGGCGTTTCGGAACACGTGGCCCCCCGCCAGGGCCTTTTTGTGAGGTTCCAGGTGGATGGCGTTCTTCAGGAACTCCCCGAGGTACCTGGAGGAGCGGGGGCCGCTGAAGTGGGCGGGGGAGAGGATGGAGTAGCCGGTGGGCGGGGACTGGCCCGGGGAGCCGCAGGGGGAGCGCGCCCCGTAGGCTGCGGCGCCCCCGCCCTTCTCCTGGGAGTTCTGCCGGTCCATGGAGTGCCGGCGGGGCAGGTCGTGGCTCAGGCCTTTCTGGGGCTTGGTGGGCGGCCGGCACTTCTTGGCCTCCTCCACCGCCTCACCGGGGGGCCTCCCGGTGTTCCTCTCCGACCCCGACTTCTTCTTTTTCTCATCCTGCATCCGCTTCACCTGGTACCAGTCCGTGTCCTTCTTCAAGTGGCCCTGGCCGCAGCGGCAGGAGCAGAAGCGGAAGGCCAGGTCGTAGCCCTTCTTGGTCCACATGTTCTGGCGGCACTGCTTCTCGTTCCAGCTGCGGGCCCGGCCGATGCAGTTGAACTGCACCAGGATGCTGCTCTCCCACGCGTAGAAGCACTGCAGGTGCATCCAGGTGCTGTGAGGGCAGTGCTCGTTGTTGCACACCACCTTCTGGTAGTCGTCCTTCTCCAGGTCGACCGGCCTCCCGAAGCTGCAGATCAGCGGCGTGGCACAAGGGGCTTCTGGGGAGAAACACAGAGAGAGGGAGAGAGAGAAAGTCAGCTAGCGGGCTGTGGGATTCCAACCCACGGCCAAGTGTGAGATCAAAGCTACCATCCCACCTTAGCCCATTCACGCCAAAGGTATGGTGTTTCTGGTGTGGAGATTTCTACTACTGGAATAACACCAGACAGGGTTCGAAAACGTTCACCATTTTCTTCTGGTGTGATGTTGTACCAAGGGAATTTATTTTCTGATTATCCGTTATCTGCTGAAAAACATACCAGTAAGCTTCAAAAAGTCCAAATCCTTCACAGTGCAATTAGCCGTATGTCAGTACTTGTAACAGTGTAGTATGAGGTCTTCCTGAGATGTGGGTGTAATGAAAGGCAGTTTCAGGGTTCTTTTAAAAATGAATCACTCCTGGGGCTTCCCTGGTGGCGCAGCGGTTAAGATTCTGCCTGCCAATGCAGGGAACATGGGTTCGAGCCCTGGTCCGGGAAGATCCCACATGCTGCGGAGCAACTAAGCCCGTGCGCCACAACTACTGAGCCTGCGCCCTAGAGCCCGCGAGCCACAACTACTGAGCCCGTGCGCCTAGAGCCCGCGCTCCGCAACAAGAGAAGCCACCGCAATGAGAAGCCCGAGCACCGCAACGAAGAGTAGCCCCCGCTCGCCACAACTAGAGAAAAGCCCGTGCACAGCAACAAAGACCCAGTGCAGCCAAAAATAAAATAAATAAAATGAAATTTTTTAAAAAACCCACACCATTCACTTTATAAAAACAAACAAAAAAAATGAATCACTCCAGTGAACTAGGAAATATGACGGAGCTCTGAACCAACAAGTTCAGATGGTAGCTCCAAAAGGGCCCTCGAAACACTATCACGGGATTTAGGTTATCCTGAATATCACAGAGAAAAGAAGACAGACTTGCCTCATATAATACAACATGCCACCAAACGAAGTGGCAGAGATGATGGGACCCACAAAGCCTATGGCTATGTTACAATCATCCCCTTCAGTGTCGGATTCCAGGAACTTAGCAAAATGGCCCAAACCGAACTGTCTACCCCCGTGATCACCGTGGCTTCCCCATCTACCTCCCGGGTGTCACAACGCTTAATCTTCACTTCTCCAAACCCCAACCGTCCAGTGTAGCAATTCACAGCACGGACTCTGCAACCAGACTACCTCGCTTAGAACCCCAGCAGTACCACTGATGAGCTGTGTGCTCGTGAACAAGTTACTTTACTTCTCTGTGTGTCAGCTTCCTCTGTATAAAATGCAGATAACAACTGAATGTCCCTTATATGGCTCTTAAAAGGATGAAATATACTGGTACACAGGTGGTGCTGAGAGCAGGGACTGGCACGTAGTAAACCTCTTCCCCTTCCTCCCATTCTTCAAGGCCCATCTCTAGATGCCAGGACTCCCCTCTTCCCTTGCATCCTGATCTCCCCACCCCCAGGAAGGTTCTGGACTGAACCTTACTTGAGTCCCCACTGTGGTTGGTCCCCACCGGGTGATGACTCAGGAAAGGATGCCTATTACTCAGCTTTGTGCTCCTGGCACCACTGGGCTCATGCCTTGCACACATCCAGTGCTGAATAAAGGTGCATTGAAAAGACACTGGCACATGAAACCCACACATGACAAGCAGAGCACAAGGGAGAGAGAGGGCTGTAACCCTAGGCAGAAAGGCTAGTGTAGGGAAGCACACTGCAAAGAAGTAGAAGAGTGGTACCTATACTGGGTAAATTAACTGTAGTCACCGGAACTGTAGACACCTTTAGTATCTTAAAATGTTAACTAGTCAATTAAACAAAGTTCAGTTGCTTTTATCTTTAATCCTTCAGAGGAACAGCCTCAAAGGCAGTGACTCTGTAATGTAATGGCAATAACCAAAGTGATATTCACCCAGGACTAAGGAAATCAAATTTAAAGAATGACCTAGCAGTACCCTTGCATTCACGATATCCAAAATTTTAAATTTTAAATGCTGAGACGGACTTGATATTTCTTTTAAAAGTATTTTCACATTTCACACACTAGGTGTTTAGAAAGTAAGTAAATGAATAATGTCATGCCTCTTTTTCAAATTCCTAAGTCTTACAATTTACTGAAACATATAGGAAACATTTTTTTAACTGTAAAAAACAGGACTGGTGGCATTCGAAAATCACACCTATAACAAATTAGCCATATTATAGAAATGTATTTGATTGTTTCCTGAAAGCTGTTTCTAAATTTACAAAATTCCTAGCTCTTAAGAATAGCAGTCCCACAAAGGTATAAATGGAATACAAACACCTGATACAACCAAACCTTTAAGGGGGAAGTGGAAAGAAGGGAATCCCACATTCAGTGAGGGCCTGTGTTACACACCTCCCCTGGGACATTAGTCTGAGCTGTGACAGCTTGACCAACAAGCAAAATGAGAAAAGGTTCCTTTATACAAAGTCAGCATGGTTTTAAAAAATGTATAGGAACACTCCAGTACCTGTTTCTACGGCTTCACCGTCAAATATTCCGTAATCAGCTTCTATTTCCCCCTGCCCAAGTGAAAATAATCAGGGCTCACCTCATTCTGGGCAAAAATCTCAAGTAGTTTCAAGTCTGGACAGTAAGATAATGAGGCTGACGTCACTTGGGCAAAGTCTGTCACTCTTTTTCTCATCCTGTATCCTTCCTCCCCACTCAGGCCTCGGTCCTCCCCCACCTAGTAAAAGGGAAGGACCTGACTGTAGTCATTTACACTGGCTGCCCAACAAACCCAAAGCTCTTGACAAACTCATTCGTGCTAACAGGAACACCCCCAAACCAGACACTGCCATTTTCAGCTTCTTAACTGTGAAAAATTTACTGTTTTCACCACTCTTAAAATAGTTTCAGGCATCACAAGAAGATGGGGAGTTCGGTGGGGTGGAGGGGCGAGGAGGGGCTTCTGAAGTCACATGAGGCTTTCTAGACAAAGCCTAAGGTAGGGACTCGGTCATTTTCATCCTTGTAAACCCACTACCGTGAAGATTGTATCGTGTCTAACAAACGTCTCGTTGAAGGCAAGTACGGCCCGGTCGCATTTAGGACTCTGCAGTGACTGGGTGCTGGAGGAGGGAGAGGGGAGGAAGGTGGCCCCCGGGGAGCAGAGCCCCCTGCTCCGCCCCTGAGTCGCAGCAGGCCTTCTAGACTCAGCACAGCATTCTCTCTGGGGCACAGCCTGGCCCTCACCCTCACTTCCTCAGACTTACCATGATCTATTCTACCCTCCTTCAGCATCCAGGTACCAAGGGCAAACTTTAGGGTTTCTGAACAGCTATTTTACGACAGGGATCTGTTCCGTACAGTAATTCTTCTGACGTGGGAACACATCCCCTTGTTTGCAGAGCAAGTTCCCCTCGGGGTATGACGGTTCTGACCAGAGGACCCTCATCGCTGAGCTTCCTGAGAGGCCAGAGCACGGTGACTGAGGGTACGGACTCTGGAGCCAGCCAGCCAGCCTGCACTGACTCTCAGCTCTAAACTTAGTAGTTTTAAGACCCTGGACTAGTCACTTAACCTCCCTGCGCTTCTATCTTCTCACCTGTTAAAATGGCAGAAAAGAGAGTGAGCACCTACCTGAAAGGGCTGCCGTGAAAACCAAAGGAGGTGTGAAGGCAGTCTGAACAGTGTGCAGCACATAACGAGCACCAGTTAAATATAAGCAATTATTGTTAAAAGCTTTATCACTTTATATTACTTGATGTCAAAACCAAAGGACTCTGAATGTGTTTAGAGCAAAGCTACAACCAGCAAGTGACCGTCCTCCTTTCTCCATCTGTAAAGAAGTGCAAGCAATGTTCTGCTTCCCTACAACAAACAGAGCAGGGTGGTGTGCGTAAAATAATTCACTAAATACCTACGGACAAGTTTTAAAGAAGAAGGAAAATTTACTTCTTCTAACCCCTTAAAGATTTTCTCCTCAGTGTCAGACAAATAAGTATCCTGCTATGTGTGTTTTTCAACCTAAACAATCTTTTCCAAGCCTGGATAACAGGGATTCATAAAAGGCATGGCTGTGTTTGATTCATGAGATGTGTTCCTAAAGAACTTATGTAACTCAAGACTGATTAGCCCCTAGTCTGGGGGTAGAGTATGGGGAAATGCATCCTCAGAATGCATAAATCTGCAGCCGTTGTGCTGTATTTTTGCTTTACTGGTGCTTTTTAATATCAGCATTATCTCTAATATTTCTCAGTTGTACCTCATAAATTGACAGCATGGCATATCATAGTGTTTTATCACATTTCTGTTCCAAAGTTACAGATTTTCAGGATGTTTTTCAGTACCAGTATTAGCATACTGGGGTATTTTGAAAGCTATAATAAAGGTTTAAATTATAAAGTTAATTTTAAAATAATAACACAAATGTCACCAAAATCCATGACAAGGTTCTATAAACAACAAGAGTTCACATAATATTGCCAAGGGTTAGTAGGTATTTCTCTTTAAAAGGTAATGACATTGGGTAACAAAGCATTTTTATAATTCAGTTGACCTGCTGGCTTTGAAAATATGAGATGGCTTGATGCATAACTTGGGGGAATGTGTCTGTTGAAATTTTCCATATAATGTGAAGCTTTTATTATTATTTATGTGTCATTAGTTGAAATTTGCATAATTCAATTCGCATATAATGGGATCACACTGTACTAGGAAATAAATTAGCAGGCTGCCTTTTCTCCTGCTTGGAGATTTAGATCTTGAGGGCGCTGTATCACGGAGAACTACACAGCACCCTAGCATTTCATGTACTGCATGCACTCACCCTGAAGGAGAGGTCGGTCCAAGAGCTCTCGGAACCAAACCACAATACCATAGGATGGGAACAGAACTCCAGATTAAGTATATATGTACGTGCACGTGTGCCTGTATGTGTGCATATATATAACTGCAAAGAGACTGCCCAGTTGTTAAACTATCCCACTGTTAATGACTCCAGAAAAGACCTCACGTCATCCTCGAGTACTATAATCCAAATTTAAAGCATTTTCCTTGCTTCTCTGAAACACTCTAGAACCTGATTTTGATTATCCTTGTCAATGGCCTCCCCTTTACCTGCACAAATATTCAAAATATGGCCATAATCAAAACTCCTAAATCATATTTTTCATATGTAATTCCCATTTTACCACCTAAGTTATAAGCACAGTGTGCCCAAAACGTTGACCTACTTCTCTCTTGGTGCCCCCAGAATGGTGCCTGGAGACCAAAGGCCACGGTGGAGTTGGCCGCTCCCCTTGCCTCTGGATTCCCAAAGCCCTCAGCTTAAAAGACAAATGGCTTCACCTCCCCCCAGTCTGTCCAACGGGTACAACATATGGCTGCATGATTAACTGGCAACATGGGTTACCTGCAGACCAGGTACCTGTCACAGAATACGATCCATTAACTCACTGCTGTTCAATATCTGCCAAAAGCTCAACTGAGAGAAACAATTTTTAAGAAAGAGTCCATAGATGATGTCCACACATTCCTCTAGATCAGAGTTCCAGTGGGGTGGTCTGGCCTGCAGTGTCTTATTAAACCAGTACAGCGTTTTTTGTTATGAAGTGTAAATGCCTTTTAGATGTATCATGCCCTCTCTGGGTCATCCAGGCCTGCACTCCAGCCCCATTCATATACTTACTCATATGCCAGGACCCTGGATGCATTTGGATGTGTGAGCCCTGTGCTAGATAAAAGCTATCCCTTAGTTAAGCCAGGTGTCCCAGAGTTGGTTACTTGGACCACATTGTTTTATTCCCTGGACAGGTTGTTTTGAATGACGTGAACAGGCCTAATAAATTCGTTTTATTTATGAAAGGACATTGTCATGGACATTGCTCAGTATTTTATAACATCTTATAAGTCGCTGGTTTTGTTTTGCTTCATTTGTTAACCTGATGGACACTGTAGCGCCGGCCACCGCTTCTGTCTGCCTCTTTCCTCTGCGTGCTAGAAATCCGAAAGCCACGTTTGTGACCTACCTCTTGTAATGCCTCAAGACGTCCATTATTTTTCCCAACAGTATCATCTCTATTACTAATATTCTCACTTATTTATTATTTCTTATAGTATTACATGTATTTTTGAAAGCCACTTTATTTTTAGAAGAAGGAGGCTATAAATGATCAAAACAGAAATCCATTCCCCACCTCTCCTCATAACTTTCAAATCAGCTTTGCCTAATACATATCAAAATTTGGACTTGACGGGGGCCCAGGTGCTCCCCTCCCTTCTCACTTTCCAAAGTCGGCCAGAGCAGGGTGCAAAGTGAGAGGGGAGGCCGGTGCTGACCCACGACCCCGGGAGCCCCACAAACACAGCACCGTCAGGAAAGGCTGCCCCCTCTGCCTTGCCTGCGGCACAAGCGGTGGGTCCTGGAGCCGCTCTGCTCACCCGCTCCGTGCCTCTCCCCCATCCCACAGCCCAAGCCTCTCACCCACTTCCCCTGGGCCCAGCTTCCCACTCTGCTATTCATACCCAGGCCTCTACTGTTCCCCGCCCACCTGGCTTCTCTCAGACACACCTCGGGCTGGTTCCTGCCGCTCTGCCAGCCAACCTGGCCCCTCTGGCCTCCTTGCCCCACCTGGACCGTGCAGGTGCCTCCCCCATCACCTGCTCCCAGCCTCACTGATGAAATTAGACATGGTAAAGTGGGCTCAGACTCCTCCGAACTCCACCCCGCCTTGTCTTCTTCTGGGGGTGTGTGGAGTGGGGGGGGTCTCCCTCCTGGGCTCTAACCCACAAAGCCTAGACTCTTGCGGGCATTGTCATCCTCATGTGGGCCCAGTCTTGTCTCCGCTTAGCTCTTCCCAACAGCAGCCTCTTTACCTCCCCTCCTCCCCTTCTCCCCCCTCACCTAGCAAACCCAGGAATTCATTTCTGGAAAATATGAAAAGGAGAATCCCATGTTCACTGCAGAGACTAGCTCTAAGGGGAGAGGCAGAAAAAAGAGCAATGAACTGAGAAGTTGCAAGTATTACAGATGTGGCCACACAATCTGAACCTGCTGCAGGGTCACATCACCACTGACAACTACAAGAATCCAACCAACTCCATCTTCCTAGGATGGCTACTGAAAAAACACCAATGTAAAAACTTAATAGCAAGAATAGCAGATTACTGTAGTCATCTCGCTTTTATTAATGGCATTAGCAATTATAATGACAACTTGTTTTAATAATAAAAGTCATATTCATTGGTAAACTAATCATAGATACATGTACTCATATATAAGAATATAAGAAAAAATAAGTTTATAACAGGTGCCAAGTGAAATAAGGCACATGCCATCATATATATGTGTACATGAGTGTATCTATGAATAACTAGATATCACCTTATCAATGTAATTTCATACACATGCACATGTACACACACACACGTCTACTCTAGATGCAATATTATTTCCACAGTGAACAACAACAAAAGACCCTTGCTTTTGCTAACCAAGTTCTTTAACAGTTAAATTTGAACCTCGAGATCCACTGTAAACCCATCCTTTTGGCAATTACAATTGCCAGTAAACAACTGTTTGCTTTATGGGTTGCCCTTTCTCATGTCACTCTTTGAATACTGGCCAGCTTGGCATTAGCCACGGCAGGAATCTGTCATCACCTTTTGGAATTCTGACCACATTCTCTAAGATATTAATCATCCCTTGCCCCCCTGCTTGGCATCAAAGCAAATTCAGTGAGCATCTTCTCCTTGCAGTGACACGGGGTTTTGAAGCTTGTGGGTCCAGCAGGTTTGCTTCACCTTTTTTACAGACACTGGCATAAAAAAGAATGATGAAAAATATAGAAAAATATACACAAATGAGTATTTGGAACCAGGAATATATTATTCCACTCTCTGCACAGATATGATGCCATCAGCATTTCCGCTTTCCTCCTGCTCCTGGAATGAATCAGGGAACATCAATACAGCGCATGACAACCCTGAAATTCTTCCATCATCGCAATTGATCATGAAAATGGTAAAGGTTTATTATCTGCAAATATTATGGATTTGAGGCCAGATTTTTTTAATCAGCATATCCTGATAAGTAGACTTAACACCAGTTTACTAGGTCTGACACACTAAAATCTTCTAAATCTTTACTATAAAGAAGTCAAATACAGGATAATATGAGTACTTGACTACAGGTCTCTAGAGATCTGGACATCTGCAAAACAGTACAATAGTTATATTCTCAAAATGCTGTAAAAACTCAAACTAGGGGCTTCCCTGGTGGCGCAGTGGTTGGGAATCCGCCTGCCAATGCAGGGGACACGGGTTCGAGCCCTGGTCCGGGAAGATCCCACATGCCGCGGAGCGGCTAGGCCCCTGTGCCACAGCTGCTGAGCCCACGTGCCACAGCTACTGAGGCCCGTGCGCCTAGAGCCCGTGCTAAGCGGCAGGAGGGGCCACCGCAATGAGAAGCCCGTGCACCACAACAGGGAGTAGCCCCTGCTCGCCCCAACTAGAGAAAGCCCAGCAACAAAGACCCAATGCAGCCAAAATAAATAAATAAATAAATAAAATGAATTAAAAAATTAAAAAAAAAAAACAAAAAAAACTCAAACTATACAGATAAACTTCATATAGGAAATATTTCTAAGTGATCTGGTCTCTGAATAAATCAGTTTTCTTAGCAGGTTTATTATACATAATTACCTAAAGAAAGAGCCTTCAAATTTTCCAGGATACTAATAAACACTCATTTGGGCAAATGTATGGCTTCTTTTAATAGCTATCATTTAATAAAGACCCTGTTTTAGAAGACGTAATAAAAACACCAGGGTTTGTCTTAGGGTTAAACACTTACTACAGAAGAAAGAAAATACATGGGGTCTCTGAAAATCAGCTAATTACAAGTCAATTCAAATAACGTTTTTGAACACCTGTTATGTGCCCAGTTCAGAGCTTAACATAGGGGCTGCAAGTGTTGAATAAATTTGTAAGCCATACTTTCCTATGTCTTTGAGTATCTTATACTTTTTTGTTGAAAACTGGACACTTTAAATAACATAAAGTGGCACTCAAAATCAGATTCTCTCTACTTGCAGGATACGCTTCTGTTGTTGTTACTGCTGTTTGTTTAGTGATGTTTAATTCTGTAAAGTCTCTATTTTTTCGTCACGTGTAGCCACTGAAGTTTCTGCTCAGTTAGCTCAGTGGTCTAGCTAATAAACTGGACAGAGACTTCCTTAAATGCCCTAAACCAATAAGTGTCCCATCCTTCGCCAGGGGGCTGTGTGTGTGTGTTGGGCAAGCCTTCAATGCTTCAACAGTTTACAACCTTACTTAGCCTTTACTCTCTGCTTACTCAGAGCCTCAAGGTCAGCCAGAGGTGAGAATGAGGGCCTCCTCAGGTCTTTCCTGGACATGCTCAGAGCGCTGCCATGTGCACAGTCTTCTAGAGCACCAGGAATACATCAGAGCTTCTCAAAGCCCCTTATGGACCTCCTACTTCCAAGACATTCTCTTTAAGTTTTTTGACCCATTTCTTGTTTGCTCCAACTGGTATCACTGCTGCAGGCAGTTGCAATGATAAAGAATTGCTGCTGAGTGTTTTCAGCAGACATCCTAAGAGAGCTTCGAACACTGGGTGACCTCTGAGCCAGGTCAAATAAAGACCAGCCCTGTGAATGAGGCTTTACCAGGGACCTTCCAGACAGGTCAAATGGTGAGAGTTCCCTGGGGCTAGGGCTTTTGGGGAAGCTCCAAACCTGTTCTTCCCCCTCTAGTGACTACGAGGTTGCTTGTTTTAAAGCTACCACGTCGGTGGGAATGTAAATTGATACAGCCACTATGGAGAACAATATGGAGGTTCCTTAAAAAACTAAAAATAGAACTACCATACGACCCAGCAATCCCACTACTGGGCATATACCCTGAGAAAACCATAATTCAAAAAGAGTCATGTACCAAAATGTTCATTGCAGCTCTGTTTACAATAGCCAGGACATGGAAGCAACCTAAGTGTCCATCATCGGATGAATGGATAAAGAAGATGTGGCACATATATACAATGGAATATTACTCAGCCATAAAAAGAAATGAAATGGAGGTATTTGTAGTGAGGTGGATGGAGTTAGAGTCTGTCATACAGAGTGAAGTAAGTCAGAAAGAGAAAAACAAATACAGTATGCTAACACATATATATGGAATCTAAGGAAAAAAAAAAAGGTCATGAAGAACCTAGTGGCAAGACGGGAATAAAGACACAGACCTACTAGAGAATGGACTTGAGGATATGGGGAGGGGGAGGGGTGAGATGTGACAGGGTGAGAGAGTGTCATGGACATATATACACTACCAAATGTAAAATAGATAGCTAGTGGGAAGCAGCCGCATAGCACAGGGAGATCAGCTCGGTGCTTTGTGACCACCTAGAGGGGTGGGATGGGGAGGGTGGGAGGGAGGGAGATGCAAGAGGGAAGAGATATGGGAACATATGTATATGTATAACTGATTCACTTTGTTGTAAAGCAGAAACTAACACACCATTGTAAAGCAATTATACTCCAATAAAGATATTTAAAAAAAAAAAAAGCTACCACGCATACTACTATATAAAAAATAAACAACAAGGTGCTACTGAATAGCACAGGGAACTATATTCACTATCTTGTAACAACCTATAATGGAAAAGAATCTGAAAAGTATATACATATATACACATACATACGTGTGTGTGTGTGTGTATATATATATACACACACACAGACACAAACACACACACATATACACAGCAGAGTGATTCAGGTATCACTCTGCTGTATACCTGAAACTAAAACAACATTGTAAATCAACTATACTTCAAATATATATATAAATTTTAAAAAATAAAGCTACCACAGAGCTAGGGAGAAGGAATGGGAATAAATCAAGTTAAAAGAAAACAAAATTCACTGTTCTTACTACAGTTCAATCATTTCCCCGACTAAACACTCCTAGGATTATTGCAAGCTTTTAGTTAATTTCTAGAATTTTGAAAAGTTGATTTTGATCATTTTTGCCAGTGTTCTCATTGTTTCTATGGAAAGGCAGATTTGTAGATGTCCTTCTTCTGTCATTCCAGAAGTGCTTCTTAATATAGATTTAAGTTTAAATACATATTTTGTTACAGAAAAATGATAAGATGATCAATAAGAGAGTTTCAAGCAGGACGATACTCTTTCTTCAGATCAGACAGATTCTGGGTAAGAATTTAAAAATAAAGAAAAAAATGTAGGGACTTCCCTGGTGGTGCAGTGGTTAAGAATCCACCTGCCAATGCAGGAGACATGGGTTCAAGCCCTGGCCTGGGAAAATCCTACATTTCGCAGAGCAACTAAGCCTGTGTGCCACAACTACTGAGCCTGTGCTCTAGAGCCCGTGAGCCACAACTACTGAGCCCGTGTGCTGCAACTACTGAAGCCCGTGAGCCACAACTACTGAGCCCGTGTGCTGCAACTACTGAAGCCCGTGTGCCTAGAGCCCGTGCTCTGCAAGCCCCCGCTTGCCACAACTAGAGAAAGCCCGTGCACAGCAACGAAGACCCAACGCAGCCAATAAATTAATAAATAAATAAATTTATTTTAAAAAAATGTCAAATTTCTGACCATTATCTTTTAAATGGCTGATAATGGTTAGCAAGTTACTATGATATTTGGATCCTGTTTAAATACATTAAAATGACACCATTTACAATAAACTATGATATTTGGATTCTGTTTAAATACATTAAAATGACACCATTTACAACAAACCGGAGACTGTATCCTCTGCATTTACTTAAACCTTTAAAAAAACTGGGTGTGACAGTATTAATATGCAAAAGAAAGTTTGTTTTCTCAAATTCTTTTAGAGGATACACAAGCAAAAAAGTTTTATCACCACCTTCAAATCAGCCTTCTCCTGCATTTGCAGGGCAGAAGTTGAGACACAGATGTAGAGAACGGACATATGGACACCAAGGGGGGAAAACTGCGGTGGGGTGGGGATGGTGTTGTGCTGAATTGGGCAATTGGGATTGACATGTATACACTGATGTGTATAAAATTGATGCCTAGGGGCTTCCCTGGTGGCGCAGTGGTTGAGAATCTGCCTGCCAATGCAGGGGACACGGGTTCAAGCCCTGGTCTGGGAAGATCCCACATGCCGCGGAGCAACTGGGCCCATGAGCCACAACTACTGAGCCTGCGCGTCTGGAGCCTGTGCTCCACAATAAGAGAGGCCGTGATAATGAGAGGCCCGTGCACTGCGATGAAGAGTGGCCCCCACTCGCCACAACTAGAGAAAGCCCTCACACAGAAACGAAGACCCAACACAGCCATAAATAAATAAATTAATTAATTAATTAATTTAAAAAAAAATTGATGCCTAATAAGAACCTGCAGTATAAAAAAACAAACAAAACAACTAATACTAAACTTTCATTGGGTTATTTATATGGAAATATGTTAACATAAATGTTTCAGACATTACATGAAATTTCTAAAAATCTTTTATGTTCTGGTATAATGTTATAAGTCATAATCCTAGTTATTACCTTAAAATGTATATCTCAGAAATAACTAATTTTCTTGTCAACTGCATTATTATGAACTTTCATCAAATCTTTAACTGTGGTCATTTTTAAGTCTTTTGTCATTTACAGACAGTTCTGGGTGTACTCTGATGCTTTTGCAAATATGTTCCTATAAAAGGGTTTCATCTTTAAGAAATTCATGGAAAAGACTCTGACAAGTACAGGTTTCTGGTAACTGACTGTACTGCTGAACTGAATGAATAAGCATTTTCAGAACTCTAATGAAAAGCTGATGAACTCATAAAAGTGCTAACAAAAGATCAAGATGAAAAAAAAATTTAATTACATGGGACTGAGTGAACTGATGAGGACGAGTATAATTTTTGTGACTTTCTGTCTGAATTAAAAAAAAAAAAATCCAACAAGGACTCAGAGGCAAAGAATATACAAATCAATTTTCACTGCAAAGTAAAGGAGCTGTTACAGTGGAGGATTACTGGACTGAATGTCAATATTATGACATAGTATGAGTGTGTTTCATGTTTGGTAATTGCAATCATTGTTGCTTTTGTTGTGGTCATCCATGTACAATGCTTGGTGGCAGTCTATTTATCTCTTGTAAAAATAAAATACAGTGTGTGTGTGTGTGTGTGTGTGTGTGTGTGTGTGTGTGAAAAATAAAAATAAAAATAAAAAAATAAAAATTACACTTTGACGACATCATACACACATTCAGGAACCTCGGAAACTCCCAGACTGAAGCCCCATATCCTCTGGCTATGATCAAGGAGCTCCACAACTAGGTCCCCAGGCTGGATCTCCCACCTGCTCACCCACCAGGCCCTCGCCCCAAGCCTCTGCTTCAGCTGCCATCCCTCCCTGAGGGGCAGTGCAGAGTGCAGATCAGAAGGGGGAGGAGTGGACCCGGACCACTGTGCCCACACCACACCTCAAACTCACCAGGGGGTTAAAAATAATTTCTTGACTAACTGGTGAGTATTCTTTGAAGTGAAAACTAAAAAAGTTTTAAAATAAATGTTCTCAAATATTTTGAGATCTTTCTCTACTAAAAATTTTTAAAAGACACTAAGTTCTGTACAAAAGGGAAGCTAATACTTTCAAAATATTTTGTCAACTTGTTTTAATTAGTATAGGAGCTATAGTAAAGCTCACTTAAGCATATCTGTCTTAACCTCTGATTTAGTTTATCCTCCCTTATGTTATTTTAGCGTGTGAGACTGTTCCAAAGAGGGTAGCAAGTTGAGTACATGGAGATTACATTCAGTTAAACATGTTTTTATGCTTTGAGTAGGATTTAAACACAAGGCTTTTCACTCAAACTCAGACAAATCTATCCAAATAAACATGGAAGCCTCACATTCTCCCTCAACCAAAAAACAAAACAACAATGTGCTCTTCAACTATATTTAACAACTTGGGGTTTTAACATTCTCTTAATATACTGGGTTTATTCTCCTAGATTCACTCTTTTCTTACGTTCAATTAAAACTCACGAGCCTACCCAGCCTCAAGTTCAAACTAAATAGAAAGCTACAGGCTTCTATTTTACCCATTTTTTAATTTCCATTCTGGCTCCAACACTCTGACATCAGTAAGAAATCTGTATAAATAATGACTTTAAAGTAGAAAATTCATATTTTTTCTTGTCTACCAAAGGCCATGTCAAGACCTAAAAGGACATGGACCCAAAATATGTCTGGTTTAGGCTGAATATCAGGATGAAGATAATGGTTTCATAGTTTTCCCTGAATGTCTCTTAAAAATACCAAGATATCAGAATAGAAATAAGACAGTCCCTTGGTTCAGATTCTACAAACACGTCCTGAGCCCAAAAGAGGATCCTTTAGTGATCTGCCCAAGTCATTCAGCTGGTAAGGGGCCTTCCCTCTTCCATTCCCACCCACACTGCACACAGAGCCAGTTTATAAGGAGAGGAGGCAGTGACCAACAGCTTTGTGTAACCAGATCACAGTAAGCAGTTCTATAATTTGGAATAGTGTCTCATTCAAAATTATAGAACTGCTTACTATGATCTGGTTACACAAAAGTTTATTCAATATGGTCAATATCCATATTAATCCTCAGAATTATTTAAAAACTAGGTCTACAGAAAGTCAAGTTAAAGAAGCAAGTGCTTAGGGCTTCCCTGGTGGCACAGTGGTTAAGAATCAGCCTGCCAATGCAGGGGACACGGGTTCGAGCCCTGGTCCAGGAAGATCCCACATGCCGTGGAGCAGCTAAGCCCATGCGCCACAACTACTGAGCCTGTGCTCTGGAGCCCACGAGCCACAACTACTGAAGCCCGCGTGCCTAGAGCCCATGCTCCGCAACAAGAGAAGCCACGGCAATGAGAAGCCTGTGCACCGCAATGAAGAGTAGCCCCCGCTCGCCGCAACTAGAGAAAGCCCACATGCAGCAATGAAGACCCAACACAGCCAAAAATAAAATAAATGAAATAAATACATTTATTAAAAAAAGGAAGTGCTTAAACCCAATTACAATATAAAGGTTTCCCAATCTTTGCACTCCTTAAAAACAAAGATAGACAAAGAGGTAAATCTACTCTAGCTAACAGAATTGCTAACTTCAAAAAATAAATAAATAAATAAGCCATGAGCAAAGGCTTACTCGTTTCTTAACGAGAGTAAAGCAACTTTTCTTGGAAAGAATGTAAAGAAACGGCACTCTATCAGTATGGAGACTATCGAATAGGGCAGCAGAAAGAGCACTGATGTTGAGAAACAGAAGCTCAACCTGCTTCTCCTGAACCCTGTTTGGGTCAACATGCCAACCCCCAAGAAGATTTTTAGGGTTACTACTGTATTTAAATCAATAAACCCCCAGCACAACATGGTTAAATTCATCTCCGTACTCTATCTGTACCCTAAACTAAACTAAATCCTTATACTCCTTTGTTTTCCATGTGCTTTTTCTGTCCTGATGAACTCCCTGAAAAATACACTCTTTCAGTTCCCCTGCCTTCCCATCAAAATAAACCTGGGAAAATACTTTATAACAGCGGTCCCCAACCTTTTTGGCACCAGGGACCAGTTTCCTGGAAGACAATTTTTCCATAGATGGTGGGGGGGATGGTTCAGGCGATAATGTGAGTCATGGGGAGCGATGGGGAGCGGCAGGTGAAGCTTCGCTCACTCATCCACCACTCACCTCCTGCTGCGCGGCCCGGTTCCTAACAGGCCGGGACCGACACCAGTCCGCAGCCCGGGGGTTGGGGACCCCTGCTTTACAGCAATCCTTCCCACCCTGGCCGTCACTCTGCTGGGATCTAGGGAGAAAAGACAAAGCTTTTGCCTGTGGGCCACACCACTCAGCCTATTTCTAAAATGATGCATCAGCAACCAACAAGCAACTTATAGAATCTGTTGCAACAAGGAAAGACTTGTCAAAGGAGAGGGCGTGTCTAAGTCTTATACAGACCTCAGTAAAAGTGAAAACGAGACTCAAGAATAAATATGTCTATGTCCAAGCCCAGTAGTTCACCACATGTACACACTCAACACAGCTGCTATAATATGACTTGTTTTCAGGAGAGTATGCCATAAAAGTTCCTACTGCAGAGGAAGCTAGAAGTTTAGAGCCCAGTGATACATTAAGCCAATGATGTCATTATAACTAGACATTCATTCCTTTTCCAATTACTAACTTTTGTGGAACACAGATACAATTTCATAGTATGACTATCTTCAAAGACTCAAAACTATTCATTTCTAGGCTTTCCTGGTGGCCCAGTGGTTAAGAATCCGCCTGCCAAGGCAGGGGACACGGGTTCGAGCCCTGGTCCAGGAAGATCCCACATGCCACGGAGCAACTAAGCCCATGCACCACAACTACTGAGCCTGCACTCTAGAGTCCGCGAGCCACAACTACTGAGCCCACGCGCCTAGAGCCCGTGCTCCGCAACAAGAGAAGCCACCTCAATGAGAAGCCTGCGCACCTCAACAAAGAGTAGCCCCAGCTCGCCGCAACTAAAGAAAGCCTGCGCGCAGCAACGAAGACCCAACGCAGCTAAAACTAAAATAAAATAAATAAATTTATTAAAAAAAAACTATTCATTTCTAAACTCATTTATAAAAGAGTTACCAAAAACATCCAGAAATTTGTCTTTTGCCATAAGAGAATTTGTCCAGTTAAATATAGTTCTATTAAAATATATAAATATATACAAATGTATATATGATTATATTCCATATGAATTCTAAACAGTATTTCCAAGTCTGTCAAGAGAAAAACATTTCAAATTAATTCTTTAAAAATTCTTCCAAGTCATCTTTAGATCACATATCTCATGGAACATTAAAAAATAAATTATGAGGAAAACTGATATATTCCAAAGTCAAAAATTTCAAATCCGACTATCTCAAAGAGGAGGCTTGTTTTTAATCAACCAAATCTCAAGAAAAACAATGATTTAAAAAACCACATCCATACATTTACATAAACACACTGATACAGATACATACCCAGTATCACGTGCCTGTAGAAGTTATTTTGATAAAATCCATAATACGGTTTGGTACATTCACAATTCTTTAAACTTATTTAAAATGCAAAATGTGAAAGGGAGGTAGGGAGACAACTGAAAGTCGTAAGTAAGCATTCCACATGCTTTTACAACACAAACTCCCACTCCATAGGACCCTAGAGGCAGATAAATAGCAGAAAGCAGAAAGGCCTGAAGTGAATGGAGATACAAACTAAAGAAAGTGTGATTACAGATACAGGTACACCAGTGTAAATCATGAAGTACAACAGGCCAAAAGTAAGGCTCTGTTAATCAAATGGTTAAAATCACAGTACAGTCTGCGGTTATAATGAAACCTGGGGACAGATGATTCACAGATCACAACAAAACCATACACAAGTCAGCTATCCTCAGGCTGGTGAAAGCATCCTCCCCAAGGCTTCAGCCTCCACAGTCCTTCCCCACAGTGGGGTCACAAACTCTAGAAGGAGCTCCCTCAAGGAGTTGGGCTTGCCCTGAGGCCAGCAGGTGAGCACTGCATATTCTCTGGGAAAATCCACATAGCGAGAGCTCCCAGACCTGAACTTGTAGAGAAACCAAAGGCTCCCCGAAGGAAGCAGAGTAAGGATTTTAGAAGAGTAACATTCACTGCAAACTCTGTGGGGCAAAGCCCAGGTTGGCCCTGGGTTCTTTCAACAAATCGGAGTGTGCATTCATCACTAAGGGAAGCAGGCACACCACCACATGACAAACTAAAAACCAAAAACCCAACTAGAAAACGCTAAAAAACCCCAAATCATGACACAACCGTTTGCTTTTTCAAACAGATCTATGGTTTTTTTGCAAAGAGTTAGTCACAAACAATAACATGTTATCCTCGTTTTCCACAGATAAGAATAGTTGGGGTCAGAAAGGCTCATCAGCCTTGCAAAATGGCAGACCTCAAGCTATGACCTGTGTCTCTCAAATCTCACACTCTTTAAACAAGCAATGCATTTGGGAACCTCTTCCAAGCCACAGACATTTGAGAAGCACAGGGCAGACTGGATCAGCGTGACACACAGGGTGCAACTAAACTCTTGGTTCAATTCAGTACTATGTTCTCATTTTATTAACACAGAAATGTAATTTCAGCGCAAGTGCCAGAAAGACAAAAATGAGAACTTTCCTATGATTCAGCATTTAAGTTTATTATCACAAGGAAGTTATGGGTAATTTAGCCTTAAGAGGCCTCAGTTTGTAGCAGAGGAGATAAGTAAATAACAAGCCTTTATCTACAAGTTTCAAAGTCCTTGGAACTGGCTCGAATAAAAACCGCAGGGGATTTTAGGAATGCACAGGAAATGACAGGTGTTGAGCACAGGAGCTTCAGCTGTCAACCAGACAGGAGTGGTCAGGGAGGAGGTCAAGGAGGGCCGCAGGAACCGTAACCAATTCCGTGAAACAGAGCTTTGCAAATTACGTACAAAAAGGAAACAGACCCTCACAAATGTAACAGCATTACTGTGCACTGATACCCAAATGAACTCAGTCACTACCCTGATGCCAGGCCCAAACTGCTTTTCCTACAAGTAATTTCACAGACAACTTTCCCCACTCTCCCCTTTCTCTTGAGGTTCTATCTCTATGTGGATGTTCTGTGATCATACAGAATTGTAACATGTCTAACCAGCAACACCTTAAACAAGGCAAAAAGATAAACAATAAGCCAGGGGAAACATATGTCAAAAAGTATCCTGAATATAAAAAGACCTTGTTTAGATCAATGAGAATACAACTATCCCATTAGTAAAATGGACAAAAATCACGAACGGAAAAAATACAAATGAACCACATACATATAAAAAGACATTCATTCGGCCGGCAATCCAATAAATACAGATAAAAAGTACAGCAAGATGTGATTTTTCATCTATCTGACTGGCAAAGGTGAAAATGGTTATCAAAATCCCTGTGGAAGGGTGTGAAGAAAGAAGCACTCCATGCAGGGCCAGCGTTAGTGGAAACAGGGAAACCCTTTCTAGAAAGTGGTTTGGCAACACGTATCAAAGCCTTGAAAGTCACATGCCTGCTGACCAGTGACCTCACTTCTAGGACTGTAGCCTAAAGAAGATAATCGCATCCTCGCTATGAACTGTGATCCATTAAGAACAGGAAGTGTCAGTTCAAATGTTCACTATCGCCACAATCCCAAGACCAGGAAGTCCTTGTGTCATCATGAGAAGGATCAGATTAACAGGAGCGAACGACGTGTCAGCTAAGTGCTTCCTTGGTCAAGTGTTTTCTTGTTTCACAAATTTAGTTTCAGTTCAAGTACCAGAACGATAAGCATGAGGCCTTCTAAAAGTAACTTAAATAGCCCTATTGCCTCCTTAATGTTTTTTTTTTTTTTTAAACTTTGGGTTTTATTTTTATTTATTTATTTATTTTATTTATGGCTGTGTTGGGTCTTCGTTTGTGTGCGAGGGCCCTCTCTCCAGTTGCGGCAAGCGGGGGCCACTCTTCGTCGCGGTGCGCGGGCCTCTCACTATCGCGGCCTCTCCCGTTGAGGAGCACAAGTTCCAGACACGCAGGCTCAGCAGTTGTGGCCCACGGGCCCAGTTGCTCCGCGGCATGTGGGATCCTCCCAGACCAGGGCCCGGACCCGTGTCCCCCGCATTGGCAGGCAGATTCTCAACCACTGCGCCACCAGGGAAGCCCTGTTTTTATACTAAATTTAAGCCCTCTACTTAAAAACTTGTTCATTATTCATACACATGTCTGCGTATCAGTCAAGATGCAGCCAGTATCACATAGGATCCAACGGCCACAGCAGGGTCAGGCGCATCTCCCTGACACGAGTGCCCCTCTTCTGCAAAAAGGGCAGGAGGCTGTCCGTGGAGCTGATTGCCCCCATCCTCCAATGCAGACCGCAGACGGCTGGGTGTCCCGCTTGGCTTCCAGTCAGCACCCCATAAAGGGAGTCAGCGCATCATCACTGTTTCTGCCGCTGGCAACGGCTTCTCCTCCTTCCTATGGGTCCATGGGTTCTGCAGCCCCAACACACCTACCATCCAGGTACCTTACCTAATTTCCTACTGAACTGCAACACATCGTCGGCATTTGTAAAACTAAATGCCTAATACAGTGGAACCACATCATTATAGGGCTAATGTTAACTCCAACATGTAAGCACTGCCCAATAAGAACAGATCTGAAGAGTTGGAAACAGAAGAATTCTTGGAGCTGCCCTGTGTATCAGACGTGCTCGCTTCTGCCTCTACCACGGAAGGATGCTTCCCATTTCCCAGTGCCAGGCTCTCTCCATGGCTTCTGGCAGCACTGTGTCTGTTCCTTAACAACAGTCACCAGGCATCCCAGCTCAGCCTCTCAGATTACAGACTGCACCTGCTGCCAATCAAAAATAGCCAGACCTTGATTCCCCCCATTCCCCAGTCTCCGTTTCTGCCCAGACACTGAGGTTTGTCAGGCATAACAAGTAATATGTCACTTTAATAAGAAGTTATGTTGTAATACTACAGTTCTACTAAATATTATATTGACATAATCATCACATTCAGGAGTGCTCATTTAGAAACCTAAAACAGTTTGTGATTTCGTTTCAACACTAGCGTCAAAAGACTCTCCTGAGATGCTTTTATAACTTGAAGGGACATGATCTAAGATATCAAACCTAGCTAACCCCTGGGAAAAACATCCATTTTAAATTTGACAAATATCTCCCTCACTTATAGGAGCAAGTTGATACCCTGCTAACTTTTGCCTACAGTCATTCTATCAGTTTTATAAAGGCATATGCCTTAAGGCCATCTATTCCTAATAATTTCCAATAAAATGAAAAATAGAAATCCGGATTTATGACACTATCTTTTGCTATCTGACTATCTGTAACTGCTATTACAGGGGTGATACTGAACTGCAACAAATTTTGAAGGGGTCCAGAATATGCCAGTGTGGCCTAAAAATTAGTTTGAGCTTAAGGCATTTGAGTTCCTGAAATCTCTTATCTGCCTAAAAGCAGAGCCTCTCAAAAGAACTCAGTTGTCATAAATCCCCTCCCAAAAAGCTACCTGGGAAGACTGACTTTTACCACCAGAGATAATTCTCCACACCACACCTAAAAAGACATTGTCACAAAACTATCATCGCCCATCTATTCTCTTAGGGCCCATTTATCTTTTCAAAAAGTCATTTGTTTTCTATAAGTGTCCTTTCTCCCCCTCTCCTACTCTTACTAAGAAGCCACTCATTTTCCTAGAAGTGCCCTTCTCCCCTCCCCTTCACCTATTAAGACGGTATATAAGCCACAAATTATAACCACCCCTTTGAGTCACATTTCTTCTGTGAGTAAATCTGTCTTTTCTCTTGCTGCTCTGTCTTCTGTCAGTTTAATTTGCAGGCCCCAAATCCATAAACCTAAGAGGGTAGAGGAAAAGTTTTTCCTCCCTGACAATTTAAATCAGTGAAATACACTGCACTATGTGTGCATATGAGAACCACGCTAACGTTCTTATTAATTATTCTAAACAGTTATAAGATTAACAGTTAACACTTCCTTTTTAAGCTTTCCTCTTCCTTCACTTTTCTTTGAATTTCCTCTTAATATCTCTCGTTTCTAACTCTTAGATTGTTTTCAAGTATTATCCTCCTAAGTATAATTTAGCAGAAATAATTTGTTTTTCCTTTCTACTTCTGATAAATCAGAACATATAATTATTAAGTATTAGAAATGCTACTTATTTTTTGCCAGTTTATAAAAACCTCTCAAATACAATCAAGCTAAAGCATCCTGTTGATTAAATAAAGCAAGCTACTATTTCACCAACCACTGAGAACTGGAAGCCTTCTGAAACACACAGATTTAGAACACATAGTCACTTTGTAGAAAACAATGACATCCCCCCTCACCAGAGTTTATCGTTTTAAAACTGATTCGATGAGGATAAAAATAAAATGACAAAGATAATTAGTCGAACCTGGACCAGAGACAGATACTTTTCTACCAAGATATGAAAAATAAACTATAGGGACAACCCCTCCCTCCAGAGAAAGTCCTTCTGTTCAGATGGCCCCAAGCCTTCCCTTGGCGTTAGGTTCTCTGAAGTTCACCTCAATTAGCTAACCTCCCATGGCTCGCAAAGCATCAGGATGCTGGTGCCCACAAATTAAGACAGACTTTCCAAACAGCAGCCTTGAGTGCTGTGACACTTTCATTTGCTATGCAGAAAGGCAGTGTGTGCAGTGTGCCCACTACTTTACTGAAAAATCACAATCAACCGTCAGCAACAGGTTGTACCACCAAACCTTGATTAGCTGTATTAAAAGAAAGATTGCCAAAAGATACCCATTCTGTTAAAATATACAATAACTTTACAAGCTTGCCAACAACGTATGATTATCCCCCTTTGCAGGCTCAGCTGACCATGCCTTTGCTTATAAACCTCAGGGATTGGTTCTGCACTGGTGACGAAACATCCAGATTTGACTGTCTGGCCCCACTCCCTTTCCAGTCCCGTGTCCTACCACCGTACCTCAAACCAGCCACAGACTCCTGGCAGCAACCAGAACTCAAGGCTCTTTCCCACCACCTCCTGCTGAAACACCCTTCCTCTGCTTTCAGAGCTAACTGCGTCTCTTCCTGCAGCACTCAGCTCAAATGTCCCCTCTTCCAGGAAACGAATCCTTTCTTCCACTGGGCACCCATAGCACATTATCACGCCTCCCAATGTTTGTATGTCTCTGTCCCAGCTCCACCATAAGCCCAGGGGGGTGCAGATTCTGAGGTCTCCAAGTATAATTCGACGTTACACTTTCAGTCATAGAAGACAGTAGGCACATAATAAATGTTTAGTAAATGCATGAGTGCATAGATGAACAAAATAGTGAATGAGCAAACGAAAGCACAAGCTAATGAATGAACTTTCAAGTTGTTACCTGGGGAGAGAGGAGGGTCTTTTGTTCACTTCTCAATAATATTAAGCCCCGGCTCATCCCAAAAGAACACCCTCAGTGCCTCGCCTCCTCTGAGCTACCCTTCACGTCCACGTGCTCAGTTCACTTGCCCCTGTCCTCAGACACAATCCCCAGCTTTAATCCAATATATGACCACCTCACAAGCTCCTGTTCTTTATTCCACAGCTGCCCTTGTGTAGTACACACAATAACCTACTTGCACTTATTTCCATAAAGACTCCCAACTAGACGGTAAGCCCCGGGCCCAATTCTTCTGTCCTTGTAATGCTAGAGCCTGACACAGTGCCTGACAAATAGCAGGCGCTCAAAACATATGAGATGGATAAATAAATGAATGAAGAAAGGAAGAGGAAACTATGTTTTCACACTATGTTTTTAACTTTTTTCTTTTGGCTAAATCATCTGATTTTTCAAGGTAAACTATGATCAGAGAGAGATGATGAGGGAAGAAGAGAAAACCCTGTATAGTCAAATCAATGCCTGAATAAGAACCTGTATGATACCACAGTCTTTTTCGATACTAATACAGAAACCATCTTACTGTCTCTCAGTGTCTGTTTTCAACAGAATAGTTTAACAAGCTTTGTAATTGGATAAGGCTGAACAAATCACAAAACTTATAAAAGATATTGTTGATAGTGTCTATATCTGCCAGACCCTATGCCAAGATCTTTCATATACACTGTTTTTCTTAATCTGCAAAAACATTCCAAAGGGTTGCATTTAGAAAATGGAGGCTGAGAGAGGTTAAGTCACTTGCCCCAAAGTCACTCTGCCAGTAAATCGTGGCACCTTGGGTTACACCGAGGAGGTCTATTCAAACAGCATGCTTTTTGACTAAAACTTTAAAAATTCTAGGCCTTACTTCTTAAGATTAGAATAATGGTGCAGACAGAATTTCAAAGGCTTATGCTTTCACCTTCACTAACTATCACCAGTTGCTAAAATGTCATTCACCATTATTAGGTATTTTGTTGAATCCTTGTGAGCCAGCAAATCACTAAAGAGCACAGGGGAAATAAATGCGGCCTTAGAAAAGCGTGGCAGCATCTGCTCCAGGCTCTTGATCCAAATGGGGCCTTCCTACTGCTGATACATTTGGGAGTATCAGCAATTCTCCAGCATGCCTTTAAAACAATAAGAACTAGGAACTGAAGAGGCTGTGGGGAAAGGGCACTCTGGCCACAACCTTTCCACAGGGCAATCTGTAAGCATGTATTTATTAAAAGTCATAAAAATGTGCATATTCTTTGACATAGCAAGTCTACAGGTAAGAATTTATCTTAAAGAAGTAACTGAATAATGCCCAGAGATGTACAAATAAGAACTTAAAGATCAAACAACAGCAGAATGATCAGTTTATCCAAGATGCAGCCATAAGATGGCATATTAGGCAATCATTAAAAATAGTGATGCACCTGTATTTACCGCTCTGCTAAAATGTCCACAAAATATTATACATGTTAAAAGCAGATCATAAAATATATGATCTGATCTTCTTTTTTTTTTCCTGAAAACTGTATATGTACTTTTAAAAGTCTGTAAGAAAAAAATTTTAAAGGCTATAAGAATATGTATCACAATGGTGATCTAAGTGGTAGGATTACATGCTTGACTAGAAAGTCAAAGAGAACTTTGCCTACCTTCTCTATTTTTAAAAAAAATTTTTTCCACTACACCCATTCTATTACTGGCAAAATAATAAAATAACGAAATATTTTTAATTAAATCAACTCCTTAAAAATTCCAAGGAGTTGGTGATCAAAATCAATCAAGACAGACCTTTTTTCCTGAAGTCTTCCTTTTGATATCTTCAAACTCTTTAAATTGTACATAGCTAACAGCCTGGAGTAAGTTCATAGGAGGATTAAGCTGCAAGATATTTCCCACTTTATCTCCTGTTTTCAATTCTCTATGGAATGATATATATTCTTGGACTTATAGGAAAGCTGACATTGAAGGTTTGGGCTCTAGAATTTAAGGCTCAGGTCCTGTAACAAGTAAAAAGAGAAAGAGTAAGGACTGTGCATAAGACACCATTAGCAGAGCATGGGATGGTTCTTACTATAATATACAAAGTACACAACATGAAGCTTTGATGGATGAGGCAATATTTTCTACCAATCTCCATTACAAAGGTGGATTTCAAAAGACAAGGTCTAAAACCAGCAGACATTTTTAAAGACATAAAAAAGTAACTTTTAAATAAGGTAAGAAAATTCCAAGAGGACAATGGTGCTCTCCATACCTTAGACCCTCAAATAAATATTCCTTGATTTTAAAATAAACAGCAGGCAAACATTCTGCATTTTCCTTCTGATGGATATAGGTAATTTAAATGTAGTAAAGAGGGACTTCCCTGGTTAAGAATCCGCCTGCCAACGCAGGGGACACGGGTTTGAGCCTTGGTCCAGGAAGATCCCACATGCCGCGGAGCAACTAAGCCCGTGCGCCACAACTACTGAGCTGGCGCACCACAACTACTAAAACCCTCACGCCTAGAGCCCGTGCTCTGAAACAAGAGAAGCCACGGCAATGAGAAGCCCGCGCACCACAACGAAGAGTAGCCCCGGCTCGCTGCAACTAGAGAAAGCCCGCGCGCAGCAATGAAGACCCGACGCAGCCATAAGTAAATAAATAAAATAATAAACTTTAAAAATAAATAAATGTAGTAAACATTTAAGTAAACACCTAAAAAGAGAAACTATTTAAAATATAATACAAACCTAGGACTATAAAAGTGTGTTTGGTGGCCTAAGTATGAGAAAAATACAATTCGTGTTTACGGGGAAGAGGTGGCACTCCAAAAATCTATTTGTAAGCAGATGTTTGAAATTCAGAACACATTTTTCCATCAAAACAATGTTACTGTATTATGATGGTTACCTCCTGGCCTGTTCTGCGAAGATTTAGTCATTCCTGAGAACTATTTATCCCACGCCTGCATTTTAGGTGAATGGCACTAGTGGTCTGAGTGAAGAATCTAATGTGACCAGCAGCTCTCCTTCACTCACAGCTGAGGGCTCTCAGCTCCCTCTGCACGGAGGCTCCCCAGCTAAGAGAGGCCAACCCCCAGGTCACTCCCTCTTCTCCAGCTAAGAGATGCCAACCCCCAGGTCACTCCCTCTCCTCCAGCTAAGAGATGCCAACCCCCAGGTCACTCACCAGTAAATGGCGGGGGAGGGGGAGGAGGTCCCGCCCTCATGCCTCAAGGTAAGGTAACTCTGCAGGACCATCCTAGCTCCAGAGCTACCTGTAATCACCGCATCACAGTTCAACCCTTCCCTCTGCCCAGTCCTCCTTCCCTCACTCCCCCACTAGTAACGATTCCAAGAGCACATTCAGTAAACCTCTGGCAGGTAAATCTTTGTCTCAAACACTATTTCCAGAATCTAAGACAAGTGGCTAACCCTTAGTAAGCTCATATCATATAAGTCAGTCACTGTGTGTGTGTGTATATATATGTGTGTATATATGTATATATATGTGTGTGTATATATATATATGTATATATAAATAATACATAATAGATATAGATATCTTATTATATATGTATGAGTAGGTACTATAATCCCATTTTAAATATGCAGAAACTGAGGCTCAGAGAAGTCAAATGACTTGCCCCAGATCACAGAGCAAGTAATTTGAGGAGCCAGGTCTACTGAATGCAAGGTCAATCACCGGGTAAACTAATTCCATCTACTACAAAGAACTGTTGAATGAATGAAGGCAAACTCAGCAGCCCAGGGGTTCTGGTGGCAGTCAGGAATGAGTGGAGTGACAGGAATTTATAAAAGGACTTGGGATCCAGTCCCATTAAAAAGTAGATACTATGACCAAGATTCATATATTTTTAGGCCTCAAGCAAAAAAGCAGTGGCCTAATGGAACCAGAATTCCAGAATGAAACTATGTGGGTATAACCCACTGCATGATTACTAGATCCTAAAAATAATGACTGGCAAATCTTGTCCACCTACAATGAAAATGTTGCAATATGTGCAGACAGATGTTTACTATATAGGAAGAGGACAGCGCTTTTACTCCAGTCCCCACAGAAATCTTCATAAACCTTCATATCTCAAAATAAAATAAACCTTCATATCTAAAATAAAGCTTCATTTCTAAAAATACTAATAAATTTCTTTTTAGGGCTATAAAGTCCCTACAATTGACATGCAACTTACCCAAGAAGCACAACTGCAACTAGTTCAACTCCTTCAACTACAACCTCGCCCTGGCTTCCCCAAGCTTTCCCTAACTAGCAAATCTTTTTTTTTATAGAATCAGTAGTTATTTATAACTACTGACTAACAGTGAAAAACTACGAACTAATATTATCCTACCCTGGTGTTCATGCTGCCCAAGAACCACAAGACATAAAACCGTTCTATAAACTCCATACAACTACAAACAAACACTATTAACTTCAGGTGCAGTCATTAAGTTTGCATGTTTGCAGATGTAGATCACAACTGACTCGAACAGTGAGAACAAACCGTTTAAAAGATTAATAGAATGTAGATTTACTACACCCTTGGAATAACGGTTTGATTTGTAATATTTATAATCCCAAAATCTAATATCACAGCTAAATAAAAAATTGAAATATACTTAGAAATACCATAATAGTTGATTAATGTCATTTTTAAATTTAAAAATAATTGGGCCTTATCAGCTGATTCTGAGAGTTTGCACATATCAGTTGCCCCTTCCTTTAAAAATTCACCAATGGCACCTCTCCCACCCCTACATTATAAAGCACAGCTTTAAATGGCAAAAAAAAAAAAACAAACAACAGAAAAAAGCATTTACAATTTCCTTATTTACCAATTTTGCACACAGGAGGCCTCAGCATCCATGTTCAATTATCAACTGCAGTGAGAGGTTCTTCAAATTAAGGTGCATCATTCACTGAGACTTCACACCAGGTCAGAACCAAGAATTTGGCAACATAAAATTCAACTCACTGCTCTAACATAACTGAAGTTTGTACCTTCTCTAACTGTAATTACTGCAGTGTTTGTCCCATTTCTTCCTCCCCCCCCCCCATTCATTTAATAAAACAAGCTCTAAATCAGAAATACATACCTTCACACAGATATATACAGAACTGCTAAATATACCTTAGATTGCCACTTCAGAGGAGAGCAGTAATAGGGACACCATAACCGTAGCTTAATGTTTACGAATGAGGAGATACCACCAGCCCGAGAAAAACATTTCCTCACACCACCTTAGAGTGGCCTAATCTTTTGGAGAAAGAAGAAGAGGAAACAGTCAACCTGAAGCTTCCACTCGGACAATAAAATAGCAGGGTAAGCCAGAAACACCCTGGGAATACCAGACCCATGCAGATGTCCTCTCTTGATTGCCACCTCTCCTTTAATACTTAACACAGCACTTGTAACACAGTAAATGTTTAATATCTTTTGAATGAGTGAACGATAGCTATCATTCACTGATCACTTACTTTTCTTGAGAAACTTTACTAAGCTTGTTACAAATGTAACAAGCCTTTAAAACAAGTACTGGGGACTGGGTAGGGAAGGGACACTCTGAGCCTCACAATAACCTTATGAGGGAGCCAATACAATCAGTATATAATTCTTTTTCCCAATTTTGCAGGTAAGGACATTGAGGCTCAGAGAAGCTGTCCTTCCCAAGATGACAAAACTCTAAATGGCTGAGCCAGGAGTCTGTCTTCTTTCCTTTTGCCACATCAATACCAAAATGAAGTTTAGAGCAAGGAAAACAAAAGAACATGGAGAAGACAGTCTGGCCAAAAGTTGTATTTTCAAACAGTCACAAATGGGATGTTTGTTCCTGGGGAAAAAAAACACAAAAACTTCCTATTTCAAAATTGCAGAGATACAGCCAATGGGGCCTAAGGTTCTGTTCCTAATAGGCTACCTTTAATCTCCTCTGTTCAGATCTCTGTCAGGTTCTTCTAAGTGCAGGTAACCTGTTTAAAAAGTGAGTGATCTACGTAAAGAATGGCTTCAAAAGCTGAAACCTACAAGTTAAAAGCCAGATATAATGAACCTAATCTCCTTCATTAAAATACACCTATATTCCCTGTCCTGAAAAACTGCCTGACCAGAGGAATTCAAAGAACAGTCCAAGTCCGAGAAAGTGTTTGCCCTATAACTAAAATTATGTCTCTGCAGTGACAACGGCATTCCTGTCACATCTTCACTATTCCTTAAATGCACCCTCAAAAGGTGTATTCAGGCACTACCTAAGATTATTAGGCTTCCTTCTAAAAATGTGAAGCAGAATTAAATAGAGGATGATTTTTTTTTTTTTTAACTCCTGGCTGAGAACGGAAGTCAAGTTCAGATTCTCTTCCTTCCTCAAGCGAGCAAGAGAATTAAAGAGCACACCCCCGCCCCCAGCGACACACACACACACACACACACACACACACACACACACACACACACACACACACACACACACACACACACACACACACACCTACAGTAAAAATGTCTTGGGGCCTCTTCACCTGTGGCAATCGACACAGCAAGCCTTGGTTTTCTGGGATTTGAGGCTCTCCTTCACTCTGGGGAGGGGAAGGCGGGTGGGTGAGGGGAGCAGAGGCAAGAAGGAACTGGTGCCTAAGTTTTCAATCGGACCATTCTTCTCAACTTGGGCAGCTCTTTTTTTTCTTCCTCCCTTCCTTCCTTCCTTCCTCCCTTCCTTCCTCTCCCCGGTCCGGGGCACACGCTCGGCTTTGCCAGCGCGGGCACGACGGGCAGGGCCCGAGCGGAGCGCCGCCGCAGCCGGGCACCCAGGAGCCCCTCGGAGTCTGGGGAGCAGGCTGCACGGGGCGCGCGACCTGTGCGCCGCGCAGACACCGAGCCGGGGCCGCCGATCGATCGCCGCCGCCGGGCGTGGGGACCGGGAAGGGGCAGCCGCGGCGGGGCGGAGGGGCGGGGTGAGCACTTCCTGACTCTCGCATTGTCCACGCATCGCCCGCGCCACCCAGGGCCCCGCCGACGCGCCGTCCCCGTCGGCGAGGAAGTTGGCGCTCGCCTCTCCGGCCCCGTCTTACCGTTCTTGGCGTCGCCAGCGGCTGCAGCCCCCGCGGCGGCCGCGGCGGCCGCGGCGCCGGGCCCCGCGCCTCCCGCGCCCGCCGCGCCCCCGGTGCCCGGCACGCCCGCCGCCGCCGCTCCGCAGCCGGCCGCCGCCGCCAGGGCCCCCCCGGCCGCCGCGCCCGCCGCGCCCGCCGCTGCCAGGGCGCCGGCTCCATTTTCCTGCTCGTCCCCGCTGCTGTTGGCGCGCTTGTTTTTGCGGCCGCCTTTACTGTTTTTGGGGTTGGGCATCTCGCGAGTGTCCAGGTGCCCCGCGTCGGCGAAGGCGGCTCCTAGCGGCGCGGCGCCCGGTCCGGGAGGCCGAGAACGGAGGGCGCGGGCCGGCGGCTCCTCTGGCGCCCGTCTAGCCGCGCGGCCCGCGCCGCGCCATCCCGGCCGCCGCGCCCTCCCCGGCTTCCTGGAGCCGGCGCGCGGCCACCCGAGGCTCGCAGCCGCGCGGGCGCCGCGGGCTCGGGGCGCAAGCTAGACGCTCCCGAGCCGGAGGGAAAAGGCGGGTCTCGGGCTTGTTTTGATTCGGCTTCGCTGACACGCTCTGGCCCCGCCCCCTCCCGTGACGACACTGGGGATTCAGCCTGGCCGCGCCCACCAGGTGACCTCACGGTAGCCCGGCCCGCCCGCGTGACGTCACGCCCCGCGCTGAGCCGGCCACCTTGGAGTGACGTCATCGGGGCGCCCTCACTCCCGGGCCCCTGTTGCACCCCGGCGCCTGCGGACCGACCTTCTTGAAATGGCCCCGAACGCCAATTCAATGGCATCTGGAGTTAGTCCCGGGCCTCCTGACCTTCATGCAATTGAGGCTTACAGCAATATGGTCTGGGAAAAATAGGCGGGCGACCAGAACAGGAATGGAAAACAGAGGTTTTCTAATTAATCATCCATCGAAAGGCTTTGCCATTCAGAAACAATCGTAGATTCAGAAACAATCGTAGATTCAGAAATTAAAGAAATAGAGTTGAGTTCCTAGACAATGGGAAAGGACAGCGGAGTCCGTGAATGGAAGGCCGTCACAGCCCAGTGGTGAAACCGCTCACGCAGACAGGACCCACCATTCAGGTGTACTAAACATCGCCTGGGACCAAGAGGCAGGTAGTGCCTGGAGGGGAAACCCAATCCCCTTGGATAGGACTGAGTTGTCCTGAAAGATAGGTGGCCACTGTTGTGAGCAGGTGGAGATTAGAAGGTGACACCTGTGATAAGGTAGTGACTTAAGGGGCAGGGGACCCTGGGAAGAGTTTCACATGGTCTCTTTTTCTGCAACTCTTTTTCTGCTTTATGGACAACCAGCTCTTTCCCAACCCTCAGGTCGCAGCTCAAACATATCACTTCCTTCATGATGATATAACTGACACACCTCCCCAGAAGAGCTATCAGAAGTATCACCTCATCCATCTCTAATTATGTTGTCAAAGTATAAGTTTAATTATTTCCTGTCTATCTGCTTCTCAAATGAAAGCTCCATAGGTAGGAGATTTTATGTGTCTTGGGCACCTCAGGGGACAGCTAGCATATATTTGTTGAGTGTATAAATTAAGTACTTTCCCCATAAACTATGGAGCGAAAACTATGTTAGCTGACAGTTTACAGTTCTCCCTTCCTATATAGTGTGATCTTCTTTAATTGACCCAGCTCTCCAGTAAAGAATCTTCGGCTGTGTTCTGAAGCATAAAGAGGTACCTGCCCTGTGCCCACCTAATGGGGAGACTCTGACTGGGAACTCTGGGCATTTATAGCAGAGTCTGTTCCAGAGCCTGGAGCTACAGGAAAGAGCACTGGATACCCAGGAGCAATTGGTGGTTGGACTTTTCATTAGGCAATTGATGAATCTTTTAATTCCCTAATTTTGTTTGAGGAAAGTGACTCTTTAGAGGGCCACCTCATAGTTAAAATAGATATTTTGTGCCTATACTTTCATGTCTATTTCTCCCCCACCCCAACTCCCCTAAGCACTAGGAGAGCCGGGATTGTCTATCTTTCTAACTAATTCTGCAGAGTCTAGCATAAAGCCTGACCCACAGTTAGTGTTCAATAAAATTTTGTTGAATGGAGGATGCCTAAAGCATTCTTCTTCTGGATACATTTTTCTGAACCTTAAAGTCTCAGCTAAATCATCAATTCTCTAGGAAGCCTTCTCTGATACCCCAAAGTTAGATTCATCCCCATGTGCTCCCTGTACCTCGCCCACCACAAGGGCTTGCACACACAGTATTGAAATTGCCTATTTACTTGTCTCTTGTCTGGGCCCCCACTAGACTATAAGCTCTGTGATGGCAGAGCTTAGTTGTCTTAGTTGTCACTGTATCCATGGTACCTAATGCGGTGCATGGTACACAGTAGGCATTTAATAAATGCATGACAAATACATGAATAAGTAAATGGACAAATGCTTTGAAGGTAGATGCAGCAGGATTTAGTGGCCACTTGGACGTGAGGGATGAAGGAGAGAGTTAAGAAATTCTGAATACTGGAGGAAAGGATGATGGTAGTTAATGAAAGGAAGACTTCAAGGGAAGGGTATTGGTGCTGTGGAGGAAGGTAGTGAGTTAATGTGGGCCACTGGACTTAGATTAATTTCATTACTGATATCCCTCACTAGACATGGCTGAGAGATCTCAAAATATTTTGGTAACTTTGGCTTTGACTTTTTTTTTCTTTAAGTGTTTTGAGTTTTGGGTTTTTTCTTTAATGGTGAGGATGAAGAAGCTTTAAAGTACAGGAAAATTGAGATAATTCTTTTCTTGAATAAGCGCGTTGCTGTCATGCCATATTGAATCAGAGTAATCGTGCATGTACCCTGCAGACAGCCATTCCCCCCAGCTGCCTCCCACCTCTACATAACTGAGACTTCAGAATTGGAAACTTTCCCACAAAAATATCATAATTGGCTCAAAGCACACAGACACCCAGCCAGTTGCTGTTCTTGTTCATTGTGTGAGCCACCTCCTTCTCATTCAAACTGAAACAAAATGAAAAGGAGGAAGGAGAAGCGGGCCACTTCTTCCATGCCCAACCTTGCTAGTCTATTTTTAGCCTTAGTCAAATTTGACACACAGGCAATAGTTTTGATTTTATTGCAACACCAAAAAAAGTGTACTAAATTCAAGATGTTAAAAACAAAACTTAGGTACAGTTAAAAGATTCCATTTTCTACTTTGCATACAACATGTGGAATTTCACAGGAATCCTACTGTTCTAGCCCTTTTATCTTTCCCTTTTCCCCACCATTTCTGAAGGGGAAAGAGAGGGAGGAGGGAGGGAGGGACAGAGGAAGGAAAGAAAGAAAAGAAAGAGAGAACCAGGCTAAAAAGCACAAGATGGCAGAGATGACACAAAGCCCTCCCCTCAGATGCTTCCGGGGGAAGAACTCTAGGAAAACCGAGGAAGTCACTGAGCTCTGTAGAGCCACACTTGGCTTCTCTTTCTTTAATTTCCCTGATCAACTCATGTGCTCTGAAATAAACTTCAGAAAAATCGTACCTCTACCCAAGGTTTCCTTTCTCCAAACACCATCACTGGCTCCATCACCCAGGTCTTTGCAAAATTAAATAAAACACGGCAACAAATTAAGGTCACCGAAAGTAAACAATTTACACCCTGGAGAAAAGGAACAAGCTAATCTTCAGGGCTGGATGAGAATAAGTGGTCATTGTTTCAATGTTCTTGTTCTGTTTGGTTTTTTTGTTTGAAATTTGTCCCTGTCTTCTGAACTCTCAGAGTGAACTAACTCATCTGGGCCAGAGTTAGCTTGATCTGCTAACATCACTTTAAGTAAATATACCTTGAACAATGTATATTATCTCTTTGCACCAGTTTCTTCCTCTGAAAATAGCTTCTCCCTTGCCCACAGGTTTACTTTGAGGAATAATGATGATTGTGATTACAAAGAACTTTGACAAAAATGGAATACTAATATAAATAATTATATGGATTATTAAATGCCATAGATCTGCTCTCCTATTAGATCATTCCCAATTATCAACAGTAATTTTTTCTCAAATATGTACCCTCAAAATCTCTGTTCAGGCCTTTAGTTTGACTTTTACATTATTTCCGTAATATACAAAAACAGTCACATAAAAGATCAGAATTCTGCTCTCAGTGACCCCTGTACTGGTTGCTTACTCCACTTCAGTGACTTCTTTGCTCATACTGTTGTCCCAACTCAGCATTAACACTGTCTTGGACCCCAATAATCTAAACAGCATGCTCCTTTCAAGGAATAGATCAAGTATAATCTTTTGCAAGACAGATTCCCCTGGACTCATACCACCCCATACTCTCATTTTCCACCTCTGTGTGCCTACCACCTGGCTCCACCAATGTTTTCCAAACTGTGGGTCATATTCTCCTGACAGGTTTCAAAATCGATTCAGAGGGTTTCTATCAGGATTTTTTGTAAATTGGAATAGAATAGAAAATATCAGAATGCATTGCATTTAGAAATTAAGTATTGTTTTGTAAAACATACATATTATTTTGTAAAATTTAGTTTCACACACACACAAACCCAAACAAATATATATATATATATATATATATATATATATATATATATATATATATATATATATATATATATATATATATACTGAGTCATGATGTAAAGTCCATTTCTCATTGTGGGTGCAGACAAATGAACAATGACAACAAAAAAGTCTGAAAGTCACTTGCTATACCATACCATGAAGTATCTGATTTTATACAGGCTCTCTTTCCAAGGTCTTCTCACCACAGGGAGAGCATTTTCTCTCTCCCATTATATTTTAAATTCTCTGAAGATAGGCACCATATCTCATCTTTTATATTTCCTCCGATGAGCCTACCATCAAGAGTGCTTTGCTTGCAAGTACAACAAACACATATGAAACAAAAAAAATTTAATCACCTATTAACCTGAACGGAAACACTTCTTTTCTCATACAGTGGTCCCCTCAGGTCCCCAGGAGATAGGTTAGCAGAGGCTAGCATTGTCAAAGAAGGCTTCATGGGAAAGCCTTGAAGATCAGCCTTTTAAAAAGGCATGAAAGCAAGAATAAGTATGGAGCATACAAAGCGGAGAGAGGAAGCTGTAGACACTCTAGTGTCCATCAGGCGGAGCTGGAACACTCAGATCACAGTGGGCCCACTGCAGCAGTGGACACGCAGCTGGTTGTGGTCCAGACCTTGATAACTGCTAAGAAAGCTAGAACTCACCCTCCCTCTTTCCTTTCCTTGCTTTCTCTTTCCCCAGTAGTACTTAATTACTATACTACATATTTTTTATTTTTATTACTATATGATATATTTTAATGTTTATTTACTTTGTTTACTGTCTTTCCTCACTAGAATGTAGATTTCAAGAGGGTGAGGATTTCTCTGTTAAATCCTCAGTGCCTAAAACAGTGCCCCGCGGATAGTAAGTGTTCGACACATATTTGTGGAATAAGAGAACATATAGAAGAACACCAGAAAAGAATAGTTCAAACCAGAGGTCAAGGGGGGGAAGAAAGAGCCTTCCAAAACCATATTACTATGTTCTTGGTAGACATAACATCCTTCTCCCATAGCTAGTGTAATATTTAATCCAAAGGAGACTAGCTTTGTATAACAAGGAGCCCTATGACAGCCATATCTTCTTCAGCAACAGCAGTGACCATGCTAATATCACTTTCTACACCTTATATCTCCCCCCAAACTGGCACTGAAAATTCCAAGACTCTTTCATCACCTAGATTTCATCTTCAAGATCCTCTATGTTTCTTCCCAATTAAATCGGTATTTTTCTACACTGCCACTCTAAAGCACGATTTCACCACTATGCTTTTGTCTTTCCTTCAACTGTCTACAAGGTTTGACTTAAATAATACAGCATTGGTCTTCTCTAAATACCTCTTTTAATACTGCACTAGTTCTATTGCTGCCTACCAAATTACCCCACAATTTAGCAGCTCAGAACAACAAACATGCATTATTTCACAGTTTCTGCATCAGGAATCTAGGCATGGCTTAGCTGGGTCCTCAGGCTCAGAGTCTCTCACGAGGCTCCAGTCCAGGTATCAGCGGGGATGCAGTCCTGTCAAGTCAAAGCTCATCTGCGGGGAGGATCGCTCCTGAGGTTGTTGGCAGGATTCAATTCCTCAAGGCTGCTGGCCCGAGGCCTCCCTCATTTCCTTGTCATGTGAGTCCCCACAGAGGGCAGCGGCTTCATCCGAGTGAGCAAGTGAGACAGCAGGAGAGAGTAAGCAAGACAGAAGCCAGTCTCCTGCAACTTAATCTCAGAAGTAACATCCATCATCTTTGCTGCACTCTGTTCCTTAAAAGCAAGTCCCAGGTTCATCCCACACTCAGGGGGAGAGGATCACACACGGACATGAATACCAGGAGATGGGGATCATTGAAAACCATCTGAGAAGTTGCCCACAAGTATGTTAATATATTGCTTGCAATCCAAATTCTAATTCCTAAGGGCTTCAAGTTTAGTTTATAAGACAAGAGGGGTGGATTGTGGTAATCACTTCATAATGTATACGTATATCCAAACATCGGTCTCTGTACACTGTAAATATAAACAATTTTTATTTGCAATATGACAATAAGAGTGAGAAAAGGTACAGACTTGTTCTGGTTCTTTCTTTTTAAATTACTGTTTCAACTAATCAATCTTTGATGACTAAATTTCACAAATTTAAAACTTTTGCAAAATGATTTTTGTTTAAACTGTTTCAGTCGTCTTATTCAAAACACTACTGATGTTTAGAACAAACACACAGTATAGTACATTATTGGATCCGAATGCCTGCTTCAAGGACACAACTTTTTTAAGTGCTAAGGTTACTGCGTGCCTGTTTCCAGAGTTAATATTGATTGATCTTAAATAGAATTCTCTCTCAAGATTCCTCTTCCTCCTTTATTTCCACTTAGAACAATTTCTACCAAGGGTATCCTGAGGAACACTGCTTACATAAGATGTGCCTCTATTTCTATGGTTAAATAAGTCTAAGAAACACTGCATATTTTATAAGTCATGATATACATTACTATAGTAAAGACCCTAAGAAGTCCAGCAGTAAAGAAACCTGCTTACTCCTAACTTAGAATTTCCCAAGTTTATACAACCTATAAATTCCTTTACATGTAATACCATTAACATCCTGTAAAACTAGAGTTCTACTAAATAGTTTTTTGGGAAAACAGTGCCTTTGAGCAAAAAATACCTACTTCTAGCATTAGCGTTCAAGCGAATAGATACAATGGTGAAAATTGAAATGAAAGGTAGACAATGGATCCCGCTTGTATGCAACCAGTTCTTTGGAAAATGTCTTGGGAAAGATCTTTAGAAACTCTGTAAACTCCAGCTGTTATAATGATAAGGATGCATTAAGTACTAATTCTAAATTATGTAAAACAGCTGAACATTCACGATACTGCTTCCATTTTCAGAAATGTATTTATGCTATCATTATTCCATCGAAGAACAAAAAAATTAGTGTCCACAACCTACTAAGGACTACTTTTTTTTCCAATGGGAAGACATCTTTACCAATATTACAACCAGAAGTAGCGTCCAACTTTTGTTCAGAACTTTTGCTCTAATAAATACTCTAGAATCTGAAAATAAATCTCCTGTACCCTCTGAGTATGATAACAGTTCTTTTCTTTGCCATCACATGAAGAATCGGTTTCACCTTTAGTCCAGTTATAAGGGTTGTTATGTATGTTTCTGTAGTTAATTTTGCTTGATAGTGAACAGAATTCTCTCTCAAGATTTCCTTTCCTTCTGCAGAATAGTCATTCTGAGTACTTGAATGTAGAATGGTACTGCATGTATTGAAGATGACCACAAGTTTGCTACTCCTCTCTTCAAGAGGCGAAGTCTATTTCCCCTCCCCTTGAGTCTGACTTGGCCTTGTGACTTGCTTTGACCAATTAAAAATGTAGCAAAACTGATGTTACTCCAGTTCCCATCCCAGCGTCTGCTCATACTCTCTTCAAGCCAGACATTATGCTGTGAAGGAGCTTGAGCTGGACTGTGGAATGATGAGAGTCCAGTGGAGGAAGTGACAAAGACGCTCTGCTTGACCAAACTTGAATCAGACTCCTCAGAGTCCTCTTGTTGATTAGGCCCTAATCTTGGGCTTTGTCCTTGGTCAGCTTAGTCCAGTTTTAGTAAGAATCCTGCTGAGTCAGTTTATCAAAAATATCCCACCCTTGGTATCTCATTGCCCTGGCCTGCCCTCAGCAAGAATCCTATCGAGTTGGTTTAGCCACACTCTCGCTACCCCTGATGTTTTCTTTCAGTAATTTTCCATCCACTGACCCCCACCCAGCTCTGCGGCTATAAATTCCTAGTTTTTCTTGTTGTGTTTGGAGTTGAGCCCAATCTCTCTCCCCTTGTAGTAGTCCCCCTGAAGAAAGTCCGCCTAACCATCTTAAACAAGTTTCAGGAATACATTTTTCCTTAACAAAGGATCTTGGACAGCTGGAAGATAAGAAGCTGTCTTCCAGCCTCAGCCAAGCTCCTAGCTCAATGGTTCTCACCCTGAGCAGTTTTGCCCCCGGGGGCATTTTTGGTTGTCACTTCTAGCATCTGGTAGATAGAGGCCAAAGATGTGGCTAATCCTGCAATGCACAGGAGAGCCTCCACAACAAAGAATTATCCCAGCCCCAAACGTAGTGCCAAGGTTGAGAAATCCTATCCTAGCTGAACGCAGCCATATGAGGCACCACAGCTTCACCATATAGAGCAGATCGTCCAGATGAGCCCAGTCAACCCACAGAATTGTGAGAAATAGTACATAGCTGCTGTTCTAAGCAACTCTTGGCGTAGTTTCAATGCTGTGCTCTTGTTAAACCACTGAGGAGGGGAAGGGAAGGAGTCCTGACTTGCAGTGTTTGCACCTGCCCAAGGTATAAATGCTCCTACCATGGCCAAGTTTAGGCTACCAATATGAGCCACTGAACACAAGGCTATAAAGAGATGTGACAGTTGGCTCTGTGAATCAGTAGGACTTGGTTACACTGTCATAGGCAACTGAGGCAACATATGTAAAACATCCTTTTATATCTGAATTCTAGGCAGGGGCTTTCCCGTGTTCCGTTGACCAACTAGTCAGGGGTCTCTACTTATATACTGTCTGTGATCACATTTCTATCAGAAGCTTCTTTAAATGCTGAGACATTGATTCCAGTCTTCCTGGCTTGTGCCATTTTTTACACCATTAAAACTGTCCAACTGGGTTTAGTCAAGAGGCTCCCACAGAGGATCACAGCATGCGCTCCACTCCAAAGTAACGCCGCAGCGCTCTCAAATCTGTAGTCCTGAGGCGAGCGGTCTGATTCGGAACAAAACATTGCTCTCCCTAAACTGTGAAGTGTAACTTCTGAACAATAACTAGAGGATCCAGGCCAAAGTGGAAGCAGGGGTGGGGAGACAACCACCTAGGCCGGCTTTGGGCCCATGCTAAGGCATGCTTTTGTTCAGAAAAAACAATTTTTTTTTGGCCACTTGGCTTGCGGGATCTTAGTTCCCTGACCAGGGATTGAACCCTGGCCCCTGGCAGTCAAAGAGCGGGTCCTAACCACTGGACCACCAGGGAATTCCCCAGAAAAAAAAAAATTTTTTTTCCAGATAGATGGAATTTCTTCTAGCACATAAGCCCAAAACAGTCTTTGTTATTTCCTAGAGCACCCATTCGTCAGGTTTCAGGGTGGACACTGGATTTAGGTTCTATTAAGTGTTATTATAGCTGTGTGGTTAGGAGACTATGCACAGAGCCAAACTTCCCGGGTTTCAGGCTTGGCTTACTAGCTGTGTGACCTTCGGCAACATATTTGTGAAATAGGGATAATAATGGTATCTCTTTCAGAGTTAAGATAATTTTTGTGTAGTGCCTAGCACATAGTAAGCTCTCAATAAACAATAGCTATTATTTTTATTAGCAGGAGCATTTGAAGTTTATATTCACTGTTGCTACTCAAAGGCCCTCCTTTTAACTGTAAATGCTATTTAACATTCTACTTTCTTAACTGTAAACAAGTTTTTTTTTCTAAAAGCAGTACTGGTTCTAGGTCAAGGATAAACTGTTTTCAGCACACAACTTTAGTCTCATCCAAGAACAAACCACACTCTACTTCCTGTTGTGTGCAAATACGGGTACCTTAAAGAGACAGTCAAAACCAGCGACACACGTGGATGCAAAGATTGCAACAGAGTGCACTCTGGTGTACACAGCTGGAAGCCAGAATGGGAGAAGATTATAAGAAGCAATGTTTTCTTTGCCCAAGAGTTTGAAGTTGATTTGTGTGGGTATAAGAAGTTATTGCAAGTTACTAGATTAAAAAATAATGCAATGAAAACAGTATTTTTGGAAGAATAGTCTGACAGTAACATTCAGGACTGATAGGATAGAAAAAGTGGTGACTCGGAAGCCAGCAGAAAATCTAATGTATCATTTTGGGGATGAGATCATGAGAGTTTGGGATTAGGAGGTCAACAGGGAAACCAGAGGAAAGGATGTACGTGATAGACATTTTGAAGGAAGAAATCATAGGCCCTAAAGACAAAAATCTTTAACCTTAAAGAAAGGCAATCTCATCAATATCTTATTTGGTTTAGATGGATACCATGAATTTCAATACCCACAAATAAATTGGTAGCACATTCTATTCTGGAAAAGCCCATAAGGGTAAAAAAGAACCCAATATTTACCCTATTGGTTTGTTTGCTTTTAAAGAACAAAATTAATTTACTATTAATCAAGATTTGAAAGCTCTAGTTAACACTGGGCATTTTGCCATTAAAAGATGCTGCCCAGTGAGCTAGATGTCTTTTGTACCAACTCTGGATTAAGCCAACAATCCTGGGTTCAATGGTTTCTCAAGACATTTTTAGGTTTCAGTCTGAGATGAAACAAGTGCCAGACATTTCCTGCCCAGCCTTCTAGGTGACTCTATTTCCCAACCTAGTATCCAAAGAAGTAGATTTAACTACTCAACATGTATTTTTCTGGTACCAATTTTATGCAAAGCTCTGTAATAGATGGATAGCAAGAACCATTCATTTATAAGCCACGAAGGTGTCATGACCATAGCATGAACAGGTTAAACAGGAGGAACTTTAGATTTGCTCCATCTATTTACCTTTAACTCACATACGGGATATCTTCTGACTTCTTGTCTATAGGTGACAATTTGATTCACAGTCTTTTCCCTTTGTCTTACCACAGAAGAGAAAACAGGCGTGGATCAAATTACCAGCTGATTCTTTTCTATTTTATAATGACAACTGCATTTGGTTTATTTTCAAAATATTTACTGAGCATATAATGAAGGTCTGTGCCAGATCTAACTGCAGTGATGAAGAAACAAACCCCGTCCACTCTCATCGAGTTCAGAGCCTGGTGAGAGAAAGCCACAGATAACGTCCTTATTCTCATGTGTTTCTTCAAAAGGACTTACAGAGAACAAAGAGATGTGTAACATAAGAAAATGAAGTATATTAGAAGAAAATGAGAAAGATAAGGCAAAGGGAAAGCAATGATGGGATCATACAATAGAGGTGGACTAATACACAAAATAAATACAATGAAGGCCTACATGTATTTGCTAAGGATCCACTAGGAATTTGGCTCTAAGCTTTTTAGCAATCTCTGTAAAAGAAGAAACATGGTCAGTTACACAATCCACAGGTTCCACCAGATAAAAGCGGACCAACTGCTCAAGAAAAATATAGGTAGTCCTGATATAAGGCCAAACAAACAAACCCCCAAGGATCCTACAAATGCAATACTATTGATATCCTGAAGAGCATCCTCAATAATATCCTTATAGTGAAGGAGTGGGGCTATTTCTTATAGCACATCTCAGTGTGAGCTGATGTCTTATCATCAAAGTCCAGTTCAGTAAAAGCAATTTTACATGGGTTTGCTTAAGCAGAAAAATTCATTATAATGTGATAGAAATATGCATAAAGTTCTATGGGAGAACAGAGGGGACACAACTGCAATTTCTTGTTCAAACTGTTGGAGCATGGGACTTCCCTGGTGGCACAGTGGATAAGACTCTGTGCTCCTAATGCAGGGGGCCCGGGTTTGATCCCTGGTCAGGAAACTAGATCCTACATGCATGCCGCAACTAAGAGTTAGCATGCCACAACTAAGGAGCCCTCACGCCACAACTAAGGAGCCCCCATGCTGCTCCTAAGGAGTCCCGCTGCCGAAACTAAGACCTGGTGCAACCAAATAAAAAAAAACCAAAAAAACAAAAAAATCTGCTGGAGCAGATGTCATCATTGAGGAGAGATTCTGGGAACTTCTATTCAATTTCCAAAGGAAATATACAAGTTTTGTTGCAAACACCTAACCTTCTTAAAACTCGAATTTTTATTATGGATGCAATATTGTTTTAAAAGGGCATTCTCACCATGGCAAAATTCACATTAAAAAATCAAAAGACACTTTCAATTGAAAGATTCTCATTTTCTCTACAGTGTACATATCTCAGCTCACCTTTAAGATTAAATATAATGAATAATAAATTGAGGGAAAAAGTCTACTAACCTGAGGGGTGGGTGCCCATAGAATCGATGAGAGGTTAGACTTATATCAAGTTTATAGTAGGCTCCCCCGCAAACCCAAGACCACAAAACAAAGGGAGTTCTTGGGAGATGAGTTCTGATTCCATGTTAAACTGCATTTTAAAAAAATGATATGGTCAGGAGTTAGATTTCTACCTGATAATAGAAAAAGAAAGAGCAAACAGAAAAAGAGGTTGTCAACATAATTCACACATCTGGTATCAAAGAGTCTTAAATTGCTAATCCATTCAATGAAAAGGGGTGACAAGATTTGTCTCGAAGGGAACGAAAAGCAAAAAGAATGTAAATGCTTCTATGGTTGGTTTTATGAAAGCAGTATTTTTCTTCAGTATTCAAACAGGTGTGAAAGGGAAGTGGCATTTTCCAGCTCTTTGTACCACGACCAGCTTCCTCATCAACAGGTACAGGGCAGCCTGGGTGAACCAGCCAAGAGAGTGACAGAAGGGTCTCCATAGCACGGTGATTGAGACTAACACCAGATAACAAAGGATAATGTTAAATCTCCGCAGATAAAAATGCACAAAACGAAAATGATTGGCACAGAGGAGAAATCTACTTGCCCACCACCAGTCAAAGAGCACTGAGAACCATTTGCATTGATTCTCTATCTCTCAGTACCTGTGATTAGCTGCTGAGATTACAAAACAATATTTAAGATCTTCACCCAGCAGTGCTTTAGATACTAAGGTTGACAACATTTAGTGCGTGACAGAAATAAAAACCGAGTATTTCAAATCCATCTGCCACCCTGTAAAGAGGGTGGATCATTCAGCTTAAGAATCTTTTGTCTGCTGAGCACAAATGAAGTCATCCTTGGTACTACAGACACTTGGAGACAGTATTAAGTGATGGGTGAGGAGGCGTGGGTGTGAGATATATTTCTAAGCAGAGTGAGGGGAAAGGTGGGCGGGGAAGGAAACTAGAAGGGGAGGAAGCTGGAGGTGTTATGAAAGGGAGGGAAGAGGAAACACGGGAGCTAGCGAGCCTCAGCTGGCGGGAGGGAGAGGGAGAGATCTGGGGGAGAAAAGAGATTTGAGGAAGGAGACTCGCCGCTTCAAGGAAATGTTTTGCCCTGTAACCAACCGCCCCAGTCTCCATATACGCATATATCACAATATAAAACCTCATGTAAAATACCAGCCTCTCAACACTGGCTTCTGGGGTGGATTTTCTTTGGGGGAACCAAAAGTCGTGTTTGATCCTACTTCACAGCTGGAGTGGGGCGAGAATAGAGGCGGCCCTGAGAGGACTGGCATATCCATCCAGTGTATTTTCCTAACTCTGTGGCGAACCAATAAAAATCATTGAAAGCCTGCAGCCATCTTTGTCTCCACCTCACTCTCCCCGCTTCATCCACTGAGTGTCCAGATCCTGTAGATTCCGCCTCTCCGGTCTCTCACAAGTAGACCTCCTTCCTTTCTATTCCCACCACCATTTCCCCTGTATGACCTTCCATGACTTCTGGCAGGGCTCAATCTCTCCCAGCCCTCAATACCCGCCACCCTTTTCTGTAATTCACTTCCCCCTTGGATCTGTTCTCACTTATATTTTGAATTATTGATATTTATGCAGACACTGACTCTCTGAGTACAGCGGCAGCTATATGAGAGCTGCGTTCTCCTCAACTTTATAGATTTGACCAATAGTGTTTAGGAAATCTTTGTGAAAGCAAAGGAGAGAGAAGGAAAAGGGAATGAAAAGGGAAGTAGAAAGGGATGGAGTAAAATGAAAGGGGAGAGAAAGAAGGGAGTGGAAGAAATTCAGTAACAGCTTTTTATCCGGGGTATGTAATAGGTCTTCCGTACAAGTTTAATTTTGTTTCTTCTCAAAATAATCTTTTCCATACTTTTTCTTTTTTCATAACCGCATCCCTATTTTATTTGGAATAGGTGACACACAGCATTTATACACATTCAAATAGCAGTGTTTAGCCCCACATTTCCCTCTTACCCTAATACCTCTTCTACTTTGATTTTCTTTACAATCAATGTTCTTTATTCTTAAGATAGTAGAAAAGTAGACTAAAAAGTTTGGAGGCTGTTCTAAATAATTTTATTCTACTATATACTTCATTCATCCTTCCTGAGTATCAGAGGTATTTCATGAGGGCCAATATGTTACATATTTCTAAAATGATTATTTTTCTCATTTCTCTGGCTCAGAGAAGTCTGACAAGAACCTCTGCAGCTGCACTGGTTATAGTCTCAGACTGATCCCCAGCCAGGTGCAAGGACAATGGCTGTTTATTAATATACCCCAGGCCAGCTGTTGTCTTAACATGTGCAATGCCCAGGCCCTGAGGAGAAGGACTCTATTTTATCTGCAGCCTCCCCTTTTTTGGTAAGGAATAAACTTTGCTATCAGTTTTGAAATAGCTTCTAATAAGTTAAAAGAAATAAATTTTGTTTTATGCAATATATTTTTCACCCAAAGCACCAATGATAGACCCTAATGTCTGCTGTGAAATGATTGGTGAAATGATGTATGTGATTTCACTCGAGTCTGCCATGGAAATCAATCCTCCATGAAAGTACCCTGTAATCGGGTATAATTGAACATAATGAACAGGTAAAACATGAAACAGAAGAACACATTGGGAGGTAATATGTAAGAGGACCAAGGGAATACTCGTAAAAGGGAGGCAAGACAATAAAGATAGGTGATATTTCAGTTTTTAAAACTACTAACAAAGTTCTCTAAGGAACCCCCAAAATATCAAGAGGGGCTCCAGCTTGCAAATAGGCCATACTCTCCATTCTGTCACTTTTAAGTTAGTGCCTTATTCATAAATACTTGATCACCATCATTCACAAATACTTATCATCTAAAATCAGAAAGGTGGCAGAAACCAAAGTATTCTGTGTCAGATTTATTTTATTCAAAGTCATACAATCGTACACTGGGAAGAGACCTTGCAATCTGACCTCCTCTTGAGCCCTGGAATTCCTTCTACCAAGTCCTGAAGCAGATGATCATTTAGCCTTAGACTGACTCCAAACTTGCTTCATCATTTAGCCTTAACTTGAACTCTTCCCATGACAGTGAGCTAAGGCAGGCTACTACATTATTGGAGATTTTTGTTTCCCAGAAAGTTCCTTTGTATGTTAAGGTGAATCTTGCTTCCTTATAATTTCTCTCGATTGATCATAGTTTTGCTCTCTGGAAGATTCTATGTTATAATTTGTGGAGAAACCCTTGAGTAGATAAAGTGACAATTTGAGATATCCTAGGTCTGAAGAGTAGAGAACTAAGTGAGGTGAAATAAGATACATACTTACATATCCAACAATGCCTTTGGATCAAAGTAAATAGCATAACTCATTATTCCAACTTACATTCACAGTATGTAGTGTATATAGTTAAGATTTAAAGGTATGTCACCCCCAAGTACAATGTGATACCTTCTCTAACTAGACTCAACCGTCATCCCTCAATTTCTTATACTGTTCCAATTTCTGTGATCTCCCTAGCCTAAAATCAAGCAGGTGAAAGGCTTTGGGAATGAGAGACATAGGGAAATAATTTTTCCAAGAATTTTTTTCCCTGAAAATATTAGGGAATGGCATTTCTTTTTGTTTAATTTTTAGCCCAATAAACTTGATGTTAAAATTTGTCACATATAAACAGAGAGGCCTTGGGAGACATCTGCATCACTCCAGCTTCAGGCAAAACTACAGACTTTGCAAACAACACCTTGAAACTCTACCACTTCCCCTGCTTCTGAGGTTAAAAGCAAGTACTTGCCCTCATTACTCTAGTTAAGATCTTATCTTCTGTTGTTTTTCTTCCTCTGATAGGCTGCCCTGGGCACAGTAGAAAAGTGCTTTGATATTTGCTTTCCTCCAGGCTCAAACTAAAAGAAGACCATCAGGAAAATACAGTCTCACTCACACATACACACGCACGCGCACGGGCACACACAGCATTAGTCTATGCATTTCTAACTTTCCTTCCTCATTTGTGATGGATAAATCACCATGTCCTCTGCTCTGGGTTTTTATAACCATAACTTCATAAAAGAGATTTGTTCACTTCAAGTAATTAACATTTTCTTCCTCTAAACAAATTTCGAAAGGGATATATTTTCAACACTGTAGATTAGTTCTCTTATAGGTTACTAATATGCTGAATTCCTTTTGAACAACAACAGAGCATATATTTCTATCATATGCTTCAAAGAATATAGCAGACTGAGTTCTAGAAAGCAGGAGTGCTTTCTAGAAATGGATACATTTTTTAAACCAAATGGCCAAATTAAGCCAGATTATGCTGGGAATCTGAGATATTTAAAAATCATTAGAATTGACAGAATAAAGAAATACCTATTTAAATGCAAACTAATTCTTTTTCTCTTTACCTTTTTAAGGTCAGTGAAAGAAAGTTCTCACAATTTTACAACTGTTAAAAAAAATTGAACTATATAACATCTACTTTCATAAATATTTATCCAGTTTAGTCTTAAAAAACAAGCCAGGAGGCAGTACTTTCCACATGTTTGCAAGTGAGGAAGGAAGAGCTGAGACAGCGTCAACATCCCAGGAGCCAAACTTGGCGTCTCATGACATCAGAGCCCAGGTGTGTCCACTACCGCATCACTATTCTACTGATTTGCGGTTCACTTTGGTCTGCTATTCCAAATAAAAATGACCCTTGCGTTTGCTTTCTAAACAGCTATCTTCCAAACATCATTAGCTTAGTAAATCTTGAAATTTTTCAAATAATTCTTCATTCATGGACTGAGTAAGCCAGGTCCTTTGCAGGAGATTTCCAAAAATAAAAAATACATTGGAACAGATGAATTATAAGACAAGTTTTAATTTTAAAACTAGTAATTCTAGGGACTTCCCTGGCAGTCCAATGGTTAAGACTCCAAGCTTCCACTGCAGGGGGCACAAGTTCAATCCCTGATTGGGGAACTAAGATCCCGCAGGCCGCACGGCATGGCCAAAAAATAAATAAATAAAATAGTAATTCTATGAGATTACACACACACACACACACACAGACAGACACACACACAGACACACATCAAAGCAAGAAACAAACATATACTTAAATAGACAAATTAGGGTATGTGAGAATCCTGCTTTATGCAAGACAGAGTCTCACCCTTAGACAAACATTAAAATGACCTGGAAATTTCAAAAAATAAACTGTGAGAGCCTCACCCTCAGAGATTATGATTTAATTAGCCTGGCAAAGAGCTCCCAAATTAAAAGTTTTTCTTAAACTTCTTAAAAAGAACTTCTTTAAAGGTGCCTGGGTCATTCTAATGTGCAGCCAGGACAGTGTCTGTGGGGAATTCGGAGAATGGAAGCCAGGCAGAGGACAGTTCATACTTTCTCTTCTTGAGAGTCAACATTTCTGCTTGTATTAAAGAGATTGTGGTGATAAATACCACAAGAGGCATCTACTGGTATTAGTCTTGGAAGGCTTTTAAAGGAGATGAGGCTTAAACAGAATTTTGAAAGAGAACAGAGTGTAATTTTACTATGAGAATAGAGGAGCCAAGATTAGGTCAGGGAGTTAGACGTGTAAGAGTGAATTATGTTCAGAGCTGGAACAGAGCTTTTAACTGAGAACGATTAAGGAATGCCAAGAAACCCATGATCAAAACTTTGTTTCTTCTAGGCACTCAGTAAATAGTAATTAAATTTCATTGTAATTGAATTGAAGTAATCTTAATGGAAGATCATTAAGTGGCTCAGATTAAGTTCTATATTTATCACTGTGTCCCTGTGCCTGTTTAATCCTGGGTCTGCTCTCAGAGATTTAGAAATATTATGACCCAAGGATCATCCTCTTCACTCTCCCTTCCTACCGCATATTACCTTTATTTGAATGGAAATGCATACTCATAGTAACATCGCCTCCTTACTTTCAGCAGACCAAATGTTACCCTGACCCCATTCAATTAAAGATAATTCGGAGATACTATAAAATTTCCCATTATCCCAACCAAAGTGGGTAGCTCTTAAGGTCCTATGATGATGGTCTCATGACCACGGGGGAAAATGGATTATATTAATATTTCAATAAAACATTTCCGCTGAACTTTAGAATCTAATAATACCATTAGAGTTATACCTAGTTCCTTTTTAAAAATTGTAAAATATTTCTCATCCTGTTTTAAATATTACTTTTGTTTCCAAGAGAGAGAGTAGGGCCAAATAAGGATAGTTTGTGAGGTATATAAAGAAACTATTCACTGGCTAATTAATCGAGAGTGAAATTTTAATGAGACTTGCTTGAAAATCCAGCATGACCTTCCTGTACCATCTTTCCTTGAGGACCATGCCATCAACGCTTAAAGATCAGTACCTGTAGCTCCAAGAGCAAACACAGCAGCAGCTGTCATCAACAGGTAGCAAGACATGGCAGGATTAAACAAAGCATCCTTATCGTCTTCAGGTGGAAACATGGCATAAGGTATGCTGGACATTAATAGGATCTGTGGGAATGGTGTAATATCTGACCTTGCAAAATATTGAAAGAGTCACAGGCTGTCTTGAGGCCACTACCCCTCAATCATAAATTTATTCATTCACCCATTCATTCATTCAGCAAATACTGAGACTGCACTATGTGCAAGACACTGAATAGGCCAGGCTACTCTCTGCTCTCACAGGGTTTCGTGGGGGAAAACTGTCAATAAACAAGTAAGCAGATTTAAAATTATAATTAGAAATTGAAAAATAAATATCGTGAAGGCAATAAACAGTGGGTAATGTAAGAGACAAATGAGAGGGCACCAGCCCTGCACACAGTCAGAAGGGATTTGAGCAGAGAGAAGATTCTAGATGAGGCTGGATGCTAAGGAGCTCAAGGCCAGGTTGTACGGGACCTCTTTTCTATTCAGCCCGGATCCTCCCTGCTGCCCAAGAACACCTTCTGCAGGATCCAAACCGAGTCGATGCCTTACTGTCTCCTTTGTGAAAACTATTCTGCAGTAGATTCAGCCTTGGATTGTGCATACGCACGTGTGTGTGTGTGTGTGTGTGTCTGTGCTGTGTGTGTATGTGTTGGGGGAGATGTTGCTAGCATAATTCAGGTTTTGAAATAAAGTTAATTATTTTTTTTCTCCCACAGTTATAAACTTAATTTTTCAAGAAAACTACATGGGCAATTATTGTTGAGTACTGCTCATCTGGGGAGCCCAAACTTACTGACAGTGAGAAAGCTACCCCAGTGAGACCTCTGAATCCTCTAATTTGCTGAGTTTGGGGGGTGATTTGGGGTGGGGCAGGGAATAGGAGTGCTATAACAAGAGCTTAAAAGGCTGTGATGCATGTCAGCAAGTTAGGGAGAATCTCAAGGGAACCGATGTAAAAAGTCAGTTGTGATGGCTACACCATTTAGCTTTGTTGTTCTCAACCACTTGAACCTAATATCTACTTTTGATAAATATAAAAAGCTCATATACTCTGTTATGGAGTGAATTATGTCCCCTCCACCACACCCCCCAAAAATATGTTGAATTCCTAATACCCAGTATCTGCAAATGTGACCTTATTTGGAAATGGGGTATTTGCAGATGATCAAGATGAGGTCATTAGGGTGGGCCCTAGTCTAATATGACTATATCTTCATAAAAAGGGGAAATTTGGACACAGACACAGTCACACAGGGTGAACGCCATATGAAGATGAAGGCAGAAATCAGGGTGATGCAGCTACAAGTCCAGAAATGCCAAAGATCACCAGCAAACCATTAGAAACCACATGAGATACAGAACAGGTTCTCCCTCAAAACAGCCAAGCCTGCTGACACCTTGATCTTGGACTTCTAGCCTCTAGAACTGCAAGACAATGAATTTCTGTTGTTTTAAGCAACCCAGTTTGTAATACTTTGTTACGGCAGCCTTAGCAAAACTAATACACAAGATTTTCCATTTTTTACCTCTTTATTTTTAAATAATTATAGATTCATAGGAAGTTACTTTTCCATTTATTTTGAAATTTCAGATAGACTTGTAGGAATGTGTATAGGTTTATCAGAAGTAGATGCTGGGTTTAAAAGTTTCAAAACTTCAAAGCTAAAGGGTGTAGCCACCACAACTGACTTTTTACATAGGTTCCCATGAGCTGCTCCCTAACTTGCTGACATGCTTTTCAAAAATATGTCTCATAGCCCACCCATTCCTGGAAATTCTGATATTCATCATGGGAAGAGAGTATGTATCCCACCTTCACACTGCACAGCTGAGAATCACTGTTCTAGCCTCTCTGAATTATTGGGTGGGCCAAAAAGTGCCTCCGGTTTTTAAGTAAAAATAAAAGACACATTTTTCATTTTCACCAACAACTTTATTGAACAACATATTCACCCTTTTGTTCCACTACTTTCTGCCATTTTTCAGGCAACTTCATAATTCCATCTTCCGAAAACTTTTTATCTTTTTGAGCAAAGAACTGTTCCAGGTGCCTTTTACAGTCTTCCAGGGAATTAAAATTTTTTCCATTAAGAGAATTTTGTAAAGACCAAAATAAATGGAAATCCGAAGGTGTAACGTCTGATGAATGCGGCGGATGAATCAGAACGTCCCAGCCAAGCTGTAACAGTTTTTGCCTGGTCATCAAAGAAACATGTGGTCTTGCCTTATCCTGATGGAAGGTTATGCGTTGTCTGTTGACTAATTCTGGACGCTTTTCGTTGAGTGCTGCTTTCAGTTGGTCTAATTGGGAGCAGTGCTTGTTGGAATTAATAGTTTGGTTTTCCGGAAGGAGCTCATAGTAGAGGACTCCCTTCCAATCCCACCATACATACAGCATCACCTTCTTTGGATGAAGACCAGCCTTTGGTGTGGTTGGTGGTGGTTCATTTTGCTTGCCCCACGATCTCTTCCATTCCACATTATTGTACAGTATCCACTTTTCATTGCCTGCCACAATTTGTTTTAAAAATGGAATATTTTCATTATATTTGAGTAGAGAATCGTATGCAGAAATATGGTCAAGAAAGTCTTTTTCGCTTAACTTATGTGGAACCCAAACATCAAAGCGATGAACATAACCAAGCTGGTGCAAATGATTTTCAATGCTTGATTTGGATATTTTGAGTTTGTCAGCTATCTCCCACGTGGAATAACGTTGATTGTTCTCAGTAAATGTCTCGATTTGATCGCTATCAACTTCAACTAGTCTACCCAGTTGAGCATTGTCCAGAGAGAAATCTCCAGCATGAAACTTCGCAAACCACTTTTGACATGTTGAGTCATTCACAGCACCTTCTCCATACACTGTAGAAATCTTTTTTTGTGTTTCAGTTGCATTTTTACCTTTCTTGAAATAATAAAGCATAGTATGCCAAAGATGTTGCTTTTTTTCTTCCATCTTCAGTATTAAAATGGCTACACAAAAATTCACCAATTTTGATGTGTTTTTTAAAATGCACGCTGATATGACAGCTGTCATATCAACATGTCAATTCTAACAGAATTGTTTCAAATGAAGTTAAAGACAACTAAGTGTGACTAGAACCATCTTACAGAAAAAACCAAACAAAATTTTTGGCCAACCCAATATATAGGAGTAGGGAGGGAAGGCCTGGGTGCCAGCCAGACCTCTTCTCAACCCCAGAGGAGATCTACACCAAGATATAATATTGGGGGGGAGATAGTAGAATGCTATACAATGCCCCCCCTGAAACCTCCATCTGATGATGTCCGGAAAATACTCCAATAGCAGGCTGGACAACTATTTCCATCCTTAGGCATGAGTATCTGGGAAACCACCAACTTAACAGAGGAATGGGAACCAGGAAGACCAGGCATGGAGACCAGGAAGATCTATATACCATCTTGGCCCCAATCCTAATATGTTATGGAGTGACAGAATTTCATCTTGTCTTGGAACTAAAGTTATAGGTAATGTATTAGCTTCCTGGGCACGGCGGGGGGTTGGGGGATGGTCATAACAAAGTACCACAAACCAGGTGGCTTAAAACAACATAAATATATTGTCTCACAGTTCTGGAGGCTAGAAGTCCAAAATCAAGGTGTTGGCAGAACTTGTTCTTTCTGAGGTCTCTGAGGGAGAATCTGTTCCATGCTGCTCTCCTACCTTCTGGTAGTATGAAGCTTGTACATACATCCCTCCAACCCTCTCTCTTCATGTGGCATTCTCTCTGTGTGATTGTGTCTGTGTCCAAATTTCCCCAAGTCATAAGAACTGTAATATGAACACCAGTCATATTTGGTCATGACCTCATCTTAACTTGATCTTCTGCAAAGACCCCATTTCCAAATAAGGTCATATTCACACGTACTGGAAATTAGGATTTCAACATATTTTGGATAAAGGATGTAATTCAACCCATAACAGGTATCAACCCAGCTCTCTATACTGTGAGAGACAAAAAAGTGTCTATCAGTAAGGTTCTCAGTTCAGGACCTGATCCCGCAGGATCAACTACTCAACCATTGGGAAGAAGCTACCATGAGGATGGATACTGTCAGTGGGCTCCCCCTGCTGGAAGAGTCAATGATATGTTCAAACTACTCTCATCCAGCTGCATACTTGTACCTGTGTCTCCAGGTAAAATTAGCCAATAATTTTCCTTTCTTGTTCAGTCCTTAGATTCAAGGTTACATTATTCTCATAACATGAATTGGAAGATTGTCGCTACTTAACTATTCTTTGGAATATTATGTATAAGATGAAAATTATCTGTTCTGTTGCTTGAAGATTCAGTAAACTTGCTTATAAAACCATTTTGGCCTTATGATGTTTAGTTTTGTTTATAGGCAGGTTTTTAAATTTTTAAAAAATTTTTTTTAATTTTTTAATTTTATTTTATTTATTTATTTTTATACAGCAGGTTCTTATTAGTCATCAATTTTATACACATCAGTGTATACATGTCAATCCCAATCGCCCAATTCATCACACCACCATTCCCACCCCCCCGCGGCTTTCCTCCCTTGGTGTCCATACGTTTGTTCTCTACATCTGTGTCTCAACTTCTGCCCTGCAAACCAGTTCATCTGTACCATTTTTCTAGGTTCCACATACATGCGTTAATATACAATATTTGTTTTTCTCTTTCTGACTTATTTCACTCTGTATGACAGTCTCTAGATCCATCCACGTCTCAACAAATGACCCAACTTCATTCCTTTTTTATGTCTGAGTAATATTCCATTGTATATATGTACCACATCTTCTTTATCCATTTGTCTGTCAATGGGCATTTAGGTTGCTTCCATGACCTGGCTATTGTAAATAGTGCTGCGGTGAACATTGGGGTGCATGTGTCTTTTTGAATTATGGTTTTCTCTGGGTATATGACCAGTAGCAGGATTGCTGGATCATATGGTAATTCTATTTTTAGCTTTTTAAGGAACCTCCATACTGTTCTCCATAGTGGCTGTATCAATTTACCTTCCCACCAACAGTGCAAGAGGGTTCCCTTTTCTCCACACCCTCTCCAGCATTTGTTGTTTGTAGATTTTCTGATGATGCCCATTCCCACTGGTGTGAGGTGATACCTCATTGTAGTTTTGATTTGCATTTCTCTAATAATTAGTGATATTGAGCAGCTTTTCATGTGCTTCTTGGCCATCTGTATGTCTTCTTTGGAGAAATGTCTATTTAGGTCTTCTAGGCAGGTTTTTTTAAACTGCTGATTCTCTTTCTGTTTGTGTGTGTGTGTGTGTCTGTCTATCTCTTTCTCATTCCCTGCTTTATTTTGAATGAATTTGGTTGTATACATTGTCTTTTATTCTTCAACTAGTTTGGAAGTCTTACTTTATATTCCTATTACTTTACTTTCACTTTACTTTTTCTTAAATGTTAACATGCTATGGCAGGTTCTGGTCAAGCTTGCTGTACCTAATTGTTCTTCAACTTTGAAACCCAGGAGACAACTGATTGCATAGCCTACACATTATTACACAACTTCTGTACCTAGAACCAGATGTTCAATGACATACCTATATAAAGGCAGCTTTTGAAACCATAATAGCTAATTATGTTGAAATTTGAAAAACTGGGGGTACAAGAAGCTTGATAAACATTGCTTTACCTTAAACAGGCAGAATGCTATTACCCAGTTCAAGCCTGTCTGTGAAGCCTTTGGGAAGACTCAAGAAGCCACACTCACTGAATGTATCTTCCTGTCTCATGTTCTCTGTTATGCTTAGAGCTTATCACAGTAACATGTACCTGGTACACAATTTATTTGTCAAAGTGCTCACTTTCATCAAGACCTAGAATCAGTCCTCAGCAGAACTAATCTGCCTGGATACGTAACAAAGTCTAAGTACCAGGACTTAGAATACAACACTCTAAAAAACTCCTCCTGTCTATCTCACTTACAACTATTTTCTAGAATTTAGTTTTACCTTGTTTTTAACTCCATAAATAGACGTTATTATTTGTTTTTCAGACTTATTTTATAATCTTTTTCATATTTCATTTCATTTTTCATCTTGCATTTCAAATTCCTAAGAGCATGTTTGTTGTATCTGCTGACTCTCACTCATGGTAGATCATCTCTCTGTTTGTTTTGTGACATTCTGTGTATGTTAGTGACCTTGTTTTACTGGGTTTCATCCTGTGGGAATCCCATCCAGCCTGGGTTGTAGGGCAGTGTCTCCAAGGAAGTTTTGTGTTTTTCTCTGCTCTGACAGGAGATCAATTTTTACGTTAAGTTCTAGATTAGGAGGTTCATGTACCATACAGATGGTGAGCAAAGAAGCAGATAACAGTAGACATAGAATGTAATAAATGATAAAGAAAGCCTTACAAATTAGATGTGAAGAAAATAATTTATTTTTTTAAAGTAGCCCTGGAAACACAAAGAGTGCAAGAATGATTGCAAATTAAAATAAAACTATCTAGGAGGTACGTGGGGGCATAGACCAGAATGGAATGCAGAATATGACAAAACAATCTAACTATATTACAAATATATGAAACAACCTCACTGAAGGAGGTTGGGGCCAGAAGTGGAAGGAGACACTGACCTCAAACTTTGGAAACGAGTGGAGTCTGTAAAACTAAAGGCAAAAGAAACTGTACATAGACACTATACTCTAGCTGATAAAGCTGTTTCCCACAAAATTTGATTTAACAATTCTGCTACTGCTATACATGTATACTGAATTTAAACAATTAAGTAAAAGGATGGCGGAGGGTGGGAGCCTGATTTCTCACTGTTGGAGAGAGAGATTACAGATAAGCAAGGAGAGGTACCTAGAATAATGCACATGCTAATGGATTAAAGTCGGAGACAGTATAAATTTATGTTTAACTTCATATAGATGTAGATGGTTACATATAGAAATATGTATAAATATGAGTATATATATGGGTTATTAAACACATATATATGTCCTTGCACAATTCTCTCTACTTTTGTATATGTTTACAATTTTTCCATAGTATAAAGTTAAAATAAAAGTTTCACCTTATTAAAAATGACTGCACATTTTTAACACAGATGCCATATCTATGAAATTGGATAAGTTTTGTTTGTTTATTTGTTTAATAAAATCCATTTGTGGAGGTGCTATGGTGGAATATTACACTGATACTCAGCAAATGAAAATATAAGTTTGTAAAACCTTCATGGAAAGCAGTTATGTGTAGATATCTATGTATAATATATATTTTTATAAATATATATATGCATATATATATATGCATACACACACAGACTTAGAAAGCTCTTGTGTACTTAGACTTTTAGGTTAAGATGGCAGACTGAGTGCATCTTTATCATCATTTTATCCCATATCCCACTGAATTGTATAAAAGATATATGGAAAAGAATACATGAAAGAGTGCAACTAGCTGTCTAGGAAGTTTAAAGAACTGGAAGAGAGTGTAAAATCAAATTGACAAAGAAACTAGAATTAAGGACATGTAACAAAATAGAAATTGGATTGGAGAAGTATGCTACTCTCTGAGAACCTAGTGGAAAACTAATAGAACTCCAAGCTTAGGGTAAGAAAAGGTAGTGAGCTAGAATAAATCATGGGGCAATCATCATAATAATTACTTAAAAACTTGGAATACCTAGGCCAGCTTTCTCTACATGTACCTCTCTTCCTCTCTTAATCCTCTTCCCTGGAATATTTGGCCCTAGAATAACGACTCTTTAAAATAAGTAAGATTTTGTCTCATGGGCCAAAGAGAAACATAGCATAAGCCTGATTTGAACCCATATGACTCATATGGAAGACTTTCACACCCAAGAGAGAAATTCACTGAACACTTCCCACACTACCTTGGCCCCTAAATGAAATTTGCTTCATCTGACAGTTGATGTTGTTCTAGTTCCAACTGCCTGAGTCCCTCCAAAGGCTCTTATGATTCATGAAGAGAAGGCTAGCATTGGTATAACCTACAGAGAAACCTACCATCAGCCCTTCTATTTGGGGGACTGTCCGCTATGGAAAGAGATTCACAGTTGCTAGGCAAACACAAGCAGACACCCTGAATGGTCAACCATGTTCCTTATTATAAACATAAATGGAAATCACCAGACATCTGAGGCATGTAAAGGATAGGTCAAAATGAAAAAACAGAAAGCTTATCCCAGAAGAACCCAAGGTAATATAGGAAAAAGAAGATAAGGTTGAGGACACCTTTTTCAGTATAGATTTAAAAGATTGATGAAGATGATTGATAGAAAAGTTAAGCAACATAGATAATATATCTAGCTGAGTGAGAGGTGTTTCAGAAGCAACAAACATCAAGAGTAGAAAGAAATGTGTAAGAGATTAAATATAAAATGATTTCCCTGAACTGAAATATGGAAGCATCATGTCAAAAGGGCCACTAAGTATCAAGCAGGGTAAATGAAAAAAGACACAGGGAGGTAGCCAGCTGCTGCATTCTTTCATCAGGAAAGAACGGGCTGTTCAGCTGCCTGGAGTGCAGTTAGCTGACAGCCTCCAGCTGGTGGAGCCTTTAGGATCTATTTTTTAGCTTTCGAGCAGAGCCTTTGCCTTTCCCAAGTAGTCCCCAGCCAATGATTGCACATGGCACAATTTTTTTTTTTTTTTTTTTGGCTCCACCATGTGGCATGGGAGATCTTAGTTCCCCAACCAGGGATCAAACCTTTGCCCCCTGCAGTAGAAGTGCAGAGTCTTAGCCACTGGACCACCAGGGAAGTCCCTAACAGACACCTTTGTTTCAGAGCTCCTTGCTGGGTTGGCCAAGACTTGGTTCAACCTGTCAGATGACAATCTCACTCCTTTAGTTTCATAAGGATCAGATCTGTATCGTGATCCAAATGTTCTCCTTGACCAATTCTTCTTCCCCCTCATTTTATTTTTCCCAAGCATTATACCCTAATAAGTCTCTTATACTCAAAACACTTTCTCAGCTTCTGGGCATATATCTGGAGAAAACTCTAATTCACAAAGATACATGCACCCCAATGTTCATAGCAGCACTATTTACAGTAGCCAAGACATGGAAGCAACCTAAATGTCCATTGACAGATGAATGGATAAAGAAGATGTGGTACATATATACAATGGAACACTACTCAGCCATAGAAAAGAATGAAATAATGCCATTTGCACCAACATGGATGGACCAAGAGATGATCATAGTAAGTGAAGTAAGTCAGAAAGAGAAAGACAAATATATGATATCACTTATATGTGGAATCTAAAAAATGACACAAATAAACTTATTTACAAAACAGAAACAGACTCACAAATTCACAGTTACTGAACGTGGAAGAGGGGGGATAAATTAGGAGTTTGGGGTTAGCAGATACATACTACTATATACAAAAGAGATAAACAACAAAGTCCTATGTATAGCACAGGGAACTATATTCAATATCTTGTAATAAACTATAATGGAAAAGAATCTGAAAAGAATATATATATATATATATATATATATATATATATATATATATATACATGTATATATGTATATAAACTGAATCACTTTTCTGTACACCAGAAACTAACAAAACATTGTAAATCAACTATACTTCAATTTAAAAGAAAATTTTTAAACAAAAAATAAAACAAAAACAAAAAAACACTTTCTCAGGTCTGTTTCTCAGAGGACACAACTGAAAAAGCTACACAACTGATCATGAAATTTCTTTTTCTTTTTTTTAATTTTACTTTTTTTCCTAAATATAGTAAAGAGTGTTTATTAGAAAACAATAGCAAATATATTGAACAAATAAAAATATCAAGGGCATTTTCTAAAAAATCAAGACTCAGAAAGGATGTTCATCCTTGCTACTGTTACTTTGTTTTGGCAGTAAGAAAAAATTATCAGTGATGTAATAATGTAAACTAAGAGATAAAAGTATCATCATTTACATAATATGATCAAATAACTGGGCAATTAAAAAGACTCACTTAAAAATAGAGACAATAAAATAGTTTAGTAAGGTGTCAATACAGAGTAAATATTAAATAATGAGTAATTTATCTTTTTTAAATTTAATTTTATTTATTTATTTTTTATACAGCAGGTTTTTATTAGCTATCTATTTTATACGTATTACTGTATACATGTCAATCCCAATCTCCCAATTCATCCCACCACCACCACCATCCCCCCACTTTCCCCCCTTGGTGTCCATACATTTGTTCTCTACATCTGTGTCTCTATTTCCGCCTTACAAACTGGTTCATCTGTACCATTTTTCTAGATTCCACATATATGCGTTAATATATGATATTTGTTTTTCTCTTTCTGACTTACTTCATTCTGTATGACAGTCTCTAGGTCCATCCACATCTCTGTAAATGACCCAATTTTGTTTCTTTTTATGGCTGAGTAATATTCCATTGTATATATGTTCCAAATCTTCTTTATCCATTCGTCTGTCGATGGGCATTTAGGTTGCTTCCATGACCTGGCTATTGTAAATACTGCTGCAATGAACATTGGGGTGCATGTGTCTTTTTGAATTATGATTTTCTCTGGGTATATGCCCAGTAGTGGGATTGCTGGGTCATATGGTAATTCTATTTTTAGTTTTTTAAGGAACCTCCATACTATTCTCTATAGTGGCTGTACCAATTTACCTTCCCACCAACAGTGCAAGAGGGTTCCCTTTTCCCCACACCCTCTCCAGCATTTGTTGTTTGTAGATTTTCTGATGATGCCCATTCTAACCAGTGTGAGGTGATACCTCACACTGTAGTTTTGATTTGCATTTCTCTAATAATTAGTGATGTTGAGCAGCTTTTCATGTGCCTCTTGGCCATTTGTATGTCTTCTTTCAAGAGATATCTATTTAGGTATTCTGCCCATTTTTTGATTGGGTTGCTTGTTTTCTTAATATTGAACTGCATGAACTGTTTATATATTTTGGAGATTAATCCTTTGTCTGTGGATTCATTTGCAAATATTTGCTCCCATTCTGAGTATTGTATTTGCATCTTGTTTAGAGTTTCCTTTGCTGTCCAAAAGCTTTTAAGTTTCATTAGGTCCCATTTGTTTATTTTTGTTTTTATTTCCATTACTCTAGGAGGTGGGTCAAAAAAGATCTTGCTGTGATTTATGTCAAAGAGTGTTCTTCCTATGTTTTCCTCTAAGAGTTTTAGAGTGGTCAGTCTTGCATTTAGGTTTTTAATCCATTTTGAGTTCACTTCTCTGTATGGTGTTAGGGAGTGTTCTAATTTCATTCTCTTACATGTAGCTGTCCAGTTTTCCCAGCACCACTTACTGAAGTGACTGTCTTTTCTCCACTGTATGTCCTTGCCTCCTTTGTCATAGATTAGTTGACCATAGGTGCGTGGGTTTACCTCTGGGCTTTCTATCCTGTTTCATTGATCTATATTTCTGTTTTTGTGCCAGTGCTGTATTGTCTTGATTACTGTAGCTTTGTGGTATAGTGTGAAGTCAGGGAGTCTGATTCCTCCAGCTCCATGTTTTTCCCTCAAGATTGCTTTGGATATTTGGGGTCTTTTGTGTCTCCATACAAATTTTAAGATTTTTTGTTCTAGTTCTGTAAAAAATGCCACTGGTAATTTGATAGGGATTGCATTGAATCTGTAGATTGCTTTGGATACTATAGTCATTTTCACAATATTGATTATTCTAATCCAAGACCATGGTATATCTCTCCATCTGTTTGTGTAATCTTTGATTTCTTTCACCAGTGTCTTATAGTTTCCTGAGTACAGGTCTTTTACCTCCTTAGGTAGGTTTATTCCTAGGTATTTTATTCTTTTTGTTGCAATGGTGAATGGGATTGTTTCCTTAATTTCTCTTTCTGATCATTCATTGTTAGTGTATAGGAATGCAAGAGGTTTCTGTGCATTAATTTTGTATCCTGCAACTTTACCAAATTCATTGATTAGCTCTAGTAGTTTTCTGGTGGCATCTTTAGAATTCTCTATGTATAGTATCATGTCATCTGTGAAGAGTGACAGTTTTACTTCTTCTTTTCTGATTTGGATTCCTTTTATTTCTTTTTCTTCTCTGATTGCCATGGCTAGGACTTCCAAAACTATGTTGAATAATAGTGGCAAGAGTGGACAGCCTTGTCTTCTCCCTGATCTTAGAGGAAATGCTTTCAGTTTTTCACCATTGAGAATGATGTTTGCTGTGGGTTTGTCGTATATGGCCTTTATTATGTTGAGGTAGGTTCCCTCTATGCCCACTTTCTGGAGAGTTTTTATCATAAATGGGTGTTAATTTTGTCAAAAGTTTTTTCTGCATCTATTGAGATGATCATATGGTTTTTATTCTTCAATTTGTTAATATGGTGCATCACATTGATTGATTTGCCTATATTGAAGAATCCTTGCATCCCTGGGATAAATCCCACTTGATCATGTGTTTGATCCTTTTAAAGTGTTGTTGGATTCTGTTTGCTAGTATTTTGTTGAGGATTTTTGCATCTATATACATCAGTGATATTGGTCTGTAATTTTCTTTTTTTTTGTAGTATCTTTGTCTGCTTTTGGTATCAGGGTGATGGTGACCTCGTAGAATGAGTTTGGCAGTGTTCCTTCCTCTGCAGTTTTTTGGAAGAGTTTGAGAAGGATGGGTGTTAGCTGTTCTCCAAATGTTTGATAGAAATCACCTGTGAAGCCATCTGGTCCTGGACTTTTGTTTGTTGGAAGATTTTTAATCACAGTTTCATTACTTGTGATTGGTCTGTTCATATTTTCTATCTCTTCCTGGTTCTGTCTTGGAAGCTTATACTTTTCTAAGAATCTGTCCATTTCTTCTAGGTTGTCCATTTTATTGGCATAGAGTTACTTGTAGTAGTCTCTTAGGATGCTTTGTATTCTGTGGTGTCTGTTGTAACTTCTCCTTTTTCATTTCTAATTTTATTGATTTGAGTCCCCTCCCTCTTTTTCTTGATGAGTCTGGCTAAAGGTTTCTCAATTATGTTTATCTTCTCAAAGAACTAGCTTTTAGTTTTATTGATCTTTGCTATTGTTTTCTTTGTTTCTATTTCATTTATTTCTGCTCTGATCTTTATGATTTCTTTCCTTCTACTAACTTTGGGTTTTGTTTGTTCTTCTTTCTCTAGTTCCTTTAGGTGTAAGGTTAGGTTGTTTTTTTGAGATTTTTCTTGTTTCTTGAGGTGGGATTGTATTGCTATAAACTTCCCTCTTAGAACTGCTTTTGCTGCATCCCATAGGTTTTGGATGGTCGTGTTTTCATTGTCATTTGTCTCTAGGTATTTTTTGATTTCGTCTTTGATTTCTTCAGTGATCTCTTGGTTATTTAGTAACGTACTGTTTAACCTCCATGTGTTTGTGTTTTTTACGGTTTTTTCCCTGTAATTCATTTCTAATCTCATAGCATTGTGGTCAGAAAAGATGCTTGGTATGATTTCATTTTTCTTAAAAATATCAAAGCTTGATTTGTGACCCAAGATGTGATCTATCCTGGAGAATGTTCCGTGTGCACTTGAGAAGAAAGTGTAATCTGCTGCTTTGGGGTGGAATGTCCTATAAATATCAATTAAATCTATCTGGTCTATTGTGTCATTTAAAGCCTGTGTTTCCTTATTAATTTTGTGTTTGGATGATCTGTCCATTGGTGTAAGTGAGGTGTTAAAGTCCCCCACTATTATTGTGTTACTGTCGAGTTCCTCTTTTATAACTGTTAGCAATTGCCTTATGTATTGAGGTGCTCCTATGTTGGGTGCATATATATTTATAATTGTTATAACTTCTTCTTGGATTGATCCCTTGATCATTATGCAGTGTCCTTCCTTATCTCTTGTAACATTCTCTATTTTAAATTTTATTCTGATATGAGTATTGCTACTCCAGCTTTCTTCTGATTTCCATTTGCATGGAATATCTTTTTCCATCCCCTCACTTTCAGTCTGTATGTGTCCCTAGGTCTGAAGTGGGTCTCTTGTAGACAGCATATAGATAGGTCTTGCTTTTGTATCCATTCAGCGAGCCTGTGTCTTTTGGTTGGAGCATTTAATCCATTCACATTTGAGGTAATTATCGATATGTATGTTCCTGTTACCATTTTCTTAATTGTTTTGGGTTTGTTTTTGTAGGTCATTTTCTTCTCTTGTGTTTCCCACTTAGAGAAGTTCCTTTAGCATTTGTTGTAGAGCTGGTTTGGTGGTGCTGAATTCTCTTAGCTTTTGCTTGTCTCTAAAGCTTTTGATTTCTCCATCAAATCTGAATGAGATCCTTGCTGGGTAGAGTAATCTTAGTTGTAGATTCTTCCCTTTCATCACTTTAAATATATCATGCCACTCCCTTCTGGCTTATAGAGCTGCTGCTGAGAAATCATCTGTTAACCTTATGGGAGTTCCCTTTTATGTTATTTGTCGTTTTTCCCTTGCTGCTTTCAATAATTTTTCTTTGTCTTTAATTTTTGTAAATTTGTTTATTATGTGTCTCGGTGTGTTTCTCCTTGCGTTTATCCTACCTGGGACTCTGCGCACTTCCTGGACTTGGGTGACTATTTCCTTTCCCATGTTAAGGAAGTTTTCGATTATAATCTCTTCAAATATTTTCTTGGGTCCTTTCTGTCTCTCTTCTCCTCTGGGACCCCTATAATGCAAATATTTGTGCATTTAATGTTGTCCCATAAGTCTCTTAGGCTGTCTTCATTTCTTTTCATTCTTTTTCTTTATTCTGTTCCATGGCAGTGAATTCCACCATTCTGTCTTGCAGGTCACTTATCCGTTCTTCTACCTCAGTTATTCTGCTATTGATTCCTTCTAGTGTATTTTTCATTTCAGTTATTGCATTGTTCATCTCTGTTTGTTTGTCCTTTAATTCTTCTAGGTGTTTTTTCTTTAATTCTTCTAAGTCTTTGTTAAACATTCCTTGCATCTTCTCCATCTTTGCCTCCATTCTTTTTCTGAGGTCCTGGATCATCTTCACTATCATTATTTTGAGTTCTTTTTCTGGAAGGTTGCCTATCTATCTCCACTTCATTTAGTTGTTTTTCTGTGGTTTTATCTTGTTCTTTCATCTGGTACATAGCCTTCTGCCTTTTCATTTTGTCTATCTTTCTGTGAATGTGGTTTTCGTTCCACAAGCTGCAGGACTGTAGTTTTTCTTGCTGCTGCTGTCTGCCCTGTGGTGGATGAGGCTATCTAAGAGGTTTGTGCAAGCTTCCTGATGTGGAGGACTGGTGGTGGGTAGAGCTGGGTGTTGCTCTGGTGAGCAGAGCTCAGTAAAACTTTAATCATCTTGTCTACTGATGGGTGGGGCTGGGTTCCCTCCCTGTTGGTTTTTTGGCCTGAAGCAAACTAACACCAGAGCCTACAGGGTCTCTGGTGGGGCTAATGGCCAACTCCAGGAGGGCTCATGCCAAGGAGTACTTCCCAGAACTTCTGCTGCCAGTGTCCTTGTCCCTGTCGTGAGCCACCCCCTGCCTCTGCAGGAGACCCTCCAACACTAGCAGGTATGTCCGGTTCAGTCTCCCATGGGGTCACCACTCCCTCCCCTGTGTCCTGATGCGCACACTACTTTGTTCGTTCCCTGCAAGAGTGGAGTCTCCACTTCCTGCAGTCCTGTTGAAATCTCATAATCAAATTCTGCCAGACTTCAAAGTCTGATTCTCCAGGAATTCCTCCTCCTGTTGCCAGACCTCAAGGTTGGGAAGCCTGACATGGGGCTCAGAACCTTCACTCCAGTGGGTGGACCCCTGTGGTATAAGTGTTCTCCAGTTTGCGAGTCACCAACCCAGCGACCATGGGATTTGATTTTATTGTGATTGCACCCCTCCTACCATCTCATTGTGGCTTCTCCTCTGTCCTTGAACGTCGGGCATCTTTTTTGGTGAGTTCCAGTGTCCTCCTTTCGATGATTGTTCAGCAGTTAGTTGTGATTCTGGTGCTCTCGCAAGAAGGAGTGAGAGCACGTCCTTCTACACTGCCATGTTGATCAATCATGAAATTTCTGACCTTAAATTTTTTTAATTCCAAAAACATATTAGAAAACAGAAGAATGAAAATCATATGGCGTCAGATTTATCAGCTGCTAGACAGGGTGTTAAGTAATAAACCACTTTCCACAAACTTTTAAGGATAACAGATTTTATGGCTATACCATAGCTTTATATTCAAACTATATGATTCAAAGGGGAAAATGATACACATCCATATAATCAAAAAGCTTGCCTTCCACATACAAGTTTTGAAAAAAAATTCTTAAAGATTTTTATCCAGAGAAAATTTAAAATAAATAATAATAGAAGGGTGTTATTACTTAAATCTATTTTGTTTACAAGTAACAGGAATCTATGAGAACTAGCTTAGGCAAAAGGGGAAGTTATTATAAGAATGCAAAACTATTTTTCAAAATCTATCTTAGACTGAGTCCCCTAGAAACCAAAGCCTGATGCAAAAGCTTATGCGCTTCTATTTAATTAGAGCATGCAAGCCTGGGAGGAGTGAAGGGAAAGGAAGCCATAAGGGAAGGAAGGAGAGCCAAACGAGGGTACGTTACTAAGCTGGTCGTCTCTTGGTGTCTAAAGAGTGATCTAGCAGGAGTATCTATTTTCCAGGAGGCTATGTGGATGATTGAATATCAGAACAGTCTATTCAACAGCTCCTGACTCCATTGGACGATGGTTTGCCCCGCAAGGAGGTGACTTCTCTGCACTTCCGGGTGGTACCGTCATAAATGGGCACGACACAGATCCTGAAATTTCCCATGCTGCAGGTCCAAAAGGGAAGCCCCGGGAAGGAGGTAAGAGGAAGAAAGTGAGAGTCAAGCAGTGCAGACATGCAGCAGGCCCTGTCTGGTTGTGCCTAAGTGAAGTTAGAGCTCACCCAGAGCTACTTGCTTATTGGTATAAACAATTGTTCAAAGACTCCAGAGACAGGCGGGGCTGAAAGGATCTGAAGTGCACTTTAGAGGTTGTCTGATACAGAGTCCAGCAGTAGGGATGTAGTTGGACCTCTGCAACAGACTAGAAACAGTGCCTGGGACCCGGGAGGAGCATCACTGCCCCTGTTACCATCTCTCTTTTTCTTCTCTCTGTAGGTCAGCTTTATTCTCTTTGGCTACAAATGGACTTTCTCAGAAATCAAGGGCAATTGAAAATACATGAGAGAATAGCCTTGAACAAACCAAAGATGATGAGAAGTATGTTTAAGTCAACTCTCTGAACCTAAGTTTCCAAAAAATGAAACAAGCAAATAAATAACTAAAAGGGACACATCTTATAACTAGGTAGGAAGGCACTTATTATAAAGTATCAATAATTCTAAATTAATGTATAAAATTTATTGCCATCCCAATCTCCATGGTAATGGAATTTGGAGTAGAATCTTAAAATGATTCTGATTTTTAGCTAGAGAAAGAGTTTAACTTTTAAAAATGAAAATCAATGGTAATATGAAGAAATTAGACTTTCCAGCTATTAAAATATGTCTAATTATACTTGCTTCATCACAAGAATAAATAGACCATGAGAGGTCAATGTACAAAATAATTTATCAAGAATGTCTCTGGTCATTAAGCAGATATTAAAATCCAAGTTATTAAGCTGATACTGAATCTGATAATACCTCAGTCTGGGGCTGTCATAGTTTTACCTTGTGCTTTTACTAATCTAAGTCTTTGGCATTTAGGAATTTCTCATTCTTCCTTGTAAACACAAGAAAGCATTAAAAATGTTATTTATCTGAATCCATTCTACATGGTGAGAAGTGAATTTATAACCTCTTCACTCAAGAGGGAAGACAACAGCCAAACTGAGTCTTGAACCTCCTAATTCAACTCTAACTTTCTCAGGGAATGGAGCTTATATCTCAATTTGGGTCAGAGGTCCACCAGAGGTCCACAATCAACTATAGCTTGAGTGACAAAGTCATGTATAAGAATATGGCTGCTCCCACTGTGACCTTGTGGATTGAGCAAGTAAAGAGGAGATATCCCCAGAAAAGCAAGAAGTAAAACTGGGTGCAGAGAAATTTGTAAAACTTAGAGTTAAGTTGAAATGATTGTCGACAATGTGACTTCAAAGTTCAAAGCAATTACTAAGAAAGAATTTCTAAGATAATAGAAGCATAATAATGATCATCAGGAAACAGAAGTCCAGGTGTTTGCAATAAGAGATGGTTTATTTGTTTGGGAGGGAAGCTATGTATATTAATTACTTCTTAATAGAAAATTATGAGCTAAATCCCCTGTATTTCATGCATACTTTATAGTAAGCAATCATTACATTTGCAATTTTTAAAAAATAATGAGGATAAAAATGTTCATATTCTATGATCCAGTTACTTTACTGGTAGGAATCTATCGTGAGAAATAATTTGAAATGCAAACAGACATGCACAGGATGTTATTATAGTGTTATTTATTTGTAAGCATAAAAATTGAAAATAACTTAAATGTCCAAATTATGGAGAAATTATTTTAAATAACTATTGATATATTCATAGAACATATGCTACTAAATCATTACAATGATGTTCCCAAGAGTTGTTAATAATGAAAAAAGTTTTTAGACTAAGCTAAAAAAAACTAAATATGAAATTGTATAAACTCAAATAAGTGGGGAAAAAATGAATTTTGTGATGCCAGAAAACATACCAAAATCCTAGTTGGAGAGTCAGGACAACAAATGATGTCAGCAGTTCTTGGGGCTTATGGGAGTCTTTCTCTAGAGGAAGAAATGAGAGAGAAGTTATCCCTTACCAAATGACAGATCCATGCACAAAACAGATAGCCAAGGATATCTTTGGCCTTATGTAGACTTTAAAATTCACATTCCTAAGCCAATACTGAATCTGAGGTCCACCAGCTGGATGCATGAAGATCACACCTTCAGAACTGGAACACTCATTTTCCTAGTGGCTTGGAATATTGGCAGCTGGTGGCTCTCAGATGAGTTGCTCTCCATGAGTTGCCATCAGCCAGACAGAGCCACCTGACCCAATGACTGAATAATGGGTCAAACGAAAGAACCGTGAAGGGTTTTCCAGTTCCAGAGCTCCCCACAGAATCAGCTGTCTCCCTCTGCCCAAGCCTACTTTCTTCACTTTCCTCACACATGATACCAAGAGCACTCCCCAATAAACTTTCTGCATACAAGTATTTATCTCCAATGCATGACACTAACACAGAGGAAAGCATATAGGATCCTAGTATAGGATTATAGGATCCTGATTATCATGTTCAAGGCCATGGATCCAACCCTTGGACTTCTTGGTTATAAGAGCTAATAAATTTCCTGTTTACTTAAGCTCTTTGGTGTGGGGTTCCTGTCACTTTCACCAAAAGAGACTTGACTAATTATGGCACCTTGGATACAAGTCTCAGAAATAATCTAGTGTGATCAGCAGAGGAATGCTTATACATTCATTCAGCAAATATTATGGAGCCTCTCTCATCTACTTCTTGCCAGGTTCAGTTCTAGGCACTGGGAATACAGAAGTGTGTAATTCAATGTCCCTGTTCTCAGAAGGCTTACATTTAAGTGGGGAGAAGAGAAAATAAGCAAATAAGAAAATAAACATAGCGCAGAACTTTGAGAAAAGGCTACCCATCCACAGTTGGCCCTAAGGGATTAGAGTGCCACAGAGATTGGCTCTATTAAGTTGGCCATTCCCAGGTTCTGTACCTATGCCAACATGTCTCCCTGGAGAGCTACTGTGGCCTATTGAGAATCATCTACAGGAACTAGTAGTGGCCTTGCAATCAACATGCTACCCTCCAGTGCTCCTTTGACCAAGGCTTAACCAGGCAACTCTGGAGACTGCTACATCAGATCTTGACATTCTGGAAAATCTGTCTCTACGGACTTCACCTCAGTCTGCCTTTCTTAGATCATTCCAAGTGCCTTATGTGAATTATTTCATTTAGCACTCAAAACAACCCTGTGAGGTATGACCATCTTAATTGACATGTAAGAAATATAAGTCACAGAGAGAATAAGCAATTCCTCCACATTCATACCACTACTGAGTGGTTCTGGGCCCAGTCAGTCTGACTCCAGAGACCTTAGGGCCCCTTTGGAAGCCTGCACAACTTGGTAAATCTTGGCCCAGGGATCAACTTTCAGGGTGACTGTCAGAACTGTATCTGGGTCTGTGTTTCTTGGCAAGGTTAAAATCATGAGAAAAGGGATTAACATTTGCTGGGCACCTACCTTGTTCCAAATACTTTCCATGTGTAAGGTCATTTAATCTTATAAAACAAACCACCCTGCAAGGTTACCATCAGAGTCCCTATTTTTCTCATGAGGAATTAATGCCAGCACAGGTTAAAAATATGTCCACAGCTCTAAGTAGTGCTAGAGATGGGTTTCAGACCTGGATCTGGCTGACTCCAAAATATACGCTCTTATTATGATTACAATTGCACCATGGTACTTTCCAAGTCAACAGTCATCTGGATCCACTGAAGTTTAGTTGTTTACTTTGATTCAGCTTCCTCTGAATGCAACTGATGTTACTGAAACATCAGATGTTATTGAAACATCTGAACAGGATTCTTTATCTTGAGAATTGAGAACATACAGAGATTAATTGAGAGGAATCCAGGCTACACTATAGATGTGCCAAGTTTTTAACGTGGACATATATTTGTGTTCTGTTACCAATAAGGAGTAATACACAGGCATGGTTTCCATGTGATCACCACATACTTTCTCATCAAAGGACTGGTGAGTGTGTCCAGATACAGATAGATATGGACACAGCCTCAGTCCTAGTCAAGGTCCTCAGCCTTGCCCTCTCCTGTATTCTAGGCTTGACCTGGCCAGATTATTCTGTCTTTGGCAGTAGTCAGGACTTTGCAGGATTTTCCTCAAATATCCTTAGGCCTTTTGCCTTTTCTCAGGTGACCACGGTTACTTCAATGTTCTTATCTTGTACCTGCTATCACTGTGGAATTCATGTCCATTCACAACAATACCAAACCCATCCCTGAGAGCCAGACTCTCGGTGAGGTCCCAAAGCTAGGACTCCTGGTTTGATCTGTGATTCTTTATCCTTCGCTCTGCCTTCTCAAAACTGTGATTTCTCTCTGCTCACAAGCCCCCAAAGACAATCTCCCAAGAGGACATGTCTTGGCTGCAAGACCTCAAGATCAATAACCTCTTTCTGGCCCTCCTCACCCTCTGGTCCACTCTTCCCACCAGCCTCAGTAAGCCTTTGCTCTTTCCCTGGGTGCTGCTATGGCTCACTCGACTTCTCAGCTCCAAATGCTCCTGTGTCTTCCAGAATCTTGGGTCCCTGCTCACACCTTCCTGGGAAGAGCGACTTCTACCATCCCTGTCATTTCTGGTGGGGAGGATTAAGTTCCTTAGGAATAGATGACTCCTTTCTCTATAGTTGCTTCCTGGATCTCCTTTGAAAAGATCTCTCTTCTTCCACAGCTTCAGTGCAAGAAACAAAAAGATCTTTACTTAATATGCAGACCTTGCAACCAGCCCTCCAACCACCATCCCTGCGGAGAGCCCTTTTCCATGCTTAAAAAATTCTTTTACTTTTTCATGCTCTACCCCCTTGCATATGGGTTATACATTTTTATCACAACATTATAAACGAATGTATCTTTTAATATATTTAACATCATTACAGTGGACTAAAGGAGCTGCTGCTACTTCTTAAGAATTAAGGTTAACTGCCAAATGTAGGCTTGAACTTCAGAGCTGATAGTAAACACCATTTTCTTGTTATTTTACCATGAGATATTTATAAGTGCTCTGATAATAACATATCGGTATATGCTTATTCTTAATGCTATTTCCTCCAAAAATGAACCTTATAAAAATTTAAACATAATTCCTGTCCATTACAATTTCACAGTGTGGTCTGTAATTGTTCTCTGAGAATAAAAGAAATAGCTTCTACTTAATGAGAAGTTACTGTGTGCCATGCTTTGCACTAAGCATCTCACAGACGTTACCTCATTTAGTCCCTCAACAACACTCAGAGGCTGGGATGATCGTAATGATTCCCAATGAGTTAACTGAAGGTCAGACGAGTTAACTAGCTCTAGCAGAGTCCCAGAACTAGGCCACAGCGGAGCTTGACTGCAAAGTCCAAACTTAGCTATCGAGTGGCATTGTCTCCCAAAACCAGGTAAAGATAAAAAAGTGTGTTTCATGTGTCTGGATGTGAGAGAGAGACAGAGACAGAAATAGAGAACCAGGGGGCGGGGGGTAGGGGGGTTGAAGGGAGGTGGTAGGGAGAAATAGAGAAATATGTAGAGGAAGAAGTCCTTCTTCATCTCAGACCCTCCTACCCCATCACATTCCCCTACATAGATCCTCCACTGTGAACAATAATGGGACTACCGCTAAGACTTAGAACATTCCATTTAGTTATCATGATAACAGAAGGGACACCTTTCTTTTTTCTGACCACTGGAAGGAACTTGTCTTTTGTTCTCTCATGAAGCAATCTCCTCAAAACTTCCTCTACTCATAACCTGCATTTTCAAATCACAAATGTACTCAGATTCAAATCTACAGGTGGACCTCAATATATGAAAAGTAAGCATGATTTGTGCAATTTTGTTTGCTGGGACATCACAGGCTTAAAAACAAGCTGGCCTTTTTGTTATCTATAGCCTATCATTTATGTAGTTTTATCAGGTTACAAGAAAAATCCTTAAGATACAGTACTAATAATCAGATCTGTCTTGATTATTTAAATGTGGTCCATGAGAAACAAAAGAGCAAATGAGCCAGATAATCCTTTTCTTTTTTTCAGGTAATCCTTTAAATCCAAATCACATGTTCATGGTAAGGTACCCACAAAGTTGAATTCAGTTTTTCCACCTTGCAGCCTACAAAATTACCATTTGGTGTATTGCCACTTTAGAGTGACAATCAGGCAGCCACTTTGCCCAGATTTCATTGTAGAGAGGGTTGTAGTGTTAATAATAGCATCAATAGTGAGTCATCCTAGCGGCGGCAGCAGCAATAGCAATCTTGATATTATATTTGTTGCATGGAGATGCTATTATTAAGGCTATGAAACCAGAACATGGCACATCTATCTTGTCATCCTGCCATTTATCTGGGAAGAAGCAAATGACTCCTGTTCCATGCCAGAGTAGGTCCAAGGAGCCCTAATTTGTCCTTAGTCCAATGGTAAAATGATGGGAGCTCTTTAACCCCTCTCGCATTTCACGGATCCGGTGCTGGCCCTTGAGAACTGTGCGGGCTCAGTCTGTATGGCCTTATCTTGTCGGAGGTCTTGGGAGCACCTTCCACTGCACGCTGACATTCACAAAAATTCCTTTCCAGTGCATAAAAAGACTCTGGAATTTTCCAACACACACACACACCCCAAGTTATAGGGCTTAAGGACTTCTAACTGTGCAATGAGATCTCCTAAATTAACATCAGTGAGAGTCATAGTGAACTCCCTAATCTAAGTAAATGCACTCTGTTATAACCCTTGTGATGGATACTGTGGGTTGGTTAACTCAACATGCAACCCATCTCATTCTGGATGGAACGATCAGAAATCTAAGAATGATCTTTCCAAAACTCCCTTGCAGCTGGGGTTCTGGATATGAGTTGTATTCTGTCAAGTGCATACAATCTTGTGAGAAATAGGAGGCAGAAATGAGGCAGAGGCCATATTCCTGCCATGTTCTGGTCATTTTTTTACGCAGTAACGTTCAAGGGCCTGTTCTCAGCTTCCTAAGTGTCATGAACAGTTGGAGCAGCAAAGATGATGCCTTGATTCCAGTTTCCTGGCCACTGGAACACAGCGGAAAAGCTGCGGTCTTGAATTCATGACTCTAGTGGCAGTCTCAGGAAGAATACCTCCCCCGGGCGTCAGATCCATTATCATTCTTGGACCCTTAAAGCAACCCAGGCCTTCAATCCTGTACCCACAGATACAACTGTAAAAGCTGTCTGCCCCAGGGAAGGCACACTCTCCAGTGCCCCCCCTCAGATGCAGTCAGAGGGCTTAATGGACCAAGAGAGGAAAGCCAGAGACCATGAGGGGTGATGGACAGAGGTGCTCCTCAAAGAGAAGATCCAGGGTCTAATCAAGGACCTTACTTCATCACCCAAGTTTTCACAGCTCCCACCTAGCAAGAAGAATTTATAACTCCCGTTGACCAATGACCTCACCACGTGCTTCCTGTCCTCTTTTCCAAATGGTATTATTTATTGAAGTTACCTTGTTTCTACTTCTCCATTGTATTTTGAGCATAGGTGGAGGGAAGAACACTTTCTATATATTTATGGGCCAACAAACCAAATGCTCCATTGCCAGCCCAACTAAAGTACACGGCACATCACCCAGAGCTCTTGGACTTGGAGCTGGTTGTAATATCTGGAAGAGAGTTTGAATTGCCTACTTTAGGGGAGTGAAGGTGTTCAGTGTATGGGAAGAAGAATATGCATATGTGGAAGGCAACAGAGGAGAACCATGGCACAGACCTAATGTCCACCAAATCCATTTTTCCCTTTAATGCTAGAACTCCTAAGTTCTAGGGGCCATATGACTGCCAAGGCATCCAATATATCTCTCAGCAGCCCTTACAGTTTGGTGTCCTCATATTACTAAATTCTGGCCAATGGGAGGTGGATAAAAGTGATTTATGTCTCTTCAGAGCGGTGTCCCCCAAAAGCAAGGCATGTGTGCTCTCCTGCTCTGTCCCCCTTTCTGCTGTGTGGTAAATGAGGAGCTTTGGGAAGGAGAAGACGCTTACTGAGGATGACAGAGCCTCCCACTGACCTTGACCTGATTAATTCTGGACTGTTACGTGACAGATTTATACTGTTGTCTTATTCGAGCCACTGCTTTGTTATAAGAGCCCATCTTGTATCCTAATATTTGCAGTTTACTAGACTAATGCAGAAACAAATGCAAAACTTAATGACTAGTTGAACATGGCAAAATCTAGCCAGACTAGAAATTAGAACCACATATAATAATTACCAGTTGTTGGGACTTCCCTGGTGGTCCAGTGGTTAAGACTCCACACTTCCACTGCAGGGGGAACGGGTTTGATCCCTGGTCAGGGAACTAAGATCCCGCATGCCTGTGGCATGGCCCAAAAAAAAAAAAAAAAAAAAAAAATTACCAGTTGTTACCATTACTCCTGGGACCTTGCTTTTCTGTGACATCTGTGGTGATCCCTAAGGCATCTTTTTTTTTTTTTTTAACATCTTTATTGGAGTATAATTGCTTTACAATGTTGTGTTAGTTTCTGCTTTATAACAAAGTGAATCAGCTATATATATATATATATATATATATATCTCCCCATATCTCCTCCCTCATGCGTCTCCCTCCCACCTTCCCTATCCCACTCCTCTAGGTGGACACAAAGCACCGAGCTGATCTCCCTGTGCTATGCAGCTGCTTCCCACTAGCTATCTATTTTGCATTTGGTAGTGTATATATGTCCATGCCACTCTCTCACTTCGTCCCAGCTTACCCTTCCCCCTCCCCGTGTCCTCAAGTCCATTCCCTATGTCTGCGTCTTTATTCCTGTCCTGCCCCTAGGTTCTTCAGAACCTTTTTTTTTTTTTTTTTAGATTCCATATATATCTGTTAGCATATGGTATTTGTTTTTCTCTTTCTGACTTACTTCACTCTGTATGAAAGACTCTAGGTCCATCCACCTCACTACAAATAACTCAATTTCATTTCTTTTTATGGCTGAGTAGTATTCCATTGTATATATGTACCACATCTTCTTTATCCATTCATCTCTTGATGGACACTTAGGTTGCTTCCATGTCCTGGCTATTGTAAATAGAGCTGCAATGAACATGACTCTTTTTGAACTATGGTTTTCTCAGGGTATATGCCCAGTAGTGGGATTGCTGGGTAGTATGGTAGTTCTATTTCCTAAGGCATCTCCTCCTCTCCCTTTTCAGGTTCCGATGTCCTTGTGATCTCTCCACTGACCCTTTCTCTGAACCCATTAGTATGAAATAAGTAGGGAATAGACGACAACTCACATATATTGAGCACTTTCTCTATGCCTGACACTATACATGGTGTGAAGAAGACGGTATTATCCTCCTTACCTCTCAGATGAGAAAAGTGTGGTTCAGAGATATTTATTAACTTCTCCTAAAGTCACTTATCTATTGACTGGTGAGATCTGGCTGAAAATCTGTCCCTCTCACTTTAAAATATAAAGGTGTACAGTTATACCCAGCTCTTTAGTGTAGTTTCAGGTGTCTTTGAGTTGGGCAGAAGAGTGGATTTCCTATTTGTGTTCTCTGTGGAGCCATTGAATGAACCATGGCACAGAAATATCCACACACTTCTGGAAGCAAACTAAACTTTCAACTCCTTTGGGGACTTTTAATTAATGTAATAATGATACCATTATAATGCAAGTGACCATGGTGGCTTTCTTTCTTGCATTAATTATTAAACACTCCAGACATTTTCCAATATGTCAAGCACTCTCCTTTAGGAGTATCTAGTTCAGTGCTTGCCATCCTGTAGATTTACTGAAAAGAGCATGGCATCCTAATGAAATCAACATAATCATAGCCAACATTTAAACAAACTATAATAAGAGTATACAAAAAAATATCAGAGTGCATTGAAAATAATATAGGTGAGCATTATTTTGTGAAAACATAGATGGATAGATCAATAGATAGATAAATAGAGTTTCCTAGTGTAACAAAACACCACAAACCGGGTGGTATTGGCACAGCTATGTTCCCTCTGAAGCTTCCAGGGGAGAATTCCTCCTTGCCTCTTCCTAACTTCTGCTGGTTGCTGGCAATCCTTGGTCTTCCTCGACTTGTAGCTGTATATCTTCCAATCTCTGTCCCCACCTTCACATGGCCTTCTTCCTGTGTATGGGTCTCTGTGTCTTTTCTCTTCCTACAAGGACACCAGTCATATCACATTAAGGGCCCAGCCTAATGCAGTATGACCTCATCTTAACTTATTACATCTGCAACAATCCTATTTCCAAATCAGGTCACATTCTGAAATTCCAGGTGAACATGAATTTAGGGGGACACTATTCAACCCAGTAGGATACGTATGTATATATTTGTGTACTAATGTGTATGTGTGTGTGTACTGGGGTCAGTAAAAAATGTATTTCATATGGGTCATGACCACAAATACTAAATTCTCTGATTCTAGTTGAAGGGGGCATAACATTCCCTTGTGAAACCTGGCAAAATAGCACAACACATAGTGAACACACCAGTCCTAGGAGGGTGCAAAGTAGAGATGAGAACTGGGTTATATGTAGCTCAGAACAAACACTCAACATAACACCCACTCTCACTCTTAATTTGACAATAAAAATATCATTGTCTGGATTGGCGAGTGGAGCTTATCATAAAATTTTGGAATCAGACAATATTTTAAATTACTTTGATGATGGTTTTTACAGTGTCAGTGAACATCATGAATAGTAATTGTTCTGCAGCCACTCTAGTGATCTGAAGCTGGATTTGAACTAGTAACCTAGAAAGGAGTTTCTTGAGCACACTCATATTACTTCAAGGACTTCAAGGATCACCTAGTTATAGTGAGAAAACAGAAGAGTTCAATTAGATATTATTATGAATCCCACACAATCAAGGACTAGAAATTTACTGTAAAAAATGTTTCAAGGATACAAGGAGCAACCCACGTATTTCTTATTTAAAATCTATTTCACATCAAAGTATCAAGTTTTCCTAAGCTAAAAAACTCACACTATATTGCTGATAGAGTTAGAATTAATTGGGAAAAAGCTGAAGCAAATATAATAAAGTGGTAACATTTACTTTTGGTAAGTTGAATGTGGACTCTTCTCATAATATTCTTCATGTCTTCTTTTTTTTTTCTTCATATCTTCTTATACATTAAAAGCATTCCTTTCTCGACAAATACCATATGATATCACTTATATGTGGAGTCTAAAATACGACACAAATGAACTTATCTACAAAACAGAAACAGACACAGACATAGAGAACAGATTTGTGGTTGTCAAGGAGGTGGGGTGGTTGGGATGGATTGGGAGTCTGGGATTAGCAGATGCAAACTATGTATGTAGAATGGATAAACAAGTTCCTACTGTATAGCACAGGGAACTATACTCAATAACCTGTGATAAACCATAATGGAAAAGAATATGAAAAAGAATGAATATACATGTATAACTAAATCACTTTGCTGTACAGCAGAAATTAACACAACATTGTAAATCAACTATACTTCAATAAAATAAATTTTAGAATAAATACTGAAAAACCCATTTCTTTCTCTTTTTAAGAAATCAGTTATGCCAAACAGTGTTATTGTGCTTATTCAGACCTCAAAGACTCAAGAGGTGGCTGCCAGGGTCCATTCTCAGAGCCCCTGACTTCCTTCCGTGGCCACCTGTACATGCTCTTCCTTACCCGTTCTCTTGCTCTTGAACGTAACACGGACTTCAATTTCACCAGAAGACTTAGACCTCTAGACCTCATTTAGGTGTGGTGTCCAGGTCTATCCTGGCTTCTCTTCTTTGACCACTCTTTAGCCTCAGATTGCCTCCCAGGATCAGCTTTCAAGGAGCCCCAAAAGAGCTCATCACAATAATATCTCATCCTAGAAAAACTGGGCTCTGGAGGAGGGGTGGGGCACAGAAAACAGATGTGTGTTGTGCATGGCCAGCCTACACGGGGCCTGGAACCCAGGAGAATCTGAAGGACCAGCTTTCCATGAATGACAATAGGATATATTAGTGATCTTCAAATTGCAGTTTGCTCCACAACCTAAAAAGCTTATGTGTTGCATAAAGACTTTGCAAAACTGTGTACTTCTTCACATATTCTAAAACCTGATTCCATGAGTACTGGTTATCATAAGGTTTAATGGTTGCAAAGAATATCATTTCCAGTGTGCATTAAATATTGATGTATTATTACAACTGTTACCTCAGTCTTTTAAAAGTAGCCAATGGAATCTAAATATCCTAGCGATTTGATACCCACACATGTCTGTTTTTAAAAGAGCTGAACAAGAAATTCCATTTAGCAGTCAGAAATTTTACTTTGTTCCTTGCTAAGTCCATTCAACCTCTTCCACATAAATTTATCCAAATGTAATATTATTCTATGTTCAAGTCTTTTCTAGATCATCATATTATCTGCAAGGCAAATGTGTATATAAACTGAAATTTTTTTGCTTTATGTGCCCATGATGCTTTAAATGTTAAAATTTTCTATCATTACAATTACACAGTTGATCAAAAAAATCAATACACTGACACTTTAAGTAGATAATTATTAAACCTAAAAAATTTTTTGTTGGAACTGCATCTCTTAATGAGATGAATGAGGGTGTGTTTCTAAAGTTAGTTCATATATCCATCCATGAATATTATTATTACTAATATGATAAAGACTTGGCATTGTTTTTATCCTATTTTTGATTTTTATAAATGTAGGGACTAAGAAATCTTGTTGAGATAAATAAATATACTGGGAATAAAAAAGATTTTGCTGAAACACAGTCATTCAGTTCTTTGAACTCATTCTATGTCAAAAGCACCTAGTGATTTGTTATAAAATTCTTTTTTGTGTTCTATCAATGACAACTTGATTAGGTTTGCCTTCAATTTTTGTTAGAAGAAAAGAATTGGAAACCACCTGGCTTGTAACAGAATTTTTATCCAGTTATTAGGTCTTTCATCAGGAAAGCTTTGCCAAGACTTATCAAATGACTATTAATTATACATGCTACTTTTGACTTAGAGGTACTTTCTATCATAAGATATATTCAAAAGGAGTTGATAAAATAAAAATTCTTTAATATAACTTTGCACAGTCATAGTTTTTAATAAAATTATTTTTATCTCATCACATGTTTTAACTATATTTTTTTTGTCAAAACTTTGATGAGCTAAAACAACAGATTTAGGTCACTGAATTTGTGGAAAATGTTCACCATTTAACTGACTTTGTACAAACTGTCATATCAGAATTACTCTCTTCAGAATAATTCTGTCTTCAATTTTCAATTCAATCTATTAATACATATTTTAAGAAATATTATGAAAACTATTGAGAAATAAATTATGAAGCACATCTTATAAAACAGATTGCTAAGAGCAGTAAAGTCAAGATTTAAATTATGCAGAGGTAATAGAATTAACTTTTTTCATTTTTAACAATAAATCATGAAACAAGAAAATAATGGTATTTCTTATAATAAATCTGCAATTACGTGACGTAATATGAAATTCCAGCTGAGTGGAAGCATGTTTTTCCCTTCCAGGGGGGAAGAGGACTTCTGGGAAAGGGGATATCAGAATGAAGAACCTTCATAAACATGGCAGCCAGTTCTCAGGCTGATCAATTTCAAATAAGAGTATGTACGGGTATTGAGAACCTAGAAGTTGATTCCCTTAAAACCACGTATGCTCAGATGCCCCTTGGAAAGTCTTCTATGCCCAGGAGTACCCAGTTTGAAGACTACTGCTATTAGGAAACAAATAAACAATCTGCTTTGACACCTAAAGGAACCAGACATATAATTAGTAACAATTATTATTATGCTGAGAAAGGTCAGTTGCCATTTATAGGCTAAGGATTCCCAAAACTATCATCACGTGTGCTTTTTCATGATTTTCAGCTGCCAGGTGAATATCACACCTGATGACTCACAGTCCCTCAAGCACAGCACATCCATAACTGAACTCATTGTCTTTCCCCTCAGGCCTGCTACTCATCCTATATTTCCTGCCTCAGAGCATGAAACCAACGTCTACCTGATCACCTGTAGAAAATGCTTCTGTTGTTCACCCAAAATCCATTCTTCACTAACAGAACAACTATTTAGTTCAGAGAGGCAATATACACAGTTTAAAAACTTTCTTGCAACTAAGGGTGGCTATACAAACTAGGTCTGGCTAATGCATATTATAATGACAGGGATGGGACATCCAGGAAAACTCTTTTAAATGGGGCAGACTCAGCCTTTTCTCCTTGGGCAGTCTTCTCCATCCAGCCTGGACCACAGATGTGATAGCATATGCTTCTCACAATAGCAAGATGACAACACAAGGATAAAGGCCCACACTAAAGAAAGCTGAGCAGAAAGCTAGGAGGAGCCTATGACCCTGCCCACATCACAGTCTGCAGAACAGCAGTAGACTGCATTGCCAGCTTTCCTAGCCAAGCACAATCCTGGCACCTTAACCAACCCAGAAACTTGGATCATTCTCCAAGGTTCCTTTTCTCTCACTCCCCATGTCCACATGGTGCCGAAGCCCTAATTATTTTATCTCCCTAACATCTCTGTCATTTCCATTTTCTTCACCCCTACAATGACTGCCTTAGTTTGAGCCCTTGCCTTTTGGTTTGTCCATTTCTCTGTTAGCAATGTTTTCTTATTAGAGTCTCACCTTGCCACTGAAGCTTTAAATGGCCTTTGTTGGCTGTAGAATGAAGCACCAACATCTTCAAATGAAACATTAAGTCCTAGAATATGATCTGACACTTGCCTTGCTAGATTCATTTCTGACCATGCTTCTCCCATCCTGCACTCCAGACAAACTGAGCTACACTAAGTTGTCTGTTGTTTTTAGACCTTTTCTCTCTCTCATCTTTCCCCTAAAAAAACCTCCATCCCTCATGTCATCATAGCAGACATCTACTCTTCTTTTAACACTCAACTTGTATCCATCTTGAAGGCTTTCCTGATTCCACCCCTCCCTTACTGAAATACATAAAGAAAGAGCATTAGGGGATTCATGAAACTTGATTTAACATTTATTTTATCCTTTTCTGAGAAATGGAAATTTAAAATGCTACAATCTCTATGAGAATGTAGAAAATGCTTGGATATATATGTATTTTTATACAAATATAGGTAAAAATCCAATCCTGTTATAGCTGACGTAGCTTTAATGTAGTTAATATTTCCACAGAAACTAGTGGTAAAATGGAATGAGCCCAGTCATTTCTGAAAATGCCATGCCTATCAGACTAAGGTCATTATTTTATGTGTTGTCTTAGTATTATTGTTTACTTTGAATAGCCTGGGTGGTTACCTGTCTGATTAATTTGTTTTATGTAGAGTCTAATCACGGCTCCATCAATATGTCAGCATTTAATAAACATTTGGGGCTGCTAACTGAATACTAACAATGTGGATTGTCCATTTAATCACCATAATACAGGCGCCATCACGCAGCATGTGTTGATTACGTACTCACAGTTGAGAAGAGATAATGGTGCCCAGATTTATTTTGATTATATTAAAATAAACCCTGTGTTTGAAACATCTGGCCAGTCTTTGTTTCCCTGTAATATGCAGCGATTAGTAACTATTTTTAAAGGCCCTTTCTACAATGCTGGAAACCCTGGCACGATATGCACAGAAAGAAAGAAGATTGGACTTGAGAAACTCTTTCCTTAGCTTTGTTGAGCATTTATTTTTAATGATCATATAATCTACTTAATTGAAACACACCTGCACCGGGTGACAGGGCACAATGCTCCAGGAATGTGGGGTAAATACATAAAGTAAAGGCCTCTCCCTTTACCCCTCAGTGCACAGTGGGAAACTGAGTCTGGCGAAGTTGCTTCAGAAAGAGCTCTCCCTTCCAGGGTTACACAGAACGTCCCTTTCCGCCCTCTTCCTTCCAGATATGCCACAGCTCAGTGTGTGCCCTGGGCTGCTATTCATTCTCCACACCAAGCACAGCCCCCTGCTTTGAATCCGGACCAGGTGCCTGCCGGGGGCAGATGCTCAGGGCTGTTTGGAGCGGGAAGTAGACAGGAATGGCTAGATCAGGAGGAGAGGTCAGGAAGGAGTCAAAAGAGAGAAACTTCTCTGGCTAAAGCCTCCTTCCCAGTCACCTTTGAGAAGAGAAGTGGCTCCCAAAGAGAAGGGCTGGAAAAGGAGGGGAAAATGGTCCTGGCTCACCTCTTCCACCCACGGCCATCAGCCTGTAGCACCGGGGCCCCTGCTCTTAACTCAGACCCACAGCCCTGGCCCCAGCCTTGCTCTACCTAAACGGTGGCAACCCTGTCCCCACCCCGGTCCCAAGCATGAGACCCTCCCCAGCAGATGCAGGCAGGGAGGACCTGCGCTCATGGAGTTGTTGGGGAGAAAACTTGCTGCTAGGATGACAGTAAGGAGAGAGAGAGAGAAGGAGAGAGAGAGATTGAGAGAAAGAGAGAAAGGAGGGAAGGAGGGAGGACAAAGCAAAGGGGGAGAAGAAAGGCAGAAGGAAGAAATGGAGACAAGAGATAAAAGCAGGCAGATGGGTAAGGAAGGGAAGGAAGGCTAGAGAGCCTCCCCCTCTCAACTCTACCCACCCACCCAGCCCCCCCCCACCCCCCCAGGGTTTAAGGATTTAAGCCTCTTCCTCCAGATGTGGAGAAGCATTTGGGCAGCAGGTGTCCCACGGGACAGGGCTCCTAGCGCGGTGTATCTACTTGGCAGACAGGAGGTGAGAAATAGAGGTCATAAAGCCCAACTGACAGATGCTGGATCTGTGACAGAGCCCCCAGCAAGGGGTCACAGAGTGTCTCTAGGACAGAGGTCACAACTCAGATGCCTACAGGGCGGTGCTGGTTTCTTAGCAGTGAAGTCAGCCGGGGAGGACTCTGGTGACTGGTGAGCAGACGTCAGGGGCCACTGTTACTTTGTTCCCACCAATGTTTGCTGTGTCATAATCTTGACCTAGTATTATCAGATCTCCTGTTTTGTTTTATCTTTCAAGAGAATCCAGGAGTCTGGTTTTTTGAGAAATCTCCTGATTTTTAAATGTCAATAACTGCTTCTAATTGTTTTTAAACATATGGATCAAAATGAAATACTTCTGTGGGGCAGATGTAACCCCAAGGCCCATTTGTCAGTTAAACATTTTTTTCTGTTTGTTGAACTTCTCCGTGGACCTTTCTGGCAGGAGCACCTGATCACTCATTTCTGACACTTTCAGGAGGTCTGAGAAAGGTGAACTGGAAATTAATTGTGAAGCTAATTACCTAAAGGAATTGTTAAAATTACACAAATGGAGATACTATCTATCTAGGTTTTTCTGGGAGCCAGGGAGCATAATAGCCACCATTTATAACATTATTTTGGGGAAGAACATGTTTCAAGTTCCAACGACAACAGCAAAAAAGCAATAAGCTTTTGGAACTCCACCCCTTCATTGGTTGAAGGATGCCATTATATCCAGTATTTTAGTGAGAGAGGGTTTTCTATGATATGATCTGACAAGATTTTGGAGAATTCCTGAAGACTTAGCTAGCTATCTGATGTTCTTGCTGTAACATAGATATCTAATCTCCTATATAACTCAGATATCTCAGCCAAGATTAGCATCATTGCCTGTGGCCCGTGCAACATTAAACAACAAGATCATATATCACTTGGAATGGATATAAATATCTACAAGAAGATTAATGTGCTCTGACTAAATATTTAGTCAGGGACATTTAAGCAGAGTACATAACTGACTTTTAATTTTAAACAGGATTTATAGATGCTGTGATGGTTAATTTTATGTGTCACCTGGCTGGGCTATGGTACACAAACACTAGTGTAGATGTTGCTGTGGAGGTATTTTTTAGATGTGATAAACATTTCTAATCAGTTTCCTTTAAGTAAAGGAGATTATCCTCCATGATGTGGGTGGGCCTCATCCAGTCAGTTGAAGGCCTTAAAAGCAAAGACTGATTATCCAGAGAAGGAATTCTGTTTCAAGACTGCAACACAGAAAACCTGCCTGAGTTTCCAGACTGCTGGCCTGCCCTACAAATTTCAGACTTACCAGTCCCCACAATCACATAAGCCAATTCATTGAAATAAATCTCTCTATATGTGCATGGATATATATCATATTGATTCTGTTTTTCTAGAGCACGCTGACTGATAAGATACCCATCTATGAGTCTGGAAAGTACACTCCTTCCAGTCAGTCCCTCTCACCTGTTCATCAGTTCTACCCTAAAGCTTTTTTGTTTTTTTAGTAAAATGTAAATATGATAAAGTTAATACTTTGTAATGTGGATGTTTTCATGTTGCATCATAAGTTCTAATTCTTCCTTTAGCTGCACCTCTTAGTCTATGGGGAAATAAGAGCAAAAGAACTAATATTTACTGAGCAGACACTTTTAATACATCATTCAACAAACTTCTGAAGTAGGCATTATTTTTATTATAATCCTCATTTTTACAGAGAGGGAAAGTATCTGTAGAGTACATGTCATATATGTAGCCTGATGAATTTTCACAATCTGAGCACACCTGTGTAGCCAGCACCTAGATCAAGAAACAGAACTTGACCAGCACCCCAAAAGCACCCCAAGTATTATGTTGTATATGTATATATAAATATGTTTGCATGTATATGAATGTATATGTGCATGGGGGAGGGGTTGTAATCACTATCCAGATCAAGATATAAAACTTTTCTAGCACCCCAGAAGGCTCCCTTTGAGCCCTCTTCCAATCATTACTTCCTTTCAAAGGTAACCGCTATCCTGACTTCCAATGGCAAAGATACATTTTGCTTATTTTTATACTCTATAAAAATGGAATCATACAAATGTATACTCTTTGGGCTCCAGCTTCATTTCCTCAGCGTCTATCTCTGTAAGATTCATCCATGCCATTAATATATAGTTACAGTTTATTAATATGAGACTCAGAGATTGTAAACTATCACTTAAATCATATAAATTATTTGACCAAGAGCACACAGCTATAGAAAGCAGCAGAGCCGGGAGTCCAGCCCAGGAGTGTCTCATTCCAAAGCCCACGGCTTTTTTTCTGCTTTATCAGTGTTTTCCAAAATAACATATGTGAAATAATTTTAAGTGGCACATGGGTAAACAGTAATAATTATGTTATTAATATTTTATTGTATTATTAATATTAATATAAATATTTACTGTGCATTTGGAAAAAATAACTAGCTCTTCAAGCCCATAATAGAAGTTCCTTTTTATAAATATAGTTCAAAAGCTAGATAGATGCCTATTCTACGATCCAGTACTTTTATGTATATACCCACCAAAAGGTAAGTACAAGTTTTATTCTTAATAGTCAAAATGTAAACAGCCTAAATTTCTATCAACATTAAAATGGATAAATAAGTTGTGGAATATTCATATAATGGAATGTTACACACTGATAAAAAAAGAACAAACTACTACTACATGCAGTAACATGGATGAATCTGTCAGACGCCATGATGAGCAAAGATGGCCAACACGCAAAAAAACGCGTGCTAAACAATTCCATGTGTATGAGTTCAAAAATAGGCAAAACTGATCTATGGGGATAGACGTCAAAACAGTGGTTACCTGAGGGAGCAATATTCACTGGGAAGGGGCAAGAGGGACACTTCTAGGGTTGGAAAAGTTTTATATCTTAATATGGGTGGTAGTTATCTGTGTGTCTGTGTGTGCGTATATGTGTGCGTGTAAAAATTCATGGAGCTATACACATAATATTTGTGTACTTTATCATTTATTCTAGAAAAAAAGCAATAAAATATACAACAAATTAATGTATTTCCATTTTTTAAAAGTGAATCTACTTAGTCAAATTTCCTGAATTAAGAGTAGTTCCAGCGTTCCATGGATATTGTAAGAACCAGGAAGGCGGGATTCACTTCATAAAAGGTACTTGAGAAATACTGCCCTGCACCACAAGGCCCTCTAGCAACAGCAGTGCCTGGGGAGGGGAGACAGACCCCCCCCCCCCATTTCTCAAAGCATAGTCTGTGGCCAGCAGTATTGGTATCACCTGGGAGCTTATCAGATCTTCAGTCTCTTGTGCCTCACTCCAGACCTACTGAAACGCTGTCTGCATTTTACCAGTCTCCAGGTGATTCATATGCCCTGAATGGAACACAGAAGCACTGATAGAGACAACTATTAGACTATTTCACGTGCATTTATTTTATCTTCCTAACTAGATTGTGAACTTCTTGAGGACAGTGTAGAACAGTGGACAGAGAGCTCCGACTCCCAGTTATGTTACTTCCTGGCTGAGTGACCCTAGGAAGCTACTAGATTCCCTTAGCATCAGAATATAAAGTGAGAATAATAATAATATTGTTATTAATACCTATTTCATGGGTGTTGTAAAGATTAAACAAAATAATGTATGTGAGGTGCTTAGTACATTGTTAAATACAGAGTAAAACTGTAATAAATGGTAGCTATTACTACCACCTTCATCATTTCACTTTCAGCTGAGGGCTGAACGCCATGTAGGGTATACTTGAACATTTATCATTTGATTTGATGGTGAATAAAAAGAAGAAAAACCCATTCACGGTTCTTTGCCTTTTGGTGTTCTTCAGTTTTTGTCTTATTGTACTTAATATAAACCCGTAATTTAACCCAAAATGGAGAGTCCTCTTGGACTCTGGCAGACCCTAAAAGAGACATGAGTAAATTGCTTTGAGGAGCCTTTTTCTATTCTTTCCCTTTCTCGCCCTCTTCTGTCCGCTTCATGAGCCACCGCCTGAAAGGCCACTGACAACACCTGAACCTGTTCAGAGAATCACTGTGGGCCTCAGACCTTCATTCTCAGTCTACTTGTCCCTCCTTTCTCATGTCCCATTTAGATTTGGGTTAAGTTGAGCCTTGAAGACATTCTAACAGAACAGAGAGTAGGCAGGCCTGAAATATAACTACAGTTGACCCTTGAACAACAGGGGTTTGAACTGCACAGGTCCACTTACATGCAGATGTTTTTAATAGAAACACTACAGTATTACACAGTCCACGATAGGTTGAATTGGCCCATGTGGAAGCTCAGATACAGAGGAACAGTGGATATAGAGGGCTGACATGGATAAATTACACTTGGATTTTCGACTGCGTGGAGTGTTGGCACCCCAATCCCCTCATTGTTAAAGGATCAACTGTAATTAAGAGGCACCTATGTTTCTGCCTAGTTGAAGATCTAGGATTCTGGACTAGAATTCTGGATTCAAGAACTCCCAGTATCAGCATCTCGGAGTTTTAGAGATTGGTACCTTCAACCTAATTGGGTCAACTTGGAGTTTCGCACATACTCAGCTACAGGGACCATGTCTTAGAAACCCGGAGCTACCGAAGTATATGCTTCCTTAGCCTCAGGCTTACCAGCTCCCTGCTTGCTTCTTTTTCCTTCTACTTGACACTGGTCTATCAACATGCTTTGCAATCAAATCTTGCTGAATCCTGACACATAGACTTACAAGTATTTGATAATAAAGTGAGGTTAAGACTTTTGTTACAGAACTAGATTCATTGGCCTGACATCCAACAAGCCAAATGTTGAGACGCTGAGGTTTGCGGCAGAGAAGCAGTTTATTCACAAGGCAGCCAAACGAGGAGACAGGAGAACAAACCTCAGATCCACCTGCCTGAAGGTGAGGGCCTTGGGATATTTATGGTGAAGAGTATAATGTGCAGGGGAAGGTGATTAGAGGCTGGAAAAAGGTGAGGTAACCAATGCTCTGTGCAGGGGTATCTGAGTTACATGCTTCTCCATGGGATGCATGTTCAGAAAATGGCAGCATTGGCATGAACTGAGGGTGGAGTTTTTGTCCCTTTGATGTCAAAAGGTCATCCATCGGACACTCACACAAGCCCAACTGAATGGTTGGTGGCCTCAGCCAGTTTGAACTGGGCAAGATTAGCTCCATGTTTCTTAATAACAACTTAAGCAACCATTAGTATAGTGACCCATAGGTCAGAGGTATTATCTATAGGAGGTGGTTAAAGGAGTCTTGTGATATATTGTCTAAACTACATGAAGCTTGGAGGGTATGTAATTTGCAAGAACAATTAAAGCAAGCCTGGTCAGCAAGCTTGGCAGTTTACAGGATATTATTTATTAAGCAAGTTATAGTTTGAGGGATCTAACTGATGACTGCCCTCGGTTTCTCTTTTACCATAACCAAATAATTTTCATGGAAAGTTTATTTTCCCCAATGTCACCAGCGTACAATAAGTAGCTGACCTTTGTGAAAAGTTTTATCAAGCTATCTGTCTGAACACTGTATCTCAAACTTTGGGGATCATAGTCCAATTAAGTAAGAAAAATGAGCCCAAGTGTCACCAAATAGTCTCCTTTTCCAGTAGGAGAAAGAACTGATAAAAATTAACTATTGCTCTATAAGCACAGATTGTAGGTTTTATGTATTACCCTAGCAATTGAGTATGGGTTATTTATATCTCAAAGTCTAGTTTTAGGGAAAATTATAGGCCAAAATGCCATTGCCTCAAACATGTGTTACCACATGCAAATGCTCTAATCAAACAACGAACAAATTTATAATAATAGCGCTAAATTCATAGTCATAAAGTTGCCAGAATGGTAGCAATTGAAAATCACGATTAACTCAATAAAACACTGATGATAAACATTAAACAAAACACCCTCTTCAAAAAAGTATGGGAATTCTAACCATCATCATATGCATATGCAATACAAGTTTTACAACATGGGTACTACTGAGTTCCAACCAGACTTGTCAGTAGGCTACTGAGTTAGGTGGTTTTTCAACTCTACTAGGATATTAATTTTAGTTTACAAATAGCTAAGTTTAGCAACCCTCAGCTTTCTTCGTAGGTTACTCACTAGTAAGCATCTCTTAGCCCTATGTAAAGTGAAAGTCACTTGCCCCTAAGCACCAAAGAAATACCTGGCATGTTTAAATCAGTTTGGGGCTCCCAAGTGGACCCTGCAATGAACCCCATTTTGAAAATCATGGTGCTAACCTAGAATATGCAAACAACTGCTTCTTTAGACCATTTGCTGCCCTCTTCCTCCTCTATTGGTGTCTCTGCCCCATCTCTGCTACAGAAGCTCCTCTTTCTTATTCTACTATATACTCTGAACTTTGTTCATTCCCTCTCTCTCAACCCAGAGCTTGAGGCCTCTCCAAACCTTCAAACCTTTTGTCATTCAAAAGTAAAGGCTCGCCAAGCCTTTATCCGAATCTACCATTTCCTACTCCTGTTCTTTGATTATCTTTGGAATGTTACAGGCAACAGCAGCCTCACCAGCCAGGCCTGTTTATAGTGGAAGCTTCTATCGGGCACAGGTCTCTGGGAGAACAGCTGCCATCCTCTCTGCCCCTGCATCACAAGCTCTTGTGTACATAAGACTCTAGTTCCCAAATAGGCACAAACCTAAGACTGGATTGTTCTGGATCCATCCCCAAACTTTTCAATTTTGGCACAATCTGGTGAAGGCTCATTTTAATTTCTCTAATTATGAAACATAGTCTAAAAATCTGGCAGTGAAATGAAGGGTTTGTAATTTCATAAAACACAGGAGCCATGTGTTACCTTTCTGTAAGAAAGTACTCATTCATCATCCAAACACTGTATAATAAAAGCTTCCAGAATACTGACTTAAAAAAGCTATAGCACACCGCCAAATAAAAGAACCGTAACTGCCAACCCATATTCTTTCTTATTATTTCAAGCTGTAAGTGACCATGATACATGAGCATACTTCTGATGCTCAGAACAGCAGCCAAGCTCTTCTGCTAAATTTATTCATCCATCCATCCATCCATCATTCTTTCACTCATCCATTCATTTAACAACTATTTATTAGGCACGTGTTATGAGCTAGCAATGTTCTAGTACTAGAGATTCACCAGTGAACAAAAAGACAAAGTCTCCATAGGATGGATGACAGTATGGTGAGCGATGAGAGGTGGAGATTTGGCTTTCAAACAAAAATCCACCAAAGAAAAACCGTCATTTGTAAATTTGTCTCTGGATTTAGTCCTATGCCTTTCAGTAAGCCTCGTTTCCTCCCCTTGATTTCTGATGCAGTGAAACCTTGACCACGACCACTTCCTGTTTGCCAGAGTCACACTTGATGCTCAAGTGATTTTCAACACTGCATAAAACAAATGATGACAACAATTACAGCGCTAACAACAAAGTCCCTACCAAGACAATAATAGCAACAACTAACATTTAATGAGCAATTACGAACGGTCCCTGACTTATGATGGTTTAATTTTCAGTTATTTGACTTTACAATGTCGTGAAAGCGATACACATTCAGTGCAAACCATACTTTCAATTTTGATCTTTTCCCAGGCTAGCGGTAAGTGGTATGACCCTGTCTCGTGACGCTGGGCTTCGGCAATGAGCTGCAGCTCCCAGCCAGCCACACGATCATGAAGGTCAACAACCGAAACAGTTACAACCGTCTGTATCCACACAACCATTCCATTTTTCATTTTCAGTAGTCAATAAGTTACATGAGATATTCAGTATTTTATTACAAAATAGGCTTTGTTTTAGATGATTTTGCCCGACTGTAGGCTAACGTAAATATTCTGAGCACATAAGCTATGGTGTTCAGTCAGTTAGGTGTATTAAATGTATTTTCAACTTAGGATATTTTCAATCTATGATGGGTTTATCAGAGGTAACCCTATAAGTGGAGGAAGATTTGTACTGTTTAGATAGACATTATTATTATTCCTCCCATTTTACAGAGGAGGAGAGACCAAGACTTGAAGGTTATTATGTTTTCCCACCAGCCCAAGCCAAGGATCCAGGTCTTTGATTTGCTGAACCCCTCTTGGTTGCAGTGGTAGAGTCCTGAACTCAGGGGTAGATCCCAGCTCCAAAAACACCTCACCATTATCACGGGCTCTAGGTGCTAATACCCTTTGCCTCTCCCTGCAGCCAGTTGTCAGCAAGCTCCTTCTCTGCTGATTGCAACATCAACACACAGTAAATATTGAATATATGTATAGACTGTTTACTATTCTAATCAAATAGTGCACTCTACAAAGTTAATTTGGCACCTATTTAATCAGACACATAATTGTTATTGAATTGTACAGCAATTAGATAAAGTTGTTCCAGTAAATTTTGTAATCTGCCCCCAAATAATCTCATTCTACTCCCATTTTGTAATTTTGCAGGATCTACCATTTCCTGATATGATGTGCTAGTTCTTCTCCCACTTCCTCTTCTTCTATTTCTTCAGAACACACTCACATGAAATAAAATATGATGAGTCTAGATTGTATTCCCCAATGGCCTAAATCCTACATTCCCCAGGGATAAGATCTTTCTGGGCTTCTTCCTGGTGCACCACACTGACTTTCCTGATCCTCTGTCTGGATGACCTGGAGGCTAAAGGAGTCAAAGAAAGGAAGAATCTGGCAAAGCTTGTTTTGACAGGGCTACAGATGTAGCATAGGCTGGGGAATCAACACAACAGTGACCTCCAACACAGATGATGCAAAGTAGAGCTAAAAATGAACTCTCAATTTCTTACATTTGCGATCTGGGAGTCTTAGAGCAAAAATATTAGAGAAAAGTTTAGGAATAAAAGAAAGGGAGAGATTTACCACCTAAACAATGGTGAATCAATCACCTTTTTAATATTCTTTTACTCCTGAATCTGTTCTTAACTGCAGCAAATAAAGTCACAAATTCACAAGGATAAAGAGAATGTGAGAGGAGACAAAACTGATGGGCAACGTGAGTAATCTTCTGGAGTTTGGAAAGCAGATGGAGGAATGATAATAGACTTGAGAAAGGTGCTACCTAAGCATCTACGATAGGGACTGAGCCATCCCCCCCGCACAGGGCCCCAGAGAGGCTCAGAACATGGCACTTCCAGGGGACCCTTAAGGCAGGAATGAGATCCGTGACTGGAATTAGGGGGACTGGCTGACCATCTGTACACTGAGCTGGTAGACGTTCCCCAGGTCCCATCTCCCCTCCCATAAATCCAGACAACTCCCCCTACTCCCCACTACACAGAGACACATGGGAAAATGGAGAGGAAGTAGTTCCATACCAGAGAACCCCAGTTATGGTGGAGAGAAAGGGTGATGGGCAGAGCTGAAAACAGGAGTAAAGTTTGCTTATTAAAGAGTAGGACCTGCCAGTCTCTTCTCCTACTCTGCTTCCAAGTGCCAGCAGCCATGAGATAATACACCCAGGCAAAAAATAGCTGAATTCTTCTCAGGAGACTGAATGGCTTCAGAAGGAATTAAACAACCTACAGTGTTGATGTTTGGGATTTTCACAATGAGAATCTTGCTTTCCATCTGATTACCACACAGCAAATCTCACTAGTACAAGTTGGCAAAATCTACCCCCAATCCAGAGCCTATCAATTTTTTAGTGACTCACTATTAAATATTAATGGAAAGCCAAAGATCTCTAGGTATTTGAGGAAATACTCCAGCAAAAACACACAAAAATAGAGATACAAACAAATTGAAAACAGGACCTCAGTTGAAAGAGACAGTGCAGGAAGTAGAAGAAAACGTCAGTGAAACCATAATTAATATCCTCAGAGAGATGAGATACGAGATATTGTATCAACAAATGGAAACAGAATGCTACCTTTAATAAAAGTATTGGAAATTAAAATATGAAAATAGAATTTTAACTATTAATTTTAAACAATAAACCAAAGTAAATCCCTTAGAAAAATGAAAAGAGACAAAAGATGGAAGGGAAAACTTTTTTAATTAGAATGTCAATTCAGAAGTACTAACATCTAACTAACAAGAGTTCACAGAGGCAGGGGAGACACACACACCCACGCACAAAATGGAAGTAAAGAAATTATCAAAGAAAAAATGCAAGGAAATTTCCCCAAATTAAAGAACATAAGTTTCCAGATTGAAAGAATCAGTACAATGCCCAAATTAAAAGGTTAAAAAATTATCCATACTAAGGTGCAATATGGCAAAACTTAAAGATCCTAAAAGTTTTCACAATAAAAAAAGTCACATAAAAAGATAAGAAATTAGAATCTCATCTGACTTCTCCACAGCAGAACTAGAAGCTAGTTGACAACCTACTGATGCTACTTTTCTACCATGGAGCTCCTCTCTTTCTTACTCTCTCAGATACCTCTCTCTCTCTCTTTCTCCATCTCTGTCTCCCTCTGTCTCTCTCTCTCTCCAAGGAGCCATGTCACCCCAGAAGTTGCTGGCAGCTATTTTTTGACCAGGAAGAAAGTCATACTTAGAATGAAATCTATGAAACTGACATCACAGAAGGTAGAGTGGAAAAACAGAAAAAAAACAGGATCTTGGTGACATCACTGAGTTACTTGATCAAGCTATCCCTGAAGCCCTGCCTCCCTCTCAACATTTCTTTACTCTTGACAGGTAGCTGCTCTATGGTCATTCAGACCTAGCCTCAGAAACCACTAGCATCATTTCCACAGCATTCTATTTGCTGAAGCAGTCATAAGCCTGCCTAGATTCCAGGGGAGGAAAAGCAGAACTACCCCTGGCTCTAAGAACTGAAGTTAGTGAGTAGTAAACCCTGAGGCTCAAATGCAGCCTTTCCTGATGTAGGACCTGTGCTTAGTGTACCACAAACTCATTCATAACCTGTGGACAGAACACCCCTTAGGAGCCACAGAGTTATTTCAAGGAGCCCAGGAAACCATATGCGCACCAAGCATTTTCTGTGGATGAATGATGTGTCTTATATACATAAATAACCGTATTATTATCTTTAAAGTGTAAGTACTGTTCTTAAAAGTAATAAAATGCAAATTCATTTAAAAATCTTTGCTGAAATTGTAGCTTTTTGTATTTTATATCTTTTGTATTACGCATTTTGTATTATGTATTTTCTTAATCATGAATACTAAAAGTACAACTAACCTGTGGAGGAAACATTTTTTATGCTTAAAAGGGGTGGTCATATCTTCCAAATTGAAAGTTACTGCTTTCGTATTCTACTATAAATCACAGAGAATCTCTGAGGAAATGGTTAGAATGTAGACACACTGCCTACCTGATCCACAGGCACATCTAAGGCAGCTCAGCTCACAGACCCTGTCGCAGCAGCTCCAGGCAATGTGCCTTCCCTGCCTGCATTTGCAGCACAGCTGATTGGACCAGGGGTGGGCAGCTGACCCAATCAATCCTTAAACTGGCCAATGACCTATGGGGTGGTCTGGCACCATAAGGACAAACTGTGCTACTCTTTTTTATTAAGCATTTTCATTTAGACATACAGACACTCAGCATATGAGACGGCCAGCAGCAAGAATTGACACTAGTAGATCAAGGTAATGAGGGAGCAAACTAACCCTTAAGTAGAAGCTACCAATAGAGAAAAGATAGAGGATGAGGAAGCTAATTGCAAGCAGGAGGAGAATCAAATAGAACGAAGTGGATCCAGGAACACAGCTGAGTGGTGTTGACAGAGAAGCTCTTAGGCAGCCAGGAGTGATTCTTTCCCACAGCTGTGCATTAGAATCGGACTGGGAGATGCTACTTCGTGGAAATGCTTGGGGCCCCACCCCGATTTATTCACTCAGAATCTCCGGAATATTTAGATATTGAAAAAGCTACAAAAGCCATTCTGATGCCCTCTGGTTAGGAGTCCCTCACCCCCCAGAAGCCCTGCTGGGGTGCATTTTCCAGTCTCCTATTTCGGTGCGTTACTTTATCTTCCTAATTGCCCCGTATGCATGCTCACGGTTAATCCCCGTTACCCAGCGAAGAGCCTCCATTCCTTCCAGCCAAAAGTGTCTCACTACAACAGTCACTAAAAGGAGAACTACAGGGGTAAAAAAATTTAAGAACCCTTTTGTTGAGGCTGCTAGAGATACACAAAAGCTACAAGAGAGGACTTTTCATACAAAATCATCTTCCGTAAAAAATGTGGTCTTTTCTGATTTCTTATCATAAAAGGCTCCTGAGGAGTGAGTTTTCTTTGAAGAGTTATTTATATCTTTTGTTAAGGAAAAGGAAACTCCAAGATTATCCGACGACAAATAAATTAAAGGTACATGCCTTACTCTTGACTTTTTCTAGATATACGAGGCTATAAATTAATGAGGTCAACCCCGCGTGCCACACAGAAAAGCAGGCTTGTTCCTTTGCCATCACATATGTTCGTATTTTGTCTGTCAGTCCATAGGCCTTTTTTTCCCTTATTGTCTGGAACCGTAGGAAGCAGCTCAGAAACCAGGGAAATCTGGGATGTGAGTGTTCATTAAGACAAATTCCTCAAATCAACATTTCTGTAACTTATTTTTAAATTGTGCCTCCAGCACACGAAGGAGTGCTTGGAATTTCTATGACGGGAACTTAAGGAAATTTGAGTTTGCACAAGTGGTAACATTAATCAATTTTTCAATTAACAGTCATTCACTCTGAAGACAAGCTATAATTATAGATTGTTTTGTATAATCTCAGTATACAAAATAGCACTGTTACGGATCTTACAAATTAAAGTTACTTCATAATGAGTGGCACTTATCAAATTATTTCATATAAGTTTTTTTTTTTTACAGTTCTTTGTAATTCACTATTATTAAGACATACACTTAGAATTGTTTCTTCTGTCTTAAGGGTTCAAACTAATGTCCCAATCCTTTCCAGTTACTTCATAATGAGTGGTACTTATCAAATTATTTCATATAAGTTTTTTTTTACAGTTCTTTGTAATTCACTATTATTAAGACATACACTTAGAATTATTTCTTCTGTCTTAAGGGTTCAAACTAATGTCCCAATCCTTTCCAGCCTCAGCTCCCAATACTCCCCTTTCCTTCCTTACCTTAAGTTACCTGCCTTTCTCTACATTTGCAGGCAGAAACAACTCCACCAGTAAAGTCCTTCGGATCATTCTCCTGCTTTAAGGCAAACTTCACTTCACCCCAGTCCACCCTGTAACAATTCATCATTTTTGCACCTGTATCCCTCTATCATTTACCCAAAGCTTCTTCTATATTTAATATATATTGTGCAAATTATTTGCTTCTCTTTGAGAATAATAATAACCCCTAATGCCTAGCACAGTGACTTGAACAAAGTAGATCCTGTACATTTTTGTTGCAAGAATGAAGAAATGTTTGTGTATAATTGTTTATAATTTCTAATTCCCATCACCTATAGCCAATGACACTCATTAGTCAGATGATTAAGTGGAATGCAGTTTATGGCCAAGAAAAAGTATTTGCACTGTGATTCTGGATCAAAAGAAATCAAATTTATGATTATGAATTTTAAGACCATGATCCAAATAAGAACTCTCCATATATTAAATTGTTACAAAGGAATGGACCATCTTGAATCTAAAGGAAAATACATAAAACTATATTATGGATGTCAGTAGTAGATAGGAATGCTGTTCTATTAATTTTCTCAAAATAACTAAATAACCCCATGGATATATTTTTTCTGGAATATATTTCTCAAATTCTAAATCATTATGGGTTTGAAACTTCGAAACTTCATTGGATACTCACCAAGGAGATACTTAACAAAGTGACAAACTAAGTAACTATTTCAACTTCTGAAGATTTTTTAAGGAAGTCTTTGACTATGAGGTCAACCTGCTCTCAAAAAAATGCCATCACACTTGTGAGTTTCCCAGATTGCTTTCCTTTAAAAATTGCTTCAGTTTCTCAGCCCAGCCTTTTACAAAGCCTGTAGATTGTATGTCTTTTGTGTTTTCTAAATGCCTAATAATTAAAATTTCAACTTAAAGATAATAATAGGGGCAGAATTATGATTATCTATACATTTCAAAATTGAGATGGAAATCAATCCTGAACCATAATTCTCAGGTCTCTATCGATATTCCTGAACCTTCACCTGAGTTCCAGAACCAAATCCTCACTTGCTTACTACACATTTCTGGCCCAAACACTCCAAGTTCACCATGTCCAAATGTAACTCTCCCTAAAAACAGCCCTCCTGCTCCACTCAATTTCCCTATCTCTGCTAACACGTTATTCTCTCAGTTACTAAGGCCACACAAGTAGGAGCTTTTGACCATTTCTTCTCATTTATCTTTGTTTTCTGCCACATATATATTTTATGGATTCATCCTCAAAAGATCTCTTGTATCTGTATTCAACCTGTGTTGTTCCCATGTTACTTAGCATCCTTCCCTTCGGGGAACTCTCCTATTTGAGGTGAGGCTGTGAAGCACAGTCTCCTACCTAATCCTCACTCAGAAACAAGCATATGACCCAGGTCATTCAAGATATCTCATCCCTCTGGCAAATGTTATTGATCAGAGGGGTAGATTTATGCTGCAAGTGGAGCCAGTCAGAGTTCCTTTCTTTGAATTCATAATTAATATATAATTCTCTCTCTGCTAGAGTTGCTAATCTAGGAGTAGACGAATTTGCAACTACCTGCAGGCATCTATATGCAGGAAACATATTTAGAGTAGAAAGAGAATGAGAATAAACCAAAGAAGTCATCAGAGCCAATATGGAAAGTCAGAGTGTTTAAACAACGGTGTTTGAGTCCCTGGAGCCAGCCATGCCTGAAGTCCATCCCATCCCTGGACTTGCCAGTTAGATGAGTCAAACTTCAAAATCCTGACTTGCCCACTTTCTGGCTAGGTAAACTTGGAGAAGCTCTTAACTCTTCCGTATCTCTCTTACCTCATCTATAATACCTACCTCACAGGGTTATATGAGGATTAGCATAATAAATGCCTGATAAATGTTAGCAGTGACTATGAAGTACCAGTGAATTCTGTTGTTCTTTAGTCTAGTTTGAATTAGGGTCCTGTCACAAAAGAAAAGGTACTGGTGACAAAGTTTCAATTTCCTTTAAAATGTGCTTGGACTCCATCCTTCCTCTGCCTTCCCATTATCACCACCGCCATGAGATTCTTGAGCAATGTTTTTGCTGGCTTGTCTGACTACCTCCGCACTCTCCACAGTCCACCCTAGTTACCAGTGGCAGAGCTACCTTCACTAAACATCACTTTCATCATGGAACTTCCCTGCTCCAATTTTTCCCCAGACTCCTCTCCCTGGCTTCCCAGGTTCCACCTTAATTAGCCAAACTGAATCACCTCTCTTCCTAACATTCCAGTCAACCTGACATCCTACCTTTCACCAGATCAAGCCTTGCTAATTCACGTCCCTCTGCCTAACCTTGAGTCATCACCCTCATCCATCCCATCTTTTTCCCTCTGGATATAATCAGCTCCAATCCTGCAAATTCCACCTCCTCTATACCTCTTCCAACCATCATGCCTTTCACTGATCTTATCCTCCTTGAGATTCTGTATCATTTTCAGTTCTGTACTACAAGCTGCAACATGCAATCACGGATAATCCTGTATTATTTCAGGTTGGTCTAACTAATCCAATTAGAAAGTGAAGTTTTTAGGTTACATTTTTGGGGGCATGTCCCCTAACCCAGTGGCAAGCACAATATAGGCATCAAAATTAATATTTTTTATAGGGCCAAATCATAACACTAACCATCCCTACTTTTTAAATTCTGTAGTTTTAAGAGAATTTTTCTTCAAATTAAGATAACTTTTACTGCAGTTACCTAATCTTGATGCAAAAACTTGATTCTGAGAGATACATAAATCTCAAATGACAAAATAAGGCAATAAGGCAATTTTAAGAGAGTTACATGCTTTTATTACATAAACATTACATTCATTGTGGGAGCTGGTCTTCAAGTTTGCATCTTGATTTCATAGAATGTCAAATGTCTGTAGAAATTATCTAAGAATGATTTATGAAACAAACACTCTTGCATCCCCACCAAAAAAGCCTCATTGCCTACATTTTCCAGCCAGATTCCTGAGAAAAATAATAGGTTTTGTTTATTTTACAGTGTAATACATAAATTTGCTTTCAAGATATAAAAAAGGACAGGCTTCTAAAATGAGTCTCCTTTTGTTTATAAAGTTCTATAAAAATACATTAAGTATGCTAATATGTTTGTCCTTTGATGTACTATTCCAGTTTACCAGAAACAAACAAACAAAAAACACAATAAACAAAGCTATGCAAGCCACATTAATCTTGCAGCAATATAATGTCAACATCATCATGAACACCTTGCAAAAGTAGCTCTCCTGGGTACGTAATCATCTTCCTTCTTTTTGCAGCTTTGAGAGTTCCTACCAGTGCTTCAAAGAGATTGGCACATTTGTCATCTCGGAAGAGGACCCCAAATTTCACACTTAATTTTCCATCAGCATCTAGTTTGAGAAAACACAAGGTTAGCCGGTGCAAAGTCTGTTTCTTGCCACCATGTGTGGCAGATACACATAATCTTTCATAAACATCTAACTGAAGGTTAACCAAGATTACAGTTTAACAGTCAACAGTCAAAAATTCAGTGAAACCTCTTGCCAGATTCAAAAAGTGATAGAATAAATGCAATGTATGCTACATCTCCTAGCTTCAGTATCATCTGGATAGAGAGTGGAAGAGAACTAAGAAACAGTAACAAAAAGTGAATGTGTGGGACTTCCCTGGAGGTCCAGTGGTTAAGATTCCGTGCTTCTACTGCAGGGGACACAGGTTCAATCCCTGGTCTCCCTAGCCGGGGAACTAAGATCCAGCATGCCACACGGTATGGCAAAAAAAAAAAAGTGAATGTGTTACAGCACTACAGTGGACAATTCCTCTCTGTCTAAATTTCGATTTTTTAATGTTAGTTGTTGAATCGATAAAAATAACAAGTACAAGAGAAACCCCGGCTCAGGAGGAGTGTTTCTCTAAGTGTGTTCTGAACATGTGCAGAAGCCCCAGGGAAGGAGTGGTGACCTTAAAAATGAAGAAATCTTTATTTACCAGAATCCCTAGATTATCTAGTTTGAAGGCCAGTTTTTAATATAGATGTTAAAAGTTAAGGTAAACACTAAAAAGAAATGAGCTATCAAGTCATGAAAAACATGGAGGAACCTTAAATATGTATTACTTAGTGAAAGAAAGCGATCTGAAAAAGCTACATGCTCTATGATTCCAACTATGGGATATCCTGGAAAAGGCAAAACTATGGAAAAAGAGAAAACTAAGTAAAAAGATCAGTGGTTTTCAGTGGTTAGGATACGGGAGAGATGAACAGGCAGAGCACAGAGAATTTTTAAAGCAGTGAAGATACTCTATGATACTATAATGATGGAGACACATCCTTAAGCATTAGTCAACCCACAGAATGTACAATACCAAGAGTGAAATGTGATGTAAACCATGGACTCTGGGTGATAATGATATGTCAATGTAGAGTCATCAACTGTAACAAAGGTACCCTTCTGGTGGGGGATGTTGATAATGGGGGACACTATGTATGTGCGGGGGTCAGAGGGTATATGGAAAATCTCTACACCTTCCTCTCAATTTTATTGCAAATCTAAAACTGTTCTAAAAAAAAGTTTTTTTTTAAATTAAGGTAAACAAAAGGTGGATCTTTGGCTAAAAGTCAATCAACTGAAGTCTCAAAGGGTAATCTAGGACACCTTCCAACTGTTGGCTGTATCCTTTGATCTACCTGGCTGAACCCTTGACCCAGTCCCATCCTACTGCACTGCTCCAAGTTCTTCCCTCCCAAAGCTGCGCCCCCTGTCAAGTAGATGGCCATCACAGTGAGAAGGGTTCTTGAGTTCCTGCGCTCCCCTGCTAGAGCTTATAGACTGCAGCTTAGTAAACTCCTACTGTGGGTGCAGCCCTGTGCTGGGCACTAGAGGCAGAGAGAAGGAAGTATAGAATCACTTTCTAGCTATCAAAGAAACGGTTTCCATTCCCACAAGGAAATAAACATACAGTAAAACAACAGCACAAATCAGTACGTGATTGGATGTCAAGAACAAGATGACTGGGCTAGAATGGGAAGGGAAGACTTCATGAAGGGCAGTACCTGTTCTGGACTTTAAAGGGAGTATAACACAGAGCTTTTTAAAAAATCTTGACAGTCCTCAGTTGAAATCCTGGCCATCTGCTAGTTGCTTGGCCTTGAGAACTTTTATGTAAGCTCCCTAAGCCTCAGTTTCCTCATCTGTATAATGGGGATCTTAATACCTCCCACACTGTGAGGTTGGGGACACAGTTCTAAAGCACAAAGCACAGTGCCCAGCACATGCTAAGCACCTGATCAAAGATCATTATTGGTTCAATTATTTTTTTTATGGATATAATACATTTTATTTATCCATTCATCAGTTAACATTGGTTCAATTACGAATGAGAGAAATGGGGTATGTGCCATTAGGCACAGGTGAAACAAGTAAGTGTCTAGGAGAACAGTAATTAGAGTGGCTAATTTACTCACTGCAAGTAAACCATCTAAGAGGAGAAGAAGGAGGAAATAAGTTTGTAAAGGAAAACAGAGAATGCTTGGCCTGGAAAGCAAAGATGCACCTGTTTGATTTCCCTATTTTTTTTTGGCCGCGCCTCGTGGCTTGTGGGATCTTAGTTCCCCGAACAGGGATTGAACCTGCGTCCTCGGCAGTGAAAGCTCAGAGTTCTAACCACTGGTCCGCAGGGAATTCCTGCACCTGTTTGATTTCTTAACTTCTAGCTGCACAACCCTCTGTTTGCAATGAGAATCTTTCACTGATTACGGGAATCAGTGCAGCTGCTGGTAACCTGGCAGGTCCTTCAAGCAATCAGAGTTGCAGTTATGAGGGTAAAAGTACCCCTCACAGGGTTATTGCAAAGATTAAAAGATGGAATATAGGTAAAGTCTTTTATAGAGTGCCAGCCTATGGTAAATTCTCAATTTAGGTTAAGTTTTTAAAGGTACCAAAGGCAGAAACCTGGCTGTAATCTCAGAGTTCTCCTGCCCACTCACCCCTCAATCTGGCAAATGTCCAGGTGATGCCACCTTCTTTGTATCTTATGTTGCTCTAGCCTCTCCTCTTCATTAATTCCTTGGTTCAGGCCCAAACTGATTCTCAAGTGGGTAACTGCAAGACTCCTTATCAGTTTTCCCTTCTCCATGTTTACCACAAATACACCCTCTACATTGATGCAGAATTAAAAATGTGGAAGAAACTTTGTATGATGCAAACTTAAATTGATATTCTTCTACTCTAATCTTTCAGTAGCTCCCTATCACCTTCAAACTGAAGTGAAGACCATGGCCTCACAATTAAGACTCTCCATCCTCTGGCCCTTGCACTCATCTCTCACCCGATTCCTGCCATAACGTTCCATGCACCTTGTGATACAGTCAAAATTAGCACCTTGGTGTTACCCAAGGTGACAGGAGTCACCTCCCCTGGTAACTTTGCCCATATTGAGCCATCTACCCAGCATCCTAGACCCTCTTTTTTAGCTAAATTCTTTTTTCTTCAAAAATGGACTCAAATGTCACCTTCTCTGAGAAGTCATCCATGATTCCTTCAGTCGAGCTATTAAAGCTCTTCTTATAAAATTGAGTATATATCAGTCAAAGCATTCACCATCAATTACAGTAATAATAGCTAACATTTATTGAGTAACATTGAATGCATTTATTGAACCGTTCAATGCATTTTACAATCATTAAAACTCACTTAACCATTTTGTCAAAGATAAGACACAATTGATTGCAAGACAGCACCATCACTTTATGTTCCAATTAAACTTCCAATTTAACAATAGCACACCATGTATCACAAAATAAGTCCTTATTTTGGAGATTTTAAAGTGTGAAAAACAAATGTCTTCAATACTCATTGAAAGAGTAGTAGTCAGAAAAGTTTAGAAATGTGCCCAAGGTCACACAGCAAGAATACGGAAGAGCTAGGATTCATTCCCAGAGTCTGACTCCAGAGCACACACTCCTTTTTTTAAATTTTATTTATTTATTTATTTATTTTTGGCTGCATTGGGTTTTTGTTGCTGCGCGCGGGCTTTTTCTAGTTGCAGCGAGCGAGGGCTACTCTTCGTTGTGGTGTGCGGGCTTCTCATTGTGGTGGCTTCTCTTGTTGCGGAGCACGGGCTCTAGGCACGCAGGCTTCAGTAGTTGTGGCTCGCGGGCTCTAGAGTGCAGGCTCAGTAGTTGTGGCGCACGGGCTTAGTTGCTCCGCGACGTGTGGGATCTTCCCGCATCAGGGCTTGAACCCGTGTCCCCTGCATTGGCAGGTGGATTCTTAACCACTGCACCAGCAGGGAAGTCCCCCAGAGCACACACTCTTAACCACTTCCCAATACACGTTTCCAGTTTATCTGTCTTCTTGACACCTAAAAAGGCCCACAAGGGCTGAGATGGAATTTTGTTTATTTTCCCATCTCCAGCACTTGAGCACAAAGGCAGCACTCAAGAAATATTTGTTAAACGAAGGAGTTTAAATCTCCAAATAATCTTTATCCACTTAATTCTTTTCTACAGGATGAAAAATGAGAGACTTTAAAGAACTTTATTTTAAAAGAAACAGGTAAAACTAAATTCATCAATCTCCAACTTCGGCTAATACATCATATTTAGATTAGTCTAAATATGATTAATCTAAATCATAGATTAGTCAAAATTATTCCAGACACAACATAAATAACCATAACCTGTCAGTAGATAACATATCTCCATAGATGCTTTCCAACTTAAAAGTCATCTATTACCAGGAACAGGTAAGTCAAGGAGGCCTAGTGAAGTTGCAATGTTCAAAATATTTTCATCCTTATAGAAGTTAGGATAATTACTTTGTAGTCATCTAGTTTGTAAAGCTGCTCATTTTGAACTGCAGGTTCAGTTTGCCTTAGCAAATAATAACACTGTGCTAGGGATATAGAGGTTAGACTTTTAAATGCAATTGAATCTGACCAATAAACACTAAGCTGACATGGAGAAAGATCTAATAAGAAAACCCAACAAATCTTTGGAAATACATCTTTAATATCTTTAACAATCCAAACAATAGTACTACTCCCAAGAGTGACAGAGCTCGTCACAGAGCTCAGGAAAAACTGAGAATGTAGAAATGAGGAACACAGGTAGGGGCATCACTATCGAAAATAAGACTCACTGAGGGACTTCCCTGGTGGCGCAGTGGTTAAGAATCCGCCTGCAAATTCAGGGGACATGGGTTCGATCCCTGGTCCAGAAAGATCCCACATGCCGTGGAGCAACTAAGCCCGTGGGCCACAACTACTGAGCCTGTGCTCTAGAGCCCACAAGCCACAACTACTGAGCCCACGTGCCACAACTACTGAAGCCTGAGCGCCTAGAGCCCGTGCTCTGCAACAAGAGAAGCCACTGCAATGAGAAGCTCGCTCACCACAGAGAAGAGTAGCCCCCTCTCAGCACAACTAGAGAAAGCCCGCGCCCAGCAATGAAGACCCAATGCAGCCAAAAATAAATAAACAAATAAATAAATAAATAAAAAGACTCACTGAACTTCCATCGAGTGAATATGGTGAAGTGGGTGGGAGAAGAATGGGATTAGGAAAGATTGTTCATGTGTTTGATTAGAGTGATGCAATGTGAGAACTTAGCAAGCTGAGGATGGAGAAAGGGAACCATGAGCCGAGGAAGGCAGACTGCCTCTGGAAGCTAGAAAAAAGGCTAGGAAACAGATTCTCTAGAGCTTCCAGAAAGGGATGCACCCTGCCAACACCTTGATTTTAGCCCAGGTGACCTTTATCAGACTCTGCTGTGGTCTGAATGGCTGTATTCTTCCAAAATTCATATGTGGAAATCCTAACCCCACAAGGTAATGATATTACTAGATGGGGCCTTTGGGAGGTGCCAAAGTCATGGGGGGGTGTCAGGGTGTAAAGTCATGAGTCATAAGGATTAATGTCTTATAAAAGAGGCTGCAAGATTTCATCAGCCATAGAAAAAAAGATGAAACCTTGCCATTTGTGACAACATGGATGCACCTTGAGGGTATTATGCTAAGTGAAGTAAGTCAGACAGAGAAAGACAAATGCCATATGATTTCACTCGTATGTGGAATATAAAAAACAAACAAAACCCCCAAAATAAATGAACAAACCAAACCAAACAGAAGAGCATGCTGTGTTGTATCACATGAAACTTACACAATCTTATAAACCAATGTTACCACAATGATAGATAGATGGATAGATAGATAGATAGATAAAAAGGCTGCAAAGAGATCCCTAGTTTCTTTCACCATGAGAAGATATAAGAAGTCTGAGACCTGGAAGAGGACTCCAAGCTGACCATGCCGGCACCCTGATCTCGGACCTCCAGCTTTCAGCACTATGAGCAATTAATTTCTGCTGTTTATAAGTCACCCAGTCCAGGGTATTTTGTTACAGCAGCCCAAACAGACTGAGACAGACTCCCAACCTACATGACCACTAAAATATTAAATGTGGACAAAACTATAATTCAAAAGGATACATGCACCTCTATGATCATAGCAGCACTATTCACAATAGCCAAGACATGGAAGCAACCAAAATGTCTATCGACAGGTGAATGGATAAAGAAGATGTGGAACATATATACAATGGAATACTACTCGGCCATAAAAAAAGAATGAGATAATGCCATTTGCAACAACATGGATGGACCTAGAGATTATCATACTAAGTGAAGTAAGTCAGAAAGAGAAAGACAAATACCATATGATATCACTTATATGTAGAATCTAAAATATGACACAAATGAACTTATTTACAAAACAGAAACAGACTCACAGACATAGAGAACAGACTTGTGGTTGCCAAGTGGGAGGGTATATGGGGGAGGAATGGATTGGGAGTTTGGGGTTAGCAGATGCAAACTATTGTGTATAGAATGGGTAAACAACAAGGTCGTACTGTATAGCACAGGGAACTATTTCAATATCCTGTGATAAACCATAATGGAAAAGAATATGAAAAAGAATATATATACATATATATAACTGCATCACTTTGCTGTATAGAAGAAATTAATACAATGTTGTAAATCAACTACACTTCAATAAAATATATTTTTTAAAAAAGATATTAAATGTGTTGCTTCATGTCACAAAGTTTATTGTACTGTTACATCAGCAACAGAAAAATACAGGGGACATTTGATACTAATGGCTTAATGGAATTTTCAAGGTACCTCTTGTTATTTCAAATGATTCGTGATTCATAAGTAGACAGAGCTATACGTAAGAAGAATCAAGCTATAATGACAAGCAACTCTTTCAAGGTACTTTTTAAAGTTGTTTTTCACTTATATGATGTAATTGGGTTTTGGGTTCCATTATCCCAGTTGTTGCTGAATGTATCTATTGCTCTTACAATTTTCGAAATGCTCCCCGAACTCTTGTATGTCTGGTCTGAGATGCACAAAATACTTACAGCTACAAGCATAACACTTGCTTTCATTACAACTTAGGAAAAGGACACTAATACTACCAATTTTACATGTCACAAATTTCACAATAGCTGTTTATATGCTGCTAGGGGGAAAGCTAACTTTAAAAGAAAACTACCTAAAGGATGGGTTCTTTTAGTTATATACACATAAACACCTGATTAGACAAAACTCAAAAACTTGGAGAAAATAAAGACAATTTATTAAAATTTCAATCTGAGTCCCTAGTCATTTGGCAATTTGCAAAATGGTGGCAGGGTAAAGCAGAAAAAAATGAATTTTAATAGTGTGACAAATAAAAAGTTGAACACGATTTAATTACAAGATTTCAATGCAGCTAGGTTACGGAAGCACAGCAATTTTCTTTCCATTCAAAGGATAATGAAATATCTCAACCATTCTTTGTATAAGAAACACAATACCCCAGTGGCTCTGTGTCTCCAGAAATCACTTCAGGGCGGAGAACAGTTATCACCTGAGGCTGACAGAAGAGTTGCCATAACTGTGTCCTGAATCCCTAGGTGATCCCTTCATATGCCTCTAAAAGTTAGTCCTACCTGCTGTAACACAAACTCAGAAGAAATACTGTATCCATGTTATAATACTTACTTTTTGAACCCAGACGATGAATTTCCTCCACTAAGAGGTTAACTTCGTGATCCACATTCATTGCTGCCTGAGGGAGAAAAAAATACATGTGTATTACTACAGTTTCTACATTCCATTAAACACACCTTGCAAAATTCAAGGGCCCTTTCTTTTTTTCATGTAGCATTTGTAGCTATTAATTTACTGTGGCCCTCTTCCTAAAAATACTTGTATGATGTACCCGGCCCTAGAGTACCTCCATTTCCCCAATTTTATAACTGCCCCGCTGGGCTGATCTCACTCTTCTTCTACACAGTCTACTGGGCAGAATGAAGCCATTCTCCTTGCACCCACTATGAACTCTAAGCCCAGGCTCTGGGCACCAAAAATACAAAGGTGAGTGACACAGGACCTGCCCTCAGGGAACTCACCATCCAGAAGCAGAGAGAGGCCTGGAATGAATAGCAAAGTGACAAGAAAGCACTCTTTTAGTGGTGGGTCCAAGGCATTAAGGGAACACAAAGGAGGAAGCCACAGAAGTTTTCGTCACTGGGGAGGAGTGGCCTGTAGACAGTTGGGAAAGAACGTTCTAGGCACAGGGACGAGTATATACAAAAGCACAGAAGCAAAAAACAAAACAAAACCGCAGCACACTTGGGGCAGGCCCTAAGCTAGAAGCTGGTGGTACCAGGATAAACCAACACAATCCATCCCCTCCGGGAGCCTGCGGTCCAGTAAGGAAGGCGGATCCAGGTGGATCTAAGGCAATTTTAATACCATGGGGTCAGCGCAATGATGACTTCTGGGTCCCTTCCTCCAGCAGTGCCCAGTGCAATCTGACAGTAATGGAGAGCCTGTGATGAAAACCATTCATCTTTGGATAAGGAGTTCAGGACTAACAGCGGCTGTGAGAATCCCCTTGGCTCATGAGGTCCTCCACGGGCTGGGCTCTGCCCACCATTCCACCATTCCAGCTGCCTCAAATCTACCCCCTTGAATCCAGGCTGCAGTTTCATGGGGCTTCTTTTTATTCCTCAAATGCCCCTCACTCTCACACCTCCAACCTTCACATATCCTGTTTCTTCTTCAACCCGGACTCTGGCTATTCCTCTTTCTTGGGGCTAACTTCCATACGTCCAGTCCCAGCTGAGATATAACTTCCTGCAGGAAGCCCTCCCTGAATCCCTGGGGTAGGAGAGCTCTCCCGTGTGTGTTCCCTCAGCATGTGTGCCCTCTTCATTTCACTTGATTGGAATGACCAGCTTCTCAGTTTTTATCACTAGACAGTGAGCTCCTCTATGCGGGGATCTGACTGTCATGCTCACTGCTGGACCACGTCTGGCACCAACAGCAGGAGTTCAATAAATAACTGGTTTGCAGACTGGAAAATGAGCAAAGACATGAGAAGGGATGGAACCACACCTGTGGGTGTTGTCACCATGGAGCTGCTGATTTATGTGAGGAACAGAGAGGAGCTCTGAGAGGGAGGAAGTGCACTCAGACAGAAACGGTAAAGGGGCGTGGCAAACACCTACAGAAAGTGGGAGGAGACAAACACAGCAAGAAATAGGAAGGTGCAGGTAGAGCTGGAGGAGAGAAACCCAACCTTGTTGGATCAAAGAAGTAAAGTATAGAAGTAAAGGAAGAAGAATGAGTTTCTATAGGAAGGCAGTAATTTACAGTGAAAACAGCAGCATGAGGGTTGGAAAGTATGAGCAGCTGGGCAAAAGAGGAATCAATTCAGTCTGTTTGCAAATCGTAAGTTTTCCAAATCAAATAAAAGAGTGGGATTGTGTGAATGGTTTACGCTGGGGTGATGATTTGGAAGAAACAACTTTATTCAGACAGATCGTAACTAATTCTTGGTAGCTTTGAAAAAACAAGAATGACATCTATGTTTAAATGATATTGATCGAGACCCCAGATTTTCTATCAGCTAATAATAAAAGCACCACTACACTGCTACACTGCTACACTTTCGTGTAAATCTTATAATTTAAGAAGCCTACACTGCAATAAAATGCAACATCTTAGGTTAATGCATCTACATAAAACTGAATATCAAAAATTATAGTGTCCAAATGTGGGAACTTTGTGTTGGTGAAATTATAACATTATATTCAATTCAAGATAGTTTAAGAGAGACACTAAAAAGCTAAAACATACCCAGAGGACACAACTGAAAGACATGCCATGAGAATAATGGTAAGAAAAAAACCTGTTAATGTCAGTGTGGTGGACAGCTGTTATATTTCCCTGCTCAGCACCCATTCCGCCTTCTGGCACCAGCAGTCTAATGTTAGTTTGGATAGAGCCTTTCCTTCCTTACTCTAAACCCAAGTATCTTGGGTAGAGCCTCACCCTGGACTCCAGGAGTGGTTCAAAGTCAGAATAATTGGTTTGGGACATAGGATAGGTCCCATCCTGAACAATGTGTTCAGCCCATGAATTTTGCCAGAACTACTAATAAAAAGACACTTTCCTACTGGGTTTTAAGGTATAAGTTCACATCCCTTATATAAATGGCTACCATGTGAAAAGAGCCTGCCAGGAATAAAGCTGACAGAAAGAAAAATCCAGCCACATAACAATGATTGAGTCTGTATATGACCTTGGACTTCCCAGTTACATGAACCAATCTTTCCCGGTTTGGCTTGTGCTGGTTTGCTTAAGTTTCTGTCACTTGCACTCTAAAGAATCTTGACTTTTAAAGTTAGCCTAGAGAAGGCCTGCTTCTATTTTTTAAAAATTAAAGCTCCTTTTATGTACTTATGTGAATAGTCTTATTTTGTGTTGCTCTATTGGGTAGGATGGATAGATGGAACAGAAAGGCAGATTTGAAAGCCATATGAGACAAAATTTCTCTAACAATCAAAACGGTCTAACAGTGAATAAAGTTTGCAGTAGTAGTATGGATCTGTGAGGGTTGATGAAGAAATCAGCCCACACTGGACAAAATAGAAAGGGAAATGTCCAAGGGGATTACAGTCCTTTCCAATTCTCAGATGCTTTGATTTCCTCCCACCCTGAATATTTATCTCTTTAACATCGTTTTCCACTCCTTCCACCCCCCACCAGCCACACACTTCAGACCTAATTCTCCTGAAATAATGAGACTCAAAGAGGAACTCCCACCCTTAAGTAGTGTGAATTCCTGGATCACATTAAGCAGATAGATGTATGTTCATCCAATTTTAAGACAGGAAGGCAACCAGAATTTCTTTGTAATTAACTACACCTGAGGCTCCTTATCTGCATTAATTCATGTAAACCTAAGAACCTTACGAAGTAATATTATTTATCCCCATTTTATGGATGATGAAACTGACTCCGAGGGGCTTTTCCCACAATTAAATGCCATTTCTACTGCATCATTCTGGCTCTTCTCCTTTATTTTTTATTTTTATTTTTTTGCTGGTTATTATGCCAACTGCACTAAATATAACAGTGGGTTGTATTTGTGTGAAATATTACATGCTGAGTACTTACTAAGGCAGACACTTACAAAGTAAGAAAGGTTCCCTGCACTGACCCTTCCGAGTAGGAAAATAACAGGCTTAGAAACTATTGCTCGCATACATAATTTGGCATGGTTAACGTCTTTATTTGATTATTTAATGAGGACAAAGGAGTAAAAAATACTCTGTTGCACAATCCTTGGAAGGCCCATGACATTTTATAAGGACAGAAGCCTGGGACTGGTGTTAAGCTGCAAGATCAAGAACAATGAGAGGCCATGGGCAGAGCAAGTCTAAGGGAAAGAAAGAGCCCCTCGGTGGGAGGCTCAGGGGAAGGCGATGGCAGATGCTAGTCGGGCCCTCTAATTGAGACAGAATCCAATTAGGCACTGTGCGTGGGAATCACAAAGAAAGCGGAATGTGGGAGCACTGGGCCATCTGGGCCATATGCTGAAATGCTCCACCATCAATATGCGCTTAAGAATATATTTAAGGACTCTCATAGCTTTTTTCTTTGGGCGGTTGGTTCCTTTTTTGTTTTGTTTTGTTGGGTTTTTTTTTTTTAAGTTTGGAGGCAATACCTAGACATTTTCTAATGTCAGGGAATAAGCCTACTGGGGTGGGGACATCTTGGAATCAGGAGCCACCTCTCCACACTGGGGCTGGCCACCGTTTCCCAGCCCTCCTTCTCAATCCCTGACGAGCAGCTGGTGCCGGTCAAAGAATGACTGGGTTCCTTCCTGCCCCTCGCAGGCGCGCACACACTCCATATTTGGTCATCCCTGCATCAAGTTTGGGAGATGGCCCGGAAGGGGTCCCAAAACCCTGTCCCCAGCGGGCCATCACACGGTCACCACCGGTACCAGTGCAGAGCTGGGGAGCGCGGGGTTCGGCCCCCTGCTCCGGGGCGCACGGCTGGCTCCCGGGCGACCTCCCCAGGAAGAACCGCATTCCGGAAGCCTTTGTCTCCGAGAGTCTCGCGCCAGCGCCGCCTGCCCGCGCTCCCCGGCTGTCGGTGCGCCCCCGGCGCGCCCCGAGAGCGAGCGCCCAAACCGAGAGACGCAAACGGACCCAGCCCGGGGCTCCCCGAGCCGCTGGTGTTCCCTCACTACCACCCACGCCGCACACAGAATCGGGAGCGTACAGGTCCGCACCCGCCGCCGGCGCCGCAGAGTCCACTGCCCTGAAGCCACCAGATTCCTCGGGGGCGCCTGTCCCCTCACTCCCAGCCCGTCCCCGCTCAGCTCTGCGGAACTGGCTCCCCGAGCGCAAAGCGGACACGTTGCTCCGCGGTAAAAATCTTTAAGCGCTGCGGGTCTCCCTGCCCTGTCCGCTCCCGGTCGGCAAAATGTCACGTGAGCCGAGGGCGGAAGTCCGCTGGAGAGTTGGGGGGCGCAGGGGCGCGCCCACCCGGTCCCCCGCACCCGCTCAGCCCAAGGTCAGTTATACCCTCCGGGCGTCTTAGCCCCCTCCCGGTCCCGGCTCTCCACCCGCAGCCCACCATCCCCCGGCTGCTTGGCCTCCACCGGCTACCCCCGTCCATCCTTCATACCTACCTGGCCACATCTTCCCAGGGCAATCACTCACCTCTCCGCCTCCTTTTCTTTTCCGAGAAAACTGGGGCTGCGTCGGCGCGGGCTGGTTATCTTCTTCAACACACTGGGGAGGAAGAAGCTGAGGAAGGAAGTGACTGAGGCAGAAAAGAAAGGCTGGTGTGCAGGAGGAGGAAGGCTAGCGGGGGGAGGCGGGTGAGAGTTTCGGTGCTCAGGAATGCGGCCGCCCACACTCCCAGGGACAAGCCTATGAGGAGGAAACTCAGGAGAGGAGATGCCCGAGACGGGGGCGGACTCCAGACAGGTGGCGGAGCGCTGGAGGCTTCTAGGAAAACGCGCCCACAGCTTCGATTACCGCCGCCTTTCCCCACGCGCCGCTCGGAGCCAGGGATCTTCAAACCCAGCATCTGATCCTGGACGTTGACTTCCTGCCAGGATCTCTCTCTTAACTTAGGAAACAAAGCGTCCCCAACGTGCTGAATGCTGAGGTCTCCTAGGAGGAACGTTAAGCCAGGAGCAGGAGCCTTCAGAAAGCTACAGACGTGACAACAGGATGGTCAGTTTTGCAAAAGAAAATTCATGTTTGAAAACCAATTTGTTCTACTGCGAAGAAACTTTACTTGGACAAAGCTAATTCTTGGTCCCGGTCAATATAGATTTCTTCCCCTCTTTATTATTTCCTACATGTAACCGCATAATTCAATCATGTTATTCATGCATCCTTTATTTTAGTAACTGTTGTTTTAATCAGTGTGTGTTTGTGTGTGTGTATGCGTGTGACATGTTTGCTGTACCTGGCATCCCTTCAAAAAGGAAACCGAGCCCCTGCTGAGAGAACTGACCCAAACTATTCCTAGGACAAAGGTTGCACAAATAACTGCCCCCAAATTTCTCCCCCCGCCCGCCCCGCCCCGCCGTAGCTGATTGGATTAAGAGTGGTCATGTGACCCAAGAGACACAGTCCGTAAACTGGCCATCACCCTAAGAGGTGACCTGGAACAAACAGTCCTCACCAAACCAGGACTCGGATCATTAGATAAGCCAATCAGATTCTCCCTTGGAAACGGAAAGGGGAGAATACAGAGAATGAGCTATCTGACAGGAAGGCTGAAGCTGAGAGGGCCTGAGGCAGAAGTAGAGAAAATGGGCTGCCACAAAGCAAACACTGGAGTAAGCAAAAACCAAAGATGAAGTAGAAGGTGGATGGGGGTGGAAGTGGTAGAAGTGCCTCTATGGGAAGCTGACACCCAGTGGTATATTAAGAACAACAAAGACCTGCTCCCCAGGAAGATATGAGTATCCAGGTCCCTAGGGCTGCACTGGATCCCGCCACTTCCCAAAGAGCGTTCTAGTTACCCTTTCACAATAAACACCTATGACTTTGGGTGTGACTTCGAATGAGTCTCTGTTCCCTACCACCAAAAGATTACTCTTCAACAAAGGTCTGATTCGTCAAGGTTTCTCATGTTACAGGAAGTTTAAGGTGATCCCACCATACGTTTGAGGACTAATTTTTTCTCACTAGAAGAAAGCTGAGAGGTAGTATTTTATATCTTTCAAAGTCTACATAATGCAAAAATTATAATTCAAGAAACGATCATATTTAGCGATTCTCTAAGCAGGACCTGGCTACTTTGGCTTGTGGCAGTGACCACAATTCTTCATTCGGAGAATATCCAGTGAAATGAATAATCAGTCTGTAGTTGTGCCACTTCTTTATAACTAGGTAGTGTTTCACAGTACTTCGCCAATGGGGAGAAAACAGAAGAGAGAGAGAGAGAGGGAGAAATCGATTACTTTTAGCAAGTAAAAGTCCCTGTTACTATAAAAATGGATTCACTCTTTTAAAATACTTTGTTTATACATGTTGCACTAAGCATAACATAAATTTCATGTAATCTACAAAGAATTACAATTCAAGAAAGTTGTTTTGAGTGAAAAAATATCAAAATCTTGCCAAGTAACATTTTTCATACCTAATTCCTACTCTTTCAGTTTCCATGCAGATTTTTGCCATTATCTTTTCTTGTTCTTTTACAAAAATTATCATCATGTAGCTAAGCAATGTGGAATTTTAACCTAAAAAACAGAAAATAAAGTTTAACAGTTAAGAAGTACTTATTAACTATCAAGCATGTACCGGCAACAATGTGCCAAAACTGGAGGGTACAAAGTAGCCTAAAGCATGATCTTTGTCAAAAAGAAGTTTCAGCGATGTACATATAAAATTTTAAGACAATCCTTATCCATTTATTTAATTACATAGTATAGACCAGCACTGTTTGATAGAAATATAATTGGGAGCCACTTCTGTAATTTAAAATTTTCTAGGAGCCACATTAAAAAAAGAAACATGTGAAATTAATTTTAATAATATACTTTTATATAATGTTTTCTTTAACCCAGTATATCTAAAATACTACCATTACAACTTGTAGTGAATATTTTTAAATTATTAATGAGATATTATAAACTTTGTTTTGTACTAAGCCTTCAAAGTTATTGTGTATTTTACTCTTAGAGTGCATGTCAGATGCTCAATAACTTTATATGGTTAATGATTACTGTATTGGTTGGTGTAGTTACAGATAATTCCAGAATAAAGCATGACATATAGGCTAATAAATTTACTTAAGAAATTACATGTTCCTGGAATGAGGAAAATAATAACACTATATTGAAAGGTTCATTTTTAAAAATATAATTGTCTCTCTTGTAATGAATAGAAAAAAATCTTTGTGAAGGACCTTCAGGACAACAATTCTATCCTGAGTATATACCAATAGAAAAGGTACCTAGATCCACCAAGAGACATGTACAAAATGTTCACTGAGTATTCATGGCAGCACTATTTATAATATTTCTAAACTAGAGCCGCCCAGATGCCCAGTAACATTAGAATGGATTAATAAATTATAGCATATTCAAAAAATGGAAATTATCCACCAAGGAGAAGGAACAACCAACAACTACATGGAAGGGTATGGTTGAATCTCACAAATACAGTGTGGAGTGAAAGAGCCTATTATTCATTTTACATAAAGGTTTAAAAGCAGGCAAAACTAATCAGTGGTGTTAGAAGTTAGGATAGTGGTTATCTTTGTTGGGTGGTGGGGGATAGTAATTGAGATGGGGCATGAGGGGGGCCTTATGGAGTGCTGACAATATTCTGCTTCTTGATCCGTCTACTGGTTACACGCGTGTTTTACTTTGACTCTTCAACAAGCTGGCCAGTTAAGGTAAATTTTTTCTTCCTGTGGCTATGTTCTTTTTAATAACATTTTCTTAAAAATAAAGAAGAGAGGATCTTGAGCAAACAAGGCTTATTCCAGGAATATAAGGATTATTCAACAATATTAGGAAATTTTATAATTCCCTATGGCCAATAGTCTCTGATTTTTATCTTATTCTTTAAATGAGGTTTTATCATGTGGATCTATCATTCTAGTTCAGACTGTCATCACCTTGTGCTCATGTTAATGTTGGTTATTATGGTAATCATAATGATTATTGCATATCTTGGGCACAAATTTTGGATCCAAGTATAGTACTGTTTGAGTGCTTTGGGTGATATAAAGAAGTAAAAGTAAAATCTGTGCCCTCAAGAAATAATGGAAAAAGAATTATATACCATGAGTAAGTGAGATTTATTTGAGGAATGCAAAGTTGGTTCAACAAATGGAAAGTAATCAATGTAGTACACTATATTAATAGAATAAAGGGAAAAATCCACATCATCATCTCAACAGATGCAGAAAAAGCATTTGACAAAATCCAATACCCTGTCATGATTAAAGACACTCAACAAACTAGGAATAGAAGGGATTTTCCCCAACGTAACAACGAGCACATACAAAAAACTCATAGCTAACACCACACTCAATGATGAAAGACTGAAAGCATTCCCCCTAAGATCAGGAACAGGACAAGGATGTCTGCTAAGGAATACACAAAAAAAGCTAACAGAATCAATAAGCCAGTTCAGTGAGGTTGCAGGATATAATATCAATATACAAAAATCAGTTATATTTCTATTTTTTCTATATACTAGCAATGAACAATCTGAAATTGAAACTAAGAAACCGATTCTACTTATAACAAGATCAAAAAAATAAAATACTTAGGAATAAGTTTAACTAAAGAGGTGCATACACTTGTACAAAATAGTATTGAAAGAAAAAAAAATTTAAACCCAAATAAATGGAAAGACATCCCACGTTCATAGATTGGAAGGCTTAATATTGTGTAGATGGCAATACTCCACCAAATCATCGACAGATTCAATGCAGTACCTATCAAATTTCTAGCATCGTTTTTGCAGAAATTGACAAACTGATCCTAAAATTCATATGGAAATGAAAGGGATTCAGAATAACCAAAATAATCTTGAAAAAGAGAATAAAGTTGGAGTATTCATATTCCCTGATTTCAAAGCTTACTACAAAGCTACAGTAAATGGTTCTAGCATAAGGATAGACATATAGAAAATGGAATAGAATTGACAGTCCAGTAATAAACCCACTCATCTATGGTCAATTGATTTTTGACAAGAGAACCAAGGCCATTCAATGGGCAGAGAATGGTTTTTTGTCTGTTTGTTTTTGTTTTTGCTTTTTGGCCACGCCGTGCAGCATGTGGGATCTTAGTTCCCTGACCAGGGATCAAACCCATGCTCCCTATAGTGGAAGCTTGGAGTCTCAACCACTGGACCACCAGGGAAGTCCCAAGAATGATATTTTTAACAAATGGTGCTGGGGCACTGGTTAACCACAGGAAAATAGCTAATTGGATCCCTATCTCACATCATACACAAAAACTTAAAATGGATCAAAGACCTAAATGTAAGAGCACAAACTATAAAACTCTTAGAAGAATACATAAGTGTAAATCTTTATCATCTTGGACTAAGTAACATTTTCTTAGATGTGACACCAAAAGCACAAGCAATCAAAGAAAAAATAAACTGGGTTTCACCAAAATTAAAATGTCAGTGCTTTAAAGGACACCATCCAGAAAGTGAAAAGTAACCCACAGAATGGAAGAAAATTTTTGCAAATCATGTCTGACAAAGATCTCATGTCCAGAAAATGTGAAGAACTCTTACAACTCAACTATGAAAAGACTAATAATCTAATTTAAAACTGGGCAAAGAATTTGAATAGATATTTCTCTAAAGGAGATATACAAATGACCAATAAGCACATGAAAAGATGCTCCACATCATTTGTCACCAGGGAAATGCAAATCAAAAATACAATAAAATACCACTTCACACCCAGTAGGATGGCTATAATTTTAAAAAAAGGAAAATAACAAGTGTTAGTGAGGATGCAGGGAAAACAACCCTCAGACAATGCTGGTGGGAGTGTAAAATGAATGGTGCATCCTTTGTGGAAAACAGTTTAGCAGTTCCTCAAAAAATTAAAAATACATTTTAAATTCTTTGACTCAGCATTCTACTCCTAGTTCCATAGCCAGGAGTTGTATGTCCAGAGCAGACAAATCCACAGTAAAAAGCAAATGGATTATTGGTGGCTAGATACTAGGGAGAGGAAGGAAAGAGGGCTAATGAGCATGGCGTTCCTTTTTTTTTTTTTTTTTAATAGCTACTTTTTATTTATATTTATTTATTTATTTATTTATTTATTTATTTATTTTTGGCTGTGCTGGGTCTTCGGTTCGTGCGAGGGCTTTCTCTAGTTGCGGCAAGTGGGGGCCACTCTTCATCGCGGTGCGGGGCCCGCTCTTCATCGCGGTGCGCGGGCCTTTCACTATCGCGGCCCCTCCCGTTGCGGGGCACAGGCTCCAGACGCGCAGGCTCAGTAGTTGTGGCTCACGGGCCCAGCTGCTCCGTGGCATGTGGGATCTTCCCAGACCAGGGCTCGAACCCGTGTCCCCTGCATTAGCAGGCAGATTCTCAACCACTGCGCCACCAGGGAAGCCCCGTTCCTTTTTAATGATGAAAAATACTCGAATTAGAGGGTGAAGAAGATCACACAATCATCTGAATACACTAAAAACCTCTGAATTGTACACTTTAAAATGGCAAATTTAATGGTATGTGAATTATATTTCAATTAAAACATTTTTTGAAAAAGAAACAATGGAAAGACAAGACTAATAAACAATTAATAATTTTAAAACAAACCAGGGAATTCCCTGGCGATCCAGTGGTTAGGACTCCATGCTTCCATTGCAGGGGGTACAGGTTCAATCCCTGGTCGGGGAACTAAGATCCTGCAAGCTGCAAAGCACAGCCAAAAAACAAAACAAAACAAAACAAAAAAGAGAACAAATGAAGATGCTTTGGCTGAAAAAAAACCTGTTGCACAAAAGGGTTGATAGACTGCCTTGGGAAGATGCTGCCTTTTCCCATTGCTCATTTATTCATTCATTCATTCATTCAACAAATATTTATTGAAAACCATTATGGGCTAAGATTTACATGTCTTTTTCTCAAAGAGCGGTCAAAGAGAACAAACTTCCCATGTGAAAGAGAACCATTCTTTGTCAACTGAAGAACAGGACTTTTCTAAACTGGTTTATTAGACAATATATATCACCATTATTTCCAGAACTTACATTAAGATATTTTTCTTATTTTATTTTTTTCTCTTTTTTTCCCCTTCCTCCATATCTTTCTTTCTTTCTTTTTCCTCTTCTCTTCTCTAACATGCAAATTAGAAACGATGGAGTTCAACAAAGCTCAGGTAGTATGTCCATCACTCATCTGAAGTGATTTATTCCCTCTTTTCCTCCCCTCCCCCACCTTCACTACAGAGTTTCTAGTCTCCACCCCAACATAACTTCAGGTTGCACAAGGCTTTGAGAGTCCAAGGCACAGGCTCTAGTGCCAACCCTACTTGCTCAGCTCACCACTACCAAATGGATGCAGGCTTTCAGTATGTCGATTCCAAATTCTTGAAAGAGAAAATCCAATTGGGCCAGTTTGGATCGATTATTATCCCAGAGTTAAATCTGCTGTGTCTAATACATAGGGTTGCCCTTTCTCTACAAAGGAGGTGTGGGAGATGAATCACCCCATAATATGTCTACCATAGACAATAGCAACTCTATAGTACAATAAAAATAAAGCCTTGTACAGTAAGTAACTACTAAACCCCTACAGATATTTTCATTTTCATTTAAATTAATTGAAATGAAATAGCATTAAAACTTCATCCTTAGTCAAGGTAGGCTCAATTCAAATGCTCAGTTGCTACAAGTGGTTAATGGCTACTGTATTGGACAACACAGAATATTTCTATTTCCTCAGAAAGTTCTTTTGGACAGAGCTGTTAGAGGTGGTTAAAAAAAATCAACAAAATCTGGAAAATTATTAAGAACCTTAATAAGATAACTAGTATTTAGTTTTTGCATTTCTTCCCCCACTCCCAACCCACCAACCAAAAAAATTTACAAATCACCTCCGTTCTAGGCCCCCTACTTTTCTGGCAAGTAATCTAAATTCTTACCCGAACGAGGGGCTAAATGCTACACGCAAAGAGCAGCTAGGCAGGCAGCTGTGATGATCACGGGGGAGACAGGTATCAAAGTGGGCACTGAGAAATACAATTTCTAGTCCAAATATCCAAGCTGTTGTCCGGGGGTGACAGAAGGCCTGGAGTGGAAGGGGTTAATGCCACAGGGCATGACAGTTCGAGTTAATCAGGCTACACATTAGAATCACCTGCTAACCTCTAAGACACAGTGCCCAGGACCCACCAAAACCAATTAAATCATAATCTCTGGGACATCTGTGTTTTAAGGTCCCAAAGTAATTCTAATGTTCAGTCGAGGTTAAGAACCACTGGTTCGGGCAAGCTTTGAAGCCAGCTGCCAGGGAAAGCTTGGGGCAGCACTTGCTCCAAGGAATTCCAAGGGACTTCGGCTGCTTATCAGCTACAATAGTTCATTGATGTCTTCTTAGTCCATCCCGCAGCATATAAAGGGTCTGCTCTGGTCTCTGCCCAGGCTCCCTCACTCAGGGTGTCTCTGGTAGGGACACTTTCCCAGGATGAGCAGAGGACAATCTGATCCCTAGGGCAAGGTAGGGACCCAGCAACATTATCAGATTTGAGGAGTGCTTAGGAAAGTCTATTTTCCCCCAAATAGCTCCTCTACCATCATAATTTATGCCTGAAATTTCAATCCGTATAGATTGCTTTAAAACAGACATTGCAAATTCAAATGCTTTTAGAGACAGGCAAATAATAAATGACAGCTGTAGGAATGTTTACCCAATGTTGCTAACTCTTACCATTTTTCAAGAGATGACAGAAACCTGGATTTGTAAATATATATATATCTATCTATCTCCCATTTTTTAAAAAATGAAGCAATTCATTGAAATGCTTTTAACACACTGTCCAGGCAAAATGAAACTTGTCTGCAGGATGGAAAAGTCCCTTTCCAAAATACAAATGTCCCTAGAAGTAGCCAACAGAGGATTTCCTTTTTCTCAGGTCTCTGTAGGAGCATTTGTCTCTTTCTACAATCCTGATACATCCTCTGCTTTATTCACAATTCTTTCCCTCAATCCTGCTGCTTGCTGAGCTTCTGTTTTCTCTTTTTCTCAACATATTTCTTCAAAGAACACTTTAAATGTGCTGCTTCTGGCCCTCACCACCCGCTATGTATTTCACGACTTATAATATGGCTTTTGCCTTCACCTTTTTGCTAAAAGTATCCTCTCTAGTCTAAGGTCACTAATGACTCACGATTGGCAGACACATTTACCTGTCCCCAGTTCTCGCTGTCCTGCAGCTCTCCATAGCACTTGGCATTGTCACCCATCCCCTTAGTCATGATCATTACACAGTAAGGGAGAGTAAGTGGCTCTAGGCTGCTGGAGATCCGAAAGAAGTGGGATCCTCAGAGTGGATTTGAGGGTGCAAACAGGAGGCAGGGGAATGCAGGCAATAGGGTCAACTACAGTCTCTTGGGAGAAAAGTGATATTCTAAGGCTGAGTTCAAAAGAAGCACGTCTAAAGCAGTTCAGAGTTGGAGTTCTGATGTGGAAGTTTCAGGTCCAAGAGAGAAGATATAAGGCTGTATGCCTAGCACAGAAAACACTAAATAACCGTTTACAGAACAGGAGTGATCTTCACCACATCCCCTCACTATACTCTGGACCCAATGCAGAAACAGAAGTAGATCTTGCCACTGGGTCCAAGACTGGGGATGGAGGGGAGGAATTACAGCCAGAAGCCAGGGCTCAGGCAGAGGAAATCAGGGGTCACACCCCCCAACGTGCATACCCTAAAGCTCTCGGCAGAATGTTGGTGAATACTGCCATGCTGATGGGCACCTTCCCCTGCAGAGGGGACTCTGGAAGAAGCTGGAGTCAGACAGCCTCAAGTTCCTTTAATCAGCTGTGGGAGAGGAGTGGGACGACAAGAAAACACTCGCATGTGTGCACAGAAATGTTGGGAAGGGACAGTGCAGTTCACCAACTCAGACCTTTTCCTGTATCAAGGATGGATAAAGAGCTACCTCGAGGCTTCTCCCGTTGCCATTTCTTCCTTCTCTAGATCCTTTTCCTCTCCTGAGACTCTAAACAAAGGAAGAGTTCCCAGCTTGAAACTTGCCACTTTCCCTCTGGTCCATCCTGCCAATGCTTCTCTATACAGAGTTCTCAGATCCCTGAACCCACCCTAGCCTCCCTGGGTCCGAATCTTTAAGGCAGAGAGCTTGTTAAAAATGCAGAATCACAGACTCGCTGAAACAGAGTTGGCATTACATTCAAGTCTGAGATGCACTGCTCTGGGCTATCCTTCACCTTACTGTCAGGTTAATTTTCTGAGTACAGCTTTAATCATGTCACACCTGTTAAAAAAGAAACAACAGGCCCCAAATGGAGTCACCTGTGCTAAGCCCCACATCGGCAAACCAAGGCTTAATACTTAACCTAATTGCAGTTACAACCTCTCCCAGGAATGTAGTCTTAACTGGTCAGTATGGAATTTTCTGGTCAGCTCCAATGAGGTAATCTGCCTCCTTTCATCCCCCATAGGCAGGTTACCTAAGCCTGAAACAATCCACGCTTTTCCCCCTTCTGCCTATAAAAGCCTTCCATTTTATACAACTCCGTGGAGCTCCTTTCTACTTGCTAGATGGGATGATACCTGATTCATGAATCATTCAATAAATCATTCAGTGAAACCAATTAGATCTTTAAAATTTACTCAGTTGAATTTTGTTTTTTTTCACACACCCTTACTCAAAATCTTCAGGGTTTCCTCATGGTCCATTAAATAAAGTATATACTTTTTACCATGCCTTTTAAAACCGTCTACAACACCTACTACCTTCCAGATTCCTGACCCCCCAAAACCATCTGTAAAAACCATGAGTCAGTCAAATTGAACTCCATCTTCTTCCTTCACCTGGTCCAGAGTATGGGGAAGAGGTGGAGATCAGCTTTGTTCTGTAAAAGTTTAGTTAGCACTTTCTGTGTGCTCAGCATACAACCTGTACCTTCTTTCTCCTGGGCCTGAAATCACAAAATCCCCACTTTCTTTTTTTTTTTTTTTTAAATTTTATTTAATTTACTTTTTATACAGCAGGTTTTTATTAGTTATCTATTTTATACATATTAATGTATATATGTCAATCCCAATCTCCCAATTCATCCCACCACCACCCGACCCCCTGCCAATTTCCTCCCTTAGTGTCCATACTTTTGTTCTCTACATCTGTGTCTCTATTTCTGCCCTGCAAACTGGTTCATCTGTACCAACCAAATCCCCACTTTCTTGCCTTTGCCTTTTTTTCCTCTGCCTGGTGAGTCCTTCTTTCCCGCCACATCTTTGCCTACTGAAATCCAAGGCCAAAGCCGACTGCCGGCTCTTTCACCAAGCCCCACGTGTTACCTATAAGGCAGAGGTTACCCAGGCACCCAGTGTGGCTCCAGTCCTGTCTGTGTATGTCCTTAGGAAAGGTATTAACCTCTACAAGTCTCAGTTTTCTAATCTAAAAATTAGTGATCCTAAAACCTACTGGCAGGGTTGTTGTAATGAGTAAATAAAATCGGGTCTCTCTTTTTTTTTTTTAACACATTTATTTTATTTATTTATTTTTGGCTGCATTGGGTCTTCATTGCTGCGCGCGGGCTCTCTCTAAGTGCGGCGAGTGGGGGCTATTCTTCCTTGCAGTGCACGGGCTTCTCATTGCAGTGGCTTCTCTTGCTGCGGAGCACGGGCTCTAGGCATGCGGGCTTCAGTAGTTGTAGCACGCGGACTCAGTAGTTGTGGCTCGAGGGCTCTAGAGCGCAGGCTCAGTAGTTGTGGCGTACGGGCTTAGTTGCTCCGTGGCATGTGGGATCTTCCCGGACCATGGCTCGAACCCGTGTTCCCTGCATTGGCAGGCAGATTCTTAACCACTGCGCCACCAGCAAAGCCCAAAATTGGGCTCCTTCCTCTTTGCAAAAAAACTTGGGAAATGAATTAATATAGCAACGTGCCCAGCCCTGTGTCTTCTCCTTCACTCCATTCCCCTCTGTCCCCAATGTGTCATATGCCTCTCTTGGGAGTCCTCCAGCACTTTGGACATCTCCTAGGACAGTTATATCATGTCACCTTATGAAATGCAAATATCACCATCATCTTTGAAATTTAATAAAATTAATTCAAGTTTACTACTTTAATCCTCTAGGAAGTCCAATGCTCTTCTATTTTTGCAATTCTCAGGTTGTATGTTCTGCTTTCCACTGGTTCTGAATTCTCTAATCCTAATTACATCTCACACTTCGTGAATGTTTAGTCATTCTATCCGAAACAGACATGGAAAATCTTCATTTCTTTATTCACCCTTCACACTAACTCCTTCCCCCCTCTTCCCCAAAACTAACCTTTGGCATTTGTGATGAACGTCGGGCTTTACCAAAGGTTTAAGGATGAAGGCAAGGTACATTAAAGCGAAGCAAGCAGTTTATAATGGAATACAAAAGTCTCGTTTACAAGTCCCCTCACTGCCCTGCCTCTGGAATTGCTTGCTGGCCCCCTCCCCATTGCTCCAGCCTCCCCATTTGCTGCTGGGGTTGTCCTCACATCTCCCAGCTGCTTCCTTAGGCCCTTCTCCGGCCCCAGAACCTCTAGTTTGCTTCCTATTGTGCAGAGCAGTTTAGCTTTCCGGTCCAAACTCCAAAGTCTCACTAATGTGCTCTGCTGAAAAAAAACCTTCCTCTCTGACCCTTGAACAGCTTGGAAGACCTGGCAGAAGCTTTAGAATTTGCCTTTTTTTTTCTTCTGTTTTCTTTTTTTTTTTTTTTGTCTCTCTCTACCACTTACTAATCCCTATGAGTGAAAGTAAGTCTACAGCCATTTGTTTTCTCAGTGATGTGAGTAACAACAACTCTCTTAGGGAGGCAAAAGTTGCTATGGTATATTGTTCTGAATAATACATTTATGTAAATTTGTATGGAACTTGTGCCATAGTCATTTCCTCTTAGTAGACGCTAAAGCTCTTGAGGGTGGACAGTGTCTTATTCATTTTGTATCCTTTGCAAAGCTTGGCACCATGCCTGGCAGGGAGTGGGCTCTCAACAATTGTTTAGTTGAATGGACTTAAAGGTTGACTTTCTAACCTCTTGACTCCTCTCAGGGCTATTAAAATGAAAGATTAGATGTGTACACCAAATACCTTAGTCATTGTAGACTGAATATCTTTTTCACCTTCACCAAAATTTAAACAAGTTTCTAGGGAAGAGGTAATATAAAAAAAAAAAAATTAGTATGTAGTGAATACATATAATTACCAGCATTTATGTTCTATTTCCGTTGCCTTTTTAATGTGAGATTAATGTACCTCTGCCCTCAGTATCAACGCCTCTGGACCATATTCAATTGAAATAAGCCACTAAAGCATGCAAAAGTTAATTGAATGCATTTTTAATGGGATAGAGTGGCAAGCAATCACGACAATGAAAGTTTCATTGATATTATCATTTCCAATGTGATGTGAATTTTTAAAATTATTTATTTATTTTCATTGAAGTATAGTTGATTTACAACATTATATTAGTTTCAGGTGTACAACATAGTGATTCAATATTTTATAGATTATACTCCATTTAAAGTTATTACAAAATGATGGGCTACATTTCCCTGTGCTGCACAGTATATCCTTGTTGCTTATTTATACATATACATTTTATTTTATACATAGTAGTTTGTACCCTTTAACCCCCTACCCCTCTTGCCCCTCCCCCCTTCCCTCTCCCCACTGGTAACCACTAGTTTGTTCTCTATATCCATCTGTTTCTGTTTTTTTACATATATTAGTTTGTTTTATTTTTTAGATTCCACATACGAGTGATAACGTAGAGTATTTGTCTTTCTCTGTTTGACTTATTTCACTGAGCGTAATACCCTCTAGGTCCATCCGCATTGTTGCAGATGGCTGAATTTCATTCTTTTTTCTTTTTTTTTTTGGCTGCCTTGGGACTTTATTGCTGCGCATGGGCTTTCTCTAGTTGTGGCGAGCAAGGACTACTCTTTGTTGTGGTGCGTGGGCTTCTCATTATGGTGGCTTCTCTTGTTGCAGAGCACAGGCTCTAAGCATGCAGGCTTCAGTAGTTGCAGCACGTGGCCACAGTAGTTGCGGCACATGGGCCCTCGAGCACATGGGCTTCAGTAGTTGTGGCGCATGGGTTCAGTAGTTGTGGCACATGGGCTTAGTTGCTCCACGGCATGTGGGATCCTCCTGGACCAGGGCTCGAACCCGTGTCCCCTGCATTGGCAGGTGGATTCTTAACCACTGCGCCACCAGGGAAGTCCCTCATTCTTTTTTTTGACTGAGCAATATTCCATTGTATATCTATACTACATCTTCTTTATCCATTCATGTGTTGATGGACACTTAGGTTGCTCCCGTATCTTGGCTAACATGATGTGAATTTTAAATATTATTAATTGCATGTAAAATTCTTTATAAAAGCTACCTGTTAACTATCAGTTATCAGTATGTATTCACAGTACATATTTTTAACTCCTCAGAGAAAGAGAGGAGAAACATAGTTTGATGTTTTGTCAACATAAGTTGAAAAGGTCTATCTACAAGAGTAAATCTTTAAGTCTTTTTGGCAGTTGTTCTATATGTTTAATTAAGGAATAAAACAACAAAAATTTGCTGGGAAGGCACATATACCACATTTTCTTCTTTCTTGGTCTTAACAGTTGGGAGAATTCCCTGGGGTCCAGTGGTTAGGGCTCTGCGCTTCCATTACAGGGGACACGGTTTTGATCCCTGGTCAGAGAACTAAGATCCCACAAGCAGCGCGCTGCAGCCGAAAAAAAACTATTTGGTATGTACTAAATAAGCCATAAGAATTCTCTGATAAATGGAGATTTTTTCTTCTAGAATTAATTCCAATCTTTTCACTGATTTCTTAGGATCTCAGAACATGGTTTTTATTGCCACAGATTTCCTTAAAATAGCTAATTAGTTCCATGGGCTTACAAAGTTTGATTGAGTTTGATAGGTTATATCACTCAAACATTTAGATTTTAATTTAAAAATTCAAAATCCAGATGTGTCTACATGGGTTTCTCTTCTGAATAGGTAGGTGGCTTCAGGGTGCACCTCCAGCTATGACACATAGCAGGAAGAATGGCTAATAGTAACCAAGTGTGTAGAAGATTGTCTTTGAAACATCAGTATTATTACACAGTAAGAACTGTCACTGTACAAAAAGTTAGATTAGTTATCCACCGAGGGGCATGCACAATTTACAAATGGATTGCTGTATTTGCAAAATCAGATCGGTTTTCACAAAGTAGCTTTAATAATCACAGAAATAAAGACAAAACAATGGGGATTATCCTAGAGGTTATCTAATTCCTGGCACGTTGATAGGAATTCAAAGCTTATGAGAGAAAAGAAAGATGAGTGGTAATGTTATAGTCATGCAAGACTTTAATACTAATATTTTGTCACTTCAGTTATTTTTGTCATTGGTAATTATAACCATTAAACAAACATTTATTAAATATTTATTTAAAAAAATATATATGTATATATTTTTTTTAAAAAGTGTTTATCTAGTACCGACTATGAATTGATAGGTTTCTCTTTCCCCTAACAGGGTTTTTTGGTCTGATATCTAGAACCATTTCCTCTGTTGGGGAAATATCTACAAGATTAATTCCTGAGCTGAGATTGTGTAAGTCCCTTATCAAATGCTCTCTTTCGGTACTTTGCAATGATCTTCAGAAGCTTCTGTTTGTAGCTGTTTTTCTGTCCCCCCATGAGTAGAGAGGCTCTAATAGCTTGCTAAATGTAGCTTTTATTTTCAACTATTATTTTCAAACCAATTAAAGGTAGAGAGGCCTTATGTACACACGGGGTAGGCAGCCATCACCGTGGTAAAATTTGAGATTAGAAAGAATAATGGTCGCCATACTATGTTTCAAAGCACCTACTTGTATTTCCACAGGCGAAGCACTAGAATTTGGACATATTAGGAAGGCCACTTTCTTAACAGTGAGGCATCAGTGTTACCTTGTGATGATTCTTGTTTTCAGTTACTGTTAGTCTGCTTTTTAATTATCATAAGTGTATAATTAAGTATGTTTATGATTCATTATAAATGACTTAATTAAGTACATCATTGTTAATTTAGTGTGTATCATTATATCTTTGCATCAGTTTTATTTCAGGCTCGTAATTTTCTAATAAGCCACTGCCAAATGACATGTACTTCTGAAAACACACCAGATTTGCTGTGCAGTAACATTTAATTCATTATATGCACCCAGTGAATCTACACTATTTAAATAACTTTCACAACACTAAGTTAAGTATAATAATTTACTCTGTTATTTTATAATTTATATATTATTGTCTTAGGATATATGTTATATATCTGTCTTTATGCCTCATAAAGTAAGCTAAATGTTTCAAGCTAGATGTTTATTGTAGCTTTTTTATTCTCTCCAATTTTTTATTATCAAACAGTTCTGGGACTTCCCTGATGGTCCAGTGGTATAGAATCCACCTTCTAAGGCAGGGGATGCGGGTTTGATCCCTGGTTGGGGAACTAAGGTCCCACATGCCGTGGGGCAACTAAGCCCCCGTGCCACGACTACTGAGCTCGCGCGCCTGAACAAGAAAGCCCGCATGCCACAAACTACAGAGTCCATGAGCCCTGGAGCCTGAGCACCACAACCTCAGAAGAGAAAACCCACACGCCACAACTAGAGAGAAGCCCATGCTCTGAAACTAAGACCCGACGCAGCCAAATAAGGAAATAAATAATAAAAAAATTTTTTAAATAAAAGTTCTTTTTTCACTGGGAAAAAATTGGTCCAGTGAAGCTGTGCACTCATCCAACAGTGGTGAAAACATTAAAGCACAGACTTTGGGGCCCAACATGCTGTGGATGGGATCCTACCGCTATCACTTCATGTGTGTGGACTCCATCTCTCTAAGACTTAGATCCTTCATACATAAAATAGGAATAATTCTTTGTAGAATAATTGTAAGGCTTACCTAGCCCAAAGCAATCATTCAATGAATAGTAATTATTATTATTATGTATGTAGAATGGGATTAAATGATGGAGTTTGTCTTTCCAGGCCTTGGGAGGCAGATGTGGTCAGAGAATTAAAATCCTGCGAGCAGCGCAGTGGGATAAAGCCAGGCAGACTCTTCTGGAATTGATGGGCAGGATCTGTGTGTTACAGCTTAGTTTCAAGATAAGAAAGTGGGTACCATGTCCCTTTTGCGGACTTGCATTTTGTAGGGACCCAGGAAGCTGAAAGAAATTGCCATGATATCCCAGCAGGAACTTCTGATCTTGCACAGATATGGTAACTCAATTTTCTATTTAGCTTTAAACAAGTTAATCTGTAATTTAACCTTGTGTGGGTGATGGAAACCCCCTTCCCATCGGTTGGATGAGACATTTCAGGATATGCAAAGTGTTCCTTTCAAGCTATATCAGGTGCTCAAAGGGAGAGGTAAGGTGTGTCTTATGCCCACAAATCTGAGCTCTCATAGTTACCTGATGCAACGGCTTACCCAGGGCCTGGTTTTAGAGCAGAATACAAGTTTTTTAGAGCAGAGTACAAGTTCTTTCCACCTTTAGAACAGAATAGAAGTTCTTTTTCTGAAATTGCCAGAAAGCTACTATGGTTCAGGAAACACATTTATGTGGTACCTCAAAGGAACCTAATAGGAGGACCTTACAGGTAAGCTTAACTGGAAACAGGGCCGTGGTAACAATAACCTGGACTTTGTCCTAAGGCTCAGGAACAGGGTCTGAATCTCTCCCTTCCATTTAGTGAGGGGAGAACATAGCCTGGTTAGGGCAATGGTCAAGGGGCAGAAGTTGACCAGGGCTCCATGTAGGGCAGGAGACACGGAGGCTGTAGGAGCAGGAAAATTGAGCTCTCCTTGAAGGAAATTCAAAATCATGCACGATAGCCAAATTCCAAAGAACCAAAAGTATTAGGAGCACCAAATCTGGGGTCTAGTATGAAGGTCAAGTTCAGAAAAAAGGAAGACTATAAGCAAGGTGGAATCAAATGTAGTAGAGGGCTGGATAAAGGGAAAGAAATAAATGTTTTTTCCTGAATTTTTTTCTAGAATATTCATTGACATTGGTAGTTTTCACAGAATGGCTTGCCATAAGGACTGAAAAGGTGTCAGTGGCAAATGAGTGTGTGGGTACTCACAGCTTAGACGGCCTGGGGGAAAGCAGACAGGTACTGGTGAGATCAGTTATTATCTGAGCCCAGGCTGATTTTTAACTTCTTTGGTTCCACCTTTAACCAAGTATGGGGGAACCTGCCCTTTCCCCCCATGCCAACTAAGAGTAGAGCTTTTGCCCTTCTCTCTCGGATGTATAGATATTCGGTGTCTTCACAAGAGCGGAGGGCGGTCCCCTTGGGTAAGCCTGAGAGGGCTCCACTCGCTGGGCAGTACAGAGGGCAGACAGAGACAGTGGCTGGTTTGGTCCCTGTTCCTAGACAAGGGGCTTTTCCAGTGAAGTCAGGGGTTCTGAGTTTTACGACTACTGGGCCTTCAGACAGCACCCCTCTTGGTAGTCCTTCCCGCTCACCCTGCTTCTCTTGAGCAATGGCCTAAAGCCTTTTAGACTGCTTCTCCAGGATCAACCCACAGGCTCCCAAGGGGCCCTCTGTAAGCCCCTCTCGTTGGAAAATCCCTCCTCTCCTACTTCCCTTTTCCCTCAGAAGCGTTATCTCCCTTCATGACGCCTTCTTCTCCTGTGGTGTTTTCACAATAGACCTTGACAAGTTAGAAAGTAATTTGTTAATTAAAACCTGAAAATTTTGCTCTCCTTGAGAGCAGGGAGAGCTTAACTCCAAATCCTCCCTGGAAGTGAGGTGAAATGTTTGCATTCCATCTTTCCAGTGCAGACAAGCAGGGGAAAACAAAGCATTCATAGAAAACAGCCTGAAATGTCACAAGCTACTGCAAACAATTCACATGAAAGAGGATCAAAGGCCATTAAAGGAGAACCAGACATCCTCAAACTAGGAACAAAGCCAACTTGGGACTCAGAGGTGTTGGGTGAGGGTGGGGAGGTGCATAGATATAATGTACAGCACAGGGGACAGAAAAGGAATCGTTAGGTAGTATACACATGTCTCCTCCACTGGACTATAAAGTCCTCAGTGGCAATGATCGTGTTATTCACCTTTCTGTTCTCAGCATCTAGTAGAATTATTAACACTTAGTAGGTGCTCAATAAATATTTGCTTGAAATGAACTAAACTTAGCAAACTATTTTCATGACAGATATTTGTAGGTATGAGCAAAGCCCCCAGGATGTTTTAAAAGTTCCACACATCTCAACCTACTCAAACCTTTAGAGGGTTAGAGATATATTGGAACATTAAATGAATGCATATCAATGAAGGTCCGAGAAAAATGAAGAGAAAGACAACTATAAAGGAAACAGGCAGAAAAGTACCTGGATGTAAAATATAAACTAAGTGGTAGTTCTCTTATTCCAAAGCTCATCACATCAAATAATTTCTTTAAAATAACTCTAGTTAATTGAATTAGAGCAGACATAGAAACATTGAATATTAGTCTTATTTCCAAATAAACCACCTTTTTCTCAAAATGATGAAGGTAACAGGGCAGATATTACAAAATGGAAAACGTCAAGTAGATTCTGGTGTCTGGTAGATTCTCTGTAGAGAATCAGGCATCACTCTCCACTAAGGTTCAGCCTGGTCAACACAAGGATTTGTATTGTGGGAATATTGTTGTTATTTTTTAAATTTATTGCCATTAAGACCCTTAACATTAGTCCTACCCACTTAACAAATTTTCAAATGTATGATATATTATTGTTATGTGTGCAAACTTTGTTGCAGAGCAGAACACTGAAACTTATTCCTCTTGTGTAACTCTCTTTCATTTTTGTCTCCTTTTTCTCACTGTCTTTCACTTACTTTTGCCTTCAACATCACCTCTAGTTCCATTCTCCATTTTCCCGGCTCCAAAGACGTAATTGGACGTGTCCTTGCTTTAATCTTGTTAACTTTCACGTGTCTTTTTCTATCTATCAAATTATTGATCATCATCCTGCAGTTCTCTCCTAAAGGAAGGGTCAACAGCAAAAAATTACATTGAACTTACTTCTCACCACTCCAGGTCTATGTAGGGAAAATTTCCATATATTCTAGGAGTATTCTGTTTCTCTCTCTTAGACCATGTACCACACTGTATTATAATTACTTGTTTACTCATAGTGAATGTCACCCTCACTGGCCTCTTACCTCTTTAAAGGCAAGAAATGCTTTCTTGAACACCTCCAACTGAGCACAGTGCCTGACATATAGTATTTATTTAATTAATTGATGAATGAAGGTGGGGGGAGAGAGAGAAGAAAGAAGCAAAGGGAAAAAAGGAAGGAAGGAGGAGGAAAAAAGTTAATTTGTTAGTTGGAGAATTCTAGTCATGAAAGAGAAGAATATATATTAAATTTGTGGAAACCAATCATTCATATGCACTCTCACAACAAAATCCCTGTAACTACTCCTCAGCCTGGTCACTTGAAATGACCTGGCTAATTGGGGAGCATATCTTGAGTTGGGGACAATGGGGCAGTTTAAGCAGCTATTTGTTTTTTTAAAGTTTCCAAATTCTACAAATACAACCATCAACCACAAACATTAGGCCAAACTAACCAAACGAAAGCAGATTTCATTTTGGTTATCAGGCAATTTCAGGGAAACTTTTGGTTTTGATTCCTTAGCTGAATTTCTCTATTTTTTATATTTCTTTTTGTACATGTAATGATTATCTTAATGACTGCTTTCTAGTAAATAATCCTTTGAAAAGTATTCTCTTTGAGTGAATAAACTGGTTTATTGAGTTACTTTGGGAAAATAGTTTTCTATTCTTAAATCAAAGTATTGATCCAGGAAACATGAGCATTGTGAATCCTGGGATCACTGAGACTGAATCTCAGTGAGCTTACCGACTTCTTGTGGGATTGACCTTTATGAGTTTCTTTATTATATGCTACAGAAAGTAGCATACAGTTAATTTTATAGTTCTTAGCTCAAATAAACTTATTTTGGTAAAATTAGCTTTGCTACTATCCAAACAGTACATTTTCACAATGACAAAAAAAATTTTTAAGACACCATAAATCTCTTTTAAAATAATCCAAGAAAGTAGTTAAACTTATCTTCTATCTTGAAACTTATGTCCTGTCTTTAAAATAGTTACAAAAGGCACATTAAAAAAGATTTATGTCAAAAAAAAAAGATTTATGTCAAGTTAAAAATCTTAATGCAATGGATAAATTTTTGAGGAAAAAAAAGAGTTATTCAACATGAAAAAGAAAACCTGAATAGGCCAATAAGCTAGGCAGAAGCTAATAAAATTGTCAAAGAAACACCACCCAAAAATATCAAGTGGTTTTATAGGTGAATCATTCCCCTGGTAAATAGAAAAAGATTATCTAGTAAATTTGGAGACCTAAACATAATCTTGATAGGAAAGTGGCAACAGTACAATGCCAACAACAGACAGATGTTAGATTGATTGAGTAACAGAGAAATCCAAACTAAAGTAAAGTCCCTGGGAATTCCCTGGCAGTCCAGTGGTTAGGACTCTGGACTTCCACCACAGGGGTTTCAGGTTCGCTCCCTGGTTGGGGAACTAACATCCCACAAGCCACACGGTGCGGCCAAAAAAGAAAAAAAAGATAAGTAAAGCCCCTGGTTAGTTGTTTTCATTTTTTGTCATTTATAATATGTATGGTTTAAAAAGGCAAATCATTTTACATGGCTTATTCATTATAATGAAAAACAGTGGATCCTTCCATCAAAAGGTGGGATATAATTTTCATTTTATTAAATCTGCACTGGCCATCATGACTCACCTATAATCAATAGAATGCATTAAAAAGCTGTTGCATAATTTCTGCCTTGATCTCTTGGAATGCTTGTTCTTTAAATGCTCCCTCCAAAAACCCAACCACTATGCTGTAAGAAGTCCAAGCAGATGGAGATGCCATGAGATGCTCCAGGAGACAGCCCCAAATGAGTTCCCAAATGAGTCAGCATTAATTGCTACCCACATGAGTGAGTCATCTTGGACATCCAGCGCAGTGAAGCCTTCAGATGACCGCACGTAGAAGATACCACAAAAGATATCTGCTTAGCTGAGCCCTTCCCACATCCCTGACCCACAAAATCATGTTTTCTGCTGTTCAGTTTAGGGATAACATGTTATGCAGCAATAGTTAAGCAAACCACCTGCCAATTCTCAATTCTAAGAAGCACCCCTACCCCAAGTTCCTACATGGACCAGTGGAACTACTACAGAAGTCACCAAATGCAGAGACTTAATGATTAGAGGTTAAAGGCTACAAGTGATTTCATGATACCAGCCTGATGGCCCAAAAGGCCAGACTAACTCTGAGGGTACCTCAACATAGACTAAGGGACCAGGCCACAGCAGCCACTTTGCAGTAGAACCAGAGGACAGCACAAGGACTCCTGCCTGTAGATTTGAGGCCCCTTCTCTCTCACAGTCAAATCATGTAAACTGATCTCCATCTTCTGTCCTCATATTCCCCCATGACATCTGGGAAGAAAACAGAGAAAAGAGGAAGAAATATGAAAGGCTGAGCATTTAAGTGAACGAGACTGAATTACTTAAATGATTACATTTTAACAGGAAGATTCTGAGATATGATAACTGACAAAATTAAGTTCAACCCCATGCTGATACTAATGAAGATTGTAAGTATTAGAGAAAATTTAAAAACCACATATAGTGTTTAAAATGTTTGATCCCACTATACGTATATAATCATTAAAGAAAAGAAAAAAGATATGTAGATTTTAAGCACTACATGCTTAGTGACTATAACACTTGTTGAATATACCCAAAGCACTAGACACATCAGTTTTTCTTTGTCCAAAGGGTTTACAGTATAGTAACAACTTAAAGACTAGGAGGAAATGGATATTATAGCTGGTAATCATATGTTGTAAATAATTATTTATATCTTAATAAAGGTTACCAGCCCTGGCCATTTGAATTATTTGAACAAAGAACAAGAACAAATATAAACAAACAGATTTTTAATGATCATGTTTGTCCCTAATAATAGCTGCCAGTAGTTAAACACCAGTTAGATAACAACCTTTTATATTCATTCTTTCTTGTTCTTATACTGGCCAAATAAAGCATCCCATTTTACAGAAGACACTGAGACTGAGAGATGTTAAACTGCCTTAGATTACACAGCTAATTAATTGCCAGAATCAGGCCTCAAACCTATTTCACCTCAAACTAGGATTATCTGTTTTCGTTACAACTTGATTCCTTCCTATTGCTGTAGCCATTAAGACTTATATTCGTTTTCACTTTATTCATTTTTAGTTTTTAAGATTGCACAGAGATAACCTCTAAGCATCCTTGGAAAATGAAATATTGACAACAGCGAAGTATGACACAGGATTAAAATGAAAATACTTCACAAAGCAGAAAACCTCTAGCTCTTAAGCACCATGAAAGGTTATGGAACCCATAACACTGTAAAATGTTTTCACGGCAGGGCGATGGGAGTTAACAGACACTAATAAAGATTGTAGATGTAGAATTAAAGACAGGTTGCTTTATTTTTGTTAAATTACTGCTTTAAAAAGTTGCAGTTTTTGTAGGTGACCCTGCCCAAATGCAAAATTTTTGCTTCAGAAAACACTACTAATAAAAAAGAAAAGAAAAGAAAACACTACTAATGACAAGCAACATGCATTTAGTATTTTTACAACTACCTCTGCATGCTTCAGTATTTTAAAGAATAGGGAAACCATTCGGACTCTTCCCATTTTAAAAATTTAAAATATTGAAAGCATGCTAAATTGAGAAAATGTTTACAAAGGAAACTTAAGGGGAAAACTTCCTTGCATAGAGTAAATAATAAATGTTTGTTGGTTTGATTTTTATTTGGAGAAAAGTGCTTTTTCATTTTTGGTTAGTCTTTCCTGAGAACTTTATTTATACAAAGAATTGATTTATTTTTGCTGTGCCAACAATTTTGTATGGATTTCTATCCCTTTGCTCCTGATGAACTTCATGCTCATATGACATCTTACATTTATCTGGCATTTTCTATTCCATTATTAAACCCCAACTGCAACATCTAAAAAAATAATCATTTTATGATTCTCTCCTAGTTAGGGAATGAAAATAGATCCCATTGGTAAGACAGTGTAAGATTGCCTCATGTGGTTTCTGGAGGATACAGTTGTGGTTTTTCAAGTTAACCTGATTATATATCATTTATATTGATGACTCCGAAAGAGGAAAATAAATAAGTAAGGTTCATATTAAGTTTGAAAAAAAAAGGACAACTCTTTTACAAGTACAATCTATAGTTGAGTGAAAAAGACCTGCTACAAAAGATATAACAAAGAAGTAGGCATACAATATCAAATACAGGGATGGAATATATATATGTGTGTACATATATATATATAATGCAGGAATAATATATAGTAATATATAATGCATCCATTGATTTTTTTAAATTATATGTTTGTAATGTATATATATAACATATTATATATAAAATATAATGTGTGTATATATACATATATATACATGTATAAAATACATCCTTTTACTTAATATTGTATGCCTATCTTTTTGTGTGGCTTTTAAATAAATGATGTCAAGAAAAAAATATTCGTCCAAATGTTAATAAAAGTTGCCTGTGGATGGCAGAATTCAAGGTAATTTTTTTTCTTTGTTCTTTTCTGAGTTATTTTGTTTTTACAGAGAGTGTGTATATTTTTATAAAAATAATAGATTTTTCAAAAATAAAAAAACAGGAATTTTGATTACAGGTAAGAAACTATATTCCATTCCAAACTCTACATCAATCAAACAAGAAGCACACATTGAATATCCCATGTGTCCAACCCATAGATACCGTGTTATTTTTTTGCAACTCCAAGTCTTTCTCCACGAGTTCCACAGCTAATTCAACAGCCACTTCTCTTAGCAATTCGCCATCATCACATCTTCCCACAGTATCATTCTTGGTTTCCACAGAAACGCAAACCATCTTTCTGTTTTCTTAATTTGTTTATGTAATGTTTAATCCAATTATGACAATTACAATATCAAGTGCAACAGGTTGGTAAGCACTCACTAAGTCACTTACTAGGAGCAGAAGTGTGTGAGTGGTTGAGATCGGGTTCCCCAGGAAACACACTGAAATGAAGATTTGCGTACAGGAAGTTCCTTGATAACTCTTGTCAGGAATAGCACCCGTGTGAAGTGAAGAAAGCCCATCATTGGGCAGAGGGACAACTGCAATGAGGTAACAACAGAGGCCCCCTCCAATCCCTGGAAGAGATCTGGAACTGAGATGGCTCTTCAGCGTTGTTCCTAAACAGTTCAAGGACCTCTAGTCTCCTTTATCCACTGGCCAGTCACTGGATGTGGGCTGCCCTTGGGGCAGGGGTGTAACCTGGGTGAGGCAAGTTCCTTCTCCCAAGGGCAATTCCTGGCAAGGGATTCCACTGTGGGCCCCTGACAGTTCAACGTTCTCAACAGCTGGGAAAATGGGTGAGGTGGGCAGTGATCTGGGTAGTTCACAGCAACCACAGGGTCCACACTCACACCACTCAGATCCACTTGCTTCATATAATATAGTACCTGATATGGGAACAACTCCCCCAGGACTCTGATGGGTCTCATTTCCTGGGAAATTTCACCAAAAGAATGTGAGTGAACTATATCTGCCACAATAGCAGCTCATTTCAAGGCCGCATCTGACACTTACTGTCCCTTCTCTACTTCAATAGAATGAGAAGCCAAGAAGAGTAATGAGAAGCAGAATGTCTCCTCACCCTCAGCTAACACCTCTGTGGCTCTAGGTGGCTTACCTTGTGGGGTGACACAGTCCCTCATCCCTGATGGTCTGAGTGCCTTTGTCACCATGCCCTTCTCAATCTGTGGCAGTTATACTTGTCCATTTACCATCAAAACTAAACAGAGGAGACCAATACACCCCAGTGGATCTTCTGGGTGTGAAACATATTCCTTCTTGCCTCAGTTGTGTAAAGTAAGTACTATTACCTCCTGATGAGTAGGTTCAATACCCTCCAGTACGTTGATTCTTTTGTTCCCTACTGACCTATTGGCACAAGGAGCCCCAAGTGACAGAACATCATTCGTGGCATAAAGTTTAATGGGACTAATAATAACTAACTAATAATAAGCCTCCTAGTGGAAGCAATCCTGTGTGAGAACCAGGACCTTTGGATGCTCAAAACCTAGGGTTGAAAACCATAATTCAAAAAGACACATGCACCCCAATGTTCATTGCAGCACTATTTACAATAGCCAGGTCATGGAAGCAACCTAAATGCCCATCGACAGACGAATGGGTAAACAAAATGTGGTACATGTATACAATGGAATATTATTCAGCCATAAAAAGGAACGAAATTGAGTCATTTGTTGAGATATGGACGGAACTAGAGACTGTCACACAGAGTGAAGTAAGTCAGAAAGAGAAAAACAAATATCATATATTAACACATATACGTGGAACCTAGAAAAATGGTACAGATGAACCGGTTTGCAGGGCAGAAATAGAGACACAGATGTAGAGAACAAACGTATGGACACCAAGGGGGGAAAGCGGCGGGGGGGTGGTGGTGGTGGTGTGATGAATTGGGAGATTGGGATTGACATGTATATACTAATATGTATATAATAGATAACTAATAAGAACCTGCTGTATAAAAAATAAATCAAATCAAAAAATAAAAACAACCTAGGTTTGAGGGGATGGGAAACTCCCCCAAGTGGGTCACGGAGGGCAAAGGTAAATGGGGCCAGTTTTACTTCCATCCCTTGGTTCTCTGTCCCATATTGTCTACGTATTGGAGGCAGAGTAACATACAGGATCGTTAATTTAGGGTGCTACTGCATCCTGGAGTATGGGGTCCCATTTTCACAGAATATCATCTCCACCCTGACACATCAGCTGCACCTTCAAAAGACCATTCTATACTCTCTGAAGTCAGCAGCTTCTGGATGATGTGGAATGTGAGTTTAGTGGGTTATGGTTATGTGTCCACTAATGCACTTCTATTGCCGTAAGGAGGGTCTCTTTGTCTGAAGTCATGTTATGCAGATTACAAGTTGGTGATAAAAACAGTCTTAAACACTTAAATGGCTAAAGCCCTGTGAACAGGAAAGCAAACTTATGCCCAGGATACATTTGATTCCTATAAAGATAAATCAACTTGTCAGCAAACGCATGACTGGTCTCCTCGAGGGATGATGTTACATCAGCAGTTGAACTTGGTGTTGAGCTGACACCAAGGTGAGCTGAGCTGAACTCAACTGTTGCTGGCAGGTTGGACATTTGGCCTTGGTAAGTGGAAGCTGTGATGTGGGGCTCATATATACTTTCCATTGCTGCCACAATAGCTACTCAGTCCCTGAGCCAATGTGCCAACACTGGGGTGGCTGCTTGCACAGGCTGCCTGACATCATCTGGCCAGGTTGTTTTGTCTACTTATGCCTCCTCCGTAATGGATGCTTTCTGGTGGGTGTGAACACGTGATGCAAAGATAGTCACACTTCATGCCCCTTCCCATAGGTTCAACCGCATGATTTCCTCCCAGACTTCCTCTTCCTTAATTTTCCAAACTGCCTCCTTCCAAGTCCCTGCCCTACCAGCCCAATCATTTGTCACTGTCCATGGGTTTACTGTGTATTCTTACCTTGGGCCACCTCTCTGACATTAAGTGAATGACCAGGTGCACCAGCAGAAACTCTCTCCAATGGATTTCCCCTCACTAACGTCTTTCAGGGCCACCCCTGAGTTGGACTTAAAGCAAATTTTAACAATTATGTTCGGCAAAAGTGAATAAAAAGGCAAGCCACAGACTCTAGAAAATACTTGCAAATCATGCATCTGACAAAGAGCTTGTACCAAAAATGTATAAAGGATTTTCAAAGCTCAATGATAAAAAAAAACAAATAATCCAATAAAAAATAGGAAAAGTTTTGAATAGATATTTTACCAAAGAAGATATTCGGTTGGCAAATATGCGCATGAAAAGGTGCTCAACATCATCAGTCTCTGGGGGAATGGAAATTAAAATCACAGTGACATACCACTGCACACCCATTAGAATGGTTTGTGAAGATGTAGAGAAACTAAAATTCTATACATTGGTGGTGGGAATGCAAAATGGTACAGCCATTTTGGAAATCAGTTTGGTAGTTTCTTTTAAAGTTGAACATTTAGTTACCATATGACCCAACAATCCCTCTCCTAGATATTTACCCAAGGGAAAAAAAATGAAGGCTTAAGTGTGCAGAAAAACCTGTACACACATATTTATAGTGTCTTTATTAATAGTCACCCAAAATTTAGAAGCAACCCAAATATCCTTCAACTAGTGAATGGATGAACAAATTATAATCATCCATACAATAGAATACCATTTAACAATAAAAAAATGAACCACTATACAAGGAAGATCATGGAGGAATCTCGAATGCATTATGCTATGTGAAAAAAATTCAGATTCAAAATGCTGATTACCGTGTAATTCTATTTACATGACATCCTGGAAAAGGCAAAAGTACAGAAACAGAAAATAAATCGGTGGTTGCCAGGGGCTGAGGGTAGAGGGCAGAGTAGTACAAAGGGGAAGCCCAGAGGAATTTTAGGGGAGAGTCACAGAATGTTTCTGCATCATGACTTTGGTGGTGGTTACATGACCATTATGCATTTGTCAAAACTCACAGAACTGTATACCAGAAACGACGAATTTTACTGCATTTAATTTATTTTAAAAACTTCATTAGAGGTTTCCAGTTTAAAACAGTTGATATTTGCTAGCAGTAACTAACTATTTGATCTTACCTGAAGACCAGTATCTTTAAATTTGTAGCTATATAATATAGCCCAGCTGTTTTAAAATAGCTTTCTCATAATGTCACTTTTTAAAACTGATATCTCTAGAAACATATAGGAAAGAAATTAGAATTGGTCTCAAAGGGCCTGTTAAATCTTTTTTTTTTCCCCTTTGTACCTGAAAGTATAAATTTAAGTAACGGATATAGAGAAAAATCCCTTTCATTTGTGAAACTGTCAAGCCCTCCAGCACCAAGGCAACCCAGTACCTGGCTGGGGGGTGGAGAATGTCCCCACTTCGTGCAAGACTTTCTGGTTTTTAAAGTGTGTGTATGTTTGGAGGGACTTTAAGCAGATACAGTGCTTCTTATAAGCACAGATGTTCAGGACTGCCCCCCCCATAAAAGATTGTATGTCAATTGTATCTCAGTGTTAAAAATGTAAACAAATATACATGTTAATGCCAGGTAGTGAAAAGTGTTATAAAGAAAAATAATTCAGATAAGGGGATAGAGCATGGTAGTGGGGCTATTTTAGGTCAGGTGTTGAGAGAAGGTCTCTCTCTCAGTACGTGATATGTGTACAGGGACCTGAGGTGTGAGAGAACAAGCCATGCAAAGGTTTGTGGGAAGAGTATTTCAGGTGGCAGGAGCAAAGGCCCTAGGGCAGGAAAGAGCTTCAAGGCCTAGGAAAGGTGGTGGAGAAAAACATGCTGAAGACGATTGTTAAGCCAGTGCCTACCTCATGTGCCCCTCCCTTTTACACCTTTGGAAGACAGGCCATCTGTGGGTCTCTGATCTCCTCTGGTAGGTGTCCTGTAGGGACATGTGAGGTATTGCTGTGGCAAATTTAAAGTTTTAGAGATAGAGAAACTTGAGATTAATGGCATGTTATATATGTAAGTGTACAAAGTGCTACTATTCAAATACAGCTCCACAAACCCTCTTCTTTTTTAAAAAAAGAAAAGTAATGCAATGCCTATAACTGTGTGTATATTAATATCCCATTAAAGCCTGGAGTAAAATGAATAAATATTGACATTAAACAGCATACATAAAGACTATAAATAGTCTCATGTGAGTTGAGATTTTGTCTCCAAATGAAACAGGGCAGGTTTTGCTGACAAAGTGTTACAAAAAAACCGTTTGGATTTTCAGTGCTCTTTGAATTTTGGAATTCCAGGTAAAGGATTTTGAACCTATAATATTACTTTCCTTTTATGGGTCATTTGTCAGATCAGCACTCTGGGTAGTAACCTGTAGCAGACAAAATAAAAACCAAAACTGAAAAATCTGTCTAATTCTGCCCTAGCTGCTGTTTTTGAAATATTTCCTATTTGCTAAAGATAAACTCTTGTTAAGATATTCTATTTGGGATATCTTGCGAATCACTTCTCAGATAGGTGCAGAATAGTGCAACCACATGATTTTCATAAAGGAGGAAATTGGGGGTCGCAGCAGTGAGCCCCTGTGGTCTGTCCAGAGCCTAAACAGCTTTATAGAGCTGATGCTCTATATTTACAGCACTAAGTTCCTAGTGATCAGAACCACCTTGTACAAAGAGAAAAACTTTGCCAGCTTTTCCCCCTATTCAACAATTTTGTTTCTCAGGTAAACACGGCTTGGAGCAAGAGTGGGAGTTAGGTCTCAGTGGTCGGTGTCTGATGAGAGTTCTCAGATGGGTTGGATGTTCATAGCCCTTCAGAGCACAAAGAAATATTGAATTAATCCTCAGTAACGTCTGACCTCAAAACGGTACGACGGATACAATAATAACCTGAACAATGTTCCCCTTTCACGCAATGTTTATTAACCATGTAGTGCCAGAAGCTTTGAAACAAACCAAACTACAGCCGGTTTCTAAGTTCTCCTGGTCTGAATGGGCGGCGTGCTGTTCCCCCCTTGTCTCCGCTCCTGGGGGTCCCAGCTCTTCCCGCAGGGCGCCAAGGGCGGCTCGGCCCTCCGCCGCGGGACCCCGGCCACCAGGGGGCGCTGCAGCCCCCTCTCCAGGGAGCGGCCGAGCCAGCCCGGTGGGTGTTTCTCTCTCCCTCTCGCGCTCTCTCCTCCTGGCCTCACATCCGGGTCTGGAGCGCGGCAGCCGCTGTCAGTGTTGGTGCGGTCGCGTCGGGGGCCGGGCCGGGGCGCAGTAAATGGCGGCGGAGGGAGGCGGAGCGGCCGCAGCGATCAGCCCAGAGCCCCCGAAACTTTAGGCTAGGAGCCCCACAACTTTTCCGGGAACTGCTGCCTCTCCGGGGGCGTGGACGGAAGGGGGCAGGCGAGGCGGGAAGTCTGGGGGGAAGCGGCGGGGAGCCGGGGAGACTCGAACCCGCGGCGGGGGCGGTGGCGGAGTCCGCCCGGGCCTCGCGCCGCCGCGGCCCCCGCCTCCTTCCCCGCGCCCTCCCCGCGGCCGCCGAGGCGGAGCCTCTTAGGCGGCGGCGCGCCGAGCCCAGCCGGGCCCCCTCCCCGCGACCTCCGGGCCCTGTGGCTCGGACGCCCCCGGCGCGCGCGCGAGGCCGGGGCTCCCCGCCGCTTCGGGGGGCGAGGAGGAGGCGGCCGGGCGGCGCGCAGTCCCCGCCGTCCCGGGGTCGCGGGGCCGGGCCCCGGGTGTTGCATGCGGGGCGGGGTGGCTGTGAGCGGAGGCGAAGATGGAAGGTTTAACGCTGAGCGATGCGGAGCAGAAATACTACTCGGATCTCTTCTCCTACTGCGACAGCGAGAGCACCAAGAAGGTGGCGGCCCACGGGCGGGTGCTGGAGCTGTTCCGGGCCGCACAGCTGCCCAGCGACGTGGTCCACCAGGTAACGCCGCCGCCGTCCCCATCCGCCGCGTCCGGGGGGTCGGCCGGCCGCCGAGGGGTCGCTTCCCGGCGGCTCGGGCCTCCAGCCGCCAGCCTCCTCGAGGTGGGAGTGGGCGCCGTTTCCAGAAGGGCCGGCGGTGGGCAGGTTTCCCTGGGTTTCTCCGCTGCGGGCTGGGGCCGCAGGTGCCGGAAGGCCCGGACTCGCGAGGGGAAGGGGGTCGCTCTTCGAGGACAAAAGTCATGCAGAGATACGATGGGGGTGGGGTGGGAGGGGTCTGTGTATTATCTCTGGAGAGCGTTAAGTCCTGTATCTCTCGGCTGCCCCTCAGAATCTGTGTTTTTCAACACTGGAAGAGCAACTTCAGATGAAAGATCTTGGATTGTTAACCATGTCTTTGAATCCTAGATCCTGGTTATCTACTTTTTTACATTTTAAGGAAGCTCAATTCTTAGGGAGATTAAAACATTTGAACTTTTAGCTCGTAGTTTGCAAGTAGCTATGAAAAGAACTTTAACTATAGGATGCGTGGCTGATGTAAACTGGATAATTTTTCGATTGGCATTCGATAGCACTTGGTGGAATTTGTGGATTGGGTTGGGAGATAAGTATTGAGCAACTGGAAGTCAAAGGTGCATATTTGCCTCAATCTGTAGCCCTAGAGGAGCAAGCAGAGTAAGTTTTAAGCTTTCTTCATCACGTCTGCTTTTAAAATAGAAGGCTTCCTGGAAGTTCTTCTCTAATGTATGTTGTGAGCATTGATGTTACTCTGTGTTTAATAATTCATAGCCGCTAGTGAGAGTCTGTCTAAACAGCATATCAGGAACAGGTTTTAAGCTTCATCTTTATGATGATCCAAGCCAGTTATCCAGATCTCCAGAACTTAGAGCCGCGTGCATAGATAGGTATGATGTAGTGCACTGCGGAGAGCCCTGAATAAGGACTTTTCACACCTGGGTCCTTGACCGCACTCTGTTAACCCCTAGTGTGGCTTTGGGCCAAGCGCTCTCAGCTCTTCAAGCGTAAGTGTGCTTCTAACAGAAATTCTGGGAAATATAAAAATGTCCCCAAGGCCTCTGTTTTAGAGGTTACCTGTGCACTAGCTATGACTAAATTGAATGAGTTCTGTCTTTTCGCATAATCTTGTTTGTTTTACGTTGCTTTTTAAAAATTTTGGGAGGAAAAGTTCGGTGTCTTACATACTAACAGCTAGGAGTCTCATATTTATTCTGCTGAAAACAGACAAAGTAAGTATTTTACGCTCTGCTGGCCACATACAGTCTCTTTATGTATATTCTTTGTTTTCATTCTTACAGACCTTTAAAAAATGTAAAAATCATTCTTAGCTCAGGGGCGTACAAAACGGGGTCCGCGGCTGTGCGGGTACTCGACGCTCCCCACGTGGCTTTGGAGTTAGACTTACAGGAGTAGGTCTGGTCAGAACATGCTCACTAATGATTTTGCTCTTTTTGTAGAAATACTTTAAAGTCATTAAAAAACTAAAATTAAGGGGAAACCTCCCATGTTCTATTTGGCTTATTATGTCTGGGGTGGGAGGAGCTGAAATAAACTGACTTTCATATTTTTAACAGTGCATGTTGTAAAAAAAAAAAGAGTGCATGAAGACTTTAAGACTTTATGTTATTCAGGATGCAAATTAGCATTAATTAACCTTTGCTTAAAATATGTTTAATCCAATCCAAGTTATTTTTATGTTGTGCTCAATTTTATTAACACTCAAAAATAAATTTCTGTTGCCTTTTTGTATAAAGAGAGAACTTAAATAGCGTAAATAGTCAGGATTCAGTTACACGCTGGAAACTAGGAACTCCCTGAAGCAGAAGCAGAATTCTTATAGCTTTCTGGGTATTTTGCAGGCAGTTTACTTAAAAATTGGCCTAACACATAAAATGTGGAACAAAAGAGGAATATGGACAATTCCCTTATGGAAGTTCAGCATTGTCTGAAAAAGCAGCCCTCCCTTGCTTCCTAAGTGGGAAACATTTGGGGCAACTCACGTGTAATGTTTAGTTTTTACTTAGCACTGGGCTAGGCATTGCAGGGCATCAAAACAGGAGTAAGAAGTTCTCAAGGACCTTGTAAACTACAGGAATACACATGTGTAACATAAAGCAATGTGAATGCCCTAAGAGAGGATAAAGGCAGGAATGACCAGGAATGGCCTCTTGACTTAATTCAGGTGGACCTTAAATTAGTGTGGAGGGATGAAGAGGAATTCCAGGCAGAGAAAAAACACGACCAAAGGTGGAAAGTGTGGGAAGGAGCCTTTGCAAGGACTAGCAGATAGACAGGTTTTGCTGAAGCTAGAGTATGTTTTGGGGATACTGGAACGTAGAGTCAGAAAGAGACCACGGTAGGAAAGATTCTAAAGACCAGGCAGATTTCATATTTCAGTAGGCAATGGAGACTCAATGATAGTTTTTGACTTTGAGTGAAGGAGAGAGTAGAGGGTGGGGAAGGAGGCTCGAGCAGTGGTCCGGAATGGATGCTAGGTACTGGGCACCCCAACCAGGGTGACAGCAGTAGAACAGAAAGGAGGGGCTGGAGGAACAGGTCTGTGTTATTGAAGGGCTGCTGGGTAGCCACAATGTGAGGTGCTTTGTGGGATAATGTTTCATTGAGACCAGATTATCAAGGCTGGGTGAAGAGCTTTGAACTAATTGTGAAGGTGGCAGGGAGTTGTAGATTTAAGAGAACTGACTCGTAAAAGCAGTGCTTTAGGAGGCATTTAGAAGACCAGAGCATCTGGAAGTAGAGGAAAGAAACTGGAGACGAATTTGGGAACTGATTCTCACGCACATACCGGGCTGTGGGACTCAAATGTGGGAGTGGGGGAGACTACGGGGAGGGTGATTTTGCCCCCTCAGGAGGCATTTGGAGACATTTTTGGTTGTCATAACTCAGGGAGAGGGAGCAGTTCTACTGGCATCTAGAGGTAGAGGCAGGAGCGCTACTAAAACAGCCTGCAATGCACAGAACAGCCCCTACAGCAAAGAATCACCTGTCCCAAAACGTCAGCAGTGCCGAGATTCAGAAAACCTGATCTGGACTCTGGTGGTGACAGTGGGACAGAAAATGAGGCTGAAGGTAAAGTAGAGATTATGAAGGTAGACCTGATGGGCTTGGGTTGCCTGGTGATATTTTGATGAGAGAAGAGTAGGGCAAGTGTTACTCTCTGTTGGACGCCACTCACAATTAGAAAAGGGGCAGGAAGAGGGCCTGATTTTTAAAAAGATGATAATGAGTTTGATTTCAGGCATTTTGAGACGGCAATGCAAATCTCCAGGGGCTAGTTGGAAATGTGTGATTTGTCCACCCTGAGTGCCGGTTATTACAGTGAAATTCACATGTTTGGGGTCTCTCCTTTTTCTCACCTGAGTATCTTGGAGGTAGAGGCCAGACGGCTTCTCACACTGTAGGCATGCATTTACACATCAGGGCTTTGATTGATGTGGTAGTTTTCAGCATTTGTTAATCAAAGTCATGAGAAGGCTGAGTCATCTGGGGGAATGAGTATAGAGGACAAAGAACAGAGGGCCCAGAACTGAAGGAGGAAGGAGCTGGCATTTATTGAGTGCCTGTTATATTCTTTTACTGGGCAGATCATTTTCATGCAGGAACTCATTTGATCCTTGTAAGAACCCTGGGAAGTGAGTATTATTCTTGTTTATTAACTAGGAACTTGATAGGCAGAGAAGTTAAATAACTAGTTAGTTGTATACACTGATGTGTATAAAATTGATGATTAATAAGAACCTACTGTATAAAAAAGTAAATAAAATAAAATTCAGAAATTCAAAACAAAACAAAACAAACAAACAAAAATAACTAGTTAGTGAATAGAGTACCTCTCCCTTACCATTATTTCTTGCCACCTCTCAGCTCTTTCCTACTTTTCACTGTTCATGTGATTGGTTTGCCCATAGTTCTTATGAAGAGTAGAGACTTAAAATTATTTGATTTTGAGTTATGTGGATTTCCTCCTTTGCAAAATAAATAATTTTATGTATGATGATGTCTGGAAACACAGCCACTTAAGAGAAATAGGAAGATTCTTGTAGTTGGTATCCTGAGTTTTACATTGCTACAACTGTCAAACATCTTGAGAAACGTTCATTACACTTGTTTTGGAATACCAGAGTAAAAGCTGTTCTGAGTTTAAGAGTTTATTTTGGGGAGACAGTGTGTTAATAGCTAAAGCGAGTGAGCTGAAGCTTTATAGAATTATGCTCCGCACCAGAGAGGAACAGGACGAGGGGGAGAAAAATCTGGCTCATAGGATTTAATCATGAGGAATTTTGCTGTCTGCTGAGCAAGAAGATATTCAGTGGCTTAAAAATAATCTTCTTCAGAATTATTTTGTTTTTTAAACATTAGGAAAGGTATGCTAGTTACCACACTAATCAGTATGCTTTTCTAGCTTTTACTTAAAATTTCATCTTTGGGAAAAGTTTTAAAACTTCATAGAGACTTTGAATGAATAATAGCTTGATAAAAGGTTCTAGTACTAACTGTTCTTTTATTGAAGATTATAAGCAATGTATCCTATAATGAGGCTGAGAAAATCTTTCAGTTCATTTGTGTTGAGCAATATCTTGGTAGAATATTTGAATAACACATTAGTTTAATGGAGGAAAAGTGATGACAATGAAACATAAACCATTTTGTCTCTTTTGAAATTTGTTCAATTATGTGATCTACTCATTAGAGATAGGATTAAAATAGAGAAGCAGAGCCTCATTTATGCATTGAAAGTTATGAACTTAATACTTAATGAAATAAATGTCAGGTTTGTTGTTCTGGAGTAGTGATTTTGTTTGTAATCACTAAAAAAATTATAACAAACTATAAAAATAATCTTACCTTGAACAGACACTTTACTATACACATTGAAAAACATACTGTTTGTGAAAGAAGTCACACTTAATGGCTCTCTGTAGTGTCATATTTACTTAAAATTTTTTTCTTTCCTATATCATAATGTACTTTTAGTCTTCTTTTTTTTAGCCAGTAGGCCAGAGTTAGAGTCTTAGTATCTTGAGAATTCAAGCTAGTCATTTTGACAGAGCTCTAAAAGAGTGTGAGAAGTTGATGTAAGGAGAACTAAACATGGAAGGCAAGTTCCAGCCCTGAGCTTGAACAAATCACTTAATGCCTGGATTTTAGTTCTCACCATGGAAATGATTGAATTGGGGTTTTCAAAGGAGTGGTTACAGTGTAGGGATGGCCACTCTGTCCAGCCACATCCTTAAGAAAGTAGCCACACAGACTTGAAATTAGTTGATATGCTATTTTGAAACTGGAATTGATTTCTTTTACACACTTCGGGAGATTTGAAGAGGAGAATCTTGCCTAGAATGCTGAAGTGAGTATATATATATAAGAGGGAACTGATGAAAGTGTTTTAAGGTCCGTGGTACTTAGTTCTTCAAGGTGTCTGGCCAGTGGGAATTTGAAATGGGTGATAAGACTTGGCATTTCTGATGTTTTCCCTGATATATGTTGCATTTTCTGTAGCCTTTCCTGTGACAGATGCATCCTGATTTGTCGTTTTCTTCTGCCTCTATGTAAGGAATTTATGGTTGATAGGTTGCATATATAGGCATGACATAAAAATCAGGTTGTAATAATAACTTCGCTTCAGAAATCTTTTTTTAAGTTCATACCATATACCAAATTTTATTGCAGTTTGATAAATTATAGGACTTAAAAGTCTTAAAACCACATCTCTTCATTTTGTTTTAAGAACTGACTCTATGTGGAATTTGAGTCTCTTTTGTTAAGTGATGAAGACAGAATTTATTAGACTGTGTATTTCCATCTAACCTCTTTTTTGGTTGTGGATTCCTTTGAGATTCCTGTTGCACACCTGAGTGTCCATTGACAGATGAATGGATAAAGAAGATATGGCACATATATACAATGGAATATTACTCAGCCATAAAAAGAAACAAAATTGAGTTATTTGTAGTGAGGCGGATGGACCTAGAGTCTGTCATACAGAGTGAAGTAAGTCAGAAAGAGAAAAACAAATACCTATGCTGACACATATATATGGAATCTAAGAAAAAAAAATGGTTATGAAGAACCTAGGGACAGGACAGGAATAAAGACACAGACGTAGAGAATGGACTTGAGGACACGAGGAGGGGGAAGAGTAAGGTGGGACGAAGAGAGAGAGTGGCATAGACATATAGACACTACCAAATGTAAAATAGATAGCTAGTGGGAAGCAGCCACATAGCAAAGGGAGATCAGCTCCGTGCTTTGTGTCCATCTAGAGGGGTGGGATAAGGGGGATGGGAGGGAGACGCAAGAGGGAGGAGATATGGGGATATATGTATAGCTGATTCACTTTGTTATACAGCAGAAACTAACCACTGTAAAGCAATTATACTCCAATAAATATGTTAAAAAAAAAAGAGAGAGATTCCTGTTGCACATGCTGGACAACTGCTTAGAAAACATAGTTACACAAAAATTTGCATATAATTTGAGATTGCCAGCCTTCCCCCAACCTAGTCAAGCTCATCCCATGGACCTCGCATTAAGACAGTGTTAAGGAAGAGCAGGCAGACCTGGGAAAGCTGAACATAGGTCTTTCTTAAGTCAGTTTTGTATATTTTCAGGAAATATTTCTTCATGGCTACCATTTATGCTCAGGGTGTGTATGCGGTGCTGAAAACTCAGAAATCTTCCCTGCCTTCATGGATTATAACTTGTGGTAATGTTAAAAAGGAAAAGAACTGTATTAATGGGGAGTCATGGGAGGCTATGCAGACCTACTTAGGTATAAGGGAAGGCCTCTCTGAGGAGACGGGGACCGGGTAAGGGAGTGAGAATGAGATGTTTCACACGGAAGGAATGAGCACTCAAAGGGCCTGGACAGCACGTGAAGAGCTCTGTGTGCTGAGGAGATGAAAAGCTGGAGCATTATGGGCAAGAGGGGAGAATGGCAGGGGCCACATGCTGCAGGGCCTTGTACACAGGGATAAAGAGTTTGGATTATAAAAGACTGAAAGTTTATATTCAGGGGAGTGGCAGCATCCAAAGTATATTTGTTGAAGGTTACCCTGCTGTGTAGAGAAGAGAACACTGGGGCAAGCAGAAACAGATTGGCCACTAGATATGCAGTAGTTCAGGTAGGAGACCATGATGGCTTAGATTAGTGAGGTCGCAGTAGGGTGGAGAGGAGTGGACATATCTGAGATATTTGTAGCTGGTAGAAATAGGAGGACGTGATAATGGATTGGATATGGAATATAACCGGGGGAAACATTCAGGGATGTTGCTGGAAGTCACCATTATTGGATGCCTGGGAGACGAATGGGTTTTTCAGGGTTTTTTGTTTTATTTGGGTGGAAGGTAATGGTGAATTTGGGAGTTTTCTTTTCTCAATCGTAAGTTCTCAGAAGCCTGTGAGATTGTTAAGAAGGCCTCTATCAGAGAGGATCATCAACTCTTGAGGAACTCAGAGATATTTGGCTTGGAGATGTCAGTTTGAAGCTTATCAGTGTGTTAGTGATATTCAAAGCCATGCAAATAGGTGAAATCACTGAAGAAGAGACTATAGAGAGGAAAGAAGGATTGGTTAGAAATAGAAACCTGAGGAACACTGCACATTTCTAAGTTGGGTAAACTGGAAGCCCTCTAGGAAGGAAGCTAAAAAGGACAGCCCGAGCGGTTGTAGGGAAATTGGGAATATATATTGGATCATGTCATGGATGCCAAGTAATGCAAGTATTTCAAGAAAGGGATACTTAACTATTGAGTTTGGCGGAGAGGTTGAGAAGATATGGGCAGAAATACGGCTGTTGGATTTGGCAACCCAAAGGTCATCAGTGACCATAATGAGCCAGTGTCATAGACTGGTAGAGGTGGAAGCCAGATTTGAGTGACTTGAGGGATACACAGTGGCCCAGGAACTAGAACTTGGGTTTAAAGAAGTTAAAGGAAACAGACACGGGGCCAAAGCGGAAGTATGAGGATGTAAAGGAAGTCTTTGTTTTTTTGACTATATAAGAAATATTGCGGCATGGTTTTAGTTGTTAGGATTAATAAGGGAAGGAAGGAAGATGAAGAGAGAAGTCCTTGAGAAAGCAAGAATGGTCTAGGATCCTGATCGCACAGGGCAGCAGTTCTTTGATAGGAAACGGATAACTTCCACAATTTCAAAAGGAGGAGAGAAAGGGAAAAAAAAATCTAGTCACAGTAGCATCAAAAAGAATAAAATACTTAGGAATAAACTTAACAAAAAAAGAGCACCAAGGTGTTTATATTACAAAACATTACTGAGAGAAATTAAATAAGTTTTTTTTTTTTTTGGCTGCACCGCGCAGCCTGTGGTATCCTAGTTCCCTGACCAGGGATTGAACCTAGGCCCTCGGCAGTGAGGGCGTGGGGTCCCAACCACTGGACTGCCAGGGAATTCCCCTAAATAAAGATTTAAATAAATGGAGAGATAGTCTGTATTCATAGATTGGAAGATAGAATGTTAAGATGTCAGTTCCCCAAATTGATCTATAGATTCAGTAAAATACCTGTCAGAATTCCAGTAGACTCTTGTAGAAATTGTCAAGCTGATCCTGAAATTTATAAGGAAATGCAGAGGACCTAGAATAGCCAAAGCATTTTTGAAAACAAAATAGGAGTTACCCTGTCTAATATTAAAACTTATCTACAGTGATCAAGACAGTGTGATTGGCATAAGGATAAGCATTATAGGTCAGTGGAACAGAATTGAAAGTCCAGAAATTAACCCTTATATTTATGATCACTTGGTTTTTGAAAAAATGCCAGAACAGTTCAATGGGGAAAGGATAGTCTTTTCAACAAATGGTGCTGGGACAATTGGATATTTTTATGTTTAAAAAAATGGGGCTTCCCTGGTGGCGCAGTAGTTGAGAGTCTGCCTGCCAATGCAGGGGACATGGGTTCAAGCCCTGGTCTGGGAAGATCCCACATGCCGCGGAGCAACTAGGCCCGTGAGCCACAACTACTGAGCCTGCGCGTCTGGAGCCTGTGCTCCGCAACAGGAGAGGCCGCGACAGTGAGAGGCCCGTGCACTGCGATGAAGAGTGGCCCCCGCTTGCCACAACTGGAGAAAGCCCTCGCAGAGAAATGGAGACCCAACGCAGCCATAAATAAATAAATTAATTAATTTAAAAAAAAATGGATTTAGACATACTGTTTTATATACTTCACACCGTACATGAAATTATCTCAAAATAAATCATAGACTTTGTAAATTTGTAATTGTAAAACCTAAAGCTATAAAAATTCTAAATATTGCATAGGAGAAAATCTTTGTGACCCTGTGTTAGGCAGAGTTCTTAGATACGGCACCAAATGCATGGATCATTAAAGAAAAAACTGATAAATTGGACTTCTTTAATGGAGTTTTAAAACTTTTTACACTTCAGAAGATACTTAAGAAAATAAAAAGACAAGCCACAGACTCAGACAATATTTGAATATTACAAACTTGGTAAAGGTCTTTAATCTAGAATATATAAAGAAATCTTACAACTCAATTATGCAGAAAAAACCCAATTAAAAAATGGGCAAAAGACTTTAATAGGTATTTCACCAAAGAAGATATTATAAATGGCCAATAAGCATATGAAATGATGTTCAACATCATTAGTCATTAAGGAAATGCAAATTAAACTGCAATGATATATTGTAACACACCCACTTAAACGGCTATAATTTAAGACTGACATTACCTATTACTGGTATTGTGGAGAAACTGGAATCCTATACACTGCTCTTGGAAAGGTAAATGGTACAGCCATTTTGGAAAAGTTTGGCTTTTTCTTACCATACAAACCAGCATTTCCACTCTTAGGAATCTATCCAACAGAAACGAAGATGTGTGCACACAAACAATTGTAAATGTCCATTTTAGCAGTATTATTCACAATAGTCAAAAATTGGAAAGCAATCCAAATGTCCCTCAAATGGTGATAAACAAAATATGGTATATCCATACAGTGGAATACTCTTCTAAATAAAGAGGAACAAATCACTGGTAAATGCTACAACAAAGACGAATATCAAAAACCTGATAAGTGACAGAAGCCAAACAGAAAAGAGTACGTATTGTGTGGTTGCATTTATATGAAATGTCTAGAAAAGGCAAATCTATACAGAAAGCAGAACAGTGGATACCTGAGGCCAGGGCAGGAGTGGAAACACTCTGGAGGAAAATTTTGGGTGTGATGTGATGGAAAAGTTCTAAGATTGGATTGTAGTGATGATGCACAACTCTATAAATTGTCTTAAAGCTCAATGAATTGTACACTTACGGTTGGATTTTGTGATGTATAAATTATACCTCAAAGCTGTAAATTAAAACTTTAATAATTTGGAGGGTGAGGGGAATGCATGAAATAGGCATCTTGGAGAATGCGCAGGGTGAGTGTGAGTGTGGTAGAGAATAAAGGACTCTGTGCTATGTAATTTTAATTACAAAACCTCAGTGTAACTTAATGTAATCTGGCATTTGGTTATGCATTTGTGTTTTGTATATCATATGAAAGGTGATATATCAATAGATATTATGTATGGAAGAGATTGCCATGTGAAGATTCATTACAACTGCGTATAAATAAGTACATTATTTAATAGATTAAGAAGGGGTTGAAAAAATTGTGATTTGGAATAATGGAAATCAGTTTCCATCTATTGACTTTGAATAGTATGCTGACTTTATATACATTTAACTCAGATATCTTAATTGTATGGAAAATTATAGAAATACAATACTTCAGAAATCTGAGTTTGAAATAATTGTGCCCAATAATAATAATTTTAACGAAATAGTGGTTTCAATCTACAAGACTACCTCTGGTTGCTTTCTTTTATTGAAATAATTACTGTCACTATCATGATTCTTTCTGTTAAAAAAAAAAAGCTTCTGTTAACTTAGAGGCACTGATTTGTTGTCTTTGTAGTATCTCTAAATTGCTGTATCCAATTTGAGTTTGCATAAGTAGATAGATCTTGGGCCACATTTTATATATATATATATATTTTTTTTTTTTAAGATTTAATTTTTTATTTATTTTTGGCTGCGTTGGGTCTTTGTTGCTGTGTGTGGGCTGTTTCTAGTTGCGAGCGGGGGCTACTCTTCGTTGCGGTGCGCGGGCTTCTTGCGGTGGCTTCTCTTGTTGCGGAGCACGGGCTCTAGGTGCGCGGGCTTCAGTAGTTGTGGCGTGCGGGCTCTAGAGCGCAGGCTCAGTAGTTGTGGCGCATGGGCTTAGTTGCTCCGCGGCACGCGGGATCTAAGCAGACCAGGGATTGAACCCATGTCCCCTGCACTGGCAGGCGATTCTTATCCACTGCGCCACCAGAGAAGTCCCTATATTAATGTGCTCCTTTGGATAAAAAATAGCTAAGAGTGCTGATCTAAGAGTTATTATTGCTTCTTGTCTGTGGATTATGTGAAATGTTGTATGTGGAAATAGGAATATATCTATGTCCTTACGAAAAGAATTTATTGTCTGGAAACTATTCAAGAGTATTTTTGATTTTTCTTGTCTCATTTGTGACTAGAAGGATCAGAGGTTTGACTGCTTAAACTACAGTGTTTATTGGTATTGTATGTTATTAATAGTTGATTTAGAAGAATTCATATTTTTTCTAAAGCACTTAATTATATTTCATAGAAAAGTTTTTACTTACAACACCCTTGTAATTTTCTGCGTCACCAAGTATTGAGTGTGGTCAGAATTGCATAGACTTAGGAATGTGGCAGTTCTAGATTTGAATCTCCACCTCAGTGCTTATTAACTTTCTTGCTCTGAGCAAGTAACTTAATTAACCCCTTTTGAAGACTCCCATTTCCTCATCTGTAGACTGAGGATGATACCAAGTCCAGAAGTTTCGTGATACCACAGTGAAGTAACATGTAAACCTAGTGTAGTGCCTGGCTCTTAGAGGGTGATCAGAGAAGTTTCGTTCACTCAAGCTCTGCTCTGTTAAGGAAAATTCATAATTTGTAGGATCTTGGCTTTAATGGTAGTAAAAATCTCCCCATTGTTCTTCAAACCTAGCTTTATACGTTTTGTTGTTTTTGTTGCATTGAACTTACTACACTGCCCTCAATCCTTTGATCCTATCAATAATGCCTTGTGTTTCTCCCTTTCACCGTGTAATTAGAGGATTTTTACTCCTGAAGTGAAGTTTACCACCAAAATCCTAAAATAAAGGATAATTCTGAGGTTTTGAGCCTACATGGCTTGCAGAATGATGATAACCATTAATGGAAATAAAGAAGTGAGGAGGGGGGGCCTAGTTTAGTTGAAGGCGATGTGCTGAGTGAGCACATCCATGTCATGTTCAGTCCATCTGGGCAGCAAGGTTTAGTGGGCATTTTTGAAAGCTTGAGAGCAGCAGCTGGGTGGCTTTAGAAGCTTGTGCAGACTTGGTGGTGGTTCCTGAATGAGGCCATTCAATAGAAATGAGGGATGCAAACTTAACTCAGTGTATTTGAAATGTCCTTTCAGAGCAGATGGTAAATTGCACTTTTGTGTAGAGATTTAGGTATTCTCACTTACGACTTCAGAAATTTTCTGAAACTATCTTGAGACTGTTAGGAAGGCAAGGTGGATGGGGAAGTGTAACATCTCTTCACCTGAACTTAGTCCAGCCTCCAAAGAGTTGAACCTTGGTTGTTAAACACAAAAGGCATTTGCACATTTAAAGTAAGAGGTCTTAGCTGTTTGCAAGCAACCTCCAAGGCAAAGAAATTGCAGTTAGCTGAGGAATGAGCCTCAGAGCTAGAACAGTCTAGCCTACCCTTTCCCATCAGCGTCTCGTTGCAGCTTTGTGCTTCTCATTTAACACAAGATCTCTTTTAATCTTTATCATATAAGCCTGCCAGATATTGTTATCTCCATTTCATTAATAAGAAATTGGATGCTCTCATGATCCTCAACAATTAGTAGATGTGTGGAAAAATTCCTTGAGGGTGAGTTATCCTGGAGCGTTGCTGTACCATTTCTTCAGGGGTGGTTCTATTGAATTCTGCTTTCCATATATTCAGAGTACTTTCTTCTATTTAATGTCTTACAATTACATCATTCATTAATTCAACAAATACTATTAAACACCTGTTATGCATCAGGGTATGCACCAGGGGCATGGAGTATGCAGAGGTGAATGGAAGAGACATGGTTCCTGCTCTTCTGGAAAACTTAAATCTTTCTCCTAAGCTCCAAGAACCTAGCAGGGGGTCCCTGTTCCTGTCTGGTTCACAACTGTATCTCTGGCACATTGTTGGTAGTTAATATTTGTTGAGTGTTGAATGAGTGAGCATGGATTTATCCTTTTTTTTCCCCCCAAATATGTTTGCTTATCACTAGCTTGAATATATATTGCACCCAATTCAAATAATAATAGTAATAATAAATGCCGGTGTACTGCCTACTGTATGTCAGGTACTGTTTGCACCCCTTTACAAATATTAATTTGTGAAGTGGGTACAGTTTACTATCCCTGCTTTTAAAATGAAGATAAAGAAAGGACAAGTAACTTATTACAAGGTCACACAGCTCGAAAGTGGTAGAGCTTAGATTTAAGTAGTCCTTTTCTTAACCACTTTGCTCTACTTCCTAAATATTATATGATTAAATACTTACTATCACACTTCCATGCTCATATCTTTACCGTCTACTATATCTCTCAATATTCTAAATTCCCCAATTTCTTTAGAGTTACTTGACATTTACAGATCACGCTGAGGTCCCCACACCAGCTTGTGGAGTCCCTGTACTGCTGTGAGTCCTGTTAGGTTCTAAGAGTTATTATAACAAGTCCTGTTTATCCATGTCTCTCAGCAGCGTGTCTTGGGATAGTTTTGTAAATAAAACTTAAAAATAGGTCCTTCTGCTACATTTACTTAGATGCCATTGTTTATTTTCGGTAGTTTGCTAAGTAAATTAATAATTTTATTGAAATAAAGGGATAAAATTTTAAACTGTTTTTATATAAAATACAAATAACACTCTAAAACACAAATAACATTCTAAAAGATGGCTAAACAGAATACTTTTATCCGCTAAGGCCGACTTAGTCAGTGTCTCCTCTAGGAAACCTAGATAACATTAATTTGTTTGACTTTATGAGGACCTGCTTCTCCAGAGGACTGAAACTTTAGGAGAGGGTTCTTGGTAACCTGGTTTGGATCTCCTTAGCATAGGAGTGGCAGTTTATGCCATAGGTATAAATAAGATCAGCCAGGATGAATTTGTGGAGTGAAAGAAAGGAGAGAGCAAAAGGAAGCCTGAGGTAGTAGCTGCCTGAGGCATTGGAGGGAAAGCAGGGAAACAAGGAAAGGAAGGAGAGTTATGGAAAGAGTCATCTGTCACGTGCTACCAAACTCAATATTGGGTTTCATGGAGGCATGAGTGGAAGTCGGATTGCTTCCTAACAAGTTGGTACATTACTCTTTGAAAAATGTGTTCTAATTTAGACTTTTGACTAATTCATACTGGGTTTTTCTTTTACATTCTCTACGCTGTTACTGAGGTTTTATTTATTCAGTATTTTTTCCTTAGGATCCAGAGCAAATCCTTCTCTTGATGAGTTCTCTATTTTGAGATATTTGACATATTTGCAAACTAACTCATTTTTTATAGTCCTTCAAAAATTTTATCCCAGATGTAATATTTACCTAAAAAAATCTGAATCATCAAGGAAAATCTTGATGTTCATAAAAGACAATGCTGTACTGTTTTCATGGAATTAGGTAGAATACGGAAAACCCCGAATGAACTTTTTGGCCAACCCAGTGGTTTGATATCCTGCTTCTTTGAACTTTCCCCTAATCCTCCCTACCAGATAACCCCCTTTCTGTAATCTTCCCATACTGTTGTATATGTTTGTACTTGTATATACAACTTGTACTTCTAGCTTCCTGTTCGTGTGTGTATGTTATCCTTGATAGGTGACAGGCGATTTGAAGGCAAGCGTTAGCTTATCCTTGTTTTCCTCAGATCACTCTGCTTATGATAGGCACCCAGATCTTATTGGACTGGTTAATTGGTGCTGCAGGGCTTCACTCCTCATCAGTACCTCGATGGGTCCTAGCCTAACCTCTTCATTTTGTCATACCACTTAAAAAATTCCAAACGACAGGGAATGAGCCTTTTTGAACAATATGGAGCCTCTGAGACCTGATTATATAGATCTTTCAGTTAGACTGTGAATAAGCTAGTTAATATTAATACTTTTGAAGTTGTTCAGGTGGCTTTAGTCAGATATGGTGAACATGCATATTAATAACTTTTCTTTAAGCTATTGTACCTCAAGGCTGTTCTTTTAATTTTTTATTTTTAAAGATACCGTAGTTTACTTTAGTAATAAACTCACATGAGATTCTCTGCCTTTCAGAGGTATAATTTCTAATTCTTGAACGTGACAATGAGCAAATAGTGGTAGGTAAGTAATCTAAATAAGGAAACAGGTCAGTAGTTTCTCATTTAATTTAGTTGACTCTTTTGGAGGAAAGCATAGCATTCTCGTAAAATGCATGGCAATAGGGAGAACATATCAAATCTGAGTAGTCATGCTTATCCAGCCTTACCCAGCCTTAAAAGTTATCTACCAACTCACTCCCACATCTCACAATCTTGTTTCTGATTATTCTTCTAACGTGGACTTTGTGTTCTAGCAGATCTGTTTTCTGTTTCTGTTTCTCACACAGTTACTTGTTAGGTTTTTATTTTCTCATCATGTTACTTTCTTCATCTGCAGTACCCTCCCCCAGCTTCCGTGCTTCCATCTGCCCCCTTTTATTAAAAACGTGCCTTAGTTTTTATATGTTTGGAAATCTCATTTGAGATTTCAACCTTACCTTCTCTCTGACTCTCATTTGCCTCCTGCCTATCCTTCTGTATGTGTTTTGCACTGTTACTGCTTTTTGTTCATTTATGTCATTGCTTAACTGCTTTTCCAGGATATTTACATCCCAACAATATTATAAGTAAATATTATAAGTAAACTATAAGTAACATTCAAGTTTCTTTTCTTTCATGACCTCATGATTAGAGCAGCAAAAGCACATAGTAGATGTTTATAAAACAGAGCTAACTATTTAGGGAAGCCAGTTGCTTAGCTCTGCTATTGCCGTGCATACATGGATGTGATTGGGGTGACAAATTAAGGCACTTCTGGGGTCCTCACCCAGGAAAGTAGAAAGTGGGGGTGGTGAAGCTTGCGGCCTTGGACGTTCCACTGCTAGTGCTATGGGCACTCTCTCCCCACCCCAGTCAGTATTCTGGGCATGAGAAGAGAAAGAGGCAGCAAGAACAGGAACAAATAGCACAGAGTTCTCTGAGTTTTGACTTTGCAGCTTTGCTGGCCAACATTGCCAGTTCCCTCTCCCTCCCTTTCAGAATGCTTTTTTCCCTATTCTTCTTTTTTTTTTAATAGCAGAATGTAAGAAGTTTAAAAGAAACAAAATAGGAATTTATTGGCAACTAAAATAAATCATGGTGGAATCTGGATATCTTGGCACTGTTGCTTATATTTTCTTTATAAAATGTAATAAAGCACAGCTTCTGTCCAGTTCCAGTGTACCTGGCTGAAAGGAGAAGACCACAGATCCATTTAGAGGGAGGGTGCTGGGTACACTCACATGATACCGCACAGCGATTGCGCATTCCCTAGCACAGGCCATTGAGATCTGTGCCATGTCAGAATTACAGATTATACTACTTGTCACGATCAATGTAAATCTCACAGGAATAGTAGAAATTACTGATGTTAAACCTTTGAAATCTAAGAGCCTACTGTATTCTGTGCCTGCCTTCAGGAAGCTAAGGATTTAAAAACCAGAGGAAAGGAATTTATAGTTAGGTTTTCTATTACTACCCACAATTTAAAACTCGTAGAGATAGAAATCTTTTACTTCCCTAATCACATTTCTGTAGATTATCCCTAAGACTTGTTTCTGGAATGAATCCAAACTTGTGTTTCTCACTTACACCTAACAAAGGGCAAAAACAGAATTGTCAAAGTTACTAATTGTATTGTATAATGGTTATTTTTTACATAGTGTTCCTTTTTGTTTCCTGTGTTATTTATTTGACTGTACACCCATCTATCTGCCTTCCTATTTTTCTTTTACTGCCAAGTAACAAATGACCCAGATTTCTTCTCTACTGTCTGTACTAGTAACCTAACTTTTTTCTGTTCCTCCCACCCTACCTCTTAAAAAAAAAAAAAGAAAAAAAAAGAAATTCTTAAAGTTCACCTTTATCCTAGCCGCCAAGTCCAGTAATATTTTCTTAGGTTTCATTCTGTTTTATCACCTCCCTTGTAATTGATACTGAATTAATTCTTGGTGGATATTATCTCTTCTTTTTGTTCTCTGTGATGCTAAATTATTATGTTATTATATATCTTTAAGCATCCTGTCTTCCTACTGTGTCTTTCCCTTGTGTAGAGTCAGCTTTGACCCCTTTTCTTACATTCAGCCTACAAAGTCCTTCAGATTTTCTTTCTCTGAAAAATCTCAGCCAATCATCCTTTTCTGTCCTTTGCATTAATTATTTTCTGAGCTCTATGTTATTGCTACACTACTGCAGTAGCCTCCTAAATCTTAACTAGCTTTTCTGTAATTACTAAAGAACAAAAAAGCAAATTTCTAAAAACTTGTATGATACTCTTCAGAAATGCTCAGTAAAGATTAGTCTGGCATTTAGAACCCTCTCCATCTAGTTTGGTCCAGTTTACTACCTAACCACACTACAATCCCTATTTTGACCTGTTGGCACCTCCCCAATTCGAATGCCCGTCTTGACTTACCCAAAAACCTGTCCGTTCTTTAACATCTAGGTTAGGCTTTGTTTTTTTTTTTCCTAACAAATATTTCCAACCCATAGTAACTTCTCTCTAATTCTTACAGAAACAAGTATTAATTACATAGCACCTGCTATGGGTCAGGCATTGAGTTATTTGACGTATGTTTAATTTTAAACTTAGAGAATATATATTATTTCCATTTTGTAACTGAGAAACTTGGGGCTCCAGAGGCTACATGCTTGACGTAAGCTGGGATTCAGATCCAGCTCCATCAGATGGCAAAACTTGTGTTCAAAACACCAACCATTTCAGTGTATAAGATTACAGCCTTATATGATAGCTTATCTTTGTCATTTGTATGTTATGTTTTCAGCTAGGTTAGAAGTTTCTTAAGAATAGGGAATGTGTGTTAGAACTTTACATGCCTCCTAGGGCCTACTGTGTACTTTGAACATTGTGCATACTTAAGAGGAGAGCATTTTGCTGAGGGTGAGGCATTTCTGTAGTGCTACTAATTATAACAATCTGCCTACTTTTCTTGTTAGAGCATTCCCTAAAATGTTATGAGTGCAAGAAAGACTGAAGACATGGCTGCATACTGAATTAAAGGGAGGCAGTAGAGCAGCCTTATGATTTGTTTCCCAAAGTGTGGGCTATGTACCCAACAAATGCGAAAGCACATAGTGAGAAAGCTATTCCTTTTGAATTGTTTTTCAAATCCGATTTCGGTTTGTTACTTGTAAGTTTTTAACACCTTTCTAACACAGGTAACTCTCTTAATAAAGAACAGGGTTTTTTTGCAGACAGTGGTATTTTGGCTGAAATTAAATGACAGTTTTGTTTTCATTGAATGTATTACTCTTTTTGTTATTTTCTATTTATCTCAGGTGATACTTAATTTCCATTTATATAGTGATACATTTTCCTTCTAAAATAAACTTATTAAGTTTTTAAAGTGTCTTGATTTAAAGAAGAAGTATTAAGAACATAATAGCACAAGTGGCCTGTAGACATGGCAGAGCTTGTGATGGTGGTATGCAAGAATCTGAAGTTTGGGAAACGCATAATGGAAAAAGCCAGGCTTTGGAGTTTCTCAGAGTTGGGTTCATATCTTGGCCCTGCTGATTTCTAGTCTGTGACCTTGGGCAAGGACTTTCTCTTTGCCTCACTATTTTGATTTATAAAATGAATGTAACAATGCCTACTTCTTAAATTGTTTGAGGATTGTCTTAAATAAGTACTGGTATACCACTCAATAAATAGTAGCTTTTTCATCATCAATTTTGATAATTTGTTGTTTATTTCCTCATTTGGTCAACTAAAAATCTTAAATAGAATTTTAAAGATGCAGTTGAATTCTTAGTATTTTTGACCCTCAAGCAAGTATTTCACTGCCCTGGGCCTTAGTTTCTCTGGGCATTAGTTTTTTCATCTGCATATTGAGAATAATTTAGCGCCTGTATAGGATTGTTTTGGGGACTAAATGAATTTGTAAAATAAGTAGAATACTATGGTGCCTGATATTTGGAGTAGTGCTATATAGCTATTAGTTATTACTATTATTATTTCCTTGGAAAGGATGTAGCTTTTTGTAAGATCCTGAGGCTGTTTTTCCTTTGTTCTTACCATCCTGAGTTGGGGGTGGAAGGTGTTTTGTGATATTTGATATGTTCATTAAGATTTACTGAGTGTAAAGCATCTTGGTACTAGCATCATTGTAAACCAGCAAGGGAGAATAAGGAGGTCTTCAGCAAAACTACTCTGAGCCACCACCCAATTATTACATCATGCAGTTAAAAAAACTCAAAGGAAGACTGATAAGCCCCAAAGGACTGAGGGGGTCTGACGTTGAATCGTCATGGACTTCTGTATGTTATAGCATTTTCTAATTGAGTAAAATGCCATGGAACATTTGATATTGATATGTATACTTTATCAGCATTTTTTAAAGGCAATACCATGGGTTCATATTAGTTGAATGGTTATATTTAGTACTATTTTTGTTCTTCAATTTTTATCTATTTTGTAAGATACACCTGGTTTCAGGACAAGTAGTGTTTGTTTTTTATTCTGTGCGTTATGTTCCTAAATGTCGGTTATAAAACAAATGTGGTAAGCCAAGTCATTTTCCTATTTTTCTTGAGTAATTACACTGGTTCTCTTCCTATAAAGGGGAAAATTGACCTTAAGGCATAATAAAAAACTAGAGTACAGAAAGCTTTTCGTTATCAAATATTTAATACAAAAATATGGTAAAACACTCATTTACAAAGCAAAAGTACCGATGCTTGAATTTCACGCCAGATATCGTTCCTTTGGAGGCAGATCTACAGGACAATGTTTAACAAGTGACTTAATTATTCCTACTTAAATCCCCAACACACTGAATTTAATTCCTTATATTTTTTGCTCATTATAACAATTCATATTTAAATATGTATTTAAATATGTATCATTTTTAAAAGGGGGCACGTAACTAATAATCTATGTCTGATACTTTGGCAGAAATAGATTTTTGAAAATTAGATGTTTTCAGAGGGTAGTTTGTATTGTGGTTACAGACTTGATATAAAATTTTCATTCAGAGAAATAATATTTTCACTAGAAGGGATGTTAGAGGTAGAATCTAACATTTGCCTTTTATTTAGGAGGAAACGAAATATATTATGTAACTTACCTATATTCACATAGCAAACAATTATCAAAACTTGATTCTGTGACCTAGTTGCCAAAACTAAAAACTCTTGTTTTATGATGTAACATAGTAGAACTCTGGTATAGCACAGCTTATTATATGAATTTACCACTGGGAAAATATGATCGCTATGAAATAATATAGTGGTTAAGTGCATGGGTTTCAATCCAAGTTCTGTTGTTTGCTGTGTGTCCTTGAGCAAGCTCACCAGCATATCAGTTTTCTGTTCTGAAAGAAGTACCTACCTCATAAGGTTGTTAGGATGATTATGTTAGTTAATATGTTACTGAGCTTGGAACAGTGCTTGACACATTGTATATACACCATCAGTGTTAACTACTATCACAATCATCATCATTGTCATCCTCACCCTGTAATAACCTGCAATAGCCCATAGCACAGGTTAGAACATTATCCTAAGAGTGGGATAAACGGGTTTCTCTTTATCACAAGTAATAGAGGGACTTCCCTGGTGGCGCAGTGGTTAAGAATCAGCCTGCCAGTGCAGGGGACACGGCTTCAAGACCTGGTCTGGGAAGATCCCACATGCTGCGGAGCAACTAAGACCATGTGCCACAACTACTGAGCCGGTGCTCTAGAGCCTGCGAGGCACAACTACTGAGCTGGCGTGCCACAACTGCTGAAGCCCGCGCACCTGGAGCCCGTGCTCCGCAACAAGAGAAGCCACCGCAATGAGGAGCCTGCGCACCGCAACGAAGAGTAGCCCCCGCTCACCGCAACTAGAGAAAAGCCTGCGCGCAGCAACAAAGACCCAACACAGCCAAAAATAAATAAATAAATTTGTAAACAAACAAACAAAAAAAACAAGTAATATTTCCCAGGCCTGTGTTTTACTGACAACTGGCCAGTGATAGAGAAATATGTACAAGAAATTACAACTGCTTAACCCTGTTCACTCTTAACTCTACTCACTGAGTGCAGACACTTTAGAGCTCCACTCTATTCTGTGTACTTAGGGAAAGTCATGGGCTTCCAGTCCTCCCAGTAAAGGAGCTGTAGTGGTAACATAGTGCAGTAGGGAAGAACATGCCCTGGAATCCTCCGCTTCCCCATTTCCTTTGACCGTGGTGGGTTACTTAACCTTTGTCCTTTAGTTCTCTTATCTGTAAAATAGCAGTAAAAGTCTCTGTCTTTCAGGAATGAAAGTTTCGGTTATGAAGACTAATGCTTAGAATGATGCCCAGCCCAGTGTTTAAATGTTTAACTTTTATTATTATTTTTAAAATTTTGATAAACTAGAGTTGCTGTGGCTCTAGAATCGTCAGTTAAGTCTCCATGTAAGAAAACAGGGGCTTGATTACTAGTACTGGTTTCTGAAAACTGTTACTCTTTAATTAAGATTAACATTCAATATGGCATATTGTAAGGGAACATGTTTGAAGTGTTGGCTTTTCCTGTAACCTTCTGCCTTCTGTTGGTTAAATGGAATCATTTATCTTTAAAGGTGTTTTGGAAGGGCAGTTATAAGTCTGGGTTTGCTTGAGACAACCCTGGCTTATGTCTCTTGTCCAGGCCTACTTATAAATAGTACTCCTTTCACTCTTGCAAATGTCTCAGGTTGGATGTAAATTTTATGGTCACCCTAAGTATAGTTTATTGGCCAGATTGATTTTACTAGATTATCTCCATGTCTCAGTAATATTTTCTAAAGGCAAACACTACTACTTTAAGCTTAAGTTTTAGACGGTTTGTGGGATTTTTCAAATCACTTTTGAATTTTTATTGTTTTTATCCTTTCTTTGATCTATATTTCAGTTTTTTTAAAGTTTTTTTTTGGTTAAGTAGATAATACAAAAAATTATTTTAATTGGACATGGGGACTTGAACTACCAATAAACTTTATAGGCAGTCATATAATTTTTCATATTAGAATCTTTACATTTGAGGCTGTCAGAAGTGTTTTATTTGTTTAGACAACTAATGACTGTGATACTGATTATAAGCAATAAAATATTTATTGGTCTGTATGTACTACTCTTATCATAGTTGACTGTCAAAGGAGTTTATATTGTCCAAAGCGAGTAAAATTATAGAATTAGGAATCAGATATATTGCTAAGAGGAATCTTTTTAATTACCTATACCAGTTCAAGTCAAGAACTTCATAAACTTTTAAAATCTACCTCTGTCCTCTTTTTTTTTTTTTTTAACCTCTGTCCTCTTTTATGGTAGTTATTTAACTCAATATATTCTTTTTTTAAAAATTTTTTTAAATAAAAATTTAAAATTTTATTTATTTATTTTTATTTTTGGCTGCCTTGGGTCTTTGTTGCTGCGCGCAGGCTTTGCTCTAGTCGCGGCGAGTGGGGGCTACTCTTCGTTGTGGTTCGCGGGCTTCTCATTGGGTGGCTTCTCTTGTTGCAGAGCACAGGCTCTAGGCGCGTGGGCTTCAGTAGTTGTGGCACTCAGGCTCAGTAATTGTGGCTCCCGGGCTCTAGAGTGCAGGCTCAGTAGTTGTGACACACGGGCTTAGTTGCTCTGCGGCATGTGGGATCTTCCCGGACCAGGTCTTGAACCCGTGTCCCCTGCACTGGCAGATGGATTCTTAACCACTGCACGACCAGGGAAGTCCCTCAATACATTCTTTATGGTTCCTTTTTTTAGTGGGTGGAATGAAATCTGCCTTCCAGTATTAAGCTTCTAAGTCCTGTAGCAGTTATCTGTATTGTTAGAGTATGTTCTTTGATGAATTGCTATGATAATATTAGTAAGGGAAAAAGAACATGTATAATATATTTGAACTTTTTTCTGCTGAAAAGTTATAGCAGACATTTGTAGTTTTTCTTTACACTGAAAAATATACCTTTTGCAAATACTTGTAGTGTAGAAAGGGGATTATTACTTATTTAGTACTTATCTGATATTTCAGTCCCTGATATATAGTAAGGGCGCAAGAAAATTCTGATATTGCTATTTAGCTACAGTATTTGACAAATTTTATACGTATCTTATTTTTGAGGTGGTCTGCAGAATAATGTGTGCTATTTGTCAGCAATGTATAGATGGTTTTCTTTGTTTTATCTGAGGACAAACCGTTGAGGAAAGACTTGGAGAACTCATCCTTAACTGAGATAGGAAAGTGGTTGAAATGTGAAATGGAAGTTATGCATGAGGGTATGAGTGAAAGGAAGAAAAGAATCAAGAGAATACCTGTTTATTTATCTAAGTGTTAGGATAAAATCATAGCAGGAGAAAGCAAAGAAGCCATGTGGTTTTGAACTGTAGGCTTGTAATCAAAAATCATTTGAGTTGTGTAAGCAAAGCAAAAAGCATTAAAGGTTTTGGATAAGAAAGTAATATAGTAAAAGTGAGATTAGATATTTGCCCCAGTGCAACTGAGTATCTCAAAGGGGTTGGTAAGATTGCATTTCACTTCAGACCTGAGTTTAGTAGGAAATTGGCGGTGGAGTTGGTCACAGAGTGATAGCTAGAGTCGTTTAGGAATGCAAACAGGCTTCATGAATCCAGTAATGGATGAGTTACCCACTTTGTTGGACTATGCTAAGTATTTAAATTAAATTGTTTTTGTAACAGAGGAAAATACTAGGGATTAGTATGTCCACATAGCTTGTAAACAGGTGAAACATGCTTTGTGTTGACAGCAGTATTTGAAAGGGAATTAAGTCATGTTGGAATGATTGGGCTTTGATGTATGCCCTTATCTTCTTTGCCATTGACTTTTTTTTTCTTGACCTTTTCTACTTGCCACGGTGCACTGCAGCAAAGATGATATGCAAGTGTGCATGGATCATGTGTAATCCAAACTACATTGGACAACGTAAACTATGTTTATTATTAGAAAATGTTTCATTTTTAAAGAAATGGTAAAAATGATCTTTCCTAGTAAGAAAGATTTAATTCAAATGAAGACTAACAGAATGAATTCGGTAAATCAGGAGGATGTGGGCACCATGGGAGAGCAATTCTCTTCAGCACTAAGTGGCAAAATACAGTGCCAGATCTTTCGGTGGGTTCCAGTATGACTAAGTCATGGTCTCTGCCCACAAGGAGTTTAATGGAGGGAGGAGGTGTCAGGAGTGTGTGGTGTGGTTAACCTAATTACACAGGTAACTCAAGTAACTCAAATGGTAGAAGCTGGAGTACTAGTATGAAGAAAGAAAAGGTCATTTGCATGTGGAGTAGAAAGGATAGCAGATGTTACGGGAAGGAGGAGCCTGTTACGATGGGCTGTGAAGGAAGGGTGTAATTTTAATAGGCACACATAGGTTAGAGAGTGACCTGGTGAGCGAGAAAAGCAGAAGTATGGGGATGGGTGAGCCCAGTCTCTAGATTGACCGAAGTAAGACTGGAAGGGCAGTTTGGGGCGATCTTACAGAGAGTCTTGAGTGCTAGACTTACGAGTTTGTTCTTTAAATATAATATACATTATTCGGAGCTATACTTTAGGTTTGTTAATCTGGTAGTCTGTATAGGAGTAGAAGGAGACTGCAGCAAAGTTGATTCAAAAATATTTCATTCATTCATGTATCCAACCAACAAACATATATAGGTGCTGTAAATCAGGAGTTGTTCTAAGTGGTGGGAAAATGAGAGATCATCCCTGTTCTTCGGAGACTCATTCTTTTGGGAGATGCTGACAATAAATAACAGTAGGGTACTCAGAGGAAGGATTGCACTTTGAGCTGAGATCTGAATGACCGAGGAGGTAGCCAAGCAAAGATCTGAGGGGCAAACAAACTGCGGATACAGCAAGTGCAAAGTCCTTGAAGTGGGAGCAGTCTTGAGTTATTGAAGGAAAGGAGGAAGAGGTGTTTTAGAGTTCTTGAATTAGTTATACTGCGGGTGTGTGTGTAAGGACTGGACCTGACACTCCAGGGAAGAATGAAATAATGCATTTTCTTTTAACTAATTTCCCTTGGTTATTCTTCAGTTGTCTCAGTACTTTGAGTCACTTGCTAGATAACGAGATCTTATATAAAGCCATTGTATAATGATTCGTTAATGACCTGAATTAATGATCTGAGAATAACTGGTGGGGGGGGGGGGCTTCCAGAATCTTAGCTGAAACACTCTAGGACCATTATATAAGTAGGATAGGTTAATATATAATACCTGTATATATGATTATCTTTCATGAAACTTGGTCTCACTTTTTTCCACCCTGCTTGCTAGAGGACCTGATGGAACATTACTGTAGTTTTTGCCATTTATTTTACGCCATTTTTCTAGTAACTATAGAATACCCTCTGAGACAGAATATGTAGATATGTGGTCTAGGTGTTTTAGTTGATCTGCATATTTTAAAAAAATTATCTGAATCCACATTAGCATTTAAAAATGAGAACAATATCATAGAATATTCCAGATTTCCAGCTTTAGAAAAATCTGAAGATGGCATCATTTGACAGATGTTCTTCTATAGCAGCAGTTAGCTAGAGCTGAATAGCAGCTGCTCTTGTCACACCTGCTCACCTTAGCTCACTACATCCCCCATCTGGCCAGTTTCACTGATTTATGGTATACTTGCTTGCGCCTGTAGACACTGTGTTTTCAGTGGCTGCTCTAGAGCAGGGAGTATGTAGCATTGACATCAAAGCAAGAGGTCCTCCTATCACTACCATATAGAGAGTGTGCTCTATAATAGCATTTCTCAGAGTTTGGTCTGCAGAGCCCTGGTCTGATATTTTCATAATAATACTAATAAGTTATTTCTCCCTGCTAACCCGCTTCTTTTTTTTTTTTTTATCCTATGTTGACCTTTGCATTGGTAATGCAAAAGAAGTGGTGGGTAAAACTGACTCCTTAGCACAAATCAATGCAGTGTCACCAAACTGTAATAGTATTGTATTCTTTACTGCCATACAAGAAAGAAACCAATTTCACTTAAGAATGTTCTATGTAGAAAAAAACCCTAATTTTATTAAATCTTCACCCTTGAGCGTATATCTTTTTAGTATTTTGTGTGATGCAGTAAGAAGTATGCATAAAGCACATTTGCTGCATACTGAAGAATGATGATTGTCTTGAGGAAAAGTACTTATTTTATTGTTTGAGTTGTGAGCTGTACTGACTTTTTTTGTGGAGCACCATTTTTCTTGAAGGAACAGCTTACTTGGGTATTGGGCAAAGATTTTCTTGAAAATGAAGCAAGTATGACTGTCACTTAAGGGAAAACAACTAATGCTATTTGTTACTAATGATATAAAATTTGAGCTTTCTGGCAAAAATCAGGATTTTGGAAAACTTAGCTGCAACCATGTGCTTGACTGCTTCCCAGTATTTAATGACTTTTCTGATGAGACCAGTGGTGATATTAACAAATGTAATTTTTTTAATATTTTGTAAATAAAATGTGTCAACATTTGGAAGATCTGCATGACTATGAACCAGTAGTTTACATATGACCAAAGCAGGATGCAGTGCACCAGATACACCAATGGATTTTTAACGTAAGAGTATGTAAAAGAGTTTATTAATATGGCTTTGGATTCTATATTGCAGCTAACCTTTAAGCAACTACCACTTGTAGAGTTTTGGTGTGGTATCAAAAAATGATAACAGATTTATCTGAAAAGGCTATTTAAATTGCCCTCTGTTGGGACTTCCCTGGTGGCACAGTGGTTAAGAATTCGCCTGCCAATGCAGGGGACACGGGTTCAATCCCTGGTCCGGGAAGATTCCACATGCTGTGGAGCAACTAAGCCTGTGTGCCACAGCTACTGAGCCTGAGCGCCTAGAGCCCGTGCTCCACGAGAAGCCACCGCCACAAGAAGCCCGCGCACCGCAACGAAGAGTAACCTGTGCTTGCCACAACTAGAGAAAGCCTGCACACGGCAACGAAGACCCAATGCAGCCAAAAATAAATAAATAAATTTAAAAAAACTGTCCTTTGTCTTCCAACACATCTGTGTGAAGTGAGTGTCTTTAAACTAAAGCAACATATTGCAGTGAATCAGATACAGAAGCAGATATTAATCTTCTCATAAGCTGGACATTAAGGAAATTTGTATATATATAAAACAATGTATTCTCAATTTTTTATTTTGGAAAAAGGTTATTTTCATAAAATTTTATGTTACGTGTGATAGGATTATTCTTGTGTTTAAATGAATTCATAGGTGCATTTTTTTAATTTCCCAATTTAAATTCTTATATGGTAAATATCAATAAATATAAGCCACAAAAACAAAAGCTTTGCGGGAGTCCTCTTTAATTTTTTTAAGCATGTATAAGGAGGGATCCTGATACCAAAAAGTTTGAATATCACTGCTCTGGGCTCTTAAACAACATTGATTCCCAGAGTGTGTTATACAGAGCATCTGATCTATGGACCACTAGTTCTGAAGCATTTTAATAGATACTAAACCAAAAAGAGGTTTGTTTCTAGACTGTAGGATTTTTTAGTGCCTCTTAAGAACTAAAAATGCATTGTAAAGTCGCCAAGGGGGCTATAATATATGCTTATTCAACTACAGAGCATTTAACTTCACTGGTGTTCTTTGGAATACATTTTGGAACTACTGCCCCATAAACATGCCATGTTGAGAGTTATGTTTAGCTATGCCTTGGAGGCACCTGGGAACAGAGAGGCTTCGGACTCAGACTAATCTGGCTTTGAACCCTGACTGCCAGCTACTGGCCTCAGTTTCCTTTCCTATGAACTGGGGATAATGGTAGCCAACAGAGGAGTGTTCTGAGTGTTAAGTGAGACAACAAGTAAACAGTGTTCCTAATAATAGGTATTCAACATAATTGTTCCCTGTTTTCCTCTAACTTCTCTAGTAAACCTGAGTCTCCATTACAAGTTATTCCCACGTTGGTAAAGCTGATGAGTCACAGAGAGGTGTGGGGACAAGTCTAACAAGTTAATGGAACAATAAAAGTTAGACTGACTTGGGAGCCAGTGTTGTACACGTAGGTAGACCAAACTGCCTGGGCTTTTAAGCCAGCAAAAACAGTCAGCTTGTCCATTGACCCAGTCCAACTTAAAGAATTGTTTATAAAAATGAAAGCAATGGAGTCGCCTTCTCAATTTTAACTTGATAGTGACTCTAAAGGGAGGGTCTTACTTTCTATTATATTTTATTAAACATTCATAAAATTTCATTTTGGAGAGAATGTTGACAGTATTCTCAGTGATTATGTATTGATTCTCAGGATTATGTATAGTTTCAATATATTCCTCATTCCATTTTTTTTGCATTTTTCTGCTTTATAATTCAGCTTGTAGATTCAAGCTGAAATCCTCAAATAACTTCCATATACCTTTCTTGTTGTTAGAATTCCCTGTACCTCATGTTCTGAGCGTAGGATTAAAGAGCCTTCCTAATGCATTTAAACTACTCTTTCATTGTCACTGTGTACTAGGCACTCAACTTTTAGGACGTGCTGAGGGTACTTGCTCTGAGGCAGCTGACATTATCCTAGGAAAAGGACAGTGGACAGCATGTCTTGGTAGAAGATTAAAAGCATGACTTTGAATTATAGCTCTGCCCTTTTTTGAGCCCTCTGGCCTTAGTTACTTGGCCAGTCTGATTCTCTTTCTTCTCCTGTAAAATGATAAAAATACCAATTCTACTCCATTATTTTTAGGATTAGATGGGAACACCTTGAGTATTTAGCACTGTGCTTAGCATTGTGTGCACTCAGTAAATGTTAGCCCTCTTCCCCAACACCTCCGTATTTTGTGTATCAGAAGTAAAAAATGATGCTTGTGTACTTTTTGCTCATCTGAGAGCTCTTTGAGTTATTATTAAAGAACTATTTATTCTTGTTTTCTACAGTATTAAAAGGTTGATTCCTTTTCTAAGCCATGGCATACAAGGTAGAAAGGCAACGACTAGAAAGACTGCTGATAGAGCAAAAATGCTATCTTGGCAAAAAGGAAAAAGTCACAAATCATTAAGAACAGAACAAAACAAAAACTCTTTAATAATGTTATTCCATTAGATGAAAGGAAAAAAAAACCCACTTTTTCTTAAGGACCCCGAATACATATGTTATCTTCCAGGAGTTTTACAATTTTATGCTTTACATTTAGATCTGTGATCCATTTTGAGTGAATTTTTGTAAAGGGACTAGGTGTACTTTTTTGGGCGTTCATTCTGCTTTGTGTTCTCTTAGCTTACTGGATCAGTGGTTCCGTTTCTGGCATAAATTTGGGGGAAACTTTTAGTCATTATTGTTTCAAGTAAATCTTCTGTTCTTTTTCTCTTTATTCTCCTTGTCTTCTTATTACATGTATGTCATACCTTTTGTAGTTGTCCCACAGTTTTCAAATATTCTGTTCTGTTTTTTCCTCTCTTAGTTTTAGAGGTCTTACTGAGATCCTCAAGCTCGAAGATTATTTCCTCAGCCATGTCCAGTCTGCTAATAAGCCCATCAAAGGCATTCTTTGTTTTATAGTGTTTTAGATATCTAGCTTTTTTTGGGGGGGGGGTGGTTTCTTAGGATTTCCATTTCTCTGCTTATATTGCCTATTCTGTTCTTGTATGCTGTCTACTTTATGCATTAGAGCCCTTCACATATTAATCATAGTTGTTTTAAATTCCTGGCCTGATAATTCCAGCATCACTGCCATATCTGAGTTTGTTTCTCATGCTTGCTTTGCTTCTTCAAAGTGTGATTTTTTTTTTTTTTTTTTTTGCCTTTTAGTATGTCTTGTGATTTTTTTTCTTGATAGCCTGACATGATGTACTGGGTTAATGATACCATAAATACATCTTTAGTAATGTGGTGGTAAGGTATGGGAGGAGGCGAAGCATTCTGTAGTCTTATGATTATGTCTCAGTCTTTCAGTGAACCTCTGCCTCTGAACTGTGAACTTCACAGTTGCTTCTCCGTCCCACGCATATCCCCGTTACCCCCCTTAGGTGGGACAGGATGGGTAGAATGGCATTTCCCTTCTCTCAGGTTAGTTAGGCTCTGATAATTACTGAGCAGGTTGGGCTCTGGTTAAATAGTTTCTCCTGAAGCCAGGCCTTGTTAAGACCAGAATGCTCTGGTGGGTTTCAAGATGGCTCCTTTTCCCCTCCCCCTGCCAGAAGCACAAAGGGGTTTTTCTCCCGTATTCTCTGTGAGAACCTGGTAGAGGTTTCTCCTGGAGGTAAAGCCCCTCTGTGACAAGGGCGCCCTGTAGTTTTCTCTCTCAGACTTGTGCACACTGAGCCTACAGCAATTCATCAATTATAGCTTATTCTTCCCTTCCTTGGCACTGGTTTTGAGGAAGTTGATGTTGATGGGTTTCTCTTCCAGTAAGTTGTGATTCTCTGTATTTGCTTTCTGTTGGTCTCCAGTTTGGGGGCAGCAGTTTGCTGTATGACCTCTGTTCTCTTACAGATCTAAGAAGAGTTCTTGATTTTTTAGGTTTGTTCAGCTAGACCAGAAACCAGAAGCCCATGCCTTTCTCCCTTCACCTTCTTATCCTTCCCCCCTCAGCTTGTTAGCTCTACTTGTACATATTTAATATTGATAACATTTGCACCTTGTTCTAGAACCATAATTCTTAATTGTTTACCGTTTTGACTTTAGATTGACTTTAGCGTGTAAAAATTCAAAGTGAAAAAGTATTTACATTATGATGATATAAATATTTTTACTGCAGATCCAGGCATTGTACTATGATTACATTCTGATACTTTCTCAACTGCCTTTCTTTTTTTTTTCCTTGCACTGTTTGCCTTCATATCCATTCCTTCCCCTTTACTTTTTCTGAAATTTTCCTCCTGGAGCCTTCTGTCAGTTTACTGTATCTGAACTGGTTGCTCCTTCGTCCAGTTGCATAGCTGTTTTCCTGCAACTTTATTTCTCTGCTTTCTTGGTGTGTATCTACTTTTTCCTGGATCCTCTGTCTCCAGATTTTGCTAAATAACATCATTTTCCCAAGAAAGAGTTCATAGGAGATAAACTTTTTAAAATTTCTGCGTCTAGGAAAGTGTCTCTTCTTGTTATCATCTTGATGCTAATTCGGATACGGAATTCTAGGTTGTAAATAATTTTTCTTAGAACTTTGAGAATGTTGCTTTATTGTTTTCTGATATTCAGTGTTATCAATGAGAAGTCTGATTCCAGTCCAGTTAGTGTTTTTTCTTAAGTGATCGGTACCTGTCTTCCTTATCGCCCTCCCCTGCACCTATTCTGGCTACTCTTAGGATCTTTGTTTTATCCTTGCTGTTCTGAAGTTCCACAGTAATAATGTGTTTAGGAATTCTTTAACCCATTGTGTTGAGTACTCAGACAACTTCTGTCCTTTAGCTTTGGGGTAAATCTCTTGTTCATTATCACTCTTCTCCTTTCCCGTGTATTGTTTGTAGACCTCATTTTAATAAAAATTTGGCCCATCTAGATTAATCTTTGTTTCTTTTCTCATATTTTCTAATTCAGCTTTCCCCTTCCTACTTCTGGAGAAATTTTATTTTTATTTTTTAAAATTTTTTATTTATTTATTTATTTATTTATTTATTTATTTATGGCTGTGTTGGGTCTTCGTTTCTGTGCGAGGGCTTTCTGTAGTTGCGGCAAGCGGGGGCCACTCTTCATCGCGGTGCGCGGGCCTCTCACTATCGCGACCTCTCTTGTTGCAGAGCACAGGCTCCAGACGCGCAGGCTCAGTAGTTCTGGCTCACGGGCCTAGTTGCTGCGCGGCATGTGGGATCTTCCCAGACCAGGGCTCGAACCCATGTCTCCTGCATTAGCAGGCAGATTCTCAACCACTGAGCCACCAGAGAAGCCTGAGAAATTTTATTTTTAATCTTCTAGTATTTTTACTGAACTTTGTATACAGTTGACCCTTGAACAACATGGGTTTTAACTGTGCAAGTCTAGTAACATGCAGATTTTTTCCAACAAATATACAGTCGGCCCTTGGTACCTGTGGGTTCCTCATCTACAGATGCAGAGTTGTGGATACAGAGGGCCAGCTACCAGGACTTGAAGCATCCTAGGATTTTGGTATCCCTGGCAGGTCCTGGAACCAGTCCCTTGTGGATAACAAGGGACTGGCTGTATTTCCAAACCTCTTATTCTCTGATCGTTCCTTTTTCATAGTATCCTGTTCTTTTTTTATGGGTGAGACAGTATTATCTTAAATCTGTCAGAGGATACTCACGAGAATATTTTTAAGTGCTCTTTCTTCCATGAATTATGTCTCAGGGTTTGTTTGTTTGTTTTCTCCCATTTGTAAATTTGGCAGTTCTCTTCCATTTTGTAGGCTTTCTTCAGTTGCTTGTTGATCTTTGAGGCAGTAGAAAAACTGAGCTCTGTGTACTTGGGCATAACACCTCAAAAGGCTGCCTCACTTTAGGAGGAGTGGGTCAGATTCTGCTCTTAGTTGAGTTGCTAAATGCTAGAAACAGAAGCTTTTCTCTGGGGCAACAACTCCTATCTACATCAGCTGTCCTAGTACTTCCCTGACATTTCATTTTTTAGTCTTTTGTTTGTTTTCACTTGGAGGGTAAAGTCTAGTTGCTAATATTCTGTGAGCAACTGTAGGTATAGGGAGCTTCAACTCTGTCCCAGTCTCACTCTCAGTCATACCTAGCATGTCTGGGTGAGTCCCTGCATTTTGCAGGCCAAATTGATTCTTCTGCATGGATATTCTTGGCACTGATTTCTTCTACCCTCCTTCATTTGGCATGACTCCATCTGCTTTCTAATTGCTAAAATTTACTTACATTTCCTGTCAGTTTATTGTTCCCCTTTCCCTCTTATTTATTTTTAATGCGTTCCCTTACTATCATTTTAATAAGACTCCTGAAAGGAGAGGAGGTAAGTTCCTGTACTCAGTGTATTGTCTTAAACCAGAAGTTCAAAATACTTGTGAAGGCATGAGAACATCCCATCTTTTAGAAGACTTTTCATCAAAAGTTATAATAAAACCCACTTTGGTGCTTAAAGGCATTAGTTCTCAGCTCTCAAGAAAATGTGGTTTTCAGGAATGATTTAGTTTCTGAAGTCCCTGACTAAAGTACATTATGATCAGGTAGTAAATAAAAAGTGATAATAATGATATTTGTGGACCACACACTGTTGTAAGTGCTCTATTAAGTACAGTCTCATTGAACCTTCACAGCAACATATGAAGTAGTATATTCTTTTCCCCAGTTTACATATGAGGAAACTGAGGCACATTAAAGTTACATAACTTGCTCAAATACTGTATAAATGATACAGAATGATTCCCCAACCACAGTAATCTCTATAGGTATTAAAGTGAACTACAATCTAGTTTATCTTTTCTTCCTAGAAGTTAGTGGCTTTTTCGTAAATATTATTAAACAGAGCATTTAGAAAAGAAATTGATGCTATTTATTTAAGGCTAGTATTCCTTTTTGAATCCAATAAAAGTAATGAAAACTTTGACACCTCTCTCGCTGTCTCCCCCCCACCCCGTTCCTCCCTCTCTTCTCAGAACAGGCAGCCAGGATTCTGTGCCTGTCAGTAAGATGTTACAGTCATTCAGAGTTAATAGTACTTGACTGTGTTACATTTTAAAGCATATTCCATTTCTAGAAATTTGTTCTACAGTTGTACAAGTATACAAAGATATGTGCACATGAATGTTTATGGCATTATTTGTAATAGAAAACTGGAACATCCTAAATGTTCATCAGTAAGGGGTTGATTAATTTGTAATAGGAATATCCAGGCAATAGAATGCTGTGTAAAAAAATGAGAGAGACTTATATATGCTGATATAAAAAGACCTTTGAGTAATATTATATGGAAAAAATCATATATAGTATGACCCTACATGTATAAAAAGTGTGTGTGAAGTATGTGTGGTCATATGTTTGTATATATGTAGAAAAAATTGGAAAAAAAAGAATGGTTACTTTTGATGAGTATTGTAAGAACTTTTAATTCTATATCCCAAGTACTATTATATTTATTTTACCATGAGCATATAAATTTTATAATGTTAAGAAAATAAAGCTTAATTGTTTGTAGTGGCTATCAGTAGTATACCAGCAACCACTCACTGGCCCTGGGTTTCCTAGGTGAGTTAGAATCTATTGGAAGAGATCGGGGAATCTGTATCCTAAGAAGGGCTTTAAGTAGTTCTCACGATCAGGCAACTGTGTGAGCTTGCACACAAATACGCATGATTTAGAATAAGGGAAAATTACCATAAAGAGGCAATTAAAAGAGTGAGGCTACTTTGAATAATGCTAAACTAATAATAAATTTCAAAATTTAGAGGCAATAAATAGTTTTCTAGGAAATTATCAAATATTTTATAGATAGAAAACCTAGTTTATTCCAAATAACTTGGAAGAAACAGAGAAATATATCAGAGATATTGCCTACCCGGTGTCATAGGTGAATTTTCTTCCAAATCTTTAAGGATCATGAAATTCCTAATCTATTTAAAGCAAGAAAAAAGTAAAGCTTGCTAGTTGTGTTTACAAAGCCAACATAACACCAGTTCCAAACCTTTCAGATTTAGCTTTTTTTAAAAAGCTTAATCATTTTAAGATTATGGTTAAAATTTTATATAAATATTATTTGAGAAAGTAATGCACCATGACTAAATGGAATTCATTTCAGGGATCAAAGGATTGTTTGATGTTAGGAACTCTATTAATAGAACTATTAATAAGACCAAAGGGAAAAATTATCATCTTTTAGTTTCTGCCCCCAAATGCACACAATAAAACTAACATCTATCTGTGTTTTTTTTAAAATATAAAGCCCAAAGCAAAACTATTAGAATAGTGGAACTAGCTGAATAGTTTCTTAACAAAGGTGTTGCAGAGTGTTAGCCAGGATCGCCCTTAATAATAAAACACTGAAGTGGTCTTGTTAAAGTTAGGAACCAGACTGTACATGAATTGCTGTCCCAATTAAAGTCTCAATTTATTTCAATAAATGATTCTAAAGATTATTTGAAAGATTAAGTAACGTGAGAACAGCAAAGAAAATTCTAAACAAGAACAAAAAGTGAAGGCTGGGCTAACCCTATCAGGTATTTAAATATTATAAGGCTAAAGTAATTAAAAAAGAATGTTACAGGTCCAGGTTCTATGTAGAACTGTGTAACACAGGGGGTCAGAAATAAATAAGTTACTGGAGAAAAAGGTGAGGTGAAAAAGATGAGAAACACTCTCATATTGACAGTGAGAGAATAAATTTTGGTAACCTTTTTGAAAGGCAATTGGCTATAGCTAATTTTTAAACATATGTATACTTTGGTCTAGCAGGTCTGCTTCTAGGAGTTTATTCCAAGCATTTCTTTAGAGACAAATTTTGTCTAATTCACAAGATTGTGATGGTAATTTAGACTTCTTGGTAATTTAGTCTATTTTCTTCTTGATAGACTTCTTTAGACTACTTCATCAGGAATTATTTTTGTAAATTTGTATGTCATAGCTCCTTTCCTTCTTTCCTGTGTTCGTGGGCTTATGGCCTCTGCAGTAGGGGTAGCTTGGAGAGACACACAGTGACACACATGCCTGACTTGGGCCGCAAAGTGAGGTTTTTAAGTGATGCAGCCAGGATCAGTTGTAGAGGAATAATTGCATATATTGCCTTTGATTCCTTTATCTCCTCTTTCAAAACATCTTTCTCGAGTCCTGAGGTGGCAGCTTGGCATACAGGCTCTTAAGATTTTGTTACGTCTGATACAATAGAAAGATAGTATTTCTCCTTTCTCTTCTACCCCATCCCACCACATTTCCACCCCATGTCCTGGGAAGAGCTTTGGGTTTGTAATCAAAAGACCTGATTTCTAGTGCCTGTTCTGCTGACTAGCTCAGAGACTTAAGAGAAGCAAAATTACCCCTGTAAACTTACTTTCTTTCAAAGCCAAATATCTTAACCTGTTTTGTACCTGTCTTTCTACTTAAATTCCTCCTGTTTATTCCTTAACCCATTGCAAACTAGATTTTACCCTACCACATCTCGATAACTGCTCGAGCAGCAAAAACCTAATTGCAAAACATAGAGTACATTCCCCCCCCCCTTTTTTTATTGGATCCCACTATTTCTCCTTTTTAGAAATTATCAATATTTATCGTTTTTCTGATTAAATGATATTATATATTTTGGGTAGTAAATACAGTCTCATGTAAAGAAAACATAGAAATATCCCTTAATCTCAGCACCCAGAAATAAACGCTGGCATATTCACTACCTCTTATATGTACATATCTTAATAGAATTGGGTTATGCTTATGTATACACTGCTTTGTGTTCTGCTTTTTGTTTTCATAACATTAATGCTATAAGTGAGTTTTAAAGGCTACATATTTTTCTCATTATATGGCTATTCCATAATTAATTTTTATCTGTTCTTGTGGTGAGTTCACGTTGGTTTTCATCTTGAACACCCTGTACCTAAACCTGTATGTGCAATGATTGTTTCTTTTAAGGCTTGCTCCCACCTTCCAAAGCCTCTTCCCACCCTTGGTTTCCCACTTCCTGCTGGTACTTTTTCCCACTATCTCTTTCATAGGGTCCTTTTTATACCTGCCTGTTAGGTTTCCTTTCATTGCTCTGGGCTTGCTGGCAGTCTCATTTACTCCCCCAACTTCAGTCATCACCTGCTGTCTGCTTCCCATCTGTGGAGCACATCTCCTCAACGTGCTCCCTTCTGAACACTACCTCTGTGTTTCTAACTGTTCCCCGGGTAACTCCCCCTGAAAGTCCCACAGGCACCTGAAACGGATGTAACAAGGATAAAGAAACTACAGGTGATCTCCTTTTAGGTCTTCCCGTTATTTATCTAGCATTTACCTGGAATATTTTAGACGTTTTGGTTTATAAGCCAAAGTAATCTAAGATGTGAAATGATCCCTTAAGGGGTTCCAAGTGGGCACAATAATCATAACACAGTGCCTGCATAGGCTGCAAGGCTGTGTGCTCTTCTATTCTTAACTCTCGCCCTCCTTTTCCTCATAGTTCCCTTAATGTAAACCTGCCCCTTTATCCTCCTTGCCCTTTAAAATTTACACAGAAGTGATGCCCCTTAGTGGCACAACAGCAGCTTCCTCCTGTGCTGATTATTCATAGCAAAAATGACTGTCTTTTTTCCTTGTGCAAGTAAACAAATGGTTATTGTTATTGTGATATGTTGCTGAACCATTGCTAGGTGCTTTTTTGCAATTCTAGTAAATACTTCTGATTTAGTACCACAGCATCTCAGGTACCTTAATCTTCCTTTGAGTGTTTTGGGAAAAAGAAAATAGACAAAATATGTTCCCATTGTACAAGAAGTTGAATTTTTTGAGAAGCTGAGACAAGGATACTTAGTGCTTGTTTTAAGATTACTTTATGATGTCTATGTAGTAGATGTTACTTTTGGGATTATAATTTAATCTTGTAACTTAAAATTCTCTTTTCTAGTCTGATACTTGTAGTAGCCAGTCGAGAAATACTTGTTGAGTGACTAGAATGATCCTTGAAAGCCTTCATGCTTTAAAAAAAAAAAAAAAAAAAGCAAACAAACAGAAATTGTTGTTTTAAAGAAAAGTAATATAACCACGTTAAATATAATCTGGAAAATAAGAGGGAAAAAAACCATACTGTTAATCTCACCTAACAAATTTGTTGGTAGAATTTTTATATATCTGGTTGTTTTAAAAGTTGTGTTTATGTAGTTAAAATTATGCATCCTGCCTTTTCCCACTTAGTATGTCATTTTAGGACTTACTTTAAATGGCTGCTTAATAATCTATGAGTTGCAGAAACTTTTGGCCCTATTGTATGCACAGTGTTTATGAAGAAGAGTAGATGGTCATTTGTTTCTAAAAGATATGATTCTTAATAAAATGTAGTTGCTTATCACATGAATTTTAATACGTAGGGGAATGATAACCCTCTTATTGTAAGGTCAGTGCCTTTTTATTTTCAAACATTTAAACCTGAAACTTGAGGAAGTTGGTTGTAAGTTGAAAGTAATATACCATATGTCAGCTATGTATTTTGGAGAAGTTATAAACAGAAGTTAGATAGCTGCTTATGTGGAGAATTACTGTCATAATTCTTAATGTTAACATTGTGTTCTTTTATAGATTATGGAGCTTTGTGGTGCAACTAGACTTGGTTATTTTGGAAGAAGTCAGTTCTATATTGCTTTGAAACTTGTAGCTGTTGCCCAGTCTGGCTTCCCTTTAAGGGTGGAAAGTATAAATACAGGTAAATATGGAATATATTAGTAACTGAAATGAAAATGAACTTCTAATCACAAATGAAGTAAAGTCAGAACTGTTGGGTCTTTCTGATGTTTCATTGGCATTTGTGACATAGAGTTAGTGTCATGACTTTTACTACCATGCACTTTTCGTTTGTTAATATTAGAAAAATATGTCTATCTTAACTCTGTTTTGGCATATATGTACTTCATACACATTTGATGGTAATATAAAAACTGTTAAAGTGATTTTTAAAAATTAATTTACTAAAAATTGCTTAGAATTTAGATGAATAATTTTATCAAGGTAAATGATGAATTATAGTGCCCATCTTCATATATGCTTTCCTTATATTCTTTTCTACTAACTAAGTATAAAACAACATTATACTTTGTGTTTTCCTGTTTGGAAAAGCCATGAAAGCTACCTTTGAAATTAGAAAGAATAAGTTAACCAAAACTTTGACAGACACAGTATTAAAAATATTGGCAGACTAAAACCCAAATACAATCATCTAACCACCTTACAAATGTCACCTAGGATAATTTGTTTTGCTGTTATTTGGAGGCTCATTGATGCCTAAGTAGATGGAAATTCTATAAAGGTAGGCACTTAAATGCAGAGTTCTTTGGTTTTCATAGGAAAGGCGGGCAAGAGAAAACTTGAGGTTTTCTCTGATGTTAGAATTTTTATAACATAGTTTTAAGTACCAGCTCAGTTTATTAGTCATTCAGAGGTTTTCATTGTGGAGCTCTGGTTTGCCACATATCATTGTTCTAGAGTTAAGAGTTTACATTCTTTTCAGGTAATTTTGAATTCCTTTACATAAATGCTGAATAAACAATGTTTTCTCTTCTTAATGTGGAGATACTAAAGAGAAATTCTGGTAATCATGGTGGAGGGAAGTACACTTTCTTCTAAGAATGGTTCTGCTGCTGTATTGTTCTAGTCTAAAAGTGTGCAGAGAAATTCTCAGTCTTTTATCCTCTTCTCTATTTAAAATTGAATGTAGAAGTGTCATAAGCTAGACTAAAGTGGGTGGGTATAACTAACACCTTGTTCTGTGTCCTTGGTAGGTGAACAGTAAGATGTTTTCAGGAATTTCTGCAATGAAAATGTCTAGATTAATCTAGTCTCAAACTTAGTGACATATTCTTATTTTGCTTAGAGCTCTAACATCTTCCTTTAGGGAACGAGTGTGAGTAGAAACAGCCTAGGCTTCGGGGTCCGACTCACCTGGGTGCAAATCCTAACTGTCAGTGACCTTGGCATCTTGGAGTCTCAGTTTCTTTCTCTGTAAAATGGGGTTGATATGGTTATGAGATGAGATAGATACAAAGTACAAGCATAGGGCCAGACATGCAATGAACATTTAATACAGCTTAACTCCTTAAGGACAGTTTGGGTGTTATTACTTCTTTCTAGGTTAGAGTTTCCCTAAACAGTCTAAGGGAGATGATCTGAATTTTGTAGAGATAAACATTTTGTGTCTGTTGTTTCTGTATCAGTTTTTGCAAAAATTCTTTCTAATGTCAAATTCATCTCTTATTTCAGTTTTTCGTGTGTATACCCTTTTTTATTTTGAAGTAATAATTATTTTTGTGGTTAACAGTAAAGGACCTTCCTCTGCCAAGATTTGTTGCTTCAAAGAATGAACAGGAATCTCGTCATGCAGCCTCATATTCTTCAGATTCTGAAAATCAAGGGTCTTATTCTGGTGTAATTCCCCCACCACCGGGCAGGGGGCAAGTGAAAAAGGGATCCACAAGCCATGATACTGTCCAGCCTCGTACATCTGCAGATCAGCAGGTAAGCACGTGCGTGTAAATGCTATCAGTTGATGTCCTGTGCGAATGCATACACTGAAACATTTATTGAGTACCTTAGTAATGAAAATGTTACCTTAAAATTTAAATTTTAAAGTAATGATGTTCTTTCTAGGAACCCGTATCCCCAGTAGTTTCGCCACAGCAGTCTCCACCAACTTCTCCACACACATGGAGGAAGCACAGCCGCCATCCCAGTGGAGGAAACAGTGAGAGGCCTCTTGCAGGACCTGGGCCATTTTGGTCTCCCTTTGGTGAAGCACAATCAGGTATTTAGAAATTTTTTAAAAGTAACATTTATTAAGGGTTGTAAATTGAAGAAAACTTGATAGTGTTCCTTTAAGAGTTGCCTCCAAGTCAATTTTTAATTATACGTTAAGTGCCTTAAAGAGACGCAAAAGCCAACTGTGAAAGTTTCTAAGTAGATATATCACTTTGAAGAGTGGTAATTGCATTTATTTATATCTATGATGCTTAGACAAAAGTTTATCGGTATCAGATTCTCTGAAGGGTAAAATGAAAAAATAAATATTCCTAGGGATGTATTCCCAGGTATAGATTATATTAGTGAAGGGGGAAGTACACTTTGTTGTAAAAATGCTGCTGCTGCTATATTGCTTATTACAGCAATAAATTGGTTGTACCAAACGAGGTATAATTTTAAATTGACAGAAAAGATTCCGTTTTGGAAATTGTTAACATTTCTTCAAAGTTAGCATTAAAAAGAAAACTTTTATATGTGTGTGGTGATTTGTTATCATTAAAAACCTGGTAACTTTATTTTTTTTTTCCAAAAATGAGTCAGCATGTTTACCCATTCTGCTTTTAGGTTCTTCTGCTGGTGATGCAGTATGGTCAGGGCATTCTCCACCTCCACCTCAAGAAAATTGGGTCAGTTTTGCAGATACTCCACCAACCAGTACTCTTTTAACCATGCATCCTGCTTCTGTCCAGGTGTGACATTTTATTGGTATTGCATTTTTATTTGCTTCATTCAGAGTATTGCTGCAGTCATTGTTTTCCTATTTTGCTGTTGCAAATTTTATAAATGCAAGTTCACTCTTTTACACAAAAACAGAACTCTGCGTTTTCTTCAAGTCTGTTTTCATTGGAATGTTTCACTGAAAGTTTTGGCTGATTTTCTTGCTAATTCCATAGTGAAGTTTTGAAAGGTTTCTGCATCTAGGAATATATTTGCTTGGCTTTCTTAGCACATTTTACATAACTTTCTGTTGCTTACATATTGCTGTCGTTCTACACATTTATATAATCACTGTGCAAAAACGTTTAATAACCTATATAACAAATATGTGGTTTGCTGATGAGTTTGTGAAGACTTCTTATTTTTTAAACATCCACAAAAAGTAAGTTTTACTTTCAAAGATAAGTAACCTAGCAATCTTGGTCCACGTAATCATATAGATAGATACTGTACTGAGGAAAAAATGTTTCATTACAGGACCAGACAACAGTACGAACTGTAGCATCAGCTACAACTGCCAATGAAATTCGTAGGCAATCCAGTAGTTATGACGATCCCTGGAAAATAACAGATGAACAAAGACAGTATTATGTAAATCAATTTAAAACCATTCAGCCTGATCTAAACGGATTTATTCCAGGTGAGTTGTTAAAAACAGAAGTTCTTCAAGATGGGATAGGACAATCTTAATTTCATAATCTCAAAAACATGGTTTTATTGGTCAGAGATTATAAAGGATAAATTAATTCTCAAATTGCCTAAAAACTTTATAATCGCTGGAAACCAAAAACATGACATGTACACATCTTAAGGTTACCTTTTTCTCAGTGACAAAAGTCTTAAGACTCTTACCTCACATTTTATCCTTGGAGCTGTAAGTTCAGAATAACATTAAACAACACTGTTTTAATATTTCAGGATCTGCAGCTAAAGAGTTTTTTACAAAATCAAAACTTCCTATTCTTGAACTTTCTCATATTTGGTAAGTGTGGTATATCATTAGTTGGGTATTGTGGGTTGTTTCAGAGGAGTTTATAGCAGGTAGATTTTTGAACTTTAAAAAATAAACTATTAGAGTAACGTTTTCAAGAATATTCTCAAAGAACTCAGTATTGCCTTATAATAGCCAGCTTCTCTCTCACTCTTTAGAAAAGAAATAAGTGATAACACTGTAGTAGTTCTTTAAAATGTGCTATAAAATTCTTTAAGCTGTATCACCTGTTTCTTGTTGAAAGCATAATGTGTGGAATAAAAGCTAGTTTGCTCATACATGGTTATGTTTATCACATTTGTTTTTTAACAAGTTTAGTAAGTCCTATACCAAGGCATGATCTTAAGGACATGCTTAGCTGCCATTTAAATATAGACTGAGACTCAGGATAGCTGCTGTGTAGTTGAAATTAGCCATTAAAACACAAATTACAATCACAAATTGTTTTTTAAAAACAATTATTGGATAAACAAATGTTATTTCTACTGTATATCAATGAATTTCTTTACATTCTAAATTATTTTGTTATTAAGGTTTTTAGAAGCATAGGATGCTATGGTAGGAAGTAGGTAGATAATGCCTAAAACCGAAAAATCAAGAACTAGCGATATATGCATGCTATTTATGTAGTTTAAGGTAATGAATAAAAAATGGTTGCATCTGCAACCAGAAAATCGACATCAGGGTGGGGCTGCTCTTTCTTTGTATCAAGCCTTGTAATTCTATTGGATGCTTTAAAGTGCATACATGTAGAAGTTTGATAACAATAAAAACAGTTTTTTAAAATTTCAGTGACTTACTAACTAAGCCTAGCTTTAACTAAATCCTGTTACTAAAAATGCATATGGTTTAAGGGTCATTTTTTGGTGACTTTATTTATTGGGACTGTTTTTTCAGCATTTTATTATGAGAATTTAAGGCATACAGAAAAGTTTAAAGAATTGTTCCTTGAACACCCATCTGCCCGCTGCCTACAGTTAACAGTTTGCTATATGTTTTATTACATATCTTTCCATCTATGGAATTTTAAAAATTATAGATTGCTATTTTCTGGGAAAGGATTTCTGTTCTTTTTGAGACCTAAAGGGAGTCAAAGCAGAATATGATTATATTAATAATAAGTTTTTCTTCTAGGGAACTCTCAGACTTTGATAAAGATGGAGCCTTGACACTGGATGAGTTTTGTGCTGCTTTTCATCTGGTAGTTGCTAGGAAGAATGGCTACGACTTACCGGAAAAACTCCCTGAAAGCTTAATGCCCAAACTGATTGATTTGGAAGATTCAGCAGGTAAGATTGGGAGCTGAAGAGACCTGATTGCATGCCTTAATAAACATAACACTTGATTCTTAAAGCAAAATAAAGATGGACGTTAAAACTTAGTTTAAGAGCATAGACATTTCATCAGAAGCACGTAGATTTGCCCTCAGAATAGGATGTACAGGCTGAACCTGGATTAATGGTTTGGCTTATTTAGTAAACTTTAAATAAAGAGATAAAGAATACATGCCACTATTTCACCTTACACTAGTGACTTGCAGAGATCTGAAGAGCATTTCATAGTGTCTTGTTACTTTGCTGCCTTTAATTGCATTATAAATTGAAGTGGGTAAAGTAGCCTGTCTTCATTATCAACATTTTTTCATTTAATGCATCTTGATTTGTTGAAGGGAATGCCTGGTTTATCCTTAGACCTCTGCAGTCCGCAAGCATTTTCCTTTAAAAAGCCCACCTCTTTTCTTCAGACTCTAAAGAAATCTGGGAAATTTGTATTTGATTGTAGATAGTGCTTTTTTTTTAATGTTTACAAGAATGCTTTTATAAGTGCTCATATTTACTGGTAGCTTTCTTTAAAAGGAAATAAGACTACAAGGGGTAAAAAATGAATATGTTTTTCTCACATTCTGAATGAATAAGAGGAAATTAATGCTAAATTCTTAATGCGCCTAATTAAAACTAAATTATTGTTTTCAATTTTGCTATCTAAATTCTCTTGTATTTTATGTTGGAAGGAATTTTATGCTTTTAAAAAGAGAAGATAGAATGGAATTTGGCTCTTAAAAGGGCAACGTCTGTTTAACTCAGAAATGCAAGTCATCTGACTTCACTGTCTAAATTATACGGAAAGAACCATGTACATGTCATTACTGTCAGGAAGAGAACAGTCTCCTTGGAGTTAAGAGTCTGAGTGTGCTTCTAGTTTTGCTAATTACTCTGTGACCTTCCTTGGGCAAGTTCTAACCATTTACTCTTATTTTTTCCTTCTGTTTCTCCACCTGAAATGTGGATTTGATGCCATTCATATTTTAAGACCTGAATTGTATCCTGACCTTTTATCAACCAATAGGTTGATTAAATAATTTACTGTTGATTTCAGTTTTTTAGAAACATTATCCTGTGAGAATCCTAGGATTTGCCTAATCATTTCAGGTAGTTATTTGGCGTCAGTTACCCTCTAACTTGAGCTGAAAGCTAAGTGTTTTTTTCAGATAATTTTGCTTCAGAGTTCTTTGGTTTACCTAATTAGGAAATAAACAAAAATCACTTCTTTATTTAGCTTTTTGCTAGTAGCCAAAAGGGAAGCAATTTTGATAGCTACAGACTTGCTGCATCATTGATTTATAAATTGGGCTCGTATGTAGAGTTTTTCTATGACTTTAAGTTTTTAAAAACTGATAGCATACTAATACAAGAAATAAGTCAAGCTTATTATATGTCATTTTCTAGAGACTTGTCTGATCTTGTTATCTATTGGATTCAGATAGGTGAATCTGGCTTTTGCATGTAGTCAGTAGAGTCTTTTTTTTCTTTCTTTAATTTAAGTAAAGTCTGGTTCTTTGTCATGTTGATCTACTGACGGAATTTTAAGGCTGATGATGCAAGAAGTTCTTTCCTGGGCATTTGTCTTTTTACACCTGTTAGATTTGTTTAGCAAAGAGACACTCTGGTTTTTTGCCTGCATGTATCTATACACTGTTGCTCTAACTATAATTTTAAAGGTGTCAAAGACTCAGTTTTTTCCAATTCTAACATAATATTATATGGTTTCCCAATCAAATTTATTGTAAACATTTTGACCACACAATATTAGATTAAAATCTGCTTTGCCTACTTATAAATGATCAATTTGGAGTTCTATTTTGAGGTGGGAAGAACCATTTAATCTTTTTTCTCCTACCTATCATAAGCCTGAGATTCATGACACAAAGTCCTTTGAATGTAGAAATTGTCATGTGACACTGTGATTCAATCAGTATCCTTAAAAACCATTTTAAAATAGCTGTGTTTTTAGAAGTTCCCAGTTAAAGGAGGCATACCCAAACACTTTCTTTTGGCTGACCTGAGAACTTATCATAATTATTCCTTCTGTGGAGACTTCGTGCCGTGCAGGCAAAGTTGGTTTCTATCTTCTCTGATCTCACACAGCATATTCTATGTGCTGTTCATTATGGCACACATTATGCTGAATCCTGTTCTTTTTTTTCCTCTTTCTACCACTATACTCTGAGCGCCTTAAAAAAACAGGAAATGTATCATATTCATTGTAGTATCCTCAGGACCTAGCACTTTGCAGGCATGGACTAAGTAGCTCAGTAAATAATTATTGAGTAAATTATGCTAAATGTGTGCCATTTTTAAAGTAGGGTTTTTTCCTTAACATTTCTGTCTTTGGAAATACAGTCGTTTGTTTTAAGTTTATGATGTTGGGACATATTAAAATATTAGCTCCACAAGTATTCTATATTTACAATTTAAATAACTCTTACAGAAAAACAGATGATGAATAATGATGACTTGGGTTACAGTTGCTTGAAGTAACAAGCTAAGCTTTCTGTAGGCATGCAAACATAGGTGGGATATATATGTATTTTTTCCAAAGTCATTTGAACAGATTTATAGGGTTAAATATACCAGATAAAACAGAACAACGAAGGACCAGAGGTAGAAGTACTTGTGTAGACCTGAATTAAAATATTTAACATTGAGCATCACTGAATTTGACAGCTGGAGTAAATAAAAAGGGAAACTTGACTTTCGTTGTCTTATAAAAGAAAAGATACAAGAATTCATCTGTGGAAGCTTTCTGAAGCTGAATTCAAGAAAGAATGGTAATCTTCTAGGAATAGCTATCTTTTTTTCTAAATTTTTAAAATTTTTATTGGAGTATAGTTGACTTACAATGTCGTGTTAGTTTCAGATGTACAGCAAAATGAATCAGTTATACATATACATATATCCACTCTTTTTTTAGATTCTTTTCCCATGTAGGTCATTACAGAGTATTGAGTGGAGTTCCCTGTGCTATTCAGTAGGTACTTATTAGTTATCTATTTTATATATAGTAGTGTGTATATGTCAATCCCAGTCTCCCAATTTATCCCTCCCCCCTCTTAGGAATGGTTATCTTCTATTAAAAAAAAAAAAAGATTAAGGTGACCTGCTATCCTACCACAATTGTATCTTAAAGAAAAAAAAAAAAAACACGTTGAGTTATTATACATTTTAAACTCAATTTCCACCTCTTTTTTTTTTTCCACCTCTTACACTCAATTTCCAAAGAATCATCTTTGTAGCACAGTTGCAATTTTACGTATATTTTTTGCGATTATTTGGTCAATCTCTCTTAAACTAGATTAGAGGTTCCTGGGCAGATAGTAACCAGATTGGTCTTGTTCATCATGTTTAAGCACCTAGCAGGGTGCAAATTGAGTACACATAAGTAGGCGTTCACATTTTTGAAATGACTAAGTTGGCTGAGCCACTTGTTGTTTAAAACTGTTTCCTGTCTTCACACCACACTGCTCACATGAGCACCTCAGTAGTATCTGCTTGAGATGCTCCGAGAGGTAAAGGAATTTGTTCACTATTCTGTGTCCTCCTCCATAATCGCTGCTTTGTACAGTAAACTTGAGCATGTGTTTCATTGTTGTTGATATGGTGCATAGCATAGGTCCCCAAGCTCCTAGTGGTACTTTCTTTTTTTTCCTAGCGGTACTTTTAACATGAATATTTTTAAAAGCCAGACTTTTTATTTATGAGTCATTTGCCAAAAATACATACTTGAGACTAGCTTGATGTGAGTTAATCAACGTTAAGAGTTTCTCTTGTGTTCACCCAGAAAATTTTAACATTAAAGCCTGCAGAAGTAACACATGCAGCTATCTGTTTTTACACAAGTGCATTCACACTGTACATCCTTGATTTTTTTCTAATAATGTTGTACATCTCTGCACTTTGTTACATATAGAGCTGTCACATTCTTTATCATAATTAGTGAATGTTCCTTAATTCAACCAGTTTGTTATTGATGGAATTTTCGGGTAGTTTCCTGACTTTACTTTTAAAATGGTGTTGCAAAAAAAAAGATACGTATATTTTTGCTTTGTACAGAGAACCTCGAATCTTTGTTTTGGAAAATTTACTCTCCAAGTGCCTTTAGTTGCAGAGGAAAATGAAAATAGGCACTAATATTCATCATTAACTTTACCTTTTCATCATTAACTAACCTAAGGAATTAATTCTCAAGCCCCCCACCCCATATATGTATACATTCTTAACACTTTTGTCATTTCTTTTCAGATAGTGGGGTATTGGAGGTGATGAATCAGTACAATTGTAAATACTGGCAAAGGTGCACCATTTAGTGAAACTGGACAAAATAATTAAACTCCTCAAATTCCTGGCAAAAACAGTGACAAACAAGGCTAGCTAATACTTGAAGGAGAAAATCTCTGCAAGAATGACACAATAGGGGCTTTTAAAAGATTATGGTTTAAATATCAGTGGATTTAGTAAGAGTCCCTGGGAATATTTAACGATACCCTTAATTATTTTTTGCAGAAATGAGCTTTTTTCTTTAAGATTGTGTTGTGAAAGTCAAAATGAAGTGAAGGATGTCCGTCTTGCTCTGTTAGGACGAGAACTCCATGGAAATAAATGGGAGCCTTGTCTTCTTGCTCAATACTGTATCTTTGTTTACTATATTTACTTATAGGCCCTCAGTAAATGTTCACTGACGGAATTCATGCTTTTATTAATTTTGCCACCAAATTTCACCCAAAATCTTTAACATCTTTTATGGTTTGTTCTTTATACTCATTTTCTGTGTAAGTCTTGAAGAAAACGCCCCAGTTTAGTTGTTTTTTCTCTTTATGAAATTTTAATCCTTATTATAAGTGGATTAACTTTAAGTGGGCTTTTTCCATTTTTAGCTATATTTAGATAATGGAAACCTCCTGTATATCTGTGGGTAATATTCTTTGAAGTATAATAGCTGAGCCAAATAGTATTTGCTATAAAATGTTGATCAGTACTGCAAAAAAAAAAAAAAAAAAGACAACAGATGCAATTTAATTAGTATTTGGGGTAAATGTTTTATTGTTTTCAAATCTTGTTGGACATGTTTTTACATTCATTTTTTTAAAATCTTTGGTTTTAATTTCAAAACTAATGGACTACTACATAGTCCTTAAGATCTGTTTACTGAGTAAGTTCCCATTTTATGGAGTATTGGGGAGAAGTGGAATTAATTTTGGAAATGCAACTTAGTTTTTCGATCCATGTAATATCATTCAAGGCAAACAAAGCATATCTTAAATTAAGTCTTTAATTTCTTTCTGCATATGCATTGCTTATCCCTGTCTTTTAAGTGTGAATGAAAAAGGTACTATTTATAGGGGTTTTTTTTAAACTTAAAATTTATCCACACCTGTTTTTTTAAATTTTAAATGTTTTTTTCTTGTACAAATAATATTCACTTCTCAAATAAATAAAAGATATATTTACTTTTTGCTTAGATGAAGCTGATAAATGAAATTAGAACCTTGAACCTACATGATTGAAGAATTCTTCCTAGATTTGTTTTGCTACTTGAAAAGAAAATAAGTTTTAAACCATAAGACTTTAGGGAGTGTATATATTTCTATTAGATTGATAATAGCTGGCAGTCATTTTTGAAACAATTTTTTAGTATATTGAGTATAATACTAGGAAAATAAGAGAAATTTGGGATGGGTAGATTATAAACCTAGAATGAAACTGAAAGAGTTTCTTTCTCTTAAAGAGGTTGTTCAGCAGGTACACTGAACTGAACTGAATCTGGGAACTTTTTAGGGTCTGTGGAGCCTAGAAGGATAAAAACTACTGACAGTGTTTTTATTTTCTAGTGCGATCCTGAAAATAAGGTTTGCACTTTTCATATTATCATTACTAACTTTTAAATGTAGATTGACAGTACATCAGTATGATCACACTGGGTTGTGCCTTCCAGGCACACTTTTATACATGGAAATACTTTTTGCATAAAAGCCCTTTTGGGGTTGACTTTAACAAATAATTTAGGCTCATGCTCTTCTTTTTCAGCCCTGATGCTCTGATGATGTCAGGGGCAGAGCAGAACCCTCAGGAGGGAGGCAGGGTTGACACAGTGTTCCAGCAGGAGGCTAGGTTGGAACACTGCATCAGGTAAGAGTAAAACTACACCCCTGCCTCCGTAAGGATACAGTCTTAAAGACTAACTTTTGTGGGCGGCTATGAAGCTCTTTGTTGGAGTATTTATAAGGAGCCAAGTTGAAGGAAGTGTAGTTTATTTACAGACCTAATGCCTCTTCCCAGACTCATGACTGTTAGTTTCTAGAACATAGGTAATTTGCTCTTTTTCTACTGCCATTTGTCGTTCTATATATGAAGTTAGGAAAGAAGCAATGTGTAATTTTGCTAATTTATTCCAGAGATAATTTTTGAATTTTCTAGGACAGTGATTTTTTTCAAACTTTCTCATCTTAGGGACCCCTTTACATTCTTAAAAATTTTTGTGAACCCCAAAAAAGACTTTCTTTTTGTAGATTAGATCTGTCAATAGTAACCCTATTAGAAATTAAAACTGATATATTTTTTAAAAATACTTACTGCTTTATTTTAAAATATCAAGAATGAACCCCTTACATATCAGCATAGGTATTTTTAGGAAAATAACCATATTCTCCAAAATAAAAAAATTGTGAGAAAGGTGGCATTGTTGTACACTTTTGCTAATCTCGTTCGTATTGGGTTGAATAGAAGACAGCTTAGAATCCCAGCTGGCTGCACTCTGCATTCAGTCTGATGGGTGTGTTACTCTGTTTGAGGCATGTCAGGGGTTGGCACACCAAGCCCCGAGGCCAGGTCCAGTCTGCTGACTGCTTTTGTATAACCTGCGAGCAAAGAGTGGTTTTTGTTTTCAAAAAAGAATTAATATTTATCACACATGAAAATATATGAAATTTGAATTTCAGCATCCATAAATAAAAATTTATTGGAACACAGCCAAGCCCATTCCTTTGTGAATTACCTATAGCTGCTTTTGACAGCAGCACAGTTGAGTGGTTGCAACAGAGACCTTATAGCCTGCAAAGCCTAAAATATTTACTGGCTAGCCCTTTGCAGAAAAAGGTTGCCAGTCCTTAGTACGTGAAGAAAATTTGGCCTCACGTAGTAAAAGGGAGGACTATTTTCAGATAATTTTGGATATTCTTTGGTACTGCACCAAAACTCAACAAATGGTAATTTCTTAAAGGTTAATTGCAGTGTAAAAGCTGAAACCATATTAATGAATTGTTTGTACTGTTACATAGATCTGTCTTGCACTTTGAATGAATCTTTTACCCATGCACGGCTTTGTAACATAATGCACTGATTATTTGTAAAATATCAGTTCATTGAGTTGTACAGCTCTTTCAAATGTTGGGACATTTTATTATAAAATATCAAAAAGTGTGTTTGTTAATATCACAACCTATCTTATCAAGGAAATACTGGGAAGCTCTTGAGCTTATAGACATGGATATACATTTTCCAAAATTCTAATCTTCACTTAAAAGCTCAAACTTTGTCATTAGGAGCAAATACTGAAAATTGTTATTTTCCTTGAAGGGACAGGGTCACTTAATCCATTTTTGAGAAAATCCCTGCCTAATAGCCATGTTTGAATAATTACAGTTTATCACCTGTTCTTTCAAGAATAATAGCGTTCCATGAAAAAAGTGGCCTGTTCAGCTGACATCTGAATCACACTGAGACAACCGTTGCACTTTAATATGGAGAAGTGCTTCATATCTGTTTCCCATTTTGCCACAGAATATTTTAAAAATGTGTTTCCAGGGGTGAGATTTAATAAAATTAATAATTTTTACTGCTTAATTGTGAACGTCCTTCAGTGAAATTGTCATGCATATTTATTGATTTATTTATTTTTACGTATTTTAACTGGAATGCGTGGTGGTAAAGAATACAATGACTGCTATATTGTAGCAGTAATCACTGTATATTTAGGTGCCACTGCCTTGATTCTTGCTAAGAAGCTAGCAGTTTTACCCACCATTGCTTTTGCACCATCAGTGCATATGCCAACACAGAGAAAAAGCATTATTACTATTACAAAATAATTTTGACGTTTTAGACCCCCCTAACAGTGTCATGGGGACTCCCAGGAGTCCATGGTTCGCGGTTTAAGAATTGCTACTGTAGGAAAATAACTGTATTGGAATGACTATGAAGTATAATTATTTGGGTGAATAACACTTCAGTTCTTAGCCTCAAGGGGCTGGACCCACTGCAGCCTGGTACTAGTGAATCAAAGAGGTACCCAGAATCCATCCCAAATCTGAACTTCCCTGCAGTGGGGATGGTGTACACTCTGGCCCTAAATTTGTCAGTAGAAGACTAACAGGAGAACAGAGGTCTAGACAAGTCAAATCAGGGCCCCAGTTTGCCTTAAGGTGACATTTGAAACTTAAATAATAATGCAGTATGACTTTTAAATAGGTTCTTTTGAAAATTAATCATCCTATAGTTAATACTATTTTTATTCTATTTTTCTTTTCTTTAATATCTGCTTTGGGAGATCTTTTAAAGACGCTTCTTCATTCACCATCCTTCTGACAGAGTTTCACTTCTGGTAAACTATCAAATCTATAGCTATTATCCTTCTTTCTTTAACTCCCTTTCCTGTTGGTTTTTTTTTGTTTTGTTTTAATTTAATAAATTTATTTACTTTGTACTTATTTTTGGCTGCGTTGGGTCTTTGTTGTTGCACACAGGCTTTTCTCTAGTTGTGGCGAGCAGGGGCTACTCTTTGTTGCGGTGCACGGGCTTCTCATTGCGGTGGCTTCTCTTGTTGCGGAGCACAGGCTCTAGGCACGTGGACTTCAGTAGTTGTGGCACGTGGGCTCAGTAGCTGTGGCTCGCGGGCTCTAGAGTGCAGGCTCAGTAGTTGTGGCGCACTGGCTTAGCTGCTCCGTGGCATGTGGGATCTTCCCGGACCAGGGCTCAAACCCGTGTCTCCTGATATCTGCCCAATGACATATGTGGTCTCCCCACATCCCTCGTCCATCCTCTCCCACATTTGCCGAAGTAGGCTGTCATACTGCTCTGATGTAGGGCTCACTGGAACCATCTTGCTGGTGAGGTCCAGCTCCAGTTTGCCGTCGAGCGCCTTGCTGTCCTAGCTGCAGTCCGAATTAAAGCCACTGTGGAGCCGGGCGGCAGCCGCCGCGGCCTAGGCCGCCCCCGGAGAGCTGAGCTCGGGGGCGAACATAGAGGCCGAGACCGGCGAGTCCATCCGGGAGCGACTCTGCTCTGCCACCATCTTTAATAACTTAGGCTAATTCATCTCCCTTTGTTACCATAGGGAAAAAAGGTCCATGATTTTTGTTCACACTGAAAACCACAAGCTATTTCCATGAGGAATTTGCTGCTACTATTTATTATAAATAATTTTTTCGTTAGTTTTTCTCTAAGAGCTTTGAGTTAAGAGGTCTTCACAGAATGTTATATAAAGCATTTCTGCCTCTTATTTGTTCTATATCACTTTGGCACTTTTACTGAGAAAGAGGTAGAATTAAGAAAGAAATAGCAACAATGCTTGATCTTAGAAAACAAAAATTTATCAAAATATGATGCTGGACTACAAATTAGAACTTGCAGTGTGATATGACTATAAAGAAATAATGTCAGGGTGAGTAAAAGGGAGGTATATTGAGATAGTCATGTAACAGAATAGGTGAAGAAAAATTTTGAGGCTTCTTCAAAGTATCAGTAGTTAATTTTGGTTCTAGGAAAATAATGGTAAAGGAGAATGAATTTAAATGAAGAAGAACACACAAAAGTAACTCATTCAATAAATATTTGAGTGCCTAATATGTGGTAGGTCCTGTGTTAGGCACTAAAATGTGAAGGATTTACTTATGAATAGATTGGAAGGTTAAAACCTATACATTGCTAAGTTATTATATGGCTGTCTATATAGGAATCTGAAGTATAGTACTAACATTTAACGGCAAATGTCTTTCTTTCTGATGGAGAAACTCGGGTGCTATTTATTTTATTCAACTTGCCCATGGTCAAACAATGAGATAGTGACAGATATTAGAGCCATATTTTTGATACAGGTTCTAAACAGATTAGGTACTCCCCATTAATTTGGCAATCAATGTGATTTTCAGACTGGGATTATATTCAAAGCCATGTAAAATTTGGGAAGATTGGAATGAGAATTTAGTTACCATTGAAATTCCTTCTGTTTTTAAATTACAATTTGAGAGCTTAGAGAGGCCTTAACTAATTAAAAGTAGAACATGATATCACATAATACTTTAAAAACCACTTTGAAATCCTGTCGTGGATTTGTAGCTCTCTCAGTTAAGTCTGTAAATGCTAGTGAACCTAATGATAAAAGTTTGTTTCGTGTGGGCTCATTGACTTTGCTTTTTGCTCATGCCTGGGCTCTTTCTCTCCTTTTGCTGTGTGTCTTGAAAATATATGCTGCTTCTTGATAACAAGGAAGACTTGTAGAGAAAATTCGAGAGAATTAGTGTAAATCAGCAGTTCCCAAAGTATATGCCAAGGGAATATTGAGGGATTTTTATCTGATAAAAAAAGGTTTATATTTGGGAAAAACTGATTTAAACATGACAAGTCTTTGATATACAAATGTGCGTGGGGACACTCCAACAGGGAATTATAGTATCCCCAGATTTATTTGAATAGAAAACCTAATTTTTAAAAATACCTTAGTGATTAATATTCCATGGAATACACTTTGGGAACTGGTACAAATCCATCCCTACTAGAAAAAGATTCAAAGTATGTGCCCTATTGCATTGCTATGTACAACACTCTTTTTTCTACTTATTTCTAACTAGATTTTATTTTCATGGAAAACTCTGGTTTCAGGTTAGACAGTAAGTTGCAGGAATAAGTATTGCCTGATTGTCTGATTGTTAAGATGTTTGTTTTGGGAACGTGAGAAAAGGAAATTCAGATTATAAATTACTACTTGTGAAAACCTTCTGTTAGGTTTTTATGAGTAAATATTCCTAAACTAAAATATATTGTTTATAGAGAATTTCTCTTTTTTAAATTGCAGACGTTGGGGATCAGCCAGGTGAGGTAGGTTATTCAGGCTCTCCTGCAGAAGCACCTCCAAGCAAGTCTCCATCAATGCCGTCACTAAACCAGACTTGGCCCGAGCTGAATCAGAGCAGTGAGGTTAGCAAAGCTTCCCTTTTCTCTCACTAACATTCACTTTTTTAAGGTAAGAAGTTCCGAGCAGGGTAATTTCAGCATATAGCTCTTTCAGCATGCATGCATAGTTGAGGGACCATATCAAATGTGACTGTTATAGATATTTGTAATTATATGACTCTGAGGTTTTCAAAGTACTTTTTCATATGTATGTACTATCATTTAGTTTCCACCATTTCATTCCTACTAAATCCCTGTGAGTTAGATGGGGCAGATGCATGAACTTAACAGTCAAAAGGGTAAATGTCTTGGACAAGATATCTTACAGCCAGTAAGGGACAAGGGCTGAGATTTGAACACAAGTCCTTTGGACGTTCAGTCAGCTAGCACACCTGCTGTGTCACACTGCCTTCTCATTCCTGTAAGCAAGGCCTGGGATAATAGATTTGGAATCTTAGCATTGGAAGTGATATGAGAAGCCACTAAACCAGCTTTCCACATGAAAAAAGTATTTTCTACATTCCAAGCTATTCATAGTCATTTATTTTATTTAATACAAAATGGAATGATTTAACCCTATTAAATGCAGTGGTTAAAGACCATGTCATATAAGACCAAGCCAGCCGTGGAAAACAGAATTTGAGAACCACCCCCCCATTACTTTGGAACTCCATTATACAAAACAATAAAAGTAGGGCCACTAAGATTAGAATAAGGGAAGAGGACCTGAGGCCCTGCCTCCACAAAGCGCCCTCTGAGGCCCCTCTGCTAAACCTTCATGCTCTGTAGAACTTCAATTGAAAACCACTGCTCAGCCTGTTAGAGCACTTTTCTTTGTGAACAAGTTATATTTTTTTTCCTTACAGTTTTTCGTATCACTTTTAGATAGTGCTTGAAGCTTCTGTGCTTTCTGTGTCTTTTAAAGCCAGAAAAATACTGGGTTTAAGAGACACTAGTTAATTTTGGACAACTGAAAAACAAGAGAAGCAATTGGCAGGTTTAAAGTACTTGCTGCTGCTTTATGGCGTACTCACAGATACCTGCTTCTGAGACATTATAATATACATCCGTCATGCTGTCAGATATAAAACCATTTATAAGTGTTTTTCTGGAGGGAAGATTTAAGCCTTGAAAGAATTTACTAGTAGAGAGGCTTTATGGAGAATAGGGTCAGTGTTCTTGAAACCACTGTTTTTGCTGCCTTTATTCATTTCTGTCATTTTTTTTAAAAAGCAGTATCAGATTAAAAGAGTATTTTTACTGATATCCGTTCATAAATAAAAGCAACTCTTTCTAAAACATGTCAGTTCAAAAGCCCATCTTCATTCTAAATAAAAATCACATGTGATCATTAAAGACTAGCAATGGAAGTCCCTTTCAAATCTGATTTAAGCAGTTGCATTTTCCCTTCTTAAATATTCTTAGCAAGTTTCATTTTGTGGTGTTTGCTAATAAGGACATGAATGTCATAATTGTTTTTTTTTACTATGTGTGGAAAGTCAAAATGTTACTAAAACTAACATTGATTTTTGACACATTTTAATTATTTATTTTTAAAAATTTACTTAGGATATGGAAATTATATTTTAATTTTCTACCTCAAAGCACTAATATTCTTTCAACAAATATTTATTCAGCACCTGCAAATATGGATGAGGCACTGTAGGGGATAACACTAATAATAGTCCGTAACATTTATTGAGCACTTTTGATGTGCCCGTTCTGTTCAAAAAGCTCTTTGCATATATTAACTCTTTACACCCTTATAACAGTCCTGTGACATAGGCATTATTAGTCTCACGTTACAGATGGTACAGCTGGAACACAGAGAGGTTAGATAACTTGCCTGAGGGAGTACAGCGCAACTAGGATTCCGGTAGTCTGGCTCCAGAGCCTGTGCCCTTAACCATTGTACCCAGGTTACAAAGACAAGAGCGTTTCTCTGCTCTCCAGGTAGCTTACATACAGTCTTGTAAAATCTCATGCCACCAAATAGGTAGACAAATGTCTTCTTTTTGGAAAATATATTCTGCATCTAAACTTTTCTCCATAGTTAGATAATTAGGATTTTAAAAATTCTTTCTGTACCTATGCAACAATAATTATTGCAGAAACTAATTATATTAACAAATATTGGTAAGTCACTTCCCCGAAGTGATGTCCCATGATAAAAGTGAATCACTGTGGATTTTCTTTATTCAGGAAACACGCTGAATGCATCGGTATTTCTTAGTTTATCTTAACTTTATGATTTTAAAACTGATCTTTAGGGAAAACTGTTGAATGATTGCATTAGCCATTTTTGTAGATAATTTTTATAAATGTGTTCAGTTGCTAACATTTAGTTTCTACATGTCTTCTCAAATTGAATATTACTATTTTAAATAGTAAGTCGAACTTTGAAGCATAAAAATGTATACTTTTCTATACTGAATTATATAAAAAGAGGATTTTGGTTAATGGGGTAGGTGTGTCTGTGTGTAAACATTTGTGTGTATATATTGTATATGTGCAGATGTTTTTCCTTCTTCAGAGTATAACTGGTAATTCTTAAGAATCAAATTTTAATGATAATTTTAATATGATTTTGATATAAAATCCTATACTGTTTATTACTAAGATCTTCAAATGGAATTTACTAAAATTAATAATCACTTATCACTCCACCTAATTTGAGGTATTATATTTGTGTACCTCTTTTAGAAGAGTAGTATTTCATATCAAAATACATCTTCTATATATAACACATACTCAGTTGCTTGATTTGCTCTCATTGTGGCCGCATTCTGATTTTTCTAGCATGGGGTTGGAGGTGGGCGCCTGATTGGCAGTTTTGTCTTGTGGTCTGGCATGGTCCTGTTCGTAATGCTGATTACAGGGGTTGACTTGCTACAGATTGACATAAGCTCAAACTTATATTAATTCCAGAATTCTTTGCATTTTATCTCAATTATATTTTATTAAATATCTATACATATGTACAGAATATGTGCACATACATAATAGAATCATCTTTCAGGGGTCGCACTGGCAAGTCGCACTGACTTGCTTCGTTTTGACCAAAACTTTGGTACTCAGAATTCCTTAGTACCACCAAATCATTGCATTAACATTTGGATTTTAAAAGAAGGATTTGAAGTTATTCTTTCTCTAGTCAAGACAAACCCCTTTATATTTTTCTTTTGTCACCATTTATACCACTTAGACTCTGTTCCTTTATTGTGTTTTGAGTTGAATTCTGTAAGGCTTTGAATCCCTCCCATAGAGATTGCAATAAATTGTTACTGTACATTTGATTGTGAAGCTGCTCACTTTACATTACAAGATGACCCAGCATAGATAATGTAGAATGTTTATGGAAAAATAGAACTGACGGAATTTTGTCAGGCCTACGAAACACAACTTGCAGTGCAACCTCTGAATTACTTTGCTAAATCTTCTCCGGTGATCTTTTACTCCATCTTTCTCATCATGCTGACTTGTCTCTCCTCTGTCTGTTCAGCAGTGGGAGACATTTAGTGAACGCTCTTCAAGCTCACAAACTCTGACCCAATTTGATTCTAACATTGCACCAGCTGATCCTGTAAGTCAATCACTTAGCTTGCTTGTTTGAAATTAATTTTATTAACCCAAATTTTCATTCATTATGGTTTTTAGCTGATCTGCATGATTCAGTGGAGTGCTTAGAGGGAAATGGTGGCAGGCTTTTCAATTTTTGTGTGTTTAATGGTGGAAAGAACTTTTTTTTTTTTTTTTTAACCATTCTTTGTATTTTCTAGTTATTTTAATGAGAGAAATCTATGTTTTTAAAATCCGGTACATGTGTCTAAAGGAGCATTTTGTGACAATTGATTTAGTTGACCTTGTTTTCATTTGCTAATTGAGTGTATGTTTTATTTAAACATATAATGCTGATTTCAGTGTAATGACAGTAAATACTATTTTATTTGTATGCTTACACATCATGTAACATGTGCTATGTATGTAAATATGCAGTGTCATCTTTTATTTTAACAGTCCAGATGGTACAGCTTTGACTTAATTAGTATGTTGAGTCCTGTTACAAGAGAATCAAGTTCAGCAAAACAATAGTGTTGTTGGTCAAAGGTTCCCATTGTGCAGAGGAGGCTCTGTCTTGTCTTCCTGTGGTTCACTGTGTTGCTTTGAAAATGCTACAAAGTTCACATCCTGATTTAAAAAATAAATTCTGTCCCATAGATTGAACTTCATATAAGCCCCACCTGTCCCTCAAGTTATTTGAAAACTTCTATACTGTAGCTGTTACAGTCTTCTCACTGTTCACTCCTGCTTTTTCTTTTATTTTTTATTTTTTCCAATAAAGAGAAGGACGTGCTAATAAGTACCTCTCAAAGAGAAAAGAGGAAGTAAGTAGGAAGGGAAGAAGAGTGTAAAGGTAGGATTTTTAAAAATGAGTTCAGTGAAAAGAATTGGAGAAAGTGACACAAGGCATTCTTTTTAGATGTTTCTGACCAAAGACAGCCAGCATTTATTAATTAAATGTTAAAATAGTCTTGTTATTTATTATGGATTTGGGAGAAGTGGCATTTAAAGATAATAGTACATCTTCAACGTTTTAAATTAATGGCTCTTTGGTGTGTTTTATAATTTTAAAGAATTTATATCTATTTGAAATAAAGAGAATGCTGTTATATTGAATTCAAACAATGTATGGAAGTGTTTTAAGTGTCTATTTTATAATCTATTCATTATTCAGGGACCAATTAATATGTAGATTGTCTGAGCCTTTGGCCTTCTGTTTTCTTACTACTTTGAGGACATTAATCTTTGCTTTTAGTCTCTGAAAAATGGGAAAGAAATAAAAAGGCAACACTTAACAATTTTTACTGCTTATTAGCAGCAGTAATTAAAGTTTCTTGGGAAGTGACAGGTGCTATAAGCTAAAAGAAAGTTTTACTTTAGCTCTGTGTTTCATTTCTCCATATTATTCCTATCTCCTACTTACAGAGTTAAGTTAATTTTATTTACAGCACTTAATAAAAGTATTTTACAGGGAAGGATGTAGCAGTAGAGACTCTTTTATTCTCTAACCCTTAAGAGATATTCACAGTAATAATTCATAGTATTATGATCTTTGTCAGGCCAGAAAAGAACATTAAATATAAAAATCTAGAACTCGGAGGCAAAATAAATTGACTCATGACTGGCAGGAAATGCAGGGAAATAGTTGAGTTAATAACAGTGATATTCTTGTAACTTCTTGGAAATAATATCCAAATTTGTGAATTCCAGCTCTAGTGTTTTAAATGATATGGCACAATACTTTCTTTTGTTATTTCTAGTATGGCAGGAGGCTCTAGGAAGGAAAATTTTAAATGGTTAATTGACATTTTAAACTTGAATTTAGACCTCTAAATTTGATAAAGTTGGCAGTCTTAAATATTTATAATCTGGTACCTAGAAACATCTTTTTTCTTTTACGCTGGCAAACTATAATCTCACTATAAACTTTCAATTAGTACAATGCCCTGCTTTCAGTGAGAGTCTGAGTTTCTTAACCTTCATTTAATTCTTACCTGACATATTACCAGTCTACAGAACACAGCCTGTGGCCACATTCCCAAATGATCCTTTGCAAGGTTTATATAAATAAGGATTTTAAGTAAGTAAATATGGTCCATTCAGTTTAGAAGAGACTCACATAGGAGAAGAAGAACACTACAGTTCTGATATGAATTTAACATACCTTACAGTGTCAGAAATACTTAATGGAATAATTTTTTTTTTTTTAAGATTTATTTTTTTTTTTTTATTGATTGATTGATTGATGGATTGATTGCTATGTTGGGTCTTCGTTTCTGTGCTAGGGGCTTCCCCAGTTGCGGCAAGCGGGGGCCACCCCTCACCGCGGTGCGCGGGCCTCTCACCATCGCGGCCCCTCCTGCCGCGGAGCACAGGCTCCAGATGCGCAGGCTCAGCAATTGTGGCTCACGGGCCCAGCCGCTCCGCGGCATGCGGGATCTTCCCAGACCAGGGCGCGAACCCGTGTCCCCTGCACTAGCAGGCAGACTCTCAACCGCTGCGCCACCAGGGAAGCCCCTGGAATAATTTTTAAAAGCCAAATTTTGACAAGTAGATATTGCTCAATAAAGTTTGTCTGTGAAGGACTCCAAACTGCTCTGTAGCACTTAGAGACAGCCATCACCCAGTGCAGTGACCTCACATGCAAACTGAGATGGTTAATTATTAGGCTCCCAGAATTGTTATGAAACTGAGTTTCTGATATCTCATTTCCAGAAACTTGATTACTTTTGTTGAACTGCTTATTCTGGTAGAATCTGTTTCCACCAGGAAATTCTAGACTGACGAGAAGTGCAGCGCACTAGTCTCTGCCATGAGTTATCTCTGATTTTGAGTGCTGTAGAATGTTTGAGTCACTCAGGGTATGAAAAGGGAGTTCATCTGATCACTGATTATGCCCAGCCAACTCAGTTGGTTTGGTGGAGCCCCCTTCCAGGTGCCTGTGTTATTCTCCAGGAATACCAAGATGTCAAAAAACAAGTCCAGTCTTAAGTAGACCACAGCTTAATCATTATAAACTGATGGTTGTAATATAGCTGACTGTGATAATTACCATATGTAGCCGTGAACAAAACTGTGGGCAGAGAACTGTGGGCTAACTCAGCCCAGTGTGTTTGGGAAAGTTTTCACAAAAGAGGGTATGTTTGTATGATGAGTTTTGGATGAAACTCTGAATTGGCAGAAGTGGACAAGGGCGTTCCAAACAGAATATCATGAGCAGGAGCGATTCAGTGCAGTGAGAGAATAGGGTAGACGTGTATGGGGGAATGATGGGCTGAAGAATGCGGTTGAAACGTGACTGGGAAGATCTTTGTATCCTAGACCAAGGCTCTGAACTTAATCTCGTAGACACTGGGAGCTAACAAGAAGTACCATGATAAGATGGGGGCGCCAAAGAGGTAGCTGGGGAAGATCATTCAGGCAACAATGTGAAGGACTGATGGGCTCAAGAGAGAGTGAGGTGATGAGCACCTGAACTAAGTGACACAGGAATAGAAAGTAGGCAGGGCTGGTTTCAGACAGACAGGATAATAAGATTTAAGCCAAGTAGAAAATGTAGATATTTGAGCACAATAGAATATTCAATAAAGTACTAAGATGTATAAAATCAAGTACCTAAATCTATGATACAGATGTGCCATGGGTGTTTAGGAATGGGTTTCCTAAAGGCTTTGGGTGATTTGAATAGTTAGAAGAAAGTGAGCAGAGCCTGCCAGTCAAGTCTCTTTACTTTTTTGTCTATTTTTAAATATGGGGATGCTATTTTAGAGCAGAGAAAGTGTTACTTTGGCATCTTGTGGCTCAGGACTCAGAGACTTATAGGCATTTATGGTTCTTCATTTGGGTGTTGAAATGCTTAAAGTCAAAGCTCTTTATTCTGCTGCACATCGCAGTCACAAACCGAGCTTCTGATCCACTAGTTCTGAGGCTGGGCCTGGTCATCTGTGTTAAAGCTCTTCCAGGAATTGCCTTGTCCTACTAGTAGCAGGATCCACTGGATTAAAGGTGTTGCAGGCTCGTAGCAACAATTAGTTACATGACTGAAGTATGCAATAGGAAATTGATTCGCTGGTACAGAAACATATGCAAATTATTTAGAGAATGAATAGAACAGTCATGATTTTCTTTTTGGGGGGTCATTATTGTGACTTCCCTTTATTGTACTGGAAGTATATGGAAAGGCTACTTAATATTTCTGTTACAAATTTTATAAATATGACTTTATGTACATACATACAGAATATATATTAGATCAATATTATGAGTTAAAGCATCTAATAAGTTTTCCTTGCTTGTTTTTTCTTAGTGTGCTTTGGGTTTGGAATAAGCATGAATCTATCATGCTTTCTCCTTTAATCTTGCCTTAGAATGTTAAATTCTGATTCTCAGCAGTTATTTCTGCTATTAAAATTGTAAGTTAAGAAAATAGTAGTTATTCTTAAAGCCATGTTTTTCATAACCATAAGCATAACAAACAGCATCTTGGGTGTGTATTGTTAATAATTTCCTGAGTATGACTCATTCTTATGTGAGAAATCTAAACTTTTATCCATCTGTTATGTTCATCTTTTATAACTGTAACTTTAGAGTTGTAGGGGAAATGTTAGTTCAGGTTTATTAAATAGTACATAACCCTGTCCAGAATCTCAGTGGTGTAGGGACAGGAAATTACTGTAAATGGATTTATCTGTATAATTGCAGTGAAGAATTCATTTGTTATAAATGGGTTGAATTTAGAGATTATGCAAATAAGCCAAGGAGACCTGTCAAACAGGAGATGGTATGCTAGAACTTGCAGAGGTGTGGTGTTAATACTGTCACCAAAACAGTGTCCAACTTAAATTGAAAGGTCATTATCCTTCATACTAAATTATAAACTTAAACTCATTACTAGATATTTGAAATTTAAGGATCTCAAGTTCAGTCTTTAGCAGCAGCACATACAGAATATGAGCTGACTCCTAGTAGAAGGGGCTGAACTCCTGTAGGCATGTTTTTCAGCTGGTCTGTTGCTGTTAAGCCAAATGCTTGATCCCGTTCTAGCTCCTCCCCTGGGTGTCTCAGCTCCCAGGGCCAGGCCTATCTGGCTACCCAGATGCACCTTTCTCTCTTCCTTCCCTTTTGGAGAGGCTGCCATACATTGCCTTATACTCTTTTCAGAAGTTTATTCTGTCAGTTCCTTTACCCCTCTAACTAGACTTGCCACTCATGACTTAAGTTGAGAATTATCAGATGGTAGTATAGTCATGAAAAAGTTTAAGGAAAGTATTAATGTTAGAGTGGGAGTGTTACTTATCCTAACTCTTAAAAAAATGGATTCCTTTGTGAAAGTTTTATGCATGAATTTTAAGCAGTTCTGTAGAACTAATCTATAGAAAGCATGTATCATGCCTACTGTTACAATATGACAGGCATCTCATTAACTTTGTTTTATATATGAAAAAGAAAAGTGTCAGATTTTTTGAGCAGTTTAGTGAAAATGAATTCAATCTGTTGCTTAGTCTTTGGGTTCTCACGAAATAGTTCCTTTTAACCTCAAAGGTCCAGATTTGTATACTTTCATCAGATCATTTCACACTTTGCCTTTGAATATTGTCTTGAATTGTATTTTTATAAGGTCAGTTTTTTCCTCAAATCTTTAATCACTCAAAGTTAAAATGTACTTTTTGTAAAACAAATCAGATTATTAGGCATATATAGAAAACTTGATTTTTTTTTAATATAATTCTGGAACTTTTATTTAAAAAATTAATTTTCACGCTTGCCTTAGTGTGCATGAGAAACTCTGTCCACCAGTTTTTGAAGTGTTTTTAATTTTGGTTATTTCAGGGTACCTGCTTGGCATTTTTAATACAAATTCTGTATTTCCTCCCATTTGTCTGTAGGATACTGCTATTGTTCATCCAGTTCCCATTCGTATGACTCCAAGCAAAATCCACATGCAGGAAATGGAACTTAAAAGAACTGGCAGTGGTAAGGAAGCTGTTGCTGGATTGTATCTTAGTTTAGTGGGTTATATTTTAGATTAGCATCAAACCAAAATACACAGGTAATCATTCTGAGTTCAGGTTTCTTTTGTTAATTGCTTATTTTTTAACATAATACTTTCTGCAATTATATATGTATTGTGTGTGTGTGCTTGTATTTTTTTTAAATTTATATTACAGTTTTAAAAGCAAATTACTGAATTTAATTTATAAAATTTTTAAATAAGGACGTTTGGAAAACGTGACTTTTCTAATACCCTGTGGGTTTTTATGATCATTCTTGTGAATTGTACATTTAAAGTATGTTCAAATTTTAACCGAAGAGGTATATGTTAAAGTGAATTTTGTCTTTGAAATAGTATATTTTGCTTTAACTCTTGAAGTTTCTCCTCATTTTAGATTAAATGTTTTAGTTAGGGTCTCTCACAGATTTATTTTCTATGTAAGTCAACAACATAAATTACTTATTTTACAGTCATTTGTGTGGTGTTTTATTTAACTAATTGCCCTACAGGGATAAAATTAACAAAGTATGAACATGCAGATTGACTTTTTCATTATAAAGTATCTTCTGTTGTGGCAGAAAACAAAATTCTGTGTAAACAGGTTTATGTTTGTCCTATTAAGTATTATTTTGTCTTACATTTCATGGATTTACTTGCTACTTCTTCGGAGTATTGAAACAAAGTCTTGTACCCTGAGGTTTATGAATTTATTAATTCAGATACCTGTATCTTGTATTTTTACCTATTAATTCTCTCCTAGATCATACTAATCCCACTAGCCCATTACTTGTGAAAACATCTGACCTTTCAGAAGAAAATAAGATAAATTCATCAGTGAAATTTGCTTCTGGAAATACTGTAGGTAAGTGAAAGATAGAATTACATCTTCCATTTGAGGTTTATTAAGTCTGGACTTAGAGTCTGAATAATTCAAATATATAACCATTTAATATTATCTTCACTGGATAATGCAGAGAATAGTCAGTCCTTTCAAACACCCTACCCTCTGTATGAATAAATGGTTGCCCATTGCCACCGAACCTTCTTTTAAGGCAGGCCTCCTGTTTGCCATCCCTCTCAACTAGCCAGATTTTGTACGTTGGCTCTTTCCCACTAGCTCCTTTCTTTCTCTCTCACAAGAAATTGTGTATATATTCATTCATTCAGCCAATGTTAATGGAATACTATGTGCCAGGCTCTGTTCTAGACACTGGGGATTCAGCAGTAAACAAAACAAAACAAAAAAATCTTTGCCCTTTTGGAGTTTACATTCTGTAGGGGAGGTAACAGAAAAAAAGGACTCATATCTTAGGAGATAATTAACACCCTGGATAAAAATTAAGTTGTGAAAGGGGAGAGGGAGTGACATTTTAAATAAGGTGATCAAAGAAGGCCTTACAGAAGATGACATTTGAGTTAAAACTTGAAGGAGACAAGGAATTGGGCTGTGTGAATAGCTGAAGGAAGGATGTTTAAGGCACAAGGAACAGCCAATATGAAGCCCTGGTTTAGGGAAGATGCCTTATTTACTGGGAACAGCAAGCAAACGCCCGAAATAGAACGAGTTAGTAAATTTGGCAGGTAGAGGTAGCAAGTGGGAGAATAGTAACTGGGGAGCAGTGTAAGACTGACTTTTACTGAGTAAGATGAAAAGCCATTTAGAAGGTTTTTGAATGGAGAAGTGACATAATCTGACCTTCCTTTTTTAGCAGGATCATTCTGGCTGCTGTATTGGTAATAAGCCAGAAGAAGGCGCGAGTTCAAACAGGGAAAGACCATTTTAGGAAACAGTTATAACAATACAGGCAAGAGAAGATGATGGCTTGGCCTAGGGTGGTAGCAGTAGAAGTGCTGAGAAGTGGTCAGATTCTGGTTAGATTTTGGTAGGAAAAGACCACAGGATTTGCTTGAATGTGAAGGGGTCGGGGTGGGGGGCGGGTGATGGGTGGTTCAAGGGATCTTAGCAACTGGGAATTGACAGAGTCTGTGGTAGGAGAAGGTTTGTGGCAGGGGGAGAGTTGGAGTTCAGGTTTAGACATGATAAGTTTGAGATGCCTATTAGAACATCCAAATGGAAATTCGTTAATTTTAGCATCCTTCTTGTACCAATTAAGTAAACTTCTCAGTGATTTGACAAGAAAAAGGAAAGGGATACATTTTGAAATGAAACTAAACCAAATAACCAGTCCCTTCAATTTATCACTCTTGAAAGGTATGAGTAGTATTTCTTCAAATTATCCCTAGAGTTTCTATTTTAAAACTTCTTTACTGCTTCACAACTCTTAGTCTGCTTCTGGGATTCTCTTCTCCTTCATAAGACTTTAAGGAAATTGAAAATGATATTACCTCAGGTGAAAAATTGGTGCCCTCTGGTTAATTTCATAAATTTTATTATTGTCTAAGCACATTTTATTCCCTTGTCAAATTTTTAAAAATTTTACATTAACAGTCTTTAAGTTAGCTTTTTTACTTAAGATATTTCCAATTTATTCTTTAAAAATGAATTTTTTCATTACAAAAATTATTCACACTTGTAGAAATGTAATAAATAAAAATAAGAAAATAAAAATTACTTGTAATCTCACTATTCTATGAGTGACCGTGATCAGCATTCCTTGTCAACCTTAATCCTCAAATCCTGTGCATGTTATATTCTTATATGAAATGAAATTGTAATATATGTACTGTTTTCTATCCTTCTTCCATGTAACTTATTTTGAATATTTCTGTTATTAAATAATAACTTTTTTAGATTGTAACTTATTCTCTGTGCATAGTATTTTGTTGTGTAAATAGTCCATGATTTATTTGATTTATATCTAATTTTTATAGTTAGTAATACTATGATGAAATGTTAACGTGTTAGCCAATCTTTGAATATTTCTGATTTGAAACAATAATTCAGTTATATTTGTTTACGGCACATAGAGTAAAAAGTGAAGAAATGATTATTATTAAATAGGATATATCCCATTTATCAGCAGATGGTTACAGTAGTTCAGACTCTTTTACTTCGGATCCAGAACAGATTGGGAACAATGTAACTCGTCAAAGGTTAGTGTTTCTGTCAATAAAAAGCATAATTAAAATATTTTGTTACGTTTTAATATTTAAAATTATTTAAAACCAAGTATAAGTTATTTTTCTCTCTTCTTCAGTTCTTCACTTCTCTAAAGGCTGTTAGGTTACCTACTGATTTATGTAAAAGGGAAATGATTTTGATTCTTTCCAACTTTAATAGGAAAACAAAAGGAACCGTTATGTCTTCATGGTATTCTGTGGAAGGTTTAAAATGAGCTGATAATTTCTTGGCAGTAGTGGTTGAATACAGGCCTTTTTGTAGCTCATCAGTGAGAGTCTATTTAAGTAAGAAATGTGCAGATTTCCTTTTATAGCCTTATGGGCAAGTACCAAGAGAATTCGGTGTTTTAAAATGTCATCTGGAAGCACAGCCCAGTGTTGGGCTACCTACCCACCCTGAAGACCTGCATTATATATAACTTCTCAGGCACAAACAAAAAAAGGTGTGGGGTAGGGTGAGGGTAGCAAGGGCTCTGTCTACAAGGGCTTCACCGTCCACTCAGAACTGTGCACAGGACAGAAGCATCTTTCTCCCCCGCTTTTCACGCACTGTAAGAGCCTTTTGCCACACTCCTGGAGGATACATGGAGAGAGTGGTAATATAGAATCTCTGAAGAGCTCACACAATCAAAAGGCTGCTTTTTCATATATCTTAGAGTTCTCAGCCAGTTTGGATTTTAGTCTACTTTTTATTCCTATTAGTGAGGATCAGATTGCTAAAGTCCATGAGACTCTTCAGAATACATAGAAGACTTTGGTGGCCAGTAAGTGAATCTCGAGAGAGGGTTGAGCATGAGGATAAATAATCACCTCTGAAATGAGAGGGCCTGTGGTAACACAGGAATGGGCATCTCACGTAGTTGAGCCACATTCTGCCTCAGCTTACCAAACTTTAGATAAGTTGAAAGCTAACCGTATCTGAAAGTAGAGTTTCTCTTTTTTGAAAATAGCTTTTCAGACTAATATTATCTTTAAATGAATGGAAAAACATTACACTAGGTTAGAAGTCTACCTTGAATTCATGTTAATAACTAACTTTGCTTTTAAATTTTTTGAAATTTTGTTGAATGTATAATTATACTTTATAAAGAAGATTATTTGCTATATTAAATAACTACTTGTTGAATGCACATCATAAACAGTACTGTTTATTCATTGTAATACTTGTCTGTCCTCTGGAGAAAATGTCACACCAATAAGATCCTTTGCTGCTTAGCTGAGTTTGAATGCTTAAGAAGAAAAAAGAAAAGCTCCAATGTCAGTAGCATGACCAATTGTAACGGGGCAAATTTTGCAGGTCTCATTCAGGAATGTCGCCTGATAACACTGCACCACCACCTCCCCCTCCAAGGCCTCAGCCCTCTCATTCTAGATCGTCATCTTTAGATATGAATCGGACCTTTTCAGTCACCACAGGTAGGGGTTAGAGAACCATAATATATATTAAATTAAATACATTAAATATATTAAGCTAAAAATACACAATATTTTACTTTCTCTTATTTTTTGATATTTATATGAAGAAAAATTTTGAATTGAAAAAGTATCAAATGAGAGGGAATTTTTTTTTATTAATGACTACGTAAATTGAGTTCAAATGATAACGATGGGAACCTGAGAGATGCCACAAGAGATTTTAAAAGAACGATGTGGAGGTATCAAGGAGGGAAAGCTAATAGGTCTTAAATTACATGACAAAAGAGAAGGAAGAGTCATAGCTTACTCAGAGGTTTCAATTTTTATATGACTGGTCGTATTGTTATCACGCTGGTGGAAATAGAAAAGTTAGGACGGAGGGTGATGATCTCTTTTTGATATTATGCGTTTGGAATGATGAGAAAAAAGAGAAATAATCAACAGGCCGTTGGACTTGTGGGTTAGGGAAGATTGATGTATTATTTGAGAATCATTTACATAGAATTAATAGACTGAAGTGTTAAATGAGAGAAAATTTGCAAGTCTTCGTATTTGATAGCTAAAGAACAATCAGAAATATGGGAAGAAAACCAAGAATGTATAGTGTTATGGAAACAGGGAGGAGCAAGACAAGTGCCTCATGCAGCAGAGCAAGAGAAATGAGGTCTGAGAAGAGGCCGTGAGGTTTGACCACATCTAGACAGTTTTACAAGATATATACGGCTTCCAATACCATATGTTGGTATTGGAAATCTTTTATCATTTGATCACATTCATTCAGCCTGTCTGTTCTATTAGCAAAGTAATTATATATTTACAAAAAGAAGAATTGTGTGTTCACACAGGACAGCAACAGGCTGGAGTTGTTGCCCAACCTCCTGCAGTGCCTCCAAGACCACAGCCCTCACAGGTAATTCTCCTAGGTATTCACTACTAAGCGTCAGTTATTATAGTCCCCTTAGTCAATTTGTCTGTTAGGTCTTTGATTCTATTCTAGAATTATTCTGAAGATCAGGAATTACATAATTGTCATTCTTAATGTGCATTTATTAATAATTCAGGGAAGGGGACTTCCCTGGTGACGCAGTGGTTAAGAATCCGCCTGCCAATGCAGGGGACACAGGTTCGAGCCCCGGTCCGGGAAGATCCCACATGCCGCGGAGCAACTAAGCCCGTGCGCCACAACTACTGAGCCTGCGCTCTAGAGCCCGGGAGCCACGACTACTGAAGCCTGCGTGCCTAGAGCCCGTGCTCCGCAACACGAGAAGCCACCGCAGTGAGAAGCCTGCGCACCTCAACAAAGAGTAGCCCCCACTCGCCACAACTAGAGAAAGCCCGAAAGCAGCAACAAAGACCCAACGCAGCCAAAAATAAATAAATACATTTATAAAAAAATAGTAATAATTCAGGGAAGCTAGGTCTTATTTTAGAAGATAAGGATTCCAATAATGATTTGAGTTATTTTTTGAAAGAAGCTCAGAAGTGAACCAAATGATAATGTCTTGACAAAGGAGGGTTTAGAGGAAAGAGCAATGGATTGGGAGATATGAGGTGTCCATGTTATGTCCTGGATCTAGCAGTGACTCAGAGTGACCTCCCTGCATCTCCCTGGATGTGTTACTGCATCAGTGAAGGAAGTGTTAGACGACTTCTGCACCACCCCCTGCCAGGTCGAAGTTGTTTGCATCTGCATAAAACTGTTATGTTCCAAGATAGATTCTGGACTATAGCTTAGTTTTAAGTGACTGACTGGCTACCTTTTACATGAATGAGTTTGGTTGATTTTTCTGAGTTAGATTCTTATAATGAAGATGCTTATTTGCAGTTAAAAAGATGGTTTCCTAATCATCGAAGACATTGAAATTTGAATATTCCAGTATTTATTTTATCTAAAGTGCCAACAAAAATGCTTTTACTGGGTTAAGCTGTGAAACCCAGTGAGTTGGTCTCTTGACTCAAGAACCAGTCTAGTGCAAAAGACAGAACTGTAAACAACAATTATAATAAAAGTGCTGCAGTAGACATATTTATAAAATGCTTTGTCACAGGTTTCCTAGCTGGTAAAGTCAGGGATCACATTGAAAATGTCCAAGTAAAATGAAGTAAGTTAGACTTAAGCAGAGACTTGAAAGATAAAATGGTATTTCTTGGGGAGAGGGCATTACAACCAGAAGGAATGGCATAGAGGTGTAAGGTAAGCCTGGCATATTCTTCAAGGAAAAACCATTGAATTCAGTACAACTAGAGTCATGGGAAAGGAAATTAAATAGGTGGAAAAGGGGCAGAGCATCTCCTATATCATACTAAGAAGGTGGAATTTTTCTTATAGGATATAGAGAATTTTTAAAGGGACTTTTTAAAGAGACTTCAGATTTATTCCTGTAGCATCCTGTACTTCCTTTGTCATAAAACTCCTCACACGGTATTTTAAACCCTTGTTTATTTATCTCTTGTCCTGCACTAGACTGTCAGCTTTATTAGGGGATGGACCATACTTGTTTATTCACTGTTATATCCATAGTGCTTGGCCAAAAGTAGATACTCAATAAATTTATTTTTCGATTGAAGACTTTAGAAGACTTGATCTGGCAAAGGAGTGGAGGACAAATTGAAGAAACGTGCACTGGAGTGTCAGAGAGTAGCTAGAGCACGGGTTTTCACACTTTAAAAATAGCAATCTTTTTAGAAACATATGAAACATTTTAAAAAATAGCTTTTTTAAAGAATGAACAATTATGCAGTAACCCAATTAAGAAAAAAACAGATGCATGGGGAGAATCAGAGATTAGGGCCAGAACTTCCCCTCTCCTTTGATGCCCTTTCTTTGCAATACAAATTTTGTAAAAGTATCTTTTTTATTGGAAGTTTGTCATCTTAATTTTTTTAGTGTCTTAGCATTTCACTTAAGGTTTTTTAGAGCTAAATGTTAACTGTAGCTCACCTCCCTGAATTTTCAGCTAGTAAAAAGAGCATCCTTATAATAAATTTTCAGAGAAAAAGAAGGCTACTCTCTGACACTGATAACACCAATAAAATGTTTGTTCCTCTATCCTAAACCCTCATGTAGGCTCCTGGTCCCGTTATGCATCGCCCAGTGGATGCCGATGGCCTAATAACTCACACTAGTACCTCACCTCAGCAGATACCAGAACAACCAAATTTTGCAGATTTCAGCCAATTTGAAGTATTTGCTGCATCAAATGTAAATGAAGAACAAGATGATGAAGCCGAGAAACATGCAGAGGTCTTGCCGGTCAGTGTTCAAGGGCTTATCTAATTTTCTGCTGGGAATCTTCTCATATCATGCTCAGAAGCCAGTCCTTAAACAGAGGAACCCCTAAAAGAGCAAATAATAGAAGGGACATCAGCGAGTAAATTATCTGCTGCTGCTGCTTTTAGAGGATTTATATTCCCTAGGTCAGTGCTTCTCAATTTCTTATTGGCCTCAGACACCTGCTGGTTGCATAAAATGCTTATTAATAAGAATCAAAATCTGAGTGAGGGGTAGCTGTCACATGAAAAGACACAAACACAACCATCTGGTCTTGGCTAAAACACTGTTCTGGGAGTTGCACCTTAATGCTAAACATCTCGTGTGATTTGGTGAACATTTCTGTATAATAAGAGGCTATGGTTACCATAGCTACACTCAGTTTGTATGAGACTAAGTCACTTTATGGGGGGTTGCATCTTACTGCTAAGCATTTGACTGTGTGATTTGGTGAAGATTGTGTGAGAGGAAGTCACGTTAGTTAGACAGACTTAACAGACTACAGGATGTCAAAATTTAATCTTTGCAGACAGTGTTCTGGGAGACTCTGTTTAGTTGTAGCAGCAAGAACTTCTCTAGGGATCCCTGTCTTTGCTAACTGTAAATGTGGAGTTGGAGGGAACAGGGAAATTCTGAAGTCCATTCTGATTGTTTCAATTTATACTGATCTTCTCTAACACATCCAAAAATCTGCTTGTTTGACTGGCATAATTTAGACAAAGTGTTCTTATAGGTCTGATCCATGGAAAGTTTTCTACTAGCCACTTCTTCAACCCTGCAGCTTTCTGCCTGGCCTGGGGCTACTAGGGAAATGGGCTGCACCTCCAGGAAGGCAGGGTGGGCCTGAGGGGAACGCAGGTGTGTACAGGGTACTGGTACTTACTCGCCTGGAATGGATGCTTCCCCTCCCCCAACCGAAGAACTTCCCAGGCAGTGCTGCATCCTCAGCCGCCCCCCACCCCCTCAGAGATTTACTACCTCCCCTCTCTGCCCTTTAGTAGTAGAGAATGATCATTTTATAAGGTATTCTCAAATTCCCTCTCATCTTCATCTCAGGTTTCTTATTGTTAGAATGACTATTTTACAAACATTTAACTCTCTGATTTGTTACATGTATATTTATTCATATATGTATATTATATATAATTTGTGATAATCATATATTCATCTCTAGGTTGAAAAAGCTTCTGATCCTGCAAGTTCTCTTCGAGTTGCCAAAACAGATAGTAAAATTGAAGAAAAGACAGCTGCTAGCGCTCCCGCCAATGTGGTATACAGAAGTCTTTTTAAATATTGATCATTTTATACATATGAAAAGTTATATGAGATAATTTGAAAATCTTAGAAATAAAGTTCGAGATGATCTAGCTCATTCCACTGCCTTTAACTGTAATATGCTTAGTCCATCTCAGAACACAGCCCACCTAGAGATGGAGACGATAGCCTATCGTTTGCATTAATGCATGCCACAGGTTCTCACATCTTATGTGGTTATTACATTCTTTCAAACATATAAAGTAGAACTTCCTTATTTGTCATATTCAGTTTCTCTTACTGCAGTTATGAGTATAATAGGGAAAAATTATCAGCCCTTTAAGGTTAATATTATACTTGGTGCTCTTTTTCTTTAACTGTCTTAAGAATGATTTTTTTCCCAAAAATTTATTGTGAAAAATTTTAAACATACAGAAAGGTTGAAAGAATTTTACATTGTACATCAGTAAACCCACACCTTGATTATACCATTAGTATTTACTATACTTTATTTTTCTTCCAGTTTTATTGAGATGTAATTGACACACAACACTGTATAAGTTTAAGGAGTACAGCATAATGATGTGACTTACATACATCATGAAATGACTGTCACAATATGTTTAGTGAATGTTCATCATTTCATATAAATACAAAATTAAAGAAATAGAAAAATATATATGTTTTTCCTTGTGTTAATATACTTGCTTTATATCTCCATCCTTCTCTCTAACTGTATCAATCCTTCTTATCTGTTGCTTGCATTTCAAAGTAAATTACAGATATCAGGACACTTCCCCTTGAGAAAAAAATTTTGGTAACTTTTTTTTGTCATCATTAAGACATTCCCAGTAGTCATGAAAACAGTGAGTGTTTCTGAAAGTGCTTAAATTCTACTTTCTGGGCACTTTAATTTTTACGACATTAGTAGTTCTGTGATTTTTTTAATAGTGAATTTTATTTTTGTCAGTTAATGGCAATAAATTAAAAATAGCACTTAACCAAAGAGATGGCATTTGACTCTTGTTTTTATTTATTAACAGGTCAAATCAGGTTATGGTAAATACCAGAATACTATATTTGATTCTGCTGAGGACACATTCACAGTTACCAATAAAATGTCCACTCATTTTCAAAAATTATAATTATTGTGCATCTTAGTGATGGGTTTTTAAAGAATTGCCTAGTTTTCCACTTCTTTATAAATTGTTTTATTCATTAAGATATCTTAGGATTTTTGAGTAGGAAAGCCTATGGTGATAATGGATGCATATTTCTGGAGACTCCCTTTTATAGTTATTGAACAGGTATATATCAAGTGTGTATCATATTTATGTTAAAACTGAATATGATAGCTTGAGTCACAGAATTCGGACCTCAAGGAGCTTATTATGTCACCCTATAAAAAAATTTGTCTAGTAGGTACATTTACAATTGTAGTGTCACTAGGAACGTTCTTTCCCATTGCAATTTAAGTCAGTTGTTGCCACAAATATATAAATTGTTTCAAAGTAAGACAGGTGACTCTTAATTTTTGGAGAATGAATGGCTTAACAAAACCATATGATGTTGGCAAAGTGCTAACTAACTGTGAATGTCTTCAAGAAATGCTCATTATAAAGTAAAGGAGCTGTTACAGTGGAGGATTACTGGACTGAATGTCAATATTATGACATAGTATGAGTGTGTTTCGTGTTTGGTAATTGCAGTCATTTTTGCTTTTGTTGTGGTCATCCATTTACAATGCTTGGTGTCAGTTTATTTACCTCTTGTAAAAATAAAATACAGTGTGTGTGTGTGTGTGTGTGTGTGTGTGTGAGTTGTAAAAAAAAAAAAAGAAATGCTTATTATGAATGGAATTCTTGTCTCCTAGAGCAAAGGCACAACACCTCTTGCTCCACCACCTAAACCTGTTCGAAGGAGATTAAAATCAGAAGATGAATTAAGGCCAGAAGTTGATGAACATACACAAAAGACAGGTGTCCTAGCTGCTGTTCTTGCATCACAACCTTCTATTCCTAGGTAATCAAAGCCATTCCTAAACACATGTAACTACCAGAAACAAAAAGCACAGCAATTAAAAATATCAAACTGAAAGGAATTATGGTCAGACTAGTTCTGTAGGTGAGCATAGGCTTTTCACTGCTCCTCTTTGAGAGTTTTGTCATTTATCAGTGGGTAGAATATTCTTCCCACTTTTTTCCCTTCTATTATTATGTTCAATTCCAATTCCATTTTTACACTCTATTGCAAATCCTGGAGCAGACTTTAAAAATTATAGTGCACAGGGACTTCTGTGCTGGCACAGTGGTTAAGAATGCGCCTGCCAATGCAGGGGACACGGGTTCGATCCCTGGTCTGGGAAGATCCCACATGCCGCGGAGCAACTAAGCCCGTGCACCACAACTACTGAGCCTTCGCTCTAGAGCCTGCGAGCCACAACTACTGAAGCCTGCGTACCTAGAGCCCATGCTCCGCAATAGGGGAAGCCACTGCACTGAGAAACCCGTGCACCACAATGAACTGTAGCCTCCACTCACCGCAAGCAGAGAAAGCCCAGGCGCAGCAACGAAGACCCAATGCAGCCAAAAATAAAATATAATAAAATTTTAAAAAAAAATCTTAACCCTTAAAAAAAAATTATAGTGCACAGTAACACTGATGTTTTAACTATGGTAGTTCTAGACCAGGAATTGGCAGACTAGGGCTCATGGGCCAAAGTCAGCCCATGGCCTGTTTTTGTAAGGCCCGTGAGCTAAGAATGGGCTTTTACATTTTTGTAAAAAAGAGAAGAGAAAAAGAAGATACAAAAAAAGAAGAACATTCAGCACAAATGGTATGGCCCGCAAAGCTTAAAATACTTACTGTCTGACCATTTACAGAAAAAGTTTGCTGATGCTTGCTCTAGACTGACTTAAACTCAGGTGATTCTACAGAATAATCATTAAAACAATAACTACAATAATTAAGCCTCTGAAGCTTAGATACTTTTGGTGGAGCATTAAAACTGAGCAAGTGAGGTTGAGCTATACTAACAAGGCAAAGATGCTTCCTCTGCGTTCTGGGTTTAGAGATCAGGGAAGAATGGAGAGAATTTAAAGATAAAAAATGAAGGTAATTTTTTTTATCTTCTCAGGTCTGTTGGAAAAGATAAGAAAGCTATTCAGGCATCAATTAGACGCAATAAGGAAACCAACACAGTTTTGGCCAGATTGAATAGTGAATTGCAGCAACAATTAAAGGTAATGTAGTTTCTGAATCTTTATTTGGGAAGTTCCATGGACTCAGAGCCTCTTAGTGTTGAACTGGAACTTGGAGGAGATCCAGCAATTCTTATGCTAGTATGAAACTTTACATGTAGCAAGAGAAGTGTAGATCTGAAGTGTTTTATATGCCTTTGAGTCTTTTAATATTGAAAAGAATTTCCTATAGTCAATTCTGGTATGATTGCCTTATCCTACATATATATAAGGCATCATATTCCTAAAATGTTTCTTAACTTTCATAATGAGACCCAAGAGCAGAAATGTTGTGACCTCAGATACTGCCAGTATCTCATGTGTGACTCTCAACACTCTAATTCTAAAATGATTTGAGTATTGTTAATTTACCCTTTTATCAAAGACAACTCAGATTCTATTAAAATGACTTAAACAGGTCTAAAGAAGAGGGATGGGGGCAATTTAGATCATCTCTAAAGTAGAAAAGACAAGCCTTAAATAGAGATGGTGCTTAGGGCCAGTGTGTACTCCTGTCATCTGTACTTGAGAGCAATGAGTTTGTTTTTCTTACTTACTACTAACCATGATTTCTTTGAATCCCTACAAATAAAAGCTAACAGCCAGAATCATTTATGACTCATCAACATTATTAAGCATTCATGTCTTATAAACCAGTGGTTCTCAAACCTTAATGTATATACACTTAATTAGGGGTCACGTTAAAATGAAAATTTTGATTCATATCAGGTATGGAGTGGGACCTGAGAATTCTGCAATTTCTAATAAGCTTCCAGGTGATGAAGATGCTGCTGGACTGTTGGCTCCACTTTGAGTAGCAAGGTTGTAAACCACAAAGATGAGGAAAGAGTCCATGGAAATGTAAACCGAATACAGAGTTAGTTGAGTCCCATAACATTCTGTTCATATTCCTTATCTAGCCTTTATCACATTGTCCATACCTATGGCACATTTGTCTCTCTGTCCTACTAAACTGAACTTGTTGAGGGTAAACCATACTCATTTCTGTTTAGGGTGACCATATAATATATTGTTCAAACCAAGGTACATTTTTTTTTTTTTTTTTTTTTTTTTTTGGCTGCGTCGGGTCTTAGTTGCGGCACGCGGGATCTTTCGTAGCAGCGTGCAGGCGCTTCGCTTTGTTGTGGTGCACCGACTTCTCTCTAGTTGTAGCGTGTGGGCTCCAGAGCACATGGGCTCTGTAGTTGTGGCGCACAGGCTCCAGAGAGCGTGGGCTCTCTAGTTGCGGCACATGGGCTTTATTGCCCCGCAGCATGTGGGATCTTAGTTCCCCGGCCAGGGATCGAACCGGTGTGTCCTGCATTGCAAGACGGAGTCTTTCTTAACCACTGGAGCACCAGGGAAGTCCCCAAACCAAGGTACTTTTGAGAGAAAAGAGAGAGATGTGTTAACAGGCCAGGACATCAGAGATAAACTGAGACTGTTCTAGATAGATTTGTAACTATCTTGTCTCTGTCCCCAAAACCTCACACATGTTAGGCATTTGATAAATGTATGTTAAAGGAATAATATTCTTGTATAACTCTCTGATCAAAGAAGATATTCGTAGCTGTTCTATGATTATGAATTTGCTCCATTGTAAAGGAAGAATGTAAAACTCACGACAAGCTTGCTAGTACCATACCTCGAAGATGAAAGTTTTGTTACTGCATGTTTTTCTGAAGAACTAAGGAAAATCATAGCAACATGTATATAGGAGCTATTTTAAAAATCACTTTTCTCATTATCTCTGAGGACAGAAAATAGGAAGTATGGTGCCAAATAGGAAGAAGTCATCCTGGTTGAAACACTATACTATCAGTATGATAGAGAAAAAGAAAAAAGGAAAATGGATGAATTAGAAGTTGTGGGTTATCTGAAAAGTCTGCTCAAAATCAACAGTAATTAGAAATTCTGATTACAAAATACATTTACTCATTGTGAAACTGAAACTCAAAAGGAGGTTCAGGAGTTGTTATGACCAGATATAATCACCAGGGGAAAGAATCTGTGTTAACTGATTCATCTACAGTTACTACAGGGGGTAGGCGTTATACAAAATTCATGCATCAGTAGCTATCATTTGCAAATATTGGCTTTTCTGATAATGAAACAAAAAACATTTTATTACCCTGACTTAAGAAATAAATATTTAATTAAGATCATATTTTAACATTACATACATATAAAGAAACTACATTTCTAAAGTAAAGTATCCTTTTAAAATATGAACAGTTATCCTTCCTCTTCTTAACAAATTTAAATTGTTTTACTGATGCAGAGCTGTTGTTAGCTGTGCCTTCATTTTTATACATGTTGAAACGTAACTTGGCTTTGCATCTTTTTCAGGATGTTCTTGAAGAGAGAATTTCCCTGGAAGTTCAACTGGAACAACTTCGACCATTCTCTCACCTATAAGCCAATTGCCGTTAACTGTGAACATACCCATTTTTAAGCGGTTTTGGGTTCAAAGCCAATTTGGAGACCCAGACATTCAGCTCACTGCTTAATTCAACATTAAATTGTATGATTCTGTTTCGCCCTATGTGTTCACCATTGTATTTAAGTACCTTTTATTTTTTAATTGCAACAATAAAAGGGTCAGGATGACTTCGTGGAGGGTGTGTTGTGTTTGTTGGCACAGCCCGCCCTTGTTGCTCCATAGCGTTAGGAGTACATCCATAACATTGGTCCATTATACTTATGTGACCAGAACCGCTCACTGCTTGGATTTACAGAACGGGCTTCTCATTTACACCTCGAGCACAGACTCAGAAATATTTACAGGAGACAAAATTAAATAAACTGTCAGTTTGTCTTTAGGTTTAATACTTAACATAAAGAATCCAAAAATCTTTAAAATGCGTTTCCTGTTTAATTTTTTATTTGAAAGAACTATATGGTGTAAGGCATTCGTTAACCATAAGCTCTGCCATAATTAACATTCTTCAAGAGTCACATGGTACTTTCAGACTTTTCCACGTCAACTTGGGGGGCAGATTTTATGTTTGCCTTGTGAAAATTTGATCGGTTTCACCTGTGACTTAAACTTGCTTGTGTGTGAGATTTTAATTCCACAGCAGTCATGTAAACTTACGAATTAACTGTGAAGACAGGCCTTTTTAAATTGTCCCCTAGAAGCAAAGGGAAAGTGTTGACACCACAAACAACGTAAGTACTGTCCACTTGCAAATATCACCACTTTTTGCGTGATTTATGTACTTAACTCTCAGTTAGAAGCTTATGCTCATCAGTCTCTACACGTTTTTTCAAGTAATATGTTTTAAAATTTCTGAGGACCTTAATTATTCACAGAATAAATGGAAACTCCATAAGATTTCTAGTTTATCTTGAGCTATCTTGTTACTCATTCTTTGGCCATAGAGAGAGGTTTTTCCTGTTAACAAAGGGTTTCTGAAGTTTGTCCTATTCAGGATAATGTAGCGTCTCAGGATTTGTTTTGTATTAGATGATATTTTCATTTTGATCACATTTGTAAGTTTGCATTTATTGCTGACTAACAGATATTCCTTTAACGTTTTCTTCTCTCTGTGGCATCATAGATGTTAAGCTGCATGGATATATCATAAAAGAATCAAAAGTGTGATTTTACACTAATAAAAACAGTATTTTAACTTTTGTACATTTTTTAACAAGAATTGAAATTTTTAAGAATTAGAAGGAATTTGTATTTTTGTTGTTGAAAGAAGAAAATGTTTAAAATAGCCTAGTTCACAATCCTAGACTGTACTAGTAAATTTCATTTCCTTAAAGGAGAATTCGAAGCAAAAAGGAGACTGACAGCCAAAAGCTTCCAAGATTAATACAACTTTATCTACCATTATTAACTAAGTAAAAATATTTTTACTCCTGCATATATCAGCTAAAGTTTCAAAGTGGCTAACAGGTTATAGCTTCAGTTTATTAAATAATTAAATGAAGGCTTTAAGCGCCCAGAAAACTACTCAATACCTATTTTTATTTTTCTCTGTTTTAAAACAGTTGTCTTAATTTCTTCATTTTTTTACTCAGCAAAATTCCATTACAGGCAAGTTTTGTTTTTTAAAAGGTACCTCCCCCCACCCCCTGCCAAACAGCCTTCTAATTTAACAGTGTAACAAATTTTTAAATCTTTTTATTTGGAAGGTCTAAGAATTTAATTTTGCAACAAAAGACCACTTAAAAATTACAGAAAAATTTTTAGTACTTTATAGTGGTATATTTTTAATGCTCTCTGGAGGAGTACATTCGTATTAAGGATATATGTGACAAGTTTTTAAGTAAAGTACCAGTTATATTTCTTATACATATTTTTTAAATCCATAACCATTTCATGAAAATGTTAAAGATAATTGGTAAATCACCAACAGATAAAGACATTTCTCTAGACTGATCATTTAAGAAATACTTTTCATTATGACTTTATTTTTCATTAGATCAGAAAACAAAACTTTAAATACCTAATATCCTTATTCAGTCTTAGGTTCTGTCAGTCAGATTACTTTAAATAATACTGTTCATGAAAAATAACTACCAAAAGAAGTGGTTCAAAATATCATACTACATTTTTCTTACTGTCCATTTCACATAATTGAGCATAGATGATAAAGTTTAAAAGCTAGGAAGAGCTTTATGGGCCATCCTAGTTCATCCTCCCATCATCCATGACAGATAATCATTCTGCTCCTTACTGGATCTTCTGGAACAGAAAGTAACATGCTGTCTGTCTTTGCCAGGGCAGATTGGAACTCCTGGTGTTTTAAGTCCAGTCTCACTTTTCCATACTACTTTCGATGGCGTTTTGGAGTACTGACAACCACAGGAATTTATCATCCTCAACTTCTGTAGAACAAATCCATTCATGTTTTGGACCTTGAAGAATAAATGCATTCTTGGTATCTGTAAAAAATGTTTGAGGTACACTAATTAGTCTTTGCAGGTAAAAATCAAAAGGAGAAAATGTTTTAAAATTCAAGTCATCTTGAAGAATTTTTTGAAAATTAAAAAGATTCAAACAAATACAAATCCAGTTTAGAAAATAACTTCCTAAATTACTGAATTATTCAAATATAGTCTAAAATAGTCTTGTCTTTACATTATAATTGTTTAATTAGCAATTATTTTTAAAGACTAAGTGGTAGACGATGTAATGTTCTTTAATTCCAGAAGATACTGGAACCAGTAAAGGTCTTTACTAAGAGTTACTGTAGATAAGAAATACTGAGAGCTCGACCTAGGCCACCTTGGTATGAGGCCAGGACAGAATTAAGCCAGCGACTTAGCTGAATGCCCACTTTTAGCTAACATTATGATGTTCTGACATAGAGCATAACTGATTAAGGGGAGGTGAAAGGAGACATGTCATACATGTTATGGGTAACTAACCTTAGCTGAGTTTGTCTTCTAGGTGAAGTATTTATTCCCACATTTAGTGTTCATTTTTTCTCATCCTCAGATTTTAAATGGGGCTGCAGCTAATGGGAAGCAGACCTTTTTAGATAAGTTCCTTCTCTAAGATCTTGGTTCTGGCTTTAACCTTAAGTCCTACCTTCACATGCAGTGAAGAATATTGGAATGAGAGGTGTTATATTCAGATTGCCTGGCCTAACAGAAGTATAGGAAAGAGATACAGATCCTTTTAAGACTGGGAAGTAGAATGTAAGATAAAAACTAAAAATAGGTACAGTAGGTTTACGTAGGATTTCTTTTTGTAACAAGTGATATTTCTGTTGAGATTATTATGAATGAAATGTTTGTTATTAAACACCCTTTGCAAATCGATCCTTTATAGAAGAACTCTTAAATATGAAGTTATGGAAGAAAAGGTACAGTCAAATCTGCAAAAATCACTTAGTCCTAGTAGAATGGAAAAGTAGTAGATAAAAACCTAAAATTGTAACATCCTCAAGCAAAATAGAGTAATGGTTAAGGACTCCAGCTCTCCTGTCAGACTACTTCAAAGAATCCTTCACAATGATGTAGGGTTGTGTCTCCCTTTGTGATTTTTGAAAGCTGTTTTCTTAATGTCTAGGGTGTGTGTCTGACAATGCCAGCATTCCTTTCTTTTGCTATTTTAGAGGTAGATGAAAGTTTACATTAATGAGACCCTAAAAGTATTTGGGAAATTATTTGCAAACTCTCAAATTCCAGTTCTTGTCCTGCTTTTCTATTTTAATAGTTAATATGTTTTATATAATATAGCTTTCTAAAGGTATTTAACTCTTAGGAGGAAAAGAATACCTACATTTGGAATCTGGAATATCTTCTATGAGTAGTCTCTGAAGGGCCACTGATGCAATGAACTGGTAGGTTGATTTTGAAGTCCTTTCAAACGGAGTATGAGACGTGCCCCGACTAGAAATAAAGCAGTGCATCGTTGAAGAGGAAAAGACTGAGATCACGGGTATGTTCATAGAGCCTGGGTTAAAAAAGGGAAGGAGCAGTTTTAGAAGTTTTACATACGTGTTTTGTTACACAGTTCACCATCTTTACATTGATAAGCCGCTAGTCAAGGTTCTTCCCTACCTCAGACCTTTTGAATGGCTTATTGAAGTTCTCTGTGTGTTTTTCTCCCGGTGTGAATAGTCCCTCTGTCTCTCAGACCAGTCATGTGGGTGGACCTCAAGGTTCCTGGTGAAATAGTTTGAGCTTATCCATTGGACAAGTATCCAATCAATGCAGGAAAAATGAACACTGCCCTTTCCCAACTTTATGATATGAATCAGGTTAAAGCTGTGTTTTTAAACTTTTGTCAAAAGGTTGGTATTTCGTGTTTGATGTATTTAGGCAACCTGGGGAAAATACGTTTTCATTTGGTTTGGTTTCATCTTTAAGGGTAACACGTTGGGTTAGAAAATAGCACAAGAATCAGTAAGGTGCAAGGTGTCTTAAGTAGGAAGCAGGGAAAAGAAAAGCATTCACTAAGTAAGAAATAGGGATTTTTCTAATTTTGATTGGAAGAAAATTGATAAGTATGAAAAGCTGGAATTAAGTAGCTCTTCATTTCCACAGGGGTTGCTACCATGGTCAACAGTAGGCATGTTTATCAGCAGGCAAAATACGGTGTCCCCAACCTCCATCTAGTATCTTCTGTTGGTGGACCCAGGTCACAGTGTTTAGTAGGTTTCACTGTATTCTAGTCTGGGTTATCTCATGTCAGTACTCAATGGAGCATCAAGTGATGTGCTAGGGAGGAGCTTGGGGGAGCCCCACCAAGGCCCCCCCTATCTCCACCCCCACCAGGAATGGCCAAGTGCAGCAAGCTCATTATTTTGATGGAGGATGACTGAAAAAAAATATGTTTTGCTAAGAAGCATCAAGCAACCCGCAGGAAGTTACTCTGAGGAAGTGAGTCAATTTACTGGCTTATTCAGAGGAATTCTCTCATTTTTTATCTTCATCATCTTTAATTTTTAAGTTGTTGATTTAGATCCACATAAAGTTTTACAGAAATGCTAAAGTAACATCAGTATATACTATCAGCTTTTTTAGTGTACTGTTCTTTTGTTTCACTTTTTCTTTTTGCTTGGCTCACTCCTCCCTCCACTCAGGTCACCCAAGTTACCAAACTAGTGCATATCTTTCCACTTTTCTTTAACCTGCCCAGGTAGTCACTCACATATGTACCTGTATATACATTTATTTACAGGTAGGGTGCCATTGTTTCAAGTATTATTCCAGAATTTTTTCTTGATTTTCTCATCAATGGAAATCACTTCAAGTTCTTTTTAATGACTAAGTGATACTTAATAGTGTGGATGAACCATCATTTATCCAACTCTTCCCCGTTTGATGGGCATTTGCTTTGTTGACAAGCTCAGGTCTCTTTCTTCCCTCCTTCCCTCCCTCTCTTCCTCCTTTCATTTGTTCTTTCTTTATTGCCACTGTGAGCAATGTTGGGATAAATCGATTCCTTACATATACACAAATTCCTTACATGTGCTGCTATTTCTATCAGGATTCCCAAGGGTAGGACTGACTGACCAAATGGCATATATATTTTTGTCAAAGATTTCCAGATTGTTCTCAATAAAAGCTGCTATAATTCACATTTAGAATCCACTTTATATTATAATGGCTCTGACATACATAGTACAAACTTTAATGTGCATCTGAATTACCCAGAGATTTTATTAAAATGCAAATTCTGATTCGGTAGAGCTAGAGTAGCCTGAGATTCTGCATTTCTAACAGCTCCTGGGTGATGCTGATATGCCAACCACACTTTGACTAGTGAGGCACTTAAGTTGTTTGTTTATTACAGTCATGCGTGTGAGGTAGGCAAAGGACTAGATCGGGAGTTAAACATTTTTAAGGAGTGCTATACTTCAGGTTCAGCTGTTTGGAGAGTGTTAGGAAATACAGGTCACGTTAGGTGTGTGGATAGATAGAAATGCAGTGGTCATCCAACCACTGGAGCTAACTTCCTTTTTCAAACATTTCCTTCCCACCTCTGTGATTATGATTTAGGCTGGAAGGAGTGGGATGCTTCATATTTACTCATAATTTATAAGAAATAATGTTCTAGATCAATTTGATAGGTTATTCTGAGAATAATGGAGCACATAGAGCTAGGGATGAGGGAGAGGGGAAGCAAGAAAGATGAGGTGCATTTAAATCGGTGTGTGGTGGGCTGTATATGGTGAATGGCCACTTTAAATAGGCAGAAGAACTTCACCCATATTCTCGACCCTTTTTTGGCAATATTTTTACCCTACTACTGATAAGAATCATCATACCATTTTAGAAAAATGTTTAAAGCTATAATAAAACTTTGCCGTTCTATCTGAATGACCAGGGAATGTGCCTACAAGAGTGTTTTGAAGAAGTAGCTTTGAAAGGGGTGTGTTTGCTTGGTCAACAGATGTTTGATTTTTTCCTTTGGAAGGGACAGCATTGAAAGTAGAGGTAAATGAAGGAGAATTCTAGTTTTGTGACCCACTTGGACTGGGTGGGTGGATGGCCCAGAGGAGGGAAGGAGCAGGCACATTAACTTGAGCTTGGAGTTGAGGCCACTTGTAACCTGAGGACATGAGAAGGGAAAGATAAACGCACAAAGAGGTTTTTATTATTTTAATCTGATTAGGAAAGTGCTATTTAAATTATATATAAATGAATTTTACCTACAATAAAGCTTTCCGAAAACCATTTACACCCCCCAAGATCTCTGGTAATTTTCATCCAAAGACAAAAAACAACAGAGTCTTTTTTTAAAAACTGAATTCTAATGCACGTGTAAAAACAAATAATTTTGCCCTTCATACTGACATAATGGAGCAACTGAAATGGAAACTCTGGATCCTACTAGGGTTTCATAAAGCTGCTTCTGCTCGCATTCAAAAGAACCAACTCCAAGGTGAGAGTTCTTTCCCTGAACTTGGATAGGATTTCTTTGCTAATTCACAAATAGGCTCAGTGACTCAGCCAACCATAGTTTAAATTCTTAACACCATTTGAGAAGTGTTTTGTTGTTTAATTACTACATTAGCCAGACCAAGAGACAGAGTACCCAACTTCCATAAATACATAAAACTTTGAAAGTAATTTTCAGAGCACAGCCTTTGGCATGAACAGACAACAGTAGGTCATTGGTTCTGTGAGCTGACCTGAGCCAAAACTCTGAGTGGTGGATCATTGTGGCTTTTTGGGTTGCCAGGATAAAAGTCAATTCAGAGCCAGAGTCCAGTATCCCTGAGAAGTCTGGGTATTTCTCCTTCCCCAGTGCCTAGTTGCCCTGGCAAATGACTGTAGGTCCCTTTGGGTAAGCTAAAAGGATTGTTAACAGTATGCATGCTCGGTAGTGTAGTAGTGTTTTTCCTCAAGAGGACTCCGGGGTCTGAGAAGTGGATGGCTCTATTTGGTGATTGAAAGCCGTGCCTGTATTCACCAGTCTTAAAGGGCTCCACTTTTGCATCTTTGGCGACACCCCCCATTAGAAGGAGAACAAAAATAAACAAAAATGCTAAAAATCAGCAAGCTTAAAGTCACATAGATGAAAATTGGTGTTTCTGAACAAACAATAATATAAAAATTCCAAGGTACATAATGTATTATAAAAGCTTAACAAACCCAGAACTCTGAGGGCCATATCCAGAGAGGGACAAATGCCTCCAGATTTCCTAACTCTAAAATGACTGTGACTTCATCTCTACCCCAGAGCAAATTTTTTCATTTATAGTACAAATATTTACTTGTTCTTTTTGTGTCACCGCTCTTGTTTATTGGTAATTTGTTTAGTACTTGTTGCTATGTTGGTGAGTTTATTATGAGGAAGTCTCAGTTCATCTTGCCACCTGCTGGTCTAATTAGTGGATAGAACACTGAGACCTGGTTTTGAATTCTAAACAAGCACTTATTAGTAATGTGACCTCAGACAACTTACTCAAGTCCAGATTCCCCACGCATAACATGGTTCCATTCCTACCTTCCTCACCAAATGATTGTAAAGAGTATATCAAATGAGAGAAGTGAAAATATGTGGTAAACTATAAAGCTTTAGACTCATGAGTTGGCACCGTGTGCATAAATATAAGCAGACTTTCCTCTAAGTAGAAATCCCTGATAGAAATCGTGGGAATGTCATTTCTTGGGTTTCATATGACTTCCTAAAATGACAGAAAACAAGGTTTCAGCCTAAATGTTCTGTGATGACTTTTGGAATATGAACCTTTTTTGCATTTACTTAATTTAAATATTAATGTAAAATTACATTTGTATTTATTGCTTGGAAAATCACTGAGATAGTGCCTACTGAAACATAAATGTACCTCGTACTTAGAGTGTAAAATAATGTAGTATTCCCCTGTTTTCCTAAAACTCTCAAATGTACAGTTGTCCAAATCCTAAAGCAGAAGTCTAAATTCTAATATTTGAGACTTCTGATTGGACATGTAAAGAGCTTGGAAGTCATCACTTCCATCGCACAACAAAAAGGAAGCTGAAAACTCAGAATCAACAATTCTTCTTAGATCCATCGAAGAAGTGAGGTTATAAAGTAGATTACCACCCAAAAGCTGAAGAGACAAACTGATACGTAGAATCACAGCTTACTGGAAGCAGAAACTGCCTGCTGGAGCCAGCATCGGGTAAGAATATTAAAGGGAAGTTGACTAATTGCTAGAGCCTGAGTGTGAACTAGTTCAAGAGATTACGAATTCCTGGAGGCCTAGCATTGGCCCACGCCACACCCCCGCACCCTTGCATGAGTTTAAAACTTGCAGGAGTTTTACCTCCAGGAGCCTCATCACGTTCTCACTGTGAAACTCAGAAAAATACCCATTCTTCCCATGGGGGGGGAGAAAGTAACCATTTGAAACATGCCCACAGAGTTCTGTTCTATTCTCTTAGCAAAGGCCTGCCTTCAAGGGGAGCAATTTTACCAGAATCTAACCAACATGAGGAAAGGGAAATACCCAACCGCACGGCTACCTCTAACCTTCCTGTCTCATCTTAGAGGTGACTAACAATAATAATAATAATATAATAAAGTAAAAGTAAAAAAGCTGATAGACACTTGTAAAGGTCATAGCCCAGGGGTACAGTCTCACTAAAAACCTGAGACCTAATGATAGGACATACAACTCTTCCCTTCCCCTCACATCTTCCTACCACATCAATAGGACTCCTTATAATAACAAGGTATTATAGCTGAAAAGGACTGCAAGGTTCAAATTCTATTTAAGGAATATCTAGGAAAACCCAAAGACAACAGGGGAGACAAAAATGAAAATTTTAGCCTCTGACACCACAGCTACAACAAACGGTAAATACAGGCTAACATTTAGCCAGATGAATGTAAAACCTCATACTAAAGACCTATTGACTTCATTTCCTTTTATCCAATACATCATGTCTAGCTTTCAACAAAAAAATTATAAGGCATGCTAAAAGGCAGGAAAACACAGTCTGATAAGACATGGCAAGCATCAGAACCAGACTCGGATATGGTAGAAATGTTGTTAGAATTATCAGACCAGGGAGTTTAAAATAACTAAGATAAGCTAAGTTAAGAACGCTAATGGAAAAAGTGGACAACATGTAAGTATAGATGGGTAATATAAACAGAGAGATGGAAATTCCAAGAAAGAATTAAAAAGAAATTCTAGAAATCAAAAACACCATAATAGAAACGAATAATGCCTTTGATGGGCTCATCAGCAGACTGGACATAGCCAAGGAGGGAATCAGTGAGCCTGAAATACATCAATAGAAAACAAATGAGTGAAAAAGAAGGGAACAGAATATCCAAAAGCTGTGGGACAATTACAATGGGTGTATAAATGTCTAATGGGAATATCAGGTGGAGAAGAAAAAGGATGAAACAGAAGAAATAGTTGAAGTAATAATGACTGAGAATTTTCCAAAATTATTGACAAGCACTAAACCATAGGTCCAGGAAGCTTAGAGAATACCAAGAAGGATAAATCCCCCCAAATCTATACATATCAAATACAAATTTGAGAAAATCAAAGAGAAAGATAAAATCTTGAAAGTATCTAGAGACAACAATGAAAAACAAAACAAAATGAAACATCTTTCTTATAGAGGAACAAAGGTAATGATTACACTGGATGTCTCTTTGGCAACCATGCAAGCAAGAAGAGGGGGGACTGAAATAAGTGTTGAAAGAAAAAAATCCACCAAACTAGAATTCTGTAGCCAGAAAAAGTATCCTTCAAAAGTGAAGGAGAGGGGACTTCCCTGGTGGCGCAGTGGTTAAGAATCCACCTGCCAATGCAGGAGACACGGGTTGGAGCCCTGGTCTGGGAAGATCCCACATGCCGCAGAGCAACTAAGCCTGTGTGCCACAACTACTGAGCCTGCGCTCTAGAGCCCGCGAGCCACAGCTACTGAGCCCACGCACCATAACTACTGAAGCCCACGTGCCTAGAGCCCATGCTCCACAACAAGAGAAGCCACCGTAGTGAGAAGCCCGCGCACTGCAACAAAGAGTAGCCTCCACTTGCCGCAACTAGAGAGAGCCCGCACCCAGCAACGAAGACTCAACGCAGCCAAAAATTAATTAATTAATTTTTTTTAAAAAAGTGAAGGAGAGGGACTTCCTCCTGGCGGTCCAGTGGTTAAGACTTTGCCTTCCAATGCAGGGGGTGCGGGTTTGATCCCTGGTTGGGGAGCTAAGATCCCACATGCCTCACAGCAAAAACTAAAAACAAAAAAACCCATAAAACATAAGCAATATTGTAACAAATTCAATACAGACTTTAAAAATGGTCCACATTAAAAAAAAAAATCTAAAAAGAGAAGTGAAGGAGAAATAAAGACATTCTCAGACAAACAAACATTGAGGGAATTCATTGCCAACAGATCTACCTACCTAACAAGAAATGTTAAAAGAAGTTATTCAGAGAAAAGGTAAATTATATAAGTCAGAAACTTGGACTTACATAAAGGAAGAGTGTTTGAGAATGAATATATGAAGGTAAAATAAATTCTAATAATAAAAAACTGAAATAATCCCTAGCATGTCTCCTACTACACCAGTGCGTTTAGAATTGCTGGCTTGACAGCTAGTTTCCTTCTACCATTGTAGCTCATTTCTATTGCTACTGACCAAAAACAAAACAAAAACACCGTGACAATGAGAAAAGTGACACAACTGTGTGATTTGATTTTCATTTAATATCCACTCCAGGTGGGGATCAAGGTGAAGGGACTGGTTTCTTCCAACCTCCCCCCTCCCCCGCCACTGCCACCACCCTGCCCTGGGCCTTTGGGAAACACTCACTGAAATATTCATTGAAATAACAGGCAAACCAATTTTCCTTTCTTTTATTGCAGTTAATTCCTCTCCATTTGGTTGCTCTTTGTTGAGTTATCATCTTTGCCATTAATACTGAAAACATAGATTGGCAAACAATTTTCTAAAGCAGGAATTGAAAAACTATGGCCCCACCCCTTGTCTTCTGTAAATAAAGTTTTATTGGAACGCAGCTACACTCATTCACTTAGGTATTGTATTGTTTTTGAAGATTGTATTATTCATTATGTATTATATTTATGTAGCTGCTTTTGTGCTACAACAGCAAAGTTAGGTAGTTGCCACAGAGATCATTCAGCAAGAAGATCTAGAATACTTACCATCTGCCCCTTTACAGAGAAAGTTGCCTATCCTTGTTCTAAAGGAGGAAAGGGAATGCCAGCACCCTCTCGTCACAATAGTTCTTATACTGTGAGCACTGTACAAACTAGGTATGTGAGACCTCAATACCATGGTGGTCTTAGGGTGAGACCTTCTGAGTACTGACCTCAGTAACTAACTGCGGATAATCAACTGGTCTTCTCTTTCTCAGAGTTGAGCAGATCATCCATGTGATACTCTGCAACACTTGGCTCTCCGCTCAGTAGGAAAGTGACCAAACTTCAGAATTCCTCTTTCAGTGCAGTTAGTGGTCCCGGCAGTGACAATTTAGTTTCTTCCATTCTACCCAGTAGCTGCCTGGTATGCGAGTAAGGTGATAAAACACCTTACGTCATCTCAGAGAGGGGTGTGTGTGTCACTTTTTAGTTCAACACAAAGATTTATCGTAAATTTACAATATGACAGTCATTGTACTGGATTCTGGGTACAAGATAAATATGACACAGTCACAGCCATAGGATAGTTAAATATTTACCTTAAAGGGAAACTTAGTTCCTCATCACAACAGTGAAGTTGGGCTACATCTTGGACCCTAATCAGATATCTGTTTACTTCTGATAGAGTCTATGAAAAAAAACCCAAAATTAGAAATATATAAATTTTTAGAAAATAATTTCCACTACTGAAGAACCATTTTATATCCCAGAAGATGTAAGTGTTGAGTAGAACTCAGTTCAATTATGAAAAAGCATTGTTTGTGAAACAGTGAAAACTATATTTGAGGGTGTAGTCTAATTTTTAAACTATTGAAAACATTGTTTTATTATAAATGCTTTCCTAGTATCAAAAATAAAGTGAGGGTTGGGGTGAGTCAGAAGGGATCTATGGAGAAAAGGAGGTGAATGAAATGTTACAAATTAAGAAGTCGGGCCCTTTTACTGATCTAGCCATGGAGATGATCACTTGATGTTTATAGTGATCCAAAGATAAAGTTCTGTGGGCTCTGTGAGTTCCAAGATTTTGGATTTTCTGTAATCCAATCATCTCCACCTCTTTCCCTATCAAAATGTGCAGATCTAAATTAGGCCCAAACAACTCCATCTTGCTTCCCCAGTTTGAGCAAATAACAATAACACTTCCAATTGATATTTTAATTCAATATAATTCATATATTGAACTCCTAGTATATGCTGAACACTAGAAGACAAGTAAATCATAGTTCATACCAGATGGAGCTCCCAATCTTGTGAATAAAGGACTGAAGGAAAACATGGCAGAGACCTTCAGGGTGCTGCAGAATACCTGGGAAGGGGCAACTCACACTGGAGATGTTGTGGGATACTTTACAAGGCAGACGAAGATTGAAATGGACCTTAAAAGTATGAATAGGGGTTTATCCAGTGGAGTAGAAAAAGAAGGCAATTTCCGAGAAGGAAGAGCATGGGCAAAGCACAAATGTGTGAAGAGAGGCTCACATTATTAGAGAACTGTGAGTAGATTTGTGTGGTTTGATCATAAGGTGGTAGGCAACGCAGTGAGAAGGAAGGTAGAATGGGACCAGATGATATTCCATAGGTAACAGATAGCCAGCAGAGGACTTGTAGGATTCCCGCCGATGTCCTCAGTGGGCAGAATCCTGCACCAGATACTATGTGCAGGGAGATATAAAACAGTAAAGACACGGCCCCATACCTCAAAGGGGGTCATGATCACAGTAGTCCCAAGAAAGGTGCTAAGACTGCAGAGAAGTTATGGGATGGGGTCAAGACCACTTGTGCCTCTTCTCATCTAGCATCCTTGCCGATAACAGGGATGTGGAATATGAGAGCTTGGCAGCCCCTGGCACACAGCAGGCACTCAATGGATGTTAGCTGAATCAAAATCTGTACGTCTCCTTTTTGCCGGTGACTTGAGGTTATAATTCATGAGCATGAGATGTAGCAAGTGCATCAGAATACATACCAGGTACCCACAGATGATTATGTCTGACAGCTGATCTTTCATATTGATGTTCTGCTTCATCTAGAAAACAAAGTGATTTTAGGGAAACTGAAATTGTGATATTTTTATACATAAAAAATAGATTAAAATATTTTATGGCACTCGATAAGGGCACGGCATTTTCATAAACTATTATAAGAATCTCCATTTCCCTGTACCCAATATGTTTTAAAACAATGAGGCTAGCGACAACACTGTATTCAAAAATTTCTTCTGGGCATAATGCGCTGTCATTTACATTCAGCCCAGACTCCCATGCAGTGTGCACGTCGCAGGGATATTTTCAGAATGAGAGTACTGTACTCCAAGATGCTGAATTCCTGCAGAATATAGTTGTGATTGCTCTACTTACTTAGGCAGGAAAGCTAATTAATACATGAAGAAGTACTTTCGGAAACAAAGGGTTTTACTCTTTTTCTTTTCTTTTAGTTATCTAGAAAAATCACCCAAATACTCCATTTTTTTAAACTTTTATATTAATAAAGATTTTATTGTACTTCTACAGGTATCTGAAAACATTGTCTCATGTGATTTGGTTTAGAATAGGTGCCCTCCCGTGCTCAAAATCACTGAATACAATGATTTCACATTAAAAGGATGAAAGACTTTGAAGTAAAGAATACCCCAGGAGGATAAGGTATTTCAGGATCTTTGAGTTAGAGTACACAAAAGCACTGTAACATTTTTAAAGGACACAGGCTCTTATCAGCAGCCAACCTGATCTATGTAACCCTTGTATTTTTTGATTACTTCAATTGCAGTGGTCAAGTCCCATGGTCAACATGTTCTGCAGGAGTGTGAAGCCTCAGAGCATAGAGAAGATGAATATATTCTTCAGACCTTCGGGATGGGTACAAAAGCAGCTCCGGAAGGCTGTATGAGGCACAGACAAGGGAGCCCTGGTCTCTTTCTGACGGCCAGAGAATGCCCACACTTGGGGTGCCCCGGCTGTGCTCTCCCTCAGAGCTTACCTCAGCATCTTTGTAACAATGGTCTTATCATGCCTCTTCAGGAAAGCTCGGAATGCTGGTATCATTTCTCTGCACTAAAGGTGAGCATTATATTGTCAAAACTCTATAAGACAGTTTTAAAGCATTCTATTCCACCAGGCAAGCACCATCTGTGAAGCACTCAAAAGCAAAAAGGCAACATCTACATCTAATCACAGTATTATTAACACTATAGGCGCTTACTGATATCCTAAGTATAGGGTTTTAATTATACCATAAACCTAACCCTATTCATTGAACTTAATAAGTATAGAAAACTGAAAATGGGCTTTGCGTGCAGGTAGGCCTGGATTAGAATTAGAATTCTAATTTAATTCTATCTAATTCTATGTGACTTTGTCAAGTTACTTAGCTTCTCTGAGCCTCAGTTTTCTCATGGATATCATATCTAACCCTTGCAGTGAGTGGGGAGGGGACGAATCCTATCCATAAAGTGCCTGTCACACAATAAAGGTTATTTCCTAATAGTAAGAGACTATTAATGGGTTCACCTGTAATACTGCTGTTAAGCATGTTTTCCACAGCAACATTAAAAAGGTGCTCCACTGTACTTAATATCTGTTTTAAAATGTATTATTCATCACCATTACAGCCCCCAGGAATTTACCTCATTTTTCTCAGATGGCAGTAATGCTAACTTCTAGAAGTCAAATAGTCACTGATTTCAGAAATGTTAAGAGCTAACATTTATTGCGTGCTTCCTTATATGCACCCCCATGCTAGTGAAACAGATACATTATTATCCATAACTATAAAAAATGTTGGCACAAATTTGCCTGTGATAATATGTGATGCTTTGTTCCAACTCTTGCCCTAAAAGCCAGTTCTATGAAATTGCTTTATTCATGCAACTTTCACATAATCGAGTTGTCCTGCAGTGTTTAAACTCCCCAAGCGGGGCGGGAAGAGGACAGCCAAGGGCAATGTCTGAGGTCAGGAATCGTCCAGAGACCTCCCAGCCCCGGGCTTTCCCTTCAGGGCCTCAGTGCAGACATGTGGACACGGCCACAGTGGACATGGGGACAGTGGCAGAGCGCACCACCACGTCACAGGGTGCCTCTCCTGCTACCCTTTTGATGTAAACTGAGGAGGGAAGAGAGGTATCCTACTGCCATCAGAGGAGATCCCAACAGGAGCAGCAAGGGGCACAGACGGGAGATGCATATTCCCGCTCAGGCTGGGTATGGCAGGAGTCACGACAGGGACAGCTGTTTATAACGCACTCGCTCGGGAATGTAAGACAAAGGAACTCCTTACTTCATCGTGAGATTTCACACATTGAGTGTTTTTATTCCAGTGTGTGGATTATGAATTCCTTTTCTCCATGAGAGAGCTGGACTCGCCAAGGCCGCCCAGGGCTGTAGTGGCAGCATGGAATCAGGGTTAACAGTCTTGCTTCTGCCTCATTGTGAAGCATGTTCCTGTAACCGAGCCCCAGGGTAACTGGGACAGATGGGAGTCTGGCAGTTTGCATGAGGATTAGTTCCGTCCCACAACCAGTTCCAGGGCGCTGCTGGGTCAAGCACTGTGCCAGCCCGTAGCGACACAAAATTAGGTAAGTCAGTGTCCCCGTCCTCAAGGAGCTCACAGTAAACCAGAGAGGATCTGGAAGCCAAGAGTAGAGAAGAAGTCTTTCCTGGTAATTCTAGTCCTTCGGGTTACACATGAAACTTCCTCTCAAGCTCAGAAGGGCTAATAAGTGCCTGGATGGTCACTCAATCTTTTACCTTCTCCGTAGTTTTCAAAACAACAGGGTAATTGTTAAAGAAATTGGTATATCTGTTCAACTGGCTTCCAAACTTTATGAATATTTCTCCCACGCAGTGAGCTGGGCCCCATTCCTGTAGTCTGTCTCTCAAGTCATCTAGAAACCACCTGCAATATGAGGAAAGCGTGGCCATGAAATATTGGCCAGTGACAACCTATAAACTTAAAAAATAAATTCGTGGTCAGTCGTTTAGGGCAGGGCTTTTGTCAAATCCTTTTGTCTTGACACTGAGCCGTTCAGATTTGACAGGAAAGGAGGAGATGGGAAGTGAGGAAGCAGGTTGAGTCAGGTGGAAGAGTCAGGACCCCAGACTGGCCTCCAGAGGCTGTCCCTGACTGTCCCCCACCCCCCTCCCCCGGGGACAGTTTGTTGCAGTGCTCAGAGGAGAGCGCTCAACTCACTTCAGTGGCTGAATGCCATCACCCCAACTCAGCCCATTTCCCAGGGGTCGAAGGTTATCCCTCATTCAGCCGTCATAGGCCTTGAAAATTGGAAGAGGCCTAGTTCCTTTTATACGATGTGGGCCCCCTGAGCTAAGGAACTTGTTCTAAGTGACCTAGAGAGTTACTGACAGAGAAGCACAAGCTCAGTTTGTCTTTATCACCAAGGCAAATGATCACTTTTCTCTCTCAACTGTTCCACACTCAAAGCATATACCGTTTCTACACTAACCCCCAGCCTCCGGTTCTCTAAGCAAAGTATCCTAGTGACTTAGTGCCACTATAGCCTCCCGTTCCTTTCCCATTGCGCAACCAAACACTGCTGACTATGAACAGCTCCACGTGGCTCCCCTTCGCATTGTCTTTTGCGTGAACAGCATATTGAATATCGAATCCCCAGGCGCTGAACTCCACTCCTTGTGCTGTGGCTCTGAGTCCAGGCGGGGATTCTCCCCTGGGAGTCATCACTACTGGTCTCAGTCCAGTGTCAAGAATCTGCTGTCTTCTGTGAGATGATCAGGCAAGGTCCCCAAGAAGGGCAGAGAACGACTGGGCCTCTGCATAGCTTTCTGAAACAATTAAGCGTGGGTTCCTCCCACTGCACAATGAATATTTCAAAATATACCTATTCAGGGTTCACCTGCTGAGACATAAAATCAGCAGAATATCAGAGAAAATGATCTGGATATCTGCCGCGCTCAGAATTGCTCTATTTGATGACAATGCTGCTCTAAGTGGCCGTATGTAAATATCTCTCACAATTTCCAGCATTTGCACGTATTTTCTCTCACTCTGTAAGAGTTCCCTGACGACGCTGGTCCGCTTTTCGGCTGAGTCCAGCTGCGGCTTTCTCTCCTGTAGAAAAGCGTTAGGAGCTCAGAGGGAAAGCATAATGACTCTTTTCAGGTTTACAGCCTCAAAAAGCCTGACGGTCAAAGGAGACAGAGAATTGAAAGTACTGAGCAGTCAGGCAGTCACTCTGAGTGCCCCTTTCTGGTTTGTGATATGCAGGGTTGAAGGGAACCTTGATAGGGTACAGTGGAGGACCCTGCTGACCATTGCTTGTCCCCATCATCACCAAATAGTCCCTCACATTGGCCAGCTTAATGCTGTAGTAGGGATGGAGCTTTGAACTCTTGGATCTTGGGGAGGGCAGATTGAGACTTTAATTTTATCCATCTATCCATCCGAATATGTATTCTGTGTCATGTGCTAGCTGCTGGCTCTGCAGTGATAAGACAGAGTACTGCCTTTACGGAGGTGATGGTCTCATGAGAAAGCCTTTGGGTTGCCCACTCTTTGTTTTCCTATTTCTTTTTCCCATTAGCATTTTATTGATTATCCTGTAGACAGAAGAACTGACATGAGCTAGGCCTCTCATCATCAACTAATTCAATAGTTACTTCTCACTGAGTATTATGAAATACCGAAACTCAGGCTCTTCTTTCCGTGTTGAGGGAAAAGTACCTGTGAAACCGCCACTCCTGGGTAATTAGGTTGCCAGGTGGTCTTTATTTTCTATATATCAAAGTCCTGTTTTATTTTGTAGTGCAGAGGGAAAAGCCATACACTGGTGTAAAGAAATCCCACATCCTGATATTAACTGTGCTATGTTTATGTATGGAGAAATTAATTTTCCTTACTGGGACTAGGTAATTCTTTTCCTTATATTTGTACTTTTGAAAAGTTGTAAAATTAGTATCTTTACAATAGAAAACAATTACAGTATTCAATTTTTTAAAAATCTAATGGCCTTGTAATATTTGAGCCTAGAACGATTAAAACTCCTAGAACACAATTTCCTCTTTCCCCCCAGCCCTAGGTCTGCCCCACACTGCCCCAAATAAAATATGACAATACTAACATGTAATGCCATGTGATCTTCACCTGAAATGTCAACCATAATTTCATGAACTAAAATTAAAATGTAAAAGTAATTTAAGAGAAAAATCAGAAAACTCATTCTGTTTGAAATACTATAAGCACTGTTCTTGGTTAAGTTTTATCTTTCAAACACATGGTCTGTATATAATGCCTATTTAGACATATCTAATGAGTTAAAAAATACATCTATATCCCACTTGGCAGTTGGCTTACAGCCCACATTATATTTTATGTGTATTTACATATTTTTAAAATACTGGAGTTATCTAATATTTATCATCATTTTGACTTAAGGTTTCAGTTGTCAGAACTTCTGTTGTTGTCTTAAAACCATTGTCAGGTATTATTACCAATAGTCGGATGAGATTCTATCGTAATGACTGCACTATGTAAATGCCCTCCTCCTTGGTGGTTCCTGGGGATGGGTTTGGGGATGGGTGAGCGCGGGGTCGGCGAGGTCCATGGCAGCACCGTCCACTGTAGGCGAACCGGCCCTGGGTGTTGTGTGACTAGGAAAGAGCCTTGGGGCTGAGCTCCGCGCTGCAGGATTCAAGATTCTCTCTTTGCCTGTTGCCTAACCTTAGGGAAATCCTTTAAGTTTTCTGACTTTACTTCTTCCTCTACAAAATGTGGGTTCTAACACCTGACTTACAGGGTTCTGAGGTTGAAACGTGATAATAAATGTGGCTGTGTGTTGCAGAAATGCTAGACGGCACGCATGCACTGTGTGTTACTGTCGCACAGGACCAAGCCTCTGCCTGTCTGCACCTGCTTCACCCACTACTACCCTTTCTAAACGGAAAGACAGAGCCCTAAAAGTTATATTGATTATACTCAGCATTTGAAGTCAGACCATAGCTGATGGGTCGGTTAAACACTGTGCACCTTCATGTCCATGTAGCATTTCTTTAAATGCCGTCCTATGTCTATCAGAAAAGCAAGGAGTAGCACAGAGATGGCTCTTGCTGCCGAGATGTTACACGTCCATCCTCTTGGCTCAACTTTTTATTTTTTTATTTTTTATTTTTTTAACATCTTCATTGGAGTATAATTGCTTTACAGTGGTGTGTTATCAACTTCTTTTTAGACCAGGATTTATTCAAAAGAAAAATCTATTGGCTGGATTTCCCCCAGTTATATTTGGAGGGTTCTTTCCCCCCTAAGAGAAACTTTCAAGAAAAAAGGAAGAATGAACCAGAATAAAGGTTGAAGCTTTTTTTTTTTTTTGGTCAGGAGCAAAACAAATAGAAAATTCTTATTATGTGATAATTGGCTTACCAACTCAACCAGCAACTCAAAATTTGGACCGTTTTTGCTGAGACTTGATTTTGTGTCCTGAGGATTATCTTCTATAACATTTCTTTCCTGAGGATTAAATGCAGACTTGGTTATTTGGGGCGGACCCTGGGATGTCTAACTGCCAAGTCAGCGCTAAACCCCCTGAGTGTTCAGAAGCTCTGCCCTTCAGCCATAACCATAGTGGCCCTGAGACACAATGAATTAAGCACTCGACAAATGTGATGCCTCTCTTAAGTTAAATTTTACGTTAAAAAAAATAGTAACCTTTTGCTTCCTAGGAACTGCATCATACTTGAGAAACTAAATTCAGTGCAGCTCCCAGTTCCCCTGGAGGCAGGAGAGGGACCGTGCTCTTGAGCAGCTCCTGCCAGGCGCCTGGGACCAGGCCTCTGCCTCAGCTCTGCTCTGTCACCAGGCAGCAGGGTGCAAACAAGTTATCTTGCTTTTAAGCTGCCAGAAGCAAAAGCTCACAGTACTTTATAAAATTCACCTCTTTGTTCACCTAGTGAAAAAGTGTCAGAAGTAATTCACATGCCATTTCTAGATCTGTTTCCACGTTAAATATGGCTTATTCTTAACTTTGCCTTGTTAATTGTTCTTGTGGCTTCCACATAATTTAGCACATTAAAAAAAAAAAAGCCCCCCCCTTCGGCCTGCAGCATCCCAGGGTCCACCCCAGCAATGGAACAAGGGTCCCATGTTTGTGCTGAGGCGTATGATAATTAATGGCCACTACTGCTGCCCTTCCTAGTCAAAGATAAAACTACCTATAGCAACCCCTTGATACGTAGGAGGGAGACTGAAAGAAAAACACCAATGTGTAAGCAAGACTCCTTTTGCCTTACTCTACTCAGGCAAAAACAAGTTTTTATTTTGTACCTGCAGCCATCCCTTATGGCTGCCTGAAGCCTTTGTATAGGAGCCCTGGCCCTGGAACTGCACGCAGCCAGCCAGCGCCTGAGCCTGAGCGCTTCACAGCTGCTCCACGGAGCCTTTCTGCCATGTCCTTTGTCTTCCCCATTCGGGGCTGACCCACAGCGGCCTGGCATGTATTTATACTTAAATCTACTTTGCATTTTGACACAATAATTTCAACGTGTGGAACATTCTCTTCTTTCAAAATAAATTATAGTGCTGATAATTTCTATGGGGAAATGATAACTTCACCCAGTCAGTGGTGACACCCGTAGTTGTGTAGGTAGACGTGGCTGCAGGCGTAAAATGAAAATGAAGCTCAACCTGCCCGGCTGAGGTTAAGAGAACCCAAGCGGTACAGATCGGACCGTGGATCCCACAGACGAGGGAGGCCCCCTTACCTGGGATATCATCTTTTTGTACAGGCTCCCATGAGTGCTCAGGCATTAAACTTCGGGAGTGGACTCCTAGACCCCCCTGGCTATCCTAGAACCTGCTTGCTCATACTGGGGCTTTGTTTCACCTCTGGCTCAGCAACAGCTTTTTAAATTTTTTATTTTTTTACTTTTTGGCCATGCTGAGTGGCTGGCAGGATCTTAGTTCCCTGACCAAGGATCGAACCTGGGCCTCCTGCAGTGGCAGTGCAGAGTCCTAACCACTGGGCCGCCAGGGAATTCCCAGCAACAGCTATTTTTTAAATGTAAATTTTTCTCTGTGGCTAGGAAATCGATTTGACACAGTAATTGTGTTTGAACCTAAAAACAGTGAGTTCTCTCATTTTGTATTATCCATATAATTATTAGGATTTTTAGAGCCTATTTTTTGGTTAAGATACCAACCCCTCTTCGTTTTTAGGGATGAATTTGGATGAAGTAACAGAGGCAGCAAACTTTGCACATTTTTAAGAAAACAATTATTTGGAGTTGCTGGGGCTTTGCCTTGCCTCTGTCCGTGACCCGTAAGGGAGACCTTGGATCACGTGTTAGGAATTTTCCTCTAGGATCTTAGTTATTGCTAACACCCTAGTTATTGCTGGTGCTTCTCCTAGAAAACACTTGGCTGCCTGAATTAGGGACCAGAAATAGTTGTGAAAATGACAGGTACAACTATGTCATATGTCATTGTCAAGAACAACTATGATGCTGGCTGTGACTCATCACTGTGGTTGTATAGTGTCAGTGTAAACACTATAGGCATATCAAGGCCAGGAGTTACTACTGACTGGGCAGCAAGATGATAGATAGATAGATAGATAGATAGATAGATAGATAGATAGATAGATAGGTAGATAGATAGAGTGAGTGAGCTATATATGTCTCAGTCTATCTATATGTATATACGTGTGTGTGTGTGTGTGTGTGTGTGTATTTGGTCCTGGATTTGGCAGACAAGCCCTCTTACACAAGCCCCTGTGGAAGGGTCTTTAAAACAATTATCTCAGAAGAAGCCATTACTTTCCACTCCCATGGCTGAGAGTTTGTGTGCTTTTCTGGACGAGTATCTACACTTTCAAAAATAAACCCCAAGGTGTGGAGATACTCAGCTTCTCTATTTTACCTGAATTCAGCACCTACGTTAAGCTGTGGTTTTCCTTCCTAGGGTCCCCAAATTTGTTTCATGGGCATCATGCACAAGCTCTCAAGTGTATAACAGAGAACCAAATAAGAATCTAACACCTATTTTTTCTGCTTTGATTTTGAAAGAGGAAGATATCAAAGACATTCCTAGGCATTAAGGTGTTTCACGTTACTGTAGTTTTATTACAGGCAGACGATGTAACAAGAGCAGGCCTAATTTCCAGCATGGAGGCAACTTTAAGCCCAAACTTTCTGCATCACTTTATTAAAGTGATTAGATGATTAGGTTGAAAAGACTTAATTCAGTGTGGATTTTATTTGGCAGTGGAAAGAATGGAAGTATCTTTGAGAGGAAATATTCTAGGTGACCATTCTTTTAGGGGCCAGAGATTCCAGAAATTGTTCTCAACAATAGTAAAGTCTTTCAGATGTAAAATGAACAGTTCACAAGAAGAAGCACTTATAGTTTTGTCCCTTTTGCTTTCTTCAAGCTATCCTGCTCCAAAGAGGGGCATTTCTGGGGCCTGTATGTCCATGGTTGAGGGTGACAGCTTCATTCTTAGGAATAAAGGTTGATGGAAGAACTTCAGTAAGGTTTCCAGGGAGTCAGGAATGACCCAGATGTTGTAAGGACTTTGGAATAATTTGGAACCTGTGTAATGTGGTTACATGTTGATTATTCCCTTTAGTAAACCAAGGGGAAATGAGTGGTCCTGGAGCCCTGGGTGCTATTTTTCAAAGGTTTTCACAGGCTGAAGGAGGGATGGAGACTACATCCACCTTTTTGGGAGAATAATCCCCAGAAATCTCAAAGAGATAGTGGCCACCATAACAAGGCAAAAGGACTCTGAGAAGCAGAAAGAGAATCTCGATTAAATGCCTGCCCTTGTGCCCCACCCCCTCCTGTGCATTCTGCTAACAGGCATTAATCATGCTGTGTCATCTATGTATGTGTCAGTCTTATCCACCTCAAAGGCAGAGGCTGTGTCTTATTTTATGTCTATCCCCAGGGCTAGCACAGTGCCTAGCACATGATTGGTTCCTGTAAGTATTTAGGGAACTGAACTGAGAAGCTGGGGACTTGACCTCTGCCTGAGAAGTGGTTTGTGATGGTTAATTTTATATGCCAACTTGACCAGTCCACAGAGTGCCCAAATGTTGGCCAAACATTATCCTGGGTATGTCTGCTAGGATGTTTTTGGATGAGATTAACATTGAAATCAGGAGACTGACTAAAGCAGATTGTCCTCTCTAATGTGGGTGGGCCTCATCCAATCAGTTGAAGGCCTGAGTGGAACAAAAAGGCTGACCCTCTTGCAAGTAAGAGAAAATTCCTCCTACCTGACAGCCTTCAGACTGGGACATTGGCTTTTCCCTGCCTTTGTATTTTAACTGAAACATCAGCTCTTCCTGGGTCTCTAGCCTGCCCTGCCTTTGGACTGGAGCTACTCCGTTAGCTCTCCTAGTCTCCAGCTCACTGACTCACCCTGCAGGTCTTAGAACTTGGCAGCCTCCATAACTGCATGAGCCAATTCCTTATAACAAATCTCTTTCTCTATATATACACTCACATCCTATTGGCTCTGCTTCTCTGGAGAACCCTGATGAATACATGGTCCATGAGCGTTTCCTGAAGAGAGAGGTTTAGGGGTGGGGCAACAGGGAAGCAGGGCTCTGACCTCTAAAGGGCTTAGATGTCCCCGCGAATGTGTTTATTAAGACTCCTCTCGGAGAGGATGCTTGCGGTTGGGAAGAATAAGCCACTTCAGGGGGAGGAGGGGCCGCTAAGGGGCACAGTCTGCTAATGACGGAGGGCGGGGGCTGAATAACTGCAGGCCTTTCGTTCTGCTGAGCAAGTCTGGCGGAGGGGACGCTGCCTCCAGCGGTCCACCCGGTTTGCCCCTCCCTGCACTGTGCTGTCCTCTAAAGCCAGGTGGACAAAGACTTCCAGAATATCAGGTTGATGGACAACAGACGATTTGCCTGCTGGGGGGACTCACAAGTCTATTCCTCCTAACACTGTCCACGGTGACTTTGTGTTGGGGGTGGCACCCAAGCCTTCAGTCATCACAGATAGGTGCTTTTTCAATGGGCATGAAATGACATTTTCACAGAAATCAGCTCTCTGAATGACGATGCAATTTTCAGTGTTTCCTGAATCCAGATTATTTCACTTAACCAAGAATGTACGGATTCTGAATATAGTACTGGCAAAATTATTTTTTCTTGACTAAAGAACTAGCTTCAAACCCACTTCTTTTTTTTTTAAACATCTTTATTGGAGTATAATTGCTTTACAATGGTGTGTTAGTTTCTGCTTTATAACAAAGTGAATCAGTTATACATATACATATGTTCCCATATCTCTTCCCTCTTGCATCTCCCTCCCTCCCACCCTCCCTTTCCCACCCCTCTAGGTGGTCACAAAGCACCAAGCTGATCTCCCTGTGCTATGCGGCTGCTTCCCACTAGCTATCTATTTTACATTTGGTAGTGTATATTTGTCTATGCCACTCTCTCACCCTGTCACATCTTACCCCTCTCCCTCCCCATACCCTCAAGTCCATTCTCTAGTAGGTCTGTGTCTTTATTCCAGTCTTGCCACTAGGTTCTAAAAATATGGAACGCTTCACGAATTTGCGTGTCATCCTTGCACAGGGACCATGCTAATCTTCTCTGTATCGTTCCAATTTTAGTATATGTGTTGCTGAAGCGAGCAGCAAACCCACTTTTTTACTTTTATGAATTTGAATCTCAACTTAAAAAAAAGAAAAAAAAAAGAAGAACCATTTTTAGTTTCACCAAAAAAGTGTCCTGGGCCACAGATGAAAAAAAAATTCTTTAGGTTATGTTGGGCAGAATGCGAGTATCCAGTTCTTCCCCCAAAAGCCAACTAGTTTTACTCCTGTCAGTGTGATGCCACGTATGCTTGTAAGTGGCTTAGATGTTACTCACATTATGAAACTACAAAGCACACTTTTTCAATAATAATCCATGAAAAGGAAGTTCTTAGGAGAAATGACAAGGTGAAAGCTTTCCAGGTAGAATTATCATTTTTGTTTATGAATTTCTTAAACACATGTGTCTAACTGTACAGTGAATCAATGGCATAAAAATGCAGCAGCAACTTTACCTTCATGAGTAAATTGCATGTTGCCTTTGGGCCACATTTTGTCAGAATAACATTTCCTTCAAAGTCTTTGCTTTTTTTACTACATTTCTTCAGCAGAAAATATGACAAAAATTCCAGAGGTTGTCCTGAAAAATCCGCCCCCCAAGAAAATTTCTATTTCAAATACAGGTCAACAAAAGTGCAGCAGAAAACACATTTTTTAAGTAGAGTTTTCATCTCTCTACCTAATTAATTTGCAAGTCCAGAAAACAAAGTAACTGTTATTCAATTAGAGTCAGTAAATGGAGCTTTCCAGTCAATCTTGGTTCTCAGCTTATAGTCTCAGTTCAGTTAGGATGCCAAGGTCTTGTGGGAGGGTCTCAAGATCTTCAGAACCAAAGTGGCCCAGACTTTTTAGCCAGATGAGGAAAGGGGACAAGACAACTCTTGTGTCTTACAGGCAGAAGAAGGTCTGGGGGAGAGGCTCCAGCAGCAGAATTCCCGGGGAAAACACCCTCCCAAATTTGGTTGCCTCTCTGACTGTAGGTTTGAGCACTACCAAAATTATATCACACAAGGTTATTTTAAGATAATTTGATGGTCATAAGTACCATGAACATACACCAAACATGTTGAATAATTCGTTGGTGTTTGGGGACAGTGCGGAGGATTTCAGGGCCTCAGGATCATCCCTGTGAACATCTCTGATCATATTATCAGCGAAGTTTTCCAGGGCCTTTACCACTGAGCTGCCCGAGGATTGGCTAGTGCGGTGGGGAGCTGAGTCTTCAGGGAAGAAAATCATGGCTAACGGCAACTCCTCAGGCTTCTCACTGGACAGCGTACCCAGGAGATGTCTGGTGCTTACCCAGGAAGCCAAGTTGAAACCACGATAGATAAGGAGAGAGTGTCCAAAGATGTTGTTAAAGCACCCACAAAGTGGAATTACTACAATGAGAGGGAAGGATTTGAGAAGTTTTCCTTGGAAAACTAGAGAGCTTATACAGCATCAGGTATGTTAATATCGCCCCTACTCCTGTCCTATTCTCAACTGCCCCTGAACAGAGCACTGCATACAACTGTCCCTCCGTATCCACGGGGATTGGCTCCAGGATCCCCACAGATACCAAAATTCTCGGGTACTCAAGTCTCTTATGTAAAATGGTGTAGTACTTGCATGTAACCTAGGACATCCTCCCATATACTTTAAATCATCTATTACTTAATACCTAGTACAATGTTAATAGTTGTCACTGCACAGCCCAATTCAAGTTTTGCTTTTTGGAACTTTCTGGAATTTTTTTCCCCTATATTTTCAACATGTGGTTAGTTGTCCTAGGATGCAGGACCCATAGGTGCAGAATCCACAGATACGTACGGCTGACTTATTTTATTTTCCTATAACCTTGCCGTGGTCTTGGGGCAGAGTGTGTTCTGTACACTGCCTCTACTCACTGTGTCCTGGTATGTGGACTGACTTTTTTAGAAAAGCGTTCAAGATTTGTTTCTGATGAAAATGCTTCTTCAGGCTTTCCCCCATGCTTATGCCCAACCAAGTTACTGATTTGCTTATTTCTGTTCTTCTGTGTTCTCTTTCCCTTCCTCTCTTATCTAGCCTTCCTTGCCCTTCATCTTTTTATATCTGATTTCACACTTTCTCAGGTTTTCTGCCATAATTGTTTTAACTGTTGAATAATGTTTATGTGAAATATAAGCCACTAAACGTGTTTTTTAAAGCCATTTCTGACTGAAATTAATCACAAGACAGAAAACAGTGCATCATGTGATCAACTTTAAATTATCGAGATTTTTCCTATATGTCTATTTTATGCAGCTAATACATCCTGGGTTCAGAATCTCTCAGTGGCTTCTTTTCGTAAATTGATGCACTTTCTCTGAGGAATTGTGTCCCAGAGGGATAAACTGGTAAAAAACAATAAATGCAAACTAAAAATTTATTTAAGGTTGGGGTTTTTGTAGTTTGTTTTATTCAAAGGAACACTTACAGAATTTTCTTTTGAAAGTTCTATCAATCCCTCTGCCAGAGCTTGTATAATTTCTTGGTTATTCAGAATGTTAGCCATACTCATGGTGTCTGATACAAATTGCCCTGAAAATATAAGGTGATAGGCCTGTAATTAAAATATGTGAGACAGATGATCAAGAAGAAAACTCAGTCCTCACAGTTGCTTGTTAGTGGATAAAAATGCAGACTAAGAATAAAAATTCTACTAGGCCATGTTATCTGCCATGATAAAATAGAAAATGAGCAAAAGCATCTAAATGTGTAGCATATAGAAAGTACCCACCCTGACAAAGCTGATATTGAATGAAATCTATAAATTGGACAAGGAAAGAACATATGAAAATAAACCTTATAAAGTTTAGATTCTCAATTCCACCAAAAACTCTTCCATATTCTGCATTAACTTTGTGCTCAAATCTGTAAATATTTTAAGTCCATAGGAAATAACATACAAACATACATACACAGACATCTTCTACATTTTAAAAATATTTTGAAAGACTTGCATTTATTTGAAAAACAACCTTTTTCCATTTGACTTTTCATTGCTTATGACATACTTCTATCATTCATCTTTCCACTTTTCTTTCTAGTCCTTAATATCTGTGAAAGAATCAGGAAAAATAATTTCTCCTTGTTTATAGCCTCATAACTTTTAAAATATTGGTTGAACATCCACTAAATGTGGTAGAGTTAAAACCAAGAAGACAAATCCCTGCTTTGAAGACCTTTGTGTAAAGAGATGTAGGCATATGTTGACAGATAAAATATCCGCATGCATATTTGTGTGTTACAGCTCTTGTGTAGACAGTAATTATGTTAACAGATGCCCAATAAGGAGCAGGGCAGGGGAAGGGAAGAAGTAAGGCATATGACTTGATTGGTACAGTGCTTCAGTGACATGTGAAGAGTTAGGGAAAAATGAGTAGGCAGTTAAAGACGCAGGAGAAACCTATTTAAATAGGTGGGCTTTGTTTCTTTGTTTGTTTGTTTTTAAATACTTCATTTTAAAGAACTGACTAGTTTAGAAAAAGATCTAAAGTTGAGACAGGAAATTGTTTCCAGAAGACTTTATTGTGGTAATTGGATCATGAGTATGACGTGTAAATGAGAAAACACATTCAGTGATGTCCAATAGGCTTGTCCATGTAGCCCATCACCAAATTAAATATTTTAGATAGAAAATAAGTAGAACTTAATTATAGAACAATTTAAGTCATGGGTGCTGTGGTCTAAGAGATGCTTAATTGGGATGTTGGCAATTAACTTTTAGAGCAAATTGTAGAGGGAAAAGGACCGAACTCTCTGGCTTAGCAAACAGTGAATTTTGCCTAGGTAAACAATTGACTGACACAGAATTAATAAGATGGTAAAATTTGAACCCAGGAACTAGCTTCAGCATTTTGAAGATGAATATATTTTTTCTTCGTGGATATTCATGATATTTTGAAAGGAGATATGAAAAACAAAGGGAATAAAGTTTTACCAAAGATGCTTAAGAGTCAACTTTTACTTGTGCATTCCTACACTTGTATTCACTCTGGATGTGTAACAAGCTTCAAAATTAAGCTGCAACAGAAGTAGCAAGAGTTCTTACCTGTCATTCTGCCACTTATGTTCTTCTGCAACTCCTTGAAGAGAGGACTTAGTTGTTTCCTTACTGATTTCAAGGTGTCTTCCAGGAAGTCGGTGAGGCTGGACCATGTCTGCGGCTTTGATTCGCTGAAGTAGGTGGAAGGGGGCGCCCTTTCCCACTGTTGTCCCAGCCAGTCACTAAGAACTGACATTATTTTCTCCTTTTAGTATCGCAGACTTAAGCTCAGATGAAAGAATTCTTCTTGTATATAGTATGAAAAAAAACTTAATTGCATTTATATCAGGCTTATTATCCTTTCTCATTAGAAGACTAAGATAAACACCCATAGTCTGCTTTCAAAGGTAAAATTAGAAATGCAAAAAGGATGCAATGATTAATTTCAAATGCCTATCTACTCTTTGATGGATAAGGCTGACATGTTATACTGTATTTGAAATCAAAAATTAAATAGCTGCTGGATTTTTGCATCAGAAAGCAGAATAGACATCCAAGTAAGGATATACAGTTGTATGTTTACATCCTAAAAATAAAAATACAGGAAAACCCCACTCTGCCTGGTTTCCCCATCGTGTCATCCAAAGTCATCCCCATTGTAGCCAAGCCTGTATCTTGTTTACATCATGTCAAGCTATTCTCTCTCTACAAATATCTCTACAAGACTGTACTGGGTGCTTAAGAAAGTTCCTCTCCTTGAAAATCAGTGACTGAATGATACAGGGCCAAGTGAAATTTGATTTTCTGTCCTAAATGGACAGTTTGATTCTTCTCCCCACATTTTTGCTGATAAAAGTGAAAATATTTGTAACATGTTCTTCTAGAAGGAGAAGAAGAAGAAGAGTGGGAAAAGGAGGAAGAGGAGACAGAGGAGGAGAAAAAGAAGAAATCCTGTTTTATAAACAGCAGTGTCTGCACCCTGCTGTCTCTGCAAGGCTGATTCCTCCCTGCACGGGGCCAAATATGCTCTCATTGCATGATGGTGCTATATAAACTAAAATTAACAAACACTTCTGCTACAAAACTATATTAGGTCAATGTGCTTTTTGTTGTATCTATATGGAAACTTTTCCCTTACAAGTCTCCCAATCATGCCAGCTTTCCTCAGTCTTGAAAGGCCCTTAGCGTTCAGGATTAGAGAAGCAATGCTTTATATAGTTTTACATCACTCCGAGTCCTCTTTGATAGAAGGGGAGGGATTTTTAAAGGGGTAAATGATTAACATTATTATAGCAAAGCAATCTGACTCTCTCTGTTGGTCAGCTTATGTTACATTTTGATCCAACAGTTGCAGCTTTAGTATCTAAATGAACTTTTACTTTCACGTGTATTTCACCTTTGTTCTTCCTCTCTGATAATGAAACTTGAGCCAGCCCCTTCACCATCTCTTTATAGCTGCAATTCATTTTTCCAAATGAAAGCACATTGATAATGTTTTACTAAGAAAAATTGTTCTCTGTATTTAGTATTTCTCTAAATCAGCTACTATACATCTTTGTTTAGCTGTTAAAGCTGGTGTTTTCAACGGAGCTTTTGCAAGTGATGGTTTGAAGCAAATATTTGCAGTAATAATCCCCTTCTGAGCAATAATAATCCCCTTCTGAGTGATGAGAAATGACCTAGTTTGGGAAGTGACAGCATTCCTTCAGAGAGGAATGAACCATCGCCAGAACCAGGATTATGAGCTGTGCTTTGTCCTTGGTGATCCTGGAGTTGGTGGGTGTCATTGGGCACGGTCGTAGTGCCCATATTCCCTTACTGTGTTGGTATGAGCCGGTGGCAATCCCATTGGGGGCAGTCAATAACGTGCCAGTCAGTTGAGACAGCTGAGAAAGAACTTCTGTTCCTGCCTCTGCACAGCCAAAACTACTTTCATTAGTTTGCTCACAGGTTTTGCCATGAACAGTTAAATATTACTTAGAAGCGCTAATGAGCTGGCCAAGAAAGGCCACTTGTAGGTCTTGTCTTCAATTCAAATCCCTCATGGAATAGTCCATCAACACTTTGCAGTTCACCCCTAAGTGCTGAAGTTCAGACACTTTATTCAGGAGGACTGACAACAGGGTGGAGAAAGAGGCAAGAAGTTTGACCTGGTGCTTATCTTCAAATTTGGAATTCTCGGGCCAAAAACAGAGAAAAGTCTACATGTATTTTCTAAAATAGTCTGATTCAAAGAAGTCTCATTGTAAGGGGATAGATTTAAAACTGTTAAACACATAACGGAATACAATGGTCAAATTTTAGCATTAATTTTACCCCTTCTTCGGTGACACAGCATATAGATTGAACTACTTCAAATGAAACTATAGGGTAATATATTTTAATTCTTTGTGGTCTAGGAGTAAATAATTACTCCAACTTGTTTCAGTTGCTTGCAACGAGATGGTAGTGGCTCAAAGTTCGGGGTGTCTCTCACTTATTGGTGTCTAATGTTTTCATTGACAAATAGATCAATGAAATTAAAGAGCATTCCTAAGTGTACCTACACATATATAGTCAATTGATTTCAACAAAGATGCAAATGAAATCCGCTGGGAAAAGGATGGTCTTTACAAGGAATGGTGCTGAAATAATTTGATAGATAGCCACATGTGTTTAAAAAAAAAAAAAAAGTTCAATCCATACCTTGTGTTCTATTTAAAAAAAGAAAAATCATAAATCAAATGGATCACAAACCCAAATTTCAAACTTAAGACTATAAACAGTTTAGGAGAAAACACAGAAGTGACCTTGGTTAGGCAGAGTTTTTAGATATGACATCAAAAGCATGATTTATAAAACTTAAAGATTGATAAATTTGACTTTATCAAAATTAAGAATTTCTTGTCTTCAAAACAAACTCTTCAGAGAAGGAAAAGATAAGTCATAGACTGGGAGAAAATATTTGCAAACAACTTTTCCAGAATATACAAAGATCTCTCAGTAAAAAACAAAAGAACCTAATTTTTAAAATGAGCAAAAGATTTGAACAGACACTTCACCAAGGAAGACAAATGGCAAATAAGCACATGGAAAGATGCTCAGCGTCATTAGTCATTAGAGAAAATGCAAATAAAAACCACAATGAGATACCATGACACACCCACTTGAATGGCTCAAATTAAGAAGTCTGACCCTACCAAGTGTTGGGCAGCTGGAGTGGAAATAAAAAATGACACAACCACTTTGGAAAACAGTTTAGCTTTTCTTTTTATTTTTCCTAAAGTTAAACATACACCTATCATATGACCCATTCATTCCACTCCTAGGTATTTTCCCAAGAGAAATGAAAGCATATGTTCACAGCAGCTTTACTTTGTAAAAGCCCCAAACTGGAAAGAACTCAAATATCTATCAACAGGTGAATGGAACAAATTGTGGTATATCTATACAATATAATCATTCCCCGCAGTAAAAAGGAATGAACAATTCAACGAACAGCATGAAGTGGATGAATCTAAAATAATTATTTGGAGTGAAGGAAGCCTGACAAAAAAGCATGCATACTGTATGATTCCATTTATGGAAAATTCTATAAAGTGCAAACTAATATATTGTGAAATCAGTGGTTGCCTCGGGTTGGAGTGAAGAAGCAGAATGAGAAATTGCAAAGTGGCAGGAGGAAACTCTGGGGGATGATGAATGTGTTCATTATCTTGATTGGTTTATGGTTTCACATAGTGTGTAGACAGACATATGTCAAAATTTATCAAATTAGGGACTTCCCTGGTGGCACAGTGGTTAAGAATCCGCCTGCCAATGCAGGGGGACACAGGTTCGATCCCTGGGCCGGGAAGATCCCACATGCTGAGGAGCAACTAAGCCCATGTGCCACAACTACTGAGCCTGCACTCTAGAGCCCACGAGCCACAACTACTGAAGCAAGCACGCCTAGAGCCCATGCTCTGCAACAAGAGAAGCCTGTGCACTGCAACGAAGAATAGCCCCTGCTCGCCGCAACTGGAGAAAGCCCGAGTGCAGCAACGAAGACCCAACACAGCCCAAAATAAATAAATAAATAAATAAAAATTTAAAAATCACTTTAAAAAATTTATCAAGTTACACACTTGAAATACTGTATATCAATTGTACCTTAATAAAGCTGTTTAAACAATTTAAGTAATGCCGAGAAAGATGAGTTTTAGGTGTCTGGCTTACGCAGTAACTGGTGAATGATGATATCTTAAGTGAGGAATCCTGGGGGAGGGGGAGGTTTGCGCTGGGAGGCAATCAAGAGTCTGCTGTAGGCGTGTGAACTTTGAGATGCCCATTAGCCATGCAAACTAAACACCCACGTGAAGATGTCGAGCAAAGGCTAGATATGAGTGCAGCTGAGAGATTTTAGAGCTGGAGACATAGGTTTGGGAGTCTACAGCATCCAGATTGAATGTAGAGTCATAGGAATAAATGAGGCTCCCTAGGGGAAGAGTGTAGTCGTGGAAAAGAAGCGAGCCCGAGATCAAGCCTGGGACACATTTAAGGGTCTCGAGGAGGAGAAGGAGGAGGAGGAGCCAGCCAAGGAGTCTGAGGGGAAGAGACCCCTGAGGTAGGAGGAAAACAAGGAGAGGGTAGTATTAGGGAAAGCACGGGGAGAAGGAGTTTCCAGAAGTATCCATCCTCCTCGAATGCCGCTGAGAGGTCAAGGCCAGGTGAGGATGGAGAAGGGACCGTTGGATTTGGGCACATGAGAGTCACTTATAGTTTTCCCAAAGTGATTTCAGCAGAAGGAGACCACTTGGAGGAGCGTGAGGGGTGAGTGAGAGGTGAGGAAGGTAGAGGCAGTCCGCTAGACCAGCGGTTCTCCAGGTGTGGCCCCCGGGTTAAGCAGCATCAGCATCACCTGGGAACTTGTTAGAAATGCAAATTCTCAGCCCCTGTGCCAGACCTACTGGATCCGAAACTCTAGGGTGGGACCCGGCACTGCGGATTGTAACAAGCCCTCTGTGAGTCAAATACACGTGAAAATTTTGAGAACCACTGGTATAGTCCACTCAAAAATTGGTGAGACAAAGTTTATGGTCTCTCTTTGGGGGGGAGCGAGAGGGGAGGAGCTACTACAGGTGTTCCTGATCTGATAGGAATAATCCAATAAAGAAAGAGGACGGAGGCTGTGGGAGAGGATTTGAGCGTAGGAGTGACGTCTTGGGAAGGTGAAAGGCGATGTTACAGAGTCCAAGCGGAGTAGTTGTTGTCTGCTTCGAGCAGGGGTGCTTCTTCCATCGTAACAGAAGGGAAGACAGAATGAAGGTAAGAGGTGGGGTAGGTGGTGGATTTTGTGGTGGGTGGTAAATTAAGGAGTTTCCTTAGGGAAGTGAAAGGTGAAATCAAGTGAGAGGGTTATTGAAAGATTGACTAAAGGAGAGAAGGGACAACATAGTCATTTTAAGAGTGGGAAAACGAATTTACCGAGGAAATGTGATAGGACTGCTTCTCAGAGCTGCAATCCCATTTGATATTTATGCCATTAAAGTTAGATCAGTAAGAACAGTTGTATTACTCTTTCCAACAGTCTTCAGCTGCTTTAGTTCAGGCAGGCATAGATTATGCAGATGGTTGCGTTTTAACCAGCATTGGGACTTAGCCAAATGAGCTGGGATTTGGCCAGGAGAAAAAGAAACAAAGAAGTTCAGATTCTTTGCAAGAGAGTAATGATAATGACGAACCATTAAATCCAAGTTTAATGAGGAAGGAACCAAGGTCGAAGGCATGGTGACAGAGAGTGAAAAAGTGGGAGTGTGTGCATTGGAGGTCCTCAGAGGAAGAACTGATAGAGTGGGAATATTTGAGTATATGATTTGGAAGTGGTACTCGGAGAGACAGATGCTTGAGATCAAGATTTCAGAGATGATACAGCTACCGGGGAGGACAAGCTCAAGAGTGATGCCTGAGGTGGTGGGAAAGAGATTTGTGACTGAGAAGCCTGGGCCTTCTGACTGAACCAGGGGCTCGATGGTTCACCCAGGTGGAAATTATATTTGACACGAAGTTCAGCGATGATTTTGGAGCCCAGAATGGCTGTGGGAAATCCATTGTTTGAGGACCATTAAGTTTCACTTGAGACCATTTTTGTGTCACCAGATCTATTATTCTTTTCCCCTTTCACCCTCATTCTCTCGGCCTTTGAATACTTTACTTTCCCTCATCCTTTCTTTTTTTCCAAAACAAATTTTAGAAAATTTGTTCTGCTCTCATTTTAAAAGTAATACTAGTTCACTACAGAAAATAGAGGCAAATAAAAGAGATAAAAGAAAAAGGAAAAAAAAAAAGAAAGGAAAACTCACTCATCCAACTATTGTTAGCATGTTGGTATACATCCTTCCAAACCCCTTTTATACAAACACACCACCACCCCCCTCCCCGACACATACACAGGATTTAAGCATTGGGATCACACCTTCCACATACTTCGTAACTTACTCTTTTCAAACTAATTTTAAAAGTAGGAAATTTGAAAAACACATCCAGATATAGATGGTGTTAATAGTTTGCTATATTTCCTCCTAGAGTTTTCTATGCCTATTTTCTACATAGTTGAGATTATATAATTGTAGTAACTGTAAAAAAAATTTTTTTTACAATAATTTATACTTTGTTTTCTTTTAAACTCCTTCCTATCCTTTTGCTTTTTCCTTTCCTTCGTGGAATCCTGCCAGGGTCATGCTTTGTATGTATTGAATAGTTCAGTGAAATCTGAGGATTAAGAACTTTAAAACTCACAGTTCCCTAAGGAATAGGTAGTAAGAAACAGTTTGAGAAACTTTAATTTCACACTCCCTCTCCTCTGCTTGATTAAAAAAACAAACAAAAAAACATAGCCCATGAGTCCATGAATACAGAGCTTTTATTTAACAGATATCTGTTAAATATGGCTGATGTTAGACAGGTAGGCACTGAAGATTATCAGCTACCACACATCTTTACAAGGCACTTCACCGTTTTTAATACTCAGAAGAAACAGAAATAAATTTCCTGGCTGGCTCTTGCCACTAGTGACTTTATTTCTTTAGGGACAGTTACTCTGACCACTAACCCTGATGCCCTTTCCCCCTAAATACCTGAGTATGTGAAGTATAAAGAGAAAAAGAAATAAAAAAATAAAAGTGACTGAATCATTTGAACTGACGGCATTTTATAAATCCACAAAATACCATCACGAAGTAGGTATGACCACTACCTCTCAAAACTGACCTGATGCTCCGAGTGGTACAAAGAGGTCCACGTGATCCCCTTCTTCTTCAGGGGCCACATAGCTTCCTAATGTCTCCCAGGAATCTCTCACTTCAGGCCTCAGTAAATTTTTAATACCAATTTTATAGCCTGAGGGGGGGAAAGATCAAAATGTCATATCTGCTCTAACACTGTTCACCACCATCTAGAAAACGAAACCAGAGCTGTAGGAACCAAAGCCCATTACTTTAGAACATTTATTAATAAATTAAAAACAGTGAATAATCTGTGATTTTTAAAGACTTGTTTTTCTTCAAAAGCTATAGGAGGAAGATAAGCTTTCCCCTTCATTGGTTCCTTTTTAAATTATTTTGTTTCTTTTCTAAGAGGGGAAATTTAAGTGCATTTGTACCTCCACCACTCAGAGAGAAATACTAACAAATTATTTTCCTCTAGCTTTTTTCTTTGTACACACCCATGCACAGAGACATATATACTACTTTTAAAAATAATAAAATCGAGATCATACAATTTTGTAATGGACTTCTTAAAAAGATTTTGTTTTCCTCTTAATTATGAATTTTCAAATGATCAATATTGATAAATATTTCCCATTTAAATAAATATTAAAACCACCGTTCTTTTAATTCAACACCCAAATAAACCTTTCATTGTGATATAGTTAATTCATTAGCAGCAGACAGGTTGGAAAGTCATTGAAGGCACTGATTTTTCCCAAAACTTCATGCCACTTTCTGGAGGTCACAGTTCAAATGAAGAGAACCGCCACATGGTTACATTCTGGTTTTTACCTAAACCTCCATTACATTCATAGTCAAATAGGTAACTATGGCATAGTCTTATGTAAAGAAGACAAATAGGAGAATGGACTCATTTGATTCCAGTTTAGTCACCCTAACTCTGTCACCAGTCATCCTCTGTGCCCAGCATTATGCATTTTTAAACATTAGAGAAACTATCTATGGCCCACATGGAGATCAAAACTCTGATCTTGCTTTCATGTGGATCCATTAAGCTAGCCACTTGTAAATGATCAAAGTCAATTCCTAGATGCCCAAAATGAAAAGTGATTTCATACCTTGAAAGCAACCATTTTGTTACAAATAAGAAATTTTTGCAAAAATTTTCTAGGTAAGCCATTGAATGTAGTCTATTAATGCCATCCCTTACATATGTGCTTATGTGTGTATTAATGCATGTATATATACACATATATACATATATATATATAAATACATGCTTCCTATGTCTTCTTTGTGCTTCCTTTTTCTTATATTGAAATTTAAAATATACAACTTCATTATAGAAAGCATATTTTCATCAAATGGCACCCTCGTTAAATAGATCACAAAGTAGGATTTCTGACATTTTTCTTTTGAGAGATGGTAGTTATATGATATTATTAAGTTCCTTGGTCATTCCAAAGAAAATTTAAAATAATTTGTGTCACTTTGCTCTTTTAAGGATTAAGTGCAACAAATTCGATTCAGTAAAAATGTACTGGACACCTACTAAATGCAAGGCAGTTTGGGTCTTTAATACTTTTTAAAAAATAATTTTGATTTATGGTCATTTTTATTGCTTCTGATTTTTAAAACTGTTTGGGTCTGTACATTTCCACCTAGATCAGACTGCTTTCCTTTTAGAAGATGAATCATTTTCATACACATGGTGACCAAAAGATTGCCATACGTCCTCTAGGAGAGATGAAAAAAGACCCGATTCAAAAAAGGACTGGCCTCCTAACACACTCTGTACCTCATATGCAGGAGTCCGAGATGATATTAATATGAAGTGTGGCTGGAGAGCATGGGAAGAGCTGCTGTCATTTTTATAAACTCCATGCCAATTTTTCTTTGATAATAAAGGGTAGGAATGGCATCCAGAAACATTGCTTCTGTAGGGAAAAGGGAGAATAAGTGAAGTTTTGATTTTCTCTTAATCTGACTTTGACAAGTGAGCACCAGTGTGTCCTCTGGACATCAGTTATCCTATACAAGGCAAGCGGCCTCAGTGCCTCAGTCTCTCCCTGTGGTTTTCAGGGACAGTGGCAAATGGGGCTCCTGGGCAAGTGGGTCCAAAGCTGCCCTCTGGGCCTCTCCTCCTGCATTCGTGGGATGCCAGAAAGGGCTCTTGGAACTTACTTTTGTGGGGCACTTAAAACCAATGTAGTGACATACTTAAGGGCTCAAAATGACATTTGTAAAAGGAGCAGCCAAGAGATTTTAAATTTCCTTAATCACCTGGGCCTCACGATTTTCTGAGTAGTGTCCATTCTCTCTACAGTCACCCCTCCCCCATCACCATTCAGATAGGCATACTCCCTACAAAAAAATTTCTGGAAAAATCTTACTTTTGCTCAATAACTTTATACAGAAAATATGCTGCGTCCACAATATAGCCTCTTTGCGAGCTTAAGAATATTTAAAATGTAAATTTTGAATGTTATGTATCTCCCTCTTCAAGAAGGATGTTTAAGACCACTGTTCTTGAAGATTAAGGAACTATTTCTATTGCTGTTTCATAGGATAAGAGCCATATAATTATACAAGATCCCTGCATGTTAGCTGAATTATTCTAGAATGAATTCTTGGTGTCATAGGATGGTCCTCCACCTTCAGTAGATGGAGGTTTGCTTACCGCTTGGGCAAAGCTTCTAAAGATGCCAAAACAAGCTGTTTCTCCAAAGTTTCATGTAATCCCACTCGATCCCTCACAGTCTGGGAGAGACGTGGTTGGCATTTGGATTTGAACAATCTAGAGCAGCATGTTCCATTCACCCAAGGGGGTCGAACTTTGAGCAAATCCTCTGAAAAACAAACAGCAGCAGGCTCGGCTGTTTACTTCATGCTTCTCCCAGCCAAGTCTACACTGTTAAGGGCATAAAAATAAAGCTGTTCCAAGGCAGTATTCCAGATGGCAGTAATTATAGCCACTTTTTACACACTCTTTGGTTTTCTTATCCTCTCAGCTCTGTGGCTGCAAGTTACCAGTCACTTCAGGTCAAGAAACAAAGCTCAGAGAATAAGCAACTCTTTTCTTGTAGAAACCAGTTCATCAATTTGTAGGCTTTACCTCACTTTTGGCCTTCTTGGCTTCAAGTAATTTCCCATTTGTTACAATCTCACAGAGGGTGAGTCAGTGAAAAAAAAGATGGGAGAACTCTAATCAGATTTGCTCATTACCTTTACACACCGTGTAGATCAGAAGGCTTAGCTCAGAGAGTGTCTCATCCCTACTCCCTTTCCACTTAAAAAAAAAAAAAGTCATTATTCCTGCTTCCGTTTCCATTTTCATTTTTCACCAATCCTAATTCTTCCGAATTGTCCTGAACCTATTTATTTGCTTTTGCCTGTATTCATACTTCTCTCTCCTTATTTTTGGTCTCACAGAGGCACTGACATTTGACCTTACATATTTTATCAGAAATCTTTTTGTTTTTCTTAATTAATAGTGAAGAAAAAAAGAGTTTGTCTGAGATACTTTAGAGAATGCCACTTACAGGCTGTTTCAGAAAGACCTCGCTGTCTTCTGTGGGAATTTGTATGTAAATCCATTGGTTTCTACAATACTTGGTTAAGACATAAAGTTGTAAAATGCCACTCACTCTTACATAGTGCAATTTTCTCCCAAATTATTTTCCTTAGCCACTTTTCTCTTTGCCTCTCCTGTAGTTGCTCATCTTCTGTTTTGGGTTCATTCAGAGTCCCATAAAGAGCTGCAGCTTCCCTAGGGGTTAGCCAATCTAAGTTGGACACACAAGCAATGTAATGGTGCTTCCAAGCACCATACTCATTATCTGTTGGCATATAGGGCAGAAACCATCCAAACTTCATGCATTTGGGCATCCATAAACAATCCTTCAGAAAAAGAAATGAGAAACGTAAGTTACAAGGACCATTTCCCAGTAATAATCTTTTCAGGTACACAGATCATTTTTTCTTATTACATTGAGATTTCTAGTGCAGTTGACTTGCCATCTAAACTTGACTCTGAGAAATAAGAAGCATACACCTTACTACACAGGAAAAATATTCTTTGATGAACATGTTTATTATATATGAATATATGTATTAGTCATCTTTGTACACTTATTCGTGCTCTCATAGCATTTGGTTACTTTAACCCCAGATTTTGAGAATTCTGCTTCTAGCAATGGTATAGTAGTTTGTCTCAGATCAACCTTCCCACTGGGACCCGTATGATATTGCCAATAGGCAACCAGTTTTGAGATATGAAAACTGAAAATTTCATGTACTTTCATCTAATCAGATATCTAGACAAAATACTATAAAACAATGACTTGAGCTACCAATTCAATAAAGACTTGTGCAACCAAGACCTCAGAGAGGAGGGAAACCCAGAGAGGTAATATCCTGATTTGGCCTCACTTTTCACTTCAAGGCACTTGACAGTTCCAAAGTAAAACTAAGGCTGAGAAGCAGAGAAGGAAGTTATGACTGAAAGACTTAGAAGCTGTTAAGAATTTTAGGCATTCTCGCAGGGAAGAGAGGAAACAAATTTAAATTCAGGGCCCACTAAGGGGAATAGCCCTGGTAATGACACCAGGCTTTTAGCTGAGATCCTTTTCAGTAAGGATGACAAGGAATTAGACTGAAACTAGCTTTGAAATATTCTCTGATTGAATTTAAGTGAGCTATTCCTAGCCTAACCAAATGCCAGAAGCAAAAGCAAGTTCTCTCTGGAGGAAGATAATATCCGGCAACTCAAATTATTGCATCGATTTTTTATATTCAATATTTGGTACTCAACCAAAAATATCAAGCACACAAAAAGACAAGAATTGTTTGTTTCTTCTTTTGCTTTTTAATAAATAGAGACCCTCAGAAGATCCAAAAATTGTAATTATCAGACATGAACTTTAAAAAAGCCCTGTAATTACTATGCCTAAGAAATTAAATTGCTGGGTGGAAAATTTTGGCAAAGTAAGCAAATTGACACTCTAGAACTAAAAAATATAATAACAAATTTAGAACTCAATGGACCAGTTTAAGAGCGAATTAGAATCCAGCTAAAGAGATAATTAGGAAACTGAAAGCTCGGCCAGAAGAAAAATCCAGACTGAAACACTGAAGGCCAAAATGATGGAAAAGGCACATTAGAGAATATGAAACTTATGGGACATGGTGAATCAATCTAATGTATTGAAACCCAGAAGAAAAAGAGAGAAAGTGGAGCAAAAACAATATATGAAGAGATAGCATCTGAGAACTTTGAAAAACTGATAAAAGACATTAAAACCCCCAATTAAAAAATCAATGCAAAACACAAAACAGGATAAACACACACACACACACACACACACACACACACACACACACACACACACACACACACCCTCCAGGTACATCATAATAAAACTGCAGAAAACAAAAGACAGAGAAAAACATCTTACAAGCAGCTAGAGAAAGCAGAAATATTACCTTTAAAGGACCAACAATAAAATCCCCTACTTCTCCAAAAAAATTATGAAAGCCAGAGAACAATGGAACATTTTCAAAGTTCTATAAAAAATTAACTGCCAACCTAGAGTTCAAATTCCCAGTGGAAGTATCCTTCAAATTTGAAGGTAAAATAAAGACATTTTCAGACAAAAACTAAGAGACTCTGTCAGCAGCAACCTGCACTAAAAGAAATATTAAAGCGAATTCAGAAGAAAATTGATCCCACAAGGAAAATCAGAGATGCAGGAAGGTATAAAGAACAACAGAAAAAGTGGTTACTTCCATGGTGGTGCAGTGGTTAAGAATCTGCCTGCCAATGCAGGGAACACAGGTTTGATCCCTGGTCTGGGAAGATCCCACATGCCATGGAGCACCTAAGCCCATGCACCACAACTACTGAGCCTGTACTCTACAGCCTGCGAGCCACAACTCCTGAGCCTGCATGCCACAACTACTGAAGCCCATGTGCCTGGAGCCTGTGCTCCATAACAAGAGAAGCCACCACAATGAGAAGCCCGTGCACCACAACAAAGAGTAGCCCCTAATCGCCGCAACTAGAGAGAAAGCCCATGTGCAGCAACGAAGACCCAATGCAGCCAAAAAATAAATAAGTAAATAAATAATAAAATTACTTAAAAAAAATAAAGTATATATTCTGACCACAATGCAACTTTGAAAAAAAAATTTTAAGTGGTTACTCATAAATAAATATTAACTATATAAAACAATAATAGTAAAGCCTTGTGAGGTTAATATATATTTTTTTAATGTGTGTTTGTGTATTTTATATATGTGTGTATGAGTAAAACTAAAATATTTGAAAACAAAATCATACAAACTGAGCAGGGAAGCAAACAGAGTTTAAGAGTTCTGTGCTCCTTGCATTACCTCAGAGGTGGTAAAATAACCCTGGATAAGTAGTGTAATCTCTATGGTAGCCATAAGAGAACTGCTAAAGAATTTACAATTAATCTAAAAAATATTTAAGCTAATCCTAAAAGAGACAAGGAGAAAAACAAAATATAAAATAATAAATAAAAATAGTAAAATGTTGGACTTAAGCCCAAATATATCAGTATTTACATAAATGTGAACAGACTAAATTACCCCAGCTAAAGTCAGATTGTCACATGTTAAAAGAAAACCACCACCACCATATTCTGTTTACAAGACATGTTCCTTAAATATAAGGACACAGAAAGTTTGAAAGTAAAAAGAGAGGAAACAATATACCATGGGAACACTAAGCTTGGATTCATAAATGCTGTAAATCCAGGGCCCACAGTTGCCTTTTGCATGTGGCCCCTCCATGGAGAGCCAAGTATTCTCCAAGATCAGAATCTCAACATAAGCCCATTCTGGAAAGTTTGTATAAGTTAAAGGAGTAAATTATTGACTTGTATTTAGAGTATGTCTACCTTTACATGTCATTAAGTCTTTTAAAAGAAAAAGAGGAGACAAACAGGCCAAATGCAGAAATAATGGCAGAGGATGTAGATCTAGATTTATATTCTTCAACAGATGTTAGCCAAAGAGGGAGCAGTTAAAGTTGTGGTTGTATAGCAATTTTTGAGGTGGGTTATCATGAATAAAACAATATCATGTAAAAACCAAAATTTAAGTAATTTTTCACAAAAAAATGGACTTCTTAACCCAGATAATTAGTTTCTAAATAACTAAATTGAGTATTTAAAGATTATTAAAATTACATGAATTATTAGAAGAGTGTATATCCCCCTGACTTATAAAATAGATTACTGTATTTAATTCATCCCCATTTTTTTCTCTTAAGGGTAAGTTAATTATGGTTCAGATACCCTCAGTTATTATCTTCAGGAAAGGGAGCTACCCCAATCACCTCATTACAGATGACAGTTGCATTTGGGCCCTATTACTAGGAAATGACAAGTGGTAAACCTGTTCAGTTAAAAATTTCCAGGGCCAGCTAACTTGTGCAGCTGCGCACAAATCTTTTGGATTCAGAAAGGAAAAGATATATAGAGAAATGAAGTGTGGTAGAGAAATCCACTTTGGCCACTTGCATCCTTTCTGAAAACCAGTCTTGGACAACCCTAAAAAGAAAAATGCAGAAATTTAGTTCAGATCACTAATATCTAAAATTGATTAAAATCCAGTATAAATATTGGTCACTGTTCTTTCTCTAGTGTTCTACCTATTTAAAAAATTAAGTCCTAAATAACATAAGGCTAGATTTTTAAGTATCCACTTTCAATGATCCATTCTAAAGAGGAAGATGAATTACAAAACTATCTAAAATCCACAGGGGAAAAAAGTCTGAAATAAACATAGTTGTTTAAGATATAAATCTGGGTTTTTTCCTTTACCCAAATTCAATAAATCAGCAAGTCCTGTCGGCTCTATACATGTATATCCCCCAAATATGTCCCCCATCCCAGCCACTTCTCTCCACCTCCCAGCCTTCACTCTAGTCATGGCACCTCCACCCCTCTCCTGGGCGGTTGCAGCTGCCTCCTGATTGCCTCCCTGCTTCCACTCCAGTCTTTCTAGAGCCCATTCTCCACACAGCAGCCCAAGTGGTTTTTAAAAATGTAAATTAGATAATGTCACTCATGCAAGTAAAACCCTACAGTGACTTCCCAATGCAATTAGAATAAAAACCTATAGCTCCATCACACTTAGTAGTGAAATAGTAAATGCCTTCCTCCTAACAAAGCAAGATTGACTACACTCACTACTTTAACATGGAATAGAAGTTCTAGCCAGTTCAATAAGGATAGAAAAAAATTATGAAAGGTATACGTATTGGAAAGGGAGCAGTAAACCGTCTCAATTCATGTATCATGTACGTGGAATCTATAAAACAACTATTTAAATTGTTGAACTTAATAAAAAATTGTTGCTAATTTTCTTTTTCTTTTCAGATGTTTATAGAATCTATAGCAACATCCCCTTTTTCATTCCTGATATTACTAATTCACATTTTCTCTCTTTTATCCTTGGTTACTCTTCCTAGGAGTTCATTCATTTTACTACTACTTGTAACAAACCAGCTTTTGTTTTCATAGATTTTCTCTATTGTTTGTTCATTTTCTATTTTATTGATTTCCACTCTTATCTTCATCATTTCTTTCTTTCTACGTACTTTGGGTGTAATTTGCTATATTTTTCCCCTAGTTTTTTTTTTTAATTTAATTATTTTTGACTGTGTTGGGTCTTTGTTACTGCGCGCAGGCTTTCTCTAGTTGCGGTTCGCGGGCTTGTGGTGGCTTCTTTTGTTGCGGAACACGGGCCCTAGAGCACGCGGGCTTCAGTAGTTGCAGTGTGTGGGCTCAGTAGTTGCAGTGCACGGGCTTAGTTGCTCCATGGCACGTGGGATCTTCCCAGACCAGGGATCGAACCTGTGTCCCCTGCACTGGCAAGCGGATTCTTAACCACTGTGCCACCAGGGAAGTCCCTCCCCTAGTTTCTTAAGGGGGATGTTGAGATCATTAATTTTAAATGCTTTTTCTCATTAACATAAGCATTTACATTATATTATTTTCCCTCTAAGCTGTGCTGCAGACCACATGCTTAGCCATGTTGTATATTCATTGTCATTCAACTTGAAATATTTTCTGATTTCCCTTATGATTTCTTCTTTGACCATAGGTTATTTATAAGTGCTGTTAATTTCTAAATAGGGATTTTCTAGATGTTTTATTTTTATTAATCCCAAAATTTATTGCATTGTTGTTAAAGAATATACTTAATAAGAGTTCAACCATTTTGAAATGTATTGGGTCTTAGTTTGTGGACCAGGAAATGATGCATAAAGGTATAAATGTTACTTTGCTCATAAAAAGAACATATATTTGGAAATTGTGTCTAGTTTCTATAAATGTTAGTTCAAGGTGGATAAGAAGATTGCTCAGTTCTTCTATATTCATACTGATTTTTTTTCTTTAGTTCTATTCTGTCAGTTTTTGTTTCATGTAATGTGAAACTCTGTTATTTGGTACATAAACATTTATAATTGTTATGACTTCTTGATGAATTGTTACTTTTCTCATTATAAAATGTCCATCTCTATCTATCTCTCTGGTAATATTCCTTGTCTTGAAGTCCATTTTGTCTGATATTAATATTGCCATCCTACTTTTATATGCTTACTATTTGCATGGTGTATCTTTTCCTATCCTTATACTTTACAAATCAGTGCCTTTATATTTAAAGTGTATCCCTTGTAGTCAGTATACAATGAGGTTTTTTTAGCTCATTTGACAACCATTGCCTTTATTTGAGGGTTTAGTCTGCTTATATTTAATATAATTACTGTTATAGTTGAACCCAAGTCTCAGTTTTGTTATTTGTTGTTTGGTTGTCCCATCTGTCTTATGAGCCTTTATTCCTCCTCTCCTGCCTTGGTCTGAGTTAATACATATTTTTGTATTCCATTTTAATTCCTTTATTAGCTTTTTAGGATATCTTTGCATTAGTTTTATAAGTTTTTGCTAGGAAGTATGATATGCATCTTTAATTTCTTGTAGTCTACTTAGAGGTAATATTCATATAAAATTAAAGACCAGTGCAACAATATAATTCTCACCATCCTTTGTGCTTTTGTTGTTATCTCTACTGCATCTACTTATGTTATAAACCCCACAATACATTGCTTTTGCTTTAAATAGTCATATGTCTCTAAAATAACTTCAAAATTTTATGTCTTCTCACACATTTGTCATTTCCTGTGCTCTTCATTCCTGTTTATAAATCCATGTTTCCATCTGGTATCAATTTCCTTAGCCTGAAGAGCTTCCTTTAGCATTTCTTTGCTGCAGGTCTTCTGACAACAAATCTTGTCAGTTTCCTTTTATTTGAAAATGTCTTTATCTCACATTAATATTTGTAATACTATTATGACCCCATTAATTAATTCAAATAATTATCATCCTGTAGCCGATCTGGTTTCTGCTACATCCTATTTTTTCTTCTTCCTCCCTCATGCCCATATTATTCTAAAGCAAATCCAAGACATCATATAATTTCTTTTTTTTTTAATTATACTTTTAAAAAAATTATTTATTTATTTTTGGCTGCGTTGGGTCTTTGTTGCGTCTTCGTTGCTGTGCGCGGGCTTTCTCTAGTTGCGGCGATCAGGGGCTACTCTTCGTGGCGGTGCGTGGGCTTCTCATTGCGGTGGATTCTCTTGTTGCGGACCACGGGCTCTAGGCGCGCGGGCTTCAGTAGTTGTGGTGCACAGGCTTAGTTGCTCTGCGGCATGTGGGATCTTCCAAGACCAGGGATGGAACCTCTGTCCCCTGCACTGGCAGGTGGATTCTTAACCACTGTGCCACCAGGGAAGTCCCAAGACATCATATAATTTCATCCATAAATATTTCAGTGTGTATCGCTAAATAATAAGTTGTTTTTTGGTTTTGGGGTTTTTTTTTTTTTTGGCCGCACCTCACGGCTTATGGGATCTTAGTTCCCCGACCAGAGATAGAACCCAGGCCCTTGGCAGTTAGAGCATGTAGCCCTAACCACTGCACCACCAGGGAATTCCCTATCACTAAATAATAATAAAAAAATTTTTTTTAAACATATACTGCATATAATACTATCATCATACTTTAACATTCAACAATTTCTTAATATGACATTCATAAAGAAAACTTTTTAAATATGACATCCATCAAGAAAGACTTGTAAGTGAGGCTCCAGAAGAAGTAAACTTCTTACAAGCATGCCACCTAAGCACAGAGAGATCTTGAATGAATACAAAATCCAAGCCCCTACTCAAGTGGTCATCTTGGAAGCTATATAGATCTTAGGCCAAAGAAACATTTCATGGCCCATGAAGGATGTACTTCTGGCCCTGCAGCTAACAACTACACACAAAAAAAGGACACTTAATACCTGATTGTCCTCTGTATATATTAGCAATAAACATCTGCTACAGCCCCAAGCCACCAGATAGCAATCCAGGTATGAGGAAATCTAGCTCTTCCCTGAAACTCCTGATTTCCTCCAAACTCAGCAGAATTACAGATATTTGTGGCCAATCTCACAGCTGATTGGAAACTTCGGTATAAAAACCTACCAGAACTCATTTACCTAAGGCCACTGGGAATACAAGACTTTTTCTCACTGCTAAGTGGCTACTGCTGCCCAATTACTGGGTCCTAATGGACTCAGATTAACTCACTGAAAGAAAAGTGCTAACTCTGAACAGACTTCATCCTGCAGTGGATCTTCTCTGACCTAAATTCCCATAGAGTGGGTCAAGCCTCAGAAAGTTTCAATGTGAAATGAAAATGACACCTCCAATTAGGTACAAAAAAGACCTTAGTTACCCTCACCAACAGATTGTTGAATATCCATTAGACCCAGAGACAGTCTTGACCATGAATTAACAAACTGTTGGCTTAACTGGAGCCTCACTTACAAGTCTTGGGAAAGGAAATGTTCTACCTTGCAACACAACACCAATTCATACATGTAGAAGGAATTAAGAAATGAGAAAATCACCACTTGGTAGCTATTACAGTAATAAGTGCTTCAGGTAAGAATCATCAATGTATGCTAAAACTGGTAAGTAAAAGTTTGACGAGGAAAAAAATACTTGCATAGATTCAAATACTTTTTAATTAATTTAAAACTAATCACTCAAATACTTTTTAGTTACTTACTAATTAATAAATACAAAATACTTAATAATTAACCACCTTAATCAAGTGGTAAAGTTAAGATCATAAACAGTAGGACAAATTGACATGCTATTCCCCCAGTATGATCCACTGAGAAGAACATAGCATTAAGTCTGTGTTATTCCTGCCAAGAATGTATGACCTCAATGTAATCTTGAGGAAATATCAGCCAACCACAAACTGAAGGTCATTCAACAAAGTAGCAGATCTATGCTCTTCAAAAGTGTCAAGTAAGAAAAGATGAGGAAAAACTGAGCAATTGCTCCACATTGAAGGTGGATGTAGAGACATGAAAACTAAATACAACAGATGACCTTAGATTGGATTTTGGACTGAGAAGGAAAGGACAATTATAAAGGACATTGTTGGAACAATCAGGAATATTGAATGGAGTCTGTGCATTGGACAGTAGTGCTGAATCAATGCTGATTTTCCAATATTGCAGGATGTACTGTGATTTTTCAGCAGAGTGTGCTTGTTTTTTAGGAATCATACTGAAATGCTTAGGGTTAGTGGGGCATTATGTTTACAACTCACTCTCAAATGTTTGAAATAATAAGGTAAAAATGGTAAAATGTTAACAATTGAGGAATCCAGATGAAAAGTTTAGAGGAATTGTTTACACTATTTTTGCAACTTTTCTGTAAGTTAAACATTATTGTAAAAAGTGGGGTTTTTTGTTGTTTTCTTGTTTTTTTTTTAAATTTATTTTATTTATTTATGGCTGTGTTGGGTCTTCGTTTCTGTGCGAGGGCTTTCTCCAGTTGTGGCAAGCGGGGGCCACTCTTCATCGCGGTGCGCGGGCCTCTCACTATCGCGGCCTCTCTTCTTGCGGAGCACAGGCTCCAGACATGCAGGCTCAGTAATTGTGGCTCACGGGCCTAGTTGCTCCGCGGCATGTGGGATCATCCCAGACCAGGGCTTGAACCCGTGTCCCCTGCATTGGCAGGCAGATTCTCAACCACTGTGCCACCAGGGAAGCCCCTCTTGTTTGTTTTTAAGAAGCAGCTACCTGCTTCAGTCCCAAGGCTTAATGATTGCCTGTTATTTTCGTGTGTTTCTACTCCCCTGACTTTAAGTCACTGCTTTTTCTTGGTCCTTGTCCATGCAGCTTTGTCATAACTGGAGACAAAACAGAGTGGCTTACAATGAACCTGTTGGCAGGGCAGTCTGGAGAGAGGGTGGGCGTCGGGGTGTAAGCAGGAGGGCAAAGAAGGGAGTTGTGTGTGTGCTGGCAGCACAGGGTACTCACAGGCAGCGGTGTCCCTGAGGGGTCTTCTCAGTACTGATAGAGATTAACGTTCAAACTGAATGAGACTTGTGACCACACCAAGGACAGTTAATCCCAGTGGATTTGTGACCTTAACTCCTCACTGTCTGAGGTAGGCTTCATGGTCATTCCACTGGCCCTTGAGAGACAATTTGCTCTCATTTGGAACTCTAAGACAGATCAATAAAATAAGATGCAAAACAGAAACGTTTTCAGCCTCCTTTTCAGAGATGGGTCTCAGTATCTTCAGAGTATTTGTCCCCATCCTTACAGCATCTACCGTTCCATCCCAGCCAAGCAAAAGAGAATTGAGCCTGAATTGCTTTTTAAAGCAAACCTTAATCATGCATGTTTTATATTTGTTCCTAGTCTGCGCTGCTGCAAGGACACATTCAAGTATAATGAATTTTAAGCAAGAAGGAAAGAAAATGCTTCAGTCATATTAAAAAAAAAAAAAATCAGTACATGAGGAGCAGAGAACTAGGGTGGTTTGCGGTAATGACATTGTGGCTCATTGCATTTTAGTTAATGTTGCAAAGTAAGAATTCCGTGAAGAGAAATACCAGCATGTGAGGAGACAATGAAGAAAATGTGCTTTGCTCGTTTGTTGTGACAAAGATAGCTTCACTGGAATAATTCATGATAGCGCCTCGCAGCGTGCTGCTACACACACAATGTGTGCTTTGCAAAACGAATAAGCTTAGCGATATGGGACTTGAATCTGAGTCTCTGCTCTGAAGTTTCTGATAAGAAGGAGAAAGACGCTGCCCGAATTGTGATGAAATGGCTGAGGAGCAGGTCGGGGAGGCGGCCTGGAGAGGGCCGAGTGGGCAGAGGTCCCTGCACTCTAGTGGCCCAGGCGGCACCTCCTCGTCTTGTCTGGTGGCTTGACACACACTCCATGGCGTGGTAAGGGTCTGTGTTGGGTGGATTTCCACGTGGAGGCCAGTGTCACACAGCATAACGACCGGGTCTGGGGTGCACAGAAAATGCAGAACCGTGCGCTGAGCTCTCCAGTGAGTGAGAGAGTAAAGCTGGGTGTGGGTACAGCAATAAGGAGGGTGACTGAAGGGTTTTTTTTTTTTAAGATTTAAAAATAATTTGTAGGGGCTTCCCTGGTGGCACAGTGGTTAAGAATCCGCCTGCCAATGCAGGGGACACGGGTTCGAGCCCTGGTCTGGGAAGATCCCACATTCTGCAGAACAACTAAGCCCATGTGCCACAACTACTGAGCCTGCGGTCTAGAACCTGCAAGCCACAACTACTGAAGCCTGTGCACCTAGAGCCCATATTCCATGACAAGAGAAGCCACCGCAGTGAGAAGCCCATGCACCTCAATGAAGAGTAGCCCCCGCTCGCCACAACTAGAGAAAGCCTGCATGCAGCAACAAAGACCCAATGCAGCCAAAAATAAATTAGATTAATTTAAAAATAATAATAATAATTTGTATATTCTGATTCGTAAATAGCTAAATGGGTACATAAAAGCATAAGAAATTAGGTTACACTTAGTTGGTACAATTATGGGTGACTGGTAGTTTCCTCTTTTTGCTTATTTAAACTTTCCAATGTGTCTCCAAAGGCCTGATTTTACTACTGAATAGACAAAAAATGCCCAAGGCTTTCATGCAAGTCATCCCCTCCAGGTGGAACACTCGTCCTCCAAGTCTTGGCTTGTCTATTTCCTACGCATCCTTCAGAATCCAGCCTAAATGTCAAATCCTCAGGGAAGGCTTCCCTGAGCCCCTGGACTAGGTGAGGTCCTAGTTACTTTTCCTTTGTCACTTAGCATCACCGTAGCTGTTTCTTTGATATCTGTTGGGTTGGCCATGCCTCACCTTGGGTGGTGGAAAATAAAGGATAATGCATGCACATGGATGTGACATCACTACATGAGTGCAGGATGACTTCCCTTGTGTGATTCTTATTATTATATGACTTGTGGCCAGTGAAGCAGTACGGTCCTGAGGAAGGAGTAAGAAACTTTCTCTGGAACCAGCATGGTAGATCCAAGTCACGTGGCTAGTAAAAAGCTATTTTTGCAACAATGTAGGTAACAATATAAGGTGATGTTAGTGGGTTGTTGGGGTGGTATTTCTGGGGTACTGCCAGAATCCTCTCACCTTCCCGACAGGCTGACCGTTCCTGCTCCCCAAACACTTCCCCGTGGGAGGCTACTCTCGCCCACTGAGCCCTGCCTACTTCATGCCATCTCCTATTCCTTGCCGAAACCTGTATCCTTTACACTTGGTGTGCACTAAAGTGTAACCTAAGCACTATTTTTGTGTTTCCTTTCTTGCTGACCCTCAAATTTAGTCCTTTTTTGGACTCATTCACCATTTAAAGTCTTTCTCTTCCACTGAACTGGAAGCCCCATAAACAAAAGGTATGGCAGCCGTCTTGTTTGCTGCTCTGTCCCCAGCATCTGGTATGGTGCTTGTAACTTAGCAGGGGGTAAATAGATATGTGTAAATTAGACTAAAGAATGACAAAAAAAAAAGTTGAAAAACAGGAAGAGAAAATCACTGCTTGTATTAATTTCCTGTTCATTATAACAAATTACCACCAACTTAGTGGCTTAAAGCAGTACAAATGTAGTCTCTCAGAGTTTTGGAGATCACAAGTCTGAAATCAGTTTCACTTGGCTACAGTCAGGGTGTTGGCAGGGCTGGTTTTCTTCTGCAAGCTCTAAGGGGAGAACTTGTTTCCTTGTCGTTTTCAGGGCCTAGTAGCTGTCTCTATTCCTCGGCTCAGGTCCCCTTTATCTTCAAAGCCAGCAGCACAGGATCTTCAAGTCTCTCCATCTCTCCCATCATCACATCATCTTCTCTTCTGGCTCTGATGTCTCTTGCATTCCTTATAAGGACCATTGTGATTATGTTGAGCTCCAGTGATGCAGGATAATCTCCCCAACACAAATTCTTAATCACATCTGCAAACTCCCTTTGCTGTACAAGATAACACTCATAGGTTCCAGGGATTAGGGCCTGGACATATTTGGAGACAATTATCCAGTCTACCACAGTGCTCTAACTTCTGAGACATGCAAAACACCCCCAATTATTTCCAGTGGTGCTATGTTGTACTGTCAGATATCCAGTGAGGTGCATGAACATCTCTCTTGTTCCATTTTAGGCCAAGTTTTAGTCTACTAAAATATGAACTTCAGAGGGTAGGGGTATTTTACACTCTGTTTAGTGTTGAATCCCATGCACCCAGAACTATGCTTGATATACAGTAGACCCTCGGTAAATATTTGTTGAATGCTGCATGAATAGACTTTAGCTTTTGTCATCCATCATTTACTTCCTCTTCTTTAGATAAAATAACCTCAGTCCTATTTGATTGTCCATGTGGTTCTACAGGAGCTGACTTCATCCCTGACTCCAAAAAGCACATGGTCAAAGCTAATTAAATTCATGTGGGTCAATCCCGTGGCCACAGCCACTGGCAGGAGTGGGCATGGACCCAAACTAGTCCAGAGGGAAACCAAACAAAGAATTCTTTTCTTCTGGACACAAATGAGGAACCATAATAATGAAGCCATGACTGCTGAAGGCAGAGCAGAGGGGCAGAAAGAAACAAGTCATTTAATTGCTGAATCTCTGGATCAAGCTTCAGCTGCAGCCAAACCTACCTATGGGTTTTCCAATTACATGAGAGTCAAATATTTCTTTTATTATTTGTGTCAAGTTTAAGGTTACTTACAATGAAACATTCTAAAACCACTAAGAAGTATTGCAAGTGAAACATGAAAAATCTACAGAAACAGAACAAATCATTTGGTTTTGCTAATAGAGAATAGGAGGGACAGGACACTCATACCATCTGTGTTCCAGCCTCCAAGAAGGAGTAGATGAAAAGGTGGAAGAAGCCTTGGGCCTTTAGGTCACCCAGGCCTTGTGTCTTACCCTTGGCTGGGTACCAAATCACCATGGGAACTTAGTAAAAACAGCTTCCTCAGCCCCATCCCAGGTGTTTTGAGCCAAAATGTCTATGGGTGAGGCTCATAGTTCATGTTTTTAACAAACTCCAAGTGACTCTAACAGGTTCACCCTCCTCAACATTGGTGAACTTGACTGCCCACTGGTAGAAGAGGCAGCCTAGCAGATCCTGATTCTGATGCCAAACTACAAAGTGTTGAATACATTTATGGTGTCCTTAGGAGAATGTATAATCCTATTTGAAGCCCTGAATTAATTAAATACTTAGACTCTGCATGAGGGTCTAATGCGCTGTCTCCTATGTGTAAAGGACATCAGTTTGACTGCTAAACGCTTTTTGTTTTTCCAAACCTGGCCGGTTCTCAGCTGGATTCTGGAGAGTTGGTATAACAAGAGAAGTGACAACTAGATAAATGGACTATTATGGACCATTTTTAAACCTATTTATCTTCCTTTCACTTTCCTTAAATAAGGGAAATCAGGGTAGCTCCAGGGTTAGTGAATTCAAGAACTCAGTGTCATTAATGGCCAAGGATTTTCTATATTTTCACTTTGCCTGCTCAGTAGTTTGCTTTGGTCCTCCAACTTGTTCCCTGAGGTGGTTCCCAAATGACTGACTGTTGTGAGCAGAGATCTGCACACAACAGAGATCACAGGCTATAGGGCAGAAGAAGGTATGTCCTTTCCTCTAGTTCCTTTTTTAGGTCCCTTTGAGAGTGAAGAAAACTCTCCCAGAAACTCTAGCAGCCACTCTCTTGTGTTTCCTTGGGCAGAATTAATATCTACATGCCCTTTCCTAAACCAGACACATCAAAGAGGATGGAATGACCGTGATTCTGTCCAACCCTGACTCACTCTTTGGGGGTCAGTGTGACCCACCACCCCTGAAGCACATGATACCTGAGGGAGAAAAGGGGCTTTGTCAGGAAGATGGAGAGGAATTGGGGAATGGCATGGGTGGGTGGGTGTGTGATGGAGAGTGTCTAGCCCGCTAAACAGGAATTGATGCAAGAAGAGGAAGGATCTCCAGCTGCCCAAGCTTCTTTCTGATCTACCCAACCCTTAAAGACGCCTACCCTTTCCCTTCCCTTCAGAGCACTTACTTATCTCAGTCCTTGCTCCCTTACACTTGACATACTACATGGGGATATTTCATAAATGGATAAAAGTGGTTTTACTATCTGGTGGTACAACTCTTACTAATTTTTTTCTTTATATTTAAATTTTTCGTAGCTGTTGTAGTCCATCTTCTTTTCCAGATTAGCTTTAGAATCCGTTTCTCAAAGTCCATAAGAAAATGCCATTTTGGGATTTGTACCAAGATTGAATTGAATTGAAAGATTAATGTGGAGAGAATTGGCATCTTGAAACATAGCATATCTATCTATTTACCCAGGGTTATTTTTTCTACTACCCTTTAATACAAATTTCTAATTTCCTTCATAAGGGTCTTGCGCTTATCTTTTTAGTTTTATGCAACACACATAAGGAAGCAGAGCTGAGAGAAGGGAGAGAGTGAGTGAGCCCTGGTAACATGGAATCTAAGGACCTAGCACAGCCTAAAGCAGACAAATCTTAAGTCAATAAATTCCCTTTTCTTCTTAGGCTGGTTTGAATTCCATTTCTGTTATTTGCACTTGAAAGCATTCTGACCATGACATCAAAAGAATACATAGAGAGGGTAGGAGGAAAGATGACAGGCAGTCACCAGACACTTACTATGTATGTAATAAGAGTATCCTCCTTCTACTTCTAAGACTTGCTAGCCATTTAGGTCTCACAGGGAGCCACGTCTACTCTCATTCTGCCTCAACCCTCCTGAAAATTTCCTAAAGAGATTTTAAAATACAGAATGGAGACAAATGGTCTCTTAAAACCTTGTCTCCATTTTCCAAAGAATTATCTGTGGATTTGACCCTTCGCAGCGGGTAAAGGATACTTGGTAGATCTGGAAGGTAATATCATGTCCTTTATAAATGGCTGGTAGTATCATCAGGGCTGCTACATTTGGGAAGTCGTGCAATGAACAAGTTTAAGAGGTGCCATTCACACAGGTGATAGAGTAAAATAGCATCCCCTGGAGGTGTGCGATATGGCACCCTTGGGTATTATTACTATGCATAATTCCTTTTGGAATTGCTTTATAGAGGTCTTGAATTAATTAAATAACGAAAAGTCTTCAATGAAGCAAAGTATTAGTAATATCCTATATTCTAAAACTTGTAATATCTTGAAAAAATCCTTCCTCTGAGAGAACTACCAAAGGAGAGCTTTGTTCTGATTATCTTTTTGTTATCATTGTAATTAGGAGTGTTTTACACATCTTCATTCATTCAAACAAGAATTTATTGAGTGGCTACTATGAACCTGGTATTGTTTTAAGTGCTAGGGACAGAAAGAGTTACCAGAAAAAGTCCCTGCCCTCATGGAGCTACCTTCTAGTGGAATAGACAGATGGTAAATGAACAAGCAAGCACTACGGTGTATAACATAATGGCAAGTGGAGCTACCACACTGTAAAGAGAAGTGAAACATTACAAAGGGAGAGTAGCAACACTTATAAAACAGGAAGTGAGGACTTCAAGTGCAGGGGCTTTGCCTAATGTAAGCCGGTGACCGTCCTACCACCCACTCTCCCTCTGTCCCCACCTCCACCCAGTAAAACAGCTTCGGGGTTTGGCTTCTTTTCAAACTCCAGGATTTCCTTTCTTAGCTTCATCCACCCCTAAAAGCCACCCAACAACAAATGCTAATATTTTATGTGGTTGCCCACGACCATCTGATCTATGTGAAAGGACAGAAATATGTCCAGAATACGGGGCTGAGGGGAGGGAAGAGTCAGGATGACCCACGTTTCCAGACCTGTCTTGGATATTTAGAAAACAATGGGTCTCTGAATACTCCCCTCTCCCCTCCACCACCTCCACACAGAAATGGACGTCAGTAACTCAGCGTGATGTAGCGGTTCTATATTTAAGATTAATGTGGAAGTGTGTTGTCTCCGAAAAATTTATGTACCAGATTTCCTCAGAGATTACAATCGAGATAAACATCCTCAAGTGAGCCCTCCCAGGGGCTGCCTGGGAAGACGGGGTGGGTGTACTGAGGCAAGAGTGCGGGGCGGCGGTGTTCCCTCTTAACTATACGTGGGTTGATACGTTTTCCTGCCCTCCAACCCCCTTTCCAGGTGACTCTGATGGAGACAAGCAACAAGAGCTAATCCTTGTTCGGTGGTGATCTCCCTCTCCCTACACACACACACACACACACACACACACACACACACACACACACACACACACAATCCATCCATGTCTTAGGACTGCAGTTACATGAATCATGAACGTTGCCCCACCCACCAGGAAAAGCTACAAGTTTGAACAGCTCCAGCCCCGTAATGAAAGGCCTTTGTAGGAGGCATTACCTCTTGCTGAACAGAAGCAATTTGAAACCGGTCCCACCAGTGTGACTAGGAGACTGATTCAATCTTCTCATAGGTTTCTCCAAGTGTGACAGACACAAACAGCCCAGTTTCCTTTAAGGAGTCACAGGAAAGGTCAGCCTCCTCAAGTGGCAGGGGGACAGCACCACTGGAAACCGTCAGACGTGTGGACAGATAAGCATAATGTACAGGGGAAATGCCACGATAGAGGTTTGTAAAAATGATGGGGGTGAAAGATGAGCAGGAAAGGCTTCCCAGCGGAGGTGACATTTAAGTTGAAGTGAGAGGGAGAACTTGCCAGGGGGAAGGTTTAAGAAGATGAACCTTTGAAAAATGTCTTAAATATCATAAAACTCCATTTAAGAAAATTTCCGAAGTCTTAACAATATGGAATATTTATTAGGATAGAAAAGAAAAATCTTAGATATTTGAATATATCTCATAGAGATTAAGAAGAAACTTTTAATGAAAACTGTGACAACATATTTCTGACTGGTACTGCAATATCCTGTTTAAGCTTTATAACTGCCTGAATTAAAACAAAGTTATTCAGAAATTATAAAACAAAGCATCTAAAACAAGGGCTTCTCTGTCTGAAAAGCAAGGTATTGAACAAATGTAGCTGAGCTTACATGCAAAGATTTCGGGCATTCGAATAATGCTAAATTCTCTCATTTATTCACAAGCTTATTCATAGTTATGGGGGAACAGGGGCTAGAGGAGTAAATATAATTCAGAAAAAACACTTAATAATTAAAAGTTGATTGCAGTGCTACCATTTGATCCAGCAATTCCATTTCTAGTTATATACCTAAAAGAAGTAAAGCATCCATATAGAAAGACTTATACACAGTTGTTCATAGCAGCATTACTTACAGTAGCCAAAATGTGGAAACCACCCAAATGTCTATCAACTGATGAGTGGATAAATAAAATATGGCATATCCACACTATGGAATATTACTTGGCAATAAAAAGGAAAGTCTTGATATATGCTATAAAACAGGTGAACTAAAGGCCACATATTGTATGATTCCATTTATATGAAGAGTCTGGAATAGGCAAATTTATAGAGAAATAAAATAGATTAGTGGTTGTGCAGGGCTGGAATTGAGGGAGATTGGAATGGGGAGTGATTGCTAATAGATAGGGGGTTTCTTTTGTGCGTGATGAAAATGTTCTAAACTTAGATTGTAGTGATGGTTGCACAACTCTGTGAATGTACTAAAACCAGGGGTCCCCAACTCCTGGGCCATCAACCGGTCCAGTCCGTGGCCTGTTAGGAATCGGGCCGCACAGCAGGAGGTGAGCGGCGGGCAAGCGAGAGAAGCTTCACCTGCCGCTCCCCATCGCTCGCATTTCCACCTGAGCCATCCCCCCCCACGCCCCTGTGGAAAAACTGTCTTCCAAGAAACTGGTCCCTGGTGCCAAAAAGCTTGGGGACCACTGCTGAAACCATTGAACTGTGTCCATTAAATGGATGAATTTTGTGTATGTGAATTACATCTCAATAAAGATGCTTTAAAATTTTATTGCATTAACTTTAGGCTAAAAATGAAAATAAGCTGGGCTTTTAGATTTGGTTAAAATCAAGCACAGCTCAAACTGGATTAGACCATCTGCACATGGTGTCTTCAGCTGTCAGTAAGAGGGAAGAAATGGCTGACCAAAAGAGATGGCAGGAAGTCATGTAAGAAAGACTTCATCCAGACTGTGGGGAATGACCTGATTGATGTTCAACAACAAAAACCACCACTACAAATTAAAGATCCTGGTTTCAGGATGCCAAACCCAGAGACCAGAAATTGACATACAACTTCCCCCGAAATTAGTAGCCCAGAGCATGTAATAACAGCTTCATGGGACTACAAAATACATATAACTCTGCAGAAACACAGCTGCTGTCAAACAAAGCAGAGTAATTTCACTTAACAGGTTAGTTCCATATCCTTCTCCCACAGAAAGAAGAATTCAGGTGCCAGACAGTGAATGAAGTTTCCAGTGAAAAAACGTCAGGCCTAATGTTAATGAGCCTCAAAATATACCACAAGATCACTCATGACCTCCAGTGGTTACAACTAAAATTGCTCGGTTTGTGATACATGAGACTAGAACAGGATGGCCCACAAAGCAATTATGGATATAGGGTTTGGTCTATTATTTTCTTATCTTGAAAGCTGCAAAACTGGAGTCAAAGGAAGCCTACCCAATGACTACCATAAAAATCTCCCTTCCTCCTGATTTTTAAGCATTGACTGAAGAGCCTCTTTGTCTGTGGCCTGTCTTTGCAGCCTCTTTCGACATGCCTGGAAGATGGCTGTCTCCCTCCAGTGACTTGGTGACTCCATCAGGAATAATCCACTAGGAGCCCCACGGATGCAGAGAAAGCTGACAGTGGAGAAGGTGCGTTCATAGGTAGGAGAGATGAAATGACTGTATGAAAGTGTAAGAAAGACTGAGAGAAGCAGGTATTGTAAACTAAAATTACCCAATTTGGTCTTGCCCAACTCTGACACTTTTTGGTAAATATCTAAGAAGTTTGAGGGTTAGCCTGTCTCCCAAGTCCCACCACCAGGTTGTAGTGAAAGCAGCACCAAATGGTGCCCTACCTGGAGTTTCACTGAACAAACTTTAGTAAATAAGCCCAAACCACTTCATACAGCCTCCTCTGTAGGCCTGACAAAATCCCAGCTCTCTGCCCTTTGGGTGAAAGATTCATTCAACTGAGAAAGAACAATGTTCCATAAACAGGATTCTATTACTATCCTTTTTGTTGGCCTCAGGCTACCAGAAAACCCCCAGTCAGACAAGGCCATTTTTTGGAGATGAAACGATCCTTAATAAGCACCAACTGGCCTGGCTGGATTCTTCAACCAGGTCCAGGCATGCCGGAGGGCTCTCTAGAATAGTTTGGTCAGTCCACATAGCTGAATACCTTTAATTTCACCAAAGACAGGCCATTTCTAGCATTCAACCAGCATGTTAACAAGTCACTAGTTGCTCTGATAATAACTAATATCTAATATTTGCTATGCTAATTAGCAAAGTATCTGGTAATAACTAAAACACTGTGACTTTTCCAATACAGTGCTAGCTAATCACCCCTAGAGTACCGACTCTTGATCAGAACACTAGTTGCCCCTGGGTGTAATTTCAACTAACACTTTCACATGTCACACCAGCCATGCTGGAGTATTTTAAAATAAATTACAGACAGAATAGGATGCAAGGGAAAGAATAAGAAGAACCAGGACTTAACGGCAATCAGTGACCACTGCCATATAAGTCTTGCCCATATTCCTAATTGTTGCTGCCACTGTCATTTCTCAGATATTTTTTGGATCCACTCATTCATGTAACAAATATTTTGGAGTACTTACTTCAAATATCTTATCTGAGAGTTCCAAGGAGAATTTAATATACTAAGACAATGTTAAAAATTCATTGGCTGGGGCTTCCCTGGTGGTGCAGTGGTTGAGAATCTGCCTGCCAATGCAGGGGACACGGGTTCGAGCCCTGGTCTGGGAAGATCCCACATGCCACGGAGCAACTAGGCCCGTGAGCCACAACTACTGAGCCTGCGCATCTGGAGCCTGTGCTCCGCAACAAGAGAGGCCGCGATAGTGAGAGGCCCGCGCACCGCAATGAAGAGTGGGCCCCGCTTGCCTCAACTAGAGAAAGCCCTTGCACAGAAACGAAGACCCAACACAGCCAAAAATAAATAAATAAATTAATTAATTTTTTAAAATTCATTGGCTGAAGTTATAACTTTTTGCAAAAACTAAACATCCTGCTATGGTATGAAGGTGTTCAACTCCCCAAGGCTCCATTTTACCCACAAAGAAGCAGCAGCACTAGAAAAGATTGTTTATAAGCCTTAAAATATCAGTTGCTTTTCTTCTGTGGAAAAAAAGAAACTCTTAAAAGTTATGTGAACATTTTATGATATTTTATTTTCTTTAAGATAATTACATCATTAGGCTACATTTACCTTAATTGTGATTTAGTGCATCATAAAAAAATCGTGAATAAGAATTCTTGATGTTGCTTGTTAGTCCAGAGGTCAAACCAATGACTTATATGAGCAACTCTTTCCTGAAAGAGCTATAAGGGAGAGAAAATGACATTTTCCTTTACAGTTCGATATGTTCTTAGTTGCTAAGCAACCCGTAGGCAACCTAACAACCTCACAGCTAATATTTGCATTGCACGTTACAGTTCACAAAGCACTTTCACATATGTAGTAAGGGTCTCTCCCTTCAGCTTAAACTTCTTTTATCTAGGGATGCAGGCAAGCCCCAGCTTGTTGGGTGGGCTGGTGGGAAAGGCTGGCAGGGATGTAATTGCAGAGGGGCTCAAGGAGGGCCCAGAGAGGTAATGTATCCTCGCTATTGTTTCCACCTAAGCTAATGTGGTCTGGGGAAACAGATCCCAAACATTTCATCTTGAAAACACATACTGGCTACTTGCTTAATTGTGAGAACAGGGCCATGTGAAGTAGGTGTGATTTTACCAACCCATAGTCCTACCTCTTCATAGCACCCACCAAAAGGAAAGTTAGTAAATTTTGCTGAAGAGCCATTGTTAGGAGTGTCTCCATGAAAGACATACACCAGGACCAGCGTCCCCCCAAACCAGGACTTCAGTCCAGCTTGGCTCAGAGGACATATATAAACCCACTGTCTTTATTACCAGTCAGGCTTTGGTCCCAGCCCATCTGGTCTCCTTCCCTTGTGAATGTGCCTGGACCACGCAGGAGCTCTGAGGACCCAGGCAGCCCCCTTTTCCATGAAGGTCTGGCAGAGCTGCCTGGGCCATTCCAGTGACTACTTCCTGCATTATCTTTCAAATAAGGGGCATCCCCAGGCCCCAGGGAACCACGCAGTTGGCACAAGAGGGAAGAGAGAATTAAAGACACACATATCAACACTCTCCACACCAAAATACCACCAAAGCACCTTCTCTTGTCTCCTCCCCCTTATAGCAACCAGGGTGTGTCCTGGAGGTTTCTGTTTCCTCTCTGGAGGTGCTGACAGGGCAAAAGTGGGAGCAGTTCTTGCACCTCCCATAAGATTGGAGTTGTGGACTGGGGTGAGGAGAGACTGTCTTTGGGGTAGGGTTATTTTTGTTTAAAGTGACTCAAAAACTAAGTTCTTTACAAGTATTTATTTTATTTTAAATATGGCAACATGAGACCCAGTATATCACAGTAAAATTCACCTTAGAAATCTTGTCTTATTCTAGAGTATGTGACTCACCTGTCGATTTAATGACTTGTTGCTAAAAGGTGTCCAGGCACTGAATCTTGTGTGGAAGCTCTCCATTTCCAAGCTTTCCCTGGGAGAATTCCCAGCTGACATCTCAGCAAATTATTTTCGTCCGGTCCTAGAAACTGTAGGTTCATTTCATAAACTGTGGGTTTAATTAAGATCACCTAGAACATCCAGTATATTAATGTTGTCCATATAGGAATAATAGAATTACAGCAATTCATTTACATATAGTTGTTTATATAGATACAATTAGAGCAATTCATATATATATATATCCATACAAATATACACAGAGTTCATGAACTCTAAATCATTGCAATTATTCTCTCCTCAACTACTTGCACCCAAATGTGAATCCAAACCAGAGCTGTTTTTTACTTTGCTGGCAAAATGACTCAGAAATTGGAATGATTCTTTATCAGCCATAAATACTGACTTTTTCTTTCTCTGGAAAGCAAGAATCTGAAGGGCTCAAAGAGGGCACCCTCCCACCCCCACCACCCAGTGCCTAGCTTTTGAGGACATAAGTCAAAGAGGATATAGAAGAAAAAGTTAGGCTAATATATTAATGATCTATTGCTGCATAGCAAATTACCTTAAAATTTAACAGCTCAAAACAACAAACTCTTATTATTATCTCAAAGTTCCTGAGGGTCAGGAGTCCAGGCACAATCTAGTAGGGTACAGTATTGTTAGTCTACTAGGGCTGCCATTACCAAAAACCACAGACTGGGCGGCCTGAACAACAGAAATTTGTTTTCTCACAGTTCTGGAGGCCGAAAGTCCAAGATCAGCATGTTGTTTCTGGTGAGGCCTCTCTTCCTGTCTTGCAGGCAGTAGCCTTCCTGCTGTGTTCTCACAAGGCCTTCATTCTGAGCACACATGGGGTGGGGTGCGGGAGGCGCTCTGGTATCTCTTCTTCTTCTTTTTATAAGGATACCAGTCCTATTGGATTAAGGCCCCCAACCTTATAACCTCATTTAACTTTTATTACCTCTTTATAGGCTCCACCTCCAAATGTAGTCACATCGGGGGTTGGGGCTTCAACATATGGATCTGGGGGAGGGGGGACACAATTCAGTCCATACCAGGTACCTCTGCTTCAAAATCTCCCATAGGCTGCAATCAGTGTGTTGGCCAGGACTCCAGCCTCATCTGAAGGATCTGAAGCTCATTCATGTGGCTGTGACCAGGATTCAGTTGCTCATGGACTTTTGGGTGGAGGAATCCTTTGCTTTCCTTGCCACATGGGCTTCTCCATAGGGCAGTTCACATGGCAGCTGGCTTCCATCAGAGGAAGCAAATGCAAAAGCAAGAGAGGGCACACAAGAGGGAAGCCACAGTCTCTTGGTAACCTCACCTCAGAATTGGTATCCCATCACTTTTGCTCTGTTCTATTAGGTAAAAGCAAGTCGCTACGTCTGGCCCACACTCAAGGGGAGAGGATTATACAAGAGTGCAGATAGTAATACAATCTACCACAGTTCACCCTTTGGATCAGTTCCCTTCCTTTCCCACATGCAGAACACACTCATCCACGCCTTAAAGCAGACAACCCCAAAGTTCCATCTCATCCATATTTTGAGCTTAGATCCCAGGAGATAGAAATGATTCATAACAGCCTCTACGGACCCAGATATACCTACTCTTGATCTAGAGAACTCTGAACTAAAAAGATAAGCTATCTGGTACTAGCCCCTACACACAATATATATAATGGTAGAACAGGAAAAGGATAACTACAATAAATATTCCCATTTGTAAAGGAGAAGAACGATATATAAAAGAGTTAATCCATAGCAATTCTGAGATCCTGCTGTAGAAGGCTGGAACCCAGTTATCATTTTTAGTCTCAAACAATCACATTCTCTTTTATACCGTGTAGGTAACTCCTTTGACAACACGGCTTTCTCAATATCTATCTCAAGTTATTTGATTCCAGGCAGTGCTATGTGCCACAATTGTTTAGAGACTTGTCTCTCTCTCTCTCAATTTAATTGCAAGTAGTTTGAGCCTATCAGACTTTCCTGAGGAAGAGCCAAACCCTAGGTCTCCCCTCTTTGAGATATTTTCCCAGCGTGAAAGTATTTGCTGGGTACCACCTTATTCCATTCAGAGATCCTAACAATGGTGTGACAACCATACTCTTCTTGATTTGGTCTTTGCCACTAGGCACAGTTTTAAGCAGACTTTTTTGCTCAAAGGACTTCTCTGTTGCTTCTTAACTAGCTGAACATGTGAATCAGTTGCACCTTCCAAGCTTGCAGAACCCTGAGTTTTTTGGTTGTCTCTGAATTCCTTTTCATTCTTGCTTGCAAACCAGCCAAATATTTTCTGAGCTCCTTTAATTCTTGTAGTAACTTGGCAAATGCAGCCAGTAGAAATGAACACATTCTAATAACAATCATTTTCTACCTCTTTGTACAAAGTACAAGCTCATTAGGTATGTAATATGCCTTTTAAGCTATTCTAGACTATACTTTTATACATTTTTTTTGGTAACATGGATTGCTGACTGTCAAAGTCTCCAATAACAATTTCATGCTGCCAGACTGGATGTTAATGTCACATAATTTGGAATGTACTGATGTTGGTATGGCAGCACCCTACTCCTGGAACCAATATTTTTATCTACCAAACATTTAAGAAATAACAAACTTATTCCAGAGAATAGAAAAAGTGGAAATTATTTCCAGGTCCTTCTATGAAGTCAGCATAACCTTAACACCAAAACCCAACAAGAATCTTATAAGAGAGGAATATTATAGGTTTATTACCATAAACATAGGTCCAAAAATCCTAGTCAAAATATTAGAACACCAAACCCAGCAATGTATTAAAAATGTTAATATATCACCAGCAAGTTGGAATGTAAATTTGATTTGATATTACAAAATCAATGCACTTCTCATCATTAATAAAACAAAGGAGAAAATCATGAAAATCTCAGTAGATACAAAATGTGCATTTGATAAGATTCAACACCCATTCGTAACAAAAAAAATCTTACCAACCTAGAACTAGAAGAAACTTCCTAATCCAAATTAGGACATATTATAAGAAACTAGCAAACATTAAACTTAATAGTAAAATGTTGAAACTTTCCTTATAATTGCCACTACCATCTTTATTCAATATTGTTCTGGAGTTCTGTCCAATGTAATAAAGCAAGAAAATTAAATTATAATCATTGAAAAGGAAAAAACTGTCATTATTTATTAGTGGCATAATTGTATGTAGAAAATACTGAAGAATTTACAGGTAAATTGTCAGATTTAATGCATGTGTAGGAAGGTTGCTATACCCAAGGTCAACATAAAAAAATCTGTATTTCTGTATACTAACAACAAATTTTTATTAAAAAACAATATGTCATTTATAATAACTTTTAAAAATCCAATTTAAATCAGAGGTACAAATGTTCCACATAGAATACTAAAAATTTTATCAAGAGAAATTTTTAAAGATCTAAGTAAAAGTAACATCTATATAGATGTTAGTTGTACCAAATTAATCTATTAATCAAAACCCAGCAGTGGGGTGGGGTGTGTGTGTGCACGTGTGTGTGTGTGTGTGTGTGTGTTTGACAAACTAATTATGAAATGTGTATGAAATGCAAAGGGTCAAGAACAGCAAAGACAACTTTAAAAAGAATAAAGTAATAAGACTTACTCTACATGGTATCAGGACTTATTTACTATAAAGTTAGTGTAAATATAGCATGAGATATTGGCATAAGAATAGACAAATAAACCAGTTTGAGTCCAGAAACAGACTCACAAATATATCTCACTAGATTTATGACACTAGTGGCACTGCAGAATAGTAGGAAAGGAAGATTCTAGTCAGCAACACATGGAGTAGAACCACTGCGTTCCGTTGGGCCCAGCTGATCCTCAGAATCATAATAGTAAATGATTGTTTTAAGCCACTAGATTTTGGAGCGTTTTGGAAACTAATAGAAAAAATTCATACCTGGAAGTAGAGTATTGCCGTAACATAACTTAAAGCATATGGCAATGATGTCAAAAAAGAGCAGCAAGTGGAAATTGGAAGGGTGGTGAGGAGACTGTCAGTGGAGCCTAGAAGAACAGTGAAGTTGCTAAGAAAGGCTAGAAAAAGGATCACCTGTGTTATGTAGCAGTGGAATGTTTAGTAACACTGTTGCCTGCATTAATGTGGACAATAGGAAATCTTTCAAGGAATGTGCAGACCTGGCTAAAGAGATTCCAAGCAGGATACAGAAAGTTCTGACTGGCTTCTTAGCTGAATATGACACAATAAGAGAGACATGAACTGACCTGAAAATCTATTTAGTTTTTTAGCAGAATCTAGCAGAAATAAAGAATATCTAGTACAGTATCCCCAGCCAGCAAAAAGTCTCAAAGTAATAAATGGCTTCATTTCAAAGACCTCCTTGATAAGGTCTTTGAAAGGTTTAAGGTGGTGTGTCTCATAGACCCTCTCATTTAGAAAATAAAAGAGTTCCTAAAAGTCTTAGAGACTTTGTCCCACAGCACCCTGATTCATATCCCAAGGCAGCCAGGGCCCTATCTCAAAGGGATTTGTGGATGCAGCTTTTGTTGAAGAGAATGGATTATAATAAGATACACAGAAAGCCCACAAAATTGTCAAGAAGATTGTTGTGGTGAAAGCATGACCAGCTTGAAATAAAAGGGACTGAGAAGGCCTGAAATAGTCTCTGAGCCTCCAACTTTCTACAGGTAAGAAGCAGGCTGAAAAAGCTTTGCAACTGCAACCACAGGTAATTTCTTATTGAAAAAGATGGGTGGCTCAGAGGACAGAGCCAAGAGTCAGTAGTGCAGAGCCAAGAGAAGCTGAGAACAATGGATTAGGAGACTACTCCCAGGGAGTAGACCTGGACCATAATCAAGGAATTATCAGGACAACTGGTCTGGCTGAATTTCAGAATTGCTATGTACCAGCAACTTCCATGTGACTTCTGTTTCCTGCCTTTGTGAATAGGAAAGACTGCTGTGGTTACCCTTTTTGTGTTTCGCTAGTGTAATCTAGGTGTCTGGGAGACAGCTACATTCACAGGTCTCCAGTTCAAGAGGAGCGACAGACAAGGAGCCTCACTTGCAATTGGACCTGATATAGATCACAAGAGACTGGACTTCTAGACTGATACCATAATTGGATGAGACTTTGGGTGTCTTGGGATGGGGTAAATGTATTCTGCTTGTGAAAGGCATGTGAATTGTTGTGACCAGAGGATGCAATGTGGTATATTGTCTGTACATATGGCCAGGAATGATTGCTCCCATCCAGTTCTCCCATCAAGAAGTGGAGTCTTATTGCCCTTCCTCCCCACAAATCTGCACTAGCACTGCCTTGTTATAACCAATAGGATGTTATGGAAGTGATGATATATGACTTCTGGTCCTGGGCTTTAAGACTTGCAGTTTCTCTTTTTGCACTCTTGAGATCTAGCTGCCAGGTAAATAAGCTTGGGCTAGATTACTGAGTGAGGTGAGACCACATGCAAAGACAGAGGTTGAACCAGCCCCCAACTATTTCAGCCACCCCAGTCAGAGCACCAGATGTGTGAATGAAGCCATCTCGGGTATTCCAGTTCCAGCTGAGCTCTCGGGTAAATGCAACCAAGTGAATGACCCCAGCCTACAACAGCAAGTGGAACTGCCCAGAGGAACTGTGAACCCACAGAATTGTGAAAACCAACGATTCCTGTTTCAGATTTGGGGATGGTTTGTTATCCAGCACAGACGGACTAAGTTGTGTGTTGGTGAGCATCCAGAACTCTCATATACAGCTGGTCAAAGTGTAAATTAGTATAAGTACTTTGAAAAATGGGCATTATTTCCTAAAGTTGAACAGATGCATACACTTGACCCAACAGAAAAACATGCACATGTGGACCAAATATATCCACAAGAATGTTCTTAGCTGCTTTGGATAGCTCCAAACTGGATACAACCCAAGCATCCAACAACAGTTGAATAGATAAATATATTGTCATGTATTCATGCAATAGCATGCTACAGGTCAATGGACAGGCTGCTGCTACACACAACAATATGCATGAGTCACACCTAAGACATTAAACAAAGGAAGCTGGAAACAAAATAATACCTTTTACATGGTTTTATTTATACAAAGTTCTACGCTCTAGTGGTTGAAGTCAGGATAGTGGTTACCTTTGGGGAGGAAAGAGAAGGTAATGACTAGAAGGGATATGAGAGGGGATTCTGGGGTGCTGGTATTGATCTAGGGGTGGGAGCCTGGGTGAGTTCACTTTGTCATTCATCGAGTATTACACTTATAACTTGCGTATTTTTCTATATCTTCTATTTTGATTAAGAAGTTTTAAAACAACATCAAATACTACTAAGTACCTAGAAAAAGTAAAAGTACAACTTTATAAAGATAGAAAACTTTACTGAAAAGCAATTTTTAGAGACCTAAATCAATGGAGAGAGATGTTTAGAGATATGTATTAGAGATTCAGAAAAATGAAGAGACTAATTCTCTCAAATTGATCTACAGATTCAATGCAATCTCAAAAAAATCCCAAAGTGATATTGTGTGTGTGTAACTTGAAAAGCTGATTCTAAAATATTTATGGAAATGTACAAGGCTAAAGTAGTCCAGACAGTCTGGAAGAGCAAGAGAGGGAGATGTGTTTCTAGATATCAAGACTGATTATAGGGGAGGAGGGATAAATTGGGAGTTTGGGATTAACATATACACATTAACTGAATCACTTTGCAATACACCTGAAACTAACACAACTTTGTAGATCAACTGTACTTCAATAAAAACAAACAAACAAAAAAACAGGGATATATTGTATAGCACAGGGAATTACAGCCATTACCTTGTAATAACTTTTAACGGAGTAGAATCTGTAAAACTATTGAATCACTATACTATATACCTGAAACTAATATAATATTGTAAATCAACTATACTTCAATAAACAATTAATGTAGAAAAACTTATTGTAAAGCTGCACTAATAAGATGCCATGGTATTAGCATGGGGACAAACAACTAATCAGGGGAGCAGAAGAGAAGGGTCCAAAATAGACTCGTGTATACATGGGCACTTCTTAGATTTCAAATCAAAGAGGAAGAGAGAGATTTTTCCATTTATAGAAAACAGAGTATCTATTTAGAAAAGAGAAAAGCAAGTGGACCACTTTCTCACACTGTACCACACGCACATCAATATCTGGAGGTTTTTATATATAAAATCAATTACCCATGGCTTGTGAGTGCCCAGAAGACAAAATTAAGAACAATGGATGAGGTCAGAGAGATGGATTTTGGCTCAGTCTAAGTGGGAAAACAATCACTTCAGCAGCATTAGCTGTCTTGGGAGGTTATGTCCATTACAGAAGATGTTAAAACACAAATTGGATGACTGCTTCCACTGAAATTCTAGCTGAGATTCAAGCATCAGAAATGTCTAAGTTTCTAAGCAACCCTCTGTTGCTATAAATACCAAGAAGAGAGGGAACAATGTGAATTTCGTCAGCCTGGAGTAGCTGAAGAAATTTTATTGGCAAGTCAGAAGAATCTGAGAATAAGCCAAACACTGGTGGTGCCTCTACGCTTATTACACTTCAATGAGACAGAAGCACATTTTAAAAATGAATATCTTGGAAAGGCATGTACCATATTAGGAACAGTTTTAGAAATATTACAGAGGGGCAGCATGACATGGTGAGCACCAAATTTGAATTCCTGCTCTGATCCCCCCCAAATTGAAGCCTTAGGGACTTCGCTGGTGGTCCAGTGGTTAAGACTCCACACTTCTACTGCAGGGGGCATGGGTTTGATCCCTGGTCTGGGAACTAAGATCCCACATGCCCCACGGCCAAAAACAAACAAGCAAACAAAAAACCTCAAACCCCCCCCCAAAATTAAAGCTTTACAAGTAATTTCATCTCTGAGCCTCAGTCTCCTCACGCGTGAAGCAAGGCAGTGATGTGTCTTGGCAAACTACAGCACAATAATGTTCAGATAAAAACCTCATGGCAATGTGGAAAATTAAATACCTCCCTCTGAATCAACATTAAATCAAAACAAATCCTTAGTTTCATAAGATGCCCAGCTGTTGTTATGTGAAATCTCTCCAAGAGCCAACGTAAGGGATTTTTATTTAGCAAGTTCTCAAAATTGGTATTATCCTCTGTGGTAAGGTATTACTGAGTTACAAAATGAGCGGAACATTACAGAAAGAATAGTTGCTATCTCTGCTGGTGGGCTTCAATATGTGAGTACAGTACATCATATATAGATATAAACATAGACACAGATACAAATTCCCACAGGATTATATTCATTCTCTTAAATGAATATCATACTTTATTGACTAGTTATTTGATCCAGGGAGAGACAGCACGCTGGCAATCACTACTTCTTTAAATGGAATGATTTCTTTTCATAGTCCAGCATTTAAAATCTCTCCAGGGACTTCCCTGGTGGCGCAGTGGTTAAGAATCTGCCTGCCAATGCAGGGGACACGGGTTCGATCCCTGGTCCAGGAAGATCCCACATGCCGAGGAGCAGCTAAGCCCGTGCGCCACAGCTACTAAGCCTGCGCTCTAGAGCCTGCCAGCCATAACTACTGAAGCCCGTGCACCTAGAGCCCATGCTCCTCAACAAGAGAAGCCACCACAGTGAGAAGCCCGTGCACCACAACGAAGAGTAGCCTCCACTCACCACAACTAGAGAAAGCCCACACGCAGCAACGAAGACCTAACGCAGCCAAAAATTTAAAAAATAAAAATAAAAATAAAATAATTTTTAAAAATCCTTTCAGCCTCTAAACAAAACTCTTTAAAAAAAAAACAAAAACAAAACTCTCCAAATAGTAGCTCCATAAGATATTAATAGGTATTTCCCAGAAAAACAGCATCTGTGGTTAAATATGCCTGGAAATGATTGATTGAACAAAATTAAAACTGTTTCTTTTTTGTAGGATGTTTTGCAAATTTAGTATATTGATGTTCACAGTCAATCTCCAAGAGAAGGAGGTAATATGTAGCATATCTCTTGTTCATTGTTAAAGGAGCCTATCATGAAGTGTATTAGTTGTCTAATGTGGGTATCAGAGTGGGTATCTAGTGCTGTGTAACAAATAGTCCCAAAACGTAGTTGCTTTAAAAAAGCATTTATTCTCTCACAGTTTCTGTGAGTCAGGGGTCAAGCATGGCTTAACTAGGTCCTTTGGTTCAGGGTCTCTCACAACCCAAGTGTCAGCTGGGGCTTTTGTCAGCCCAAAGCTGAACTGGGGAAGGATCCACTTCCAAGCTCGGGTAGAGGGTTGTCAGCAAGATTCAGTTCCTCACAGACTGAGGAACAAGGGCCTCAGTTCCTTGCAGGCTGGAGGCTCCCCTCCCAGGTGGGCTTCTCCACCGCTTAGCTCACAAAACGGCAGCTGGCTTCCACCCAAGTAAGCAAGCGAGAGGGCAAGAGAGGGCAGGCAAGATGGAAGCTAGAGTCTGTAACAAAATCTCAGAAGTGATACACCATTGCTTTTTGATTCATCAGAGCAGGGGTCAGCAAACATGGTCAGCAGGCCATATTTGGCCCACTGCCCATTTTTGTAAATAGTTTTATTGAAAGACAGCTAATCATATTTATTTACATATTGTCTGTGGTTGCTTTTCAGTACAACAGCAGAATTGAGTAATTGGGAAAGAAACCATATGGCTCACAGAGCAAAAAAAATTTCCTACCTGGCCCTTTACAGAAAAAGTTTGGCAAACCCTGCATTAGAAACAAGTCTAGCCTCCACTTGAGGGGAGGAGATTCAAAAGGGCATGAATACCAGGAAGCTGGGGTCGTTGGGAGTCATTTTAGAAGCTGCCTACCTCGTAGTGCCTGCCAACAGGTAGGGACTTGGCAAGTAGTTGCTGAGTGAGTAAATGAATAATTATTCACATCCACCAATTTTCTAAATTCAAGGGCTGAAAGAAAAGTTGCTAGCCAAGAAAAAGCCAAATTCCTTCACCAATTATTAGGATTTGACAACTGCATCACAACTGTAACAACTTATCAACTTGTGTGATCTTCTTATTAGTAATTTCCATCATTATGTCAAGTGAGTTAGATGGCAAAATAAGCTTAGAATTGAATTCATATGTAGATCGGACAGATTATTCTTTCACAACATCAGCAAATTGGAAGAAAGTGTACGTATTTGAGATGAGAATTCACTCTGCGGGCAAGAATATTTATTGTGAATTATGTTTACAATAGGACAGCTACAGTGTCTTCTAATACCAAGAGAGACTCAAAACCTAAATGTACAAAATCAAATTCTCATCCATTTTTTTCATCTTTTCTCGATGTGCTTTCTCCAAAAGCCAAAATACTGTACCACAAAGTTCTTGCTTGATCATTTAGGATCTCTTTTGTTCTAGTACAAAGTAGCATGTCATTCTTGGAAGAGGAAATGTCCTGCTGCTGCTTTGCTTACAGCCTAGTTTTCCACTGAATTGAAACTCCAGCGTGGGTGACACAAACTGGAGAACTATTTCTTACCTCACTCTGTAAAACAAGGGCTCTAAATATTTCTAAAGTTTGGTGCAAAAAGGGAATAAAATAGGAGACCCCAATCTGTGGCTCTTCTCATGTGTTACTGGATCCAACAAACATATTAAGTAACAAAATCAAAGTGGGGACGAGTCATGGAATAAAGGCTATATTTAACATCCTACATTTTTGTGAGTAGCTACTCTGACTGGCACAGTGCTAGTAAGTCTCTTTCCCATACACGAGCTCATTTATTTCTCACATTCATCTGGGAGTTTGATTACAGATGAAAAGAACAGGGTAAAGAAAATCATCCAAGGTCACACAGGTAGTAACTGGTATCAAGTTTAAAGGTTATACTGGATTTTTCCTAACATGTGAGTGTAACTTGAATTGGATGTATGACTGGTATGGGTTAATTTGGAAATATACTTTCTATTCCGTGACTTATTATTCTTTATAACTGACATATCAGTGAGAAACTCAGCAATCGACACTTGCACCTCCATGCTTAGGGAGAAAAAGGCAGGTGGGGGGTGGCGGGTGGTGCCTGTTGTGTGACAACCAAAGCCAGGCTAAGGGGTGAGAGGGCTGGACAGCTGCCAGCCCATACAGAGAGCTAAATCATCACTGGCATAAATCAGAACCGTGTTGTCATTAACTATGTCTCCACAGGTGACTGGTTACACAGCTGGAGGAATGTAAATTACTCGGGTCCTACTCCACTGTGCAAGACACTGACTTGGAGTGGAAACTGGAAACAAAACATTGTTCCCTGGCACAGAGGTACCTACATTTGAGTACTTTGGCAATTCACATTGCGAGTTGTACAACGATTCATTTATTTTCTAAAAGTTAATTCCTTAAATATGCCTCCTCAGAGGTTGTGTGGTTCTAAAGATTGCAGAAAAGAACTGGTATACAGGAAAAGTGAGTGTGATTTGTGAAAAAATAGAAATGAAAGATAATTCCAGTTAAGTAAAATGTCCTATATTCAGGGCATGTAAAAACATGCCATTTTGAACATAAACTGGTATATAATTTTTATTAAATGCACAAATAAATAATAAATAATGAAAGTAATAGCATGTTTTGAGGCACAGGAGGAGTTTTGTGAGCCAAAACTGGACACAATCAAATGCTGGATTTGCTCACAGATATAGAAGTTTAAAGCTGTAACATTAAAACTATAACAAGAAGTGACTGTGCTATTTAAATTCATTCAAGAAGAATAATCAATTATTGTTGTTCTAAAACTTCCAAGTCCCAACCCCTACTTTCTTTCACGTAAATAATGGTTTTTAGAGCACGATTTTTGAGGCTCCCATGATGCACAAATGTCAAGATGGGCCTGAAAACAATTACACGGGCTGTGCTGCACTTGAATACGTGTGTTGTTAGGATGTTCTGTTCTGATACATGGCAAGGCTGATTAATAAGCAGAGCATGAGTCCTTTTAAAAAGATAAAATATAAGTATCACAATTTTAACTAAGATTTGATCTTATTGATCTATATATGACTATAACTCTATTCATCAAATCTTAGCATATTAACTTTTCAGAGCTATACAGTTCTAACCACGAACTGTATTCGCAGTAGATTCTTTGTCTTTCTCTTTCACTACCTGCCCCCGCATCCCTCTCACTCCCCCCCGTCACGTGACCCCACTTTTCGGACTCCGGCAGGAGGAGGAGGGTGAGAACTGCCCGAAGGAGGGAGGGAGTCGTTGTGAGCCAGCTCAGAATCCTATGAAGATCAGTGTTTTCCAAACTGCTCAATAACTTGACTTCATCTGTAACTCACAGGCGTGCTCTGCAGGAGATAAGAGTTTACTGGCCACAGCCCAATTCAAACCTGACCCTAGGCAGGGACAGTGGTGTTTCTCCCCAGCGCCACTTCAGTGCTCTGGTTCTCCAAGGTCACCGAGGGGGAGCCAGCGAGGGCGCTGCTTTGGGTCTTCCCGAGGCTGCACCGGGAACTAAACCGCCCGGGAGCTGGGCCCCCATGGCCCCAAGCAAAAGCTGTGCAGCCCAGAAGGCAAGCGCTTTACCTCCGGGAGGTGGCGGAGAGTCCCGGCTCCGGGCGGCTGCCTCCTCTTTGGACCGCGTGGAGCTGCGAGAGAAGGACCCCGGCCGCAGCCGGGGGGCGGGGGGGGGGGGGGCAGGGGCGGGGCCGGCAGCCCACAGTCTCCGTAGAGACCGACCACACGGCCCCGCCCTCCCCTGCGGGCCGGCAGCTCCCGGCACCAGCACCCACACAGGGTTCCAGAGCGGCTGGAGGGACCGCGTGACCGACGCCGCCTTCCCAGCTGGAGGGCCCAGAAGCCGGGCAGACCAAGACCCGAGCGCCCGCGCCCTGCCGGCCAACGCCCCCTCCTTAAGGGCTGCACGGGATTCCGGCCCGGGCGGCGTTCCCGCTTCTTTGTCACCCTTCAGGGAGTCTGCGGTGGGATCCCGGGCATCACTGTAGTTCCAGAAGCCTCTGAAGACACGGAGCAGTGGGGCCAGACCCCGACAGGAGACTTGGATACAGAAGCCAACGTTTGCTTGCTCTCAAAGAAAGCCTGCAATTTTAAGGCTGTGTGATGGAAAAGGTGGGGTTTCTTACCTTCAGCAAATCCTCAGAATATTTTAATACTTATTGCCAATTTTCACATTATACAGGAGGTACCAAAGCCAAAGCAACATCCTTCTTAATTTCTAATGGTTCTGGTCAAAATGCCTTTAAGTATTTATTGTGAAGCCTGGAAGTTTTCTTCATTTATATGTAGATGAATAGTTACCACCAAGGAAAGATGTTCACAACATGAAAAGCAGGTTAGAAAAGCATATGAATAGTACTACCTAATTTTTGTAAATAAACGTTTGTCTAAGAAGTCTGGAAGTATGTAAACAAATGTTAAGTGGTTTGCTCTGGTAGTACTTTTAAAAAATCAATTTAAAAAATTTCTACAATAAATATGCAACATCTGTATAATAAACAATAAATTTTATTCTGATCCAAGCACCTAATTTTTTCCCCCTGTTGCCTTTAACATGTTTTAGTTGTGTGAAAGGATACAAATTAGATAAACTAAAAATTTGTTACCTGGGACCCACATGGGGTTCACTGACACAAAGGACAAATGAACCAGCTGAATAAACAAGGTCAATCTGCTGCTCTGTCACTAAGCCACAGGAAACAGCTTTTGCTTTATCTCAGGACCCATCCAAGAAAAACACGTCAATTGGCAAAGTTTCCTTTTGCTCTGTCAGACCCTAGAATGCTTTTTCCCTTGGAATCCCTATTTGCTCAATCCAACAAAGCAGTTTTGAAGGTTACATTTAATGTTCTGGTGATTTTCTCAGTTTTAAAAGGGGTATTAAAAAGACTGATTAGATAAACTGATCAAAACTCTTGGAACGCAGAATGCCAAAAACTACTGAAGTTGAGACTTTTAAAAAATATTGTTCAACGGGTCCCCAACCTCCCCATCTCCCATTAGGTGCTTGTTTCTGTGGCCTGGAAACAAGGAGGAAGAAGCATGGACCTACTCTAAAAGGTGAAGGCAAGTGAGCTATAAATGGATAAACAAAATGTCGTCTATCCATACAATGGAATGTGATTCGGCCAGGAAAAGAAGTATTGATAACATGCTACAACATGGATGAACCTTGAAACCTTGAAAACATTATACTAAGTAAAAGAAGCCAGTTACAAAAGCCACGTATTGTATGATTCCATTGACAGAAAATGTTCAAAATTGGCAAATCCGTAGAAACAGAAAATAGATTACTGTTGCCAAGGGCTGAGGGGTTCGGGAGATAGGGAGTGACTGCTAATGAGTTTCTTTCTGAGGTGATGAAAATGTTCTAGAATTAAATTATGATGATGGATGCACAACTCTGTGAATCTACTATAAACCGCTGAATTATATACATTAGAAAAGGTCAAGTCTATGGCATATGAATTATTTCAATAAAGCTATTTAAAACCTAATGTTAATGTTCAGCTACTGTTTGCTGAACATTACTGGTGTCAGCTATTGTGCTAAGCATCTTATATGTACTTTTTTACTTCTTCATAACAACCACTACAAGCTGGTCATTAACCTCATTTTCTAGATTAAAAACAAAAATTAAAATAGAAACTGAGTAAACACACATGAACCCAAAGCTAATGGGCAGAATGCGGATTCAAATCAAGGTCTAAGTAAGGTCAAAGACCATGCTCTTTTCATTATGCCAATATTTAAATGTGCATAAGGTGCAAGATTTGCAAGAAAGTTACAGAACCTCAATTTTCTAAACGCAGTTTACCTTTGAGGGCTGAGCCCTTGTATTCCCAGATTGAAGACTACAGGTTTCTCCAAAACAGACAGAGAGACTAATTTAAAACAATCACTTTATTAAAAATAGCAAATTTCACAAATACTCATTTAACATTTTGTTGTCACTGGCCACTGGAAAACACACCAGGCATGTGTACTGATTGTCTAACGTAAACTGAAGCTGGGCTCCCACGAAAAGCCTGGGCATCATCAACTTATGATCAACAGTGGAATAAGTTTGGTGAGCTCAGGAAGGATAAATCCTTCAGCCCCATCAACAACATTTAGCACAGTGCATTTCAAGTATAACCCGTAAGGCAACAATATAAAGCATAGCAGCAAAAGCTCTGTATCACATTTCCTGATTACGCCTTCCACAAGGCCGAGGCCTCCAGTTATGGTGAATTATAGCAAGTCGAGTTCACTGAAAGCAGCATGTGAAAGCAGTCACTGCACTTGCACTTTAATTAATTCCTTATTGTGGAAGATGATTCCGCTACTGGATTCAGCTAGAAGAGTAAAGAATGATGCTTTTCTTCAAACCACGAGAAAGCGACTGCATTTCATTTTAGCCGGCAGAAGTATTTGGAACATCTTGTGCATCTGCCAAATGGAGTTTCTGTCTGGATTCATCAGTTAAGAAGATTTTCATTCTCTAATGAGTACTTCTTTTAAATTTCTGGAAATTACATTCAAGAGCTAAGAGACAGAGGTATTAAAAAAAGAAGTATGTTTAAAGGGAAAGTGCCTATGCTGCTATTGAGAAACTTGGATGTGGTAAGACAATCTTTAAATGGAGCAAAGTAATTTTGCTATGTCTAGAATTTGAAGATTTAAAAACAAATCACTGATTCAAGACTATGTTCCAGGACTTCCCTGGTGGCGCCGTGATTAAAAGTCCGCCTGCCAATGCAGGGGACACAGGTTCAATCTCTGGCCCGGGAAGATCCCACATGCCACGGAGCAACTGAGCCTGCTCTCTAGAGCCCGCAAGCCACAACTACTGAAGCTCGCAGACCTAGAGCCCATGCTCCACAACTACTGAGCCGACGCGCCGCAACTACTGAAGCCCGCACACTGAGAGCCTGTGCTCCGCAACTACTGAGCCTGTGTGCTGCAACTACTGAAGCCCGCGCACCTAGAACCCGTGCTCTGCAACAAGAGAAGCCACCATAATGAGAAGGCCGTGCACCACAACGAAGAGTAGCCCCTGCTCGCCGCAACTAGAGAAAGCCCACGTGCAGCAACGAAGACCCAATGCAGCCAAAAAAATAAAAAATAAAAATAAAAATAAAAATAAAAAATAGGGCTTAAAAAAAAAAAAAGACTATGTTCCAGGTTCTAATAGAGCACAGAATTATTTTAATGCAGCAAGAATCATTTTCTTGGTAAACTGATTAGAGGCAAATATGAAAACTTACTGGATTAACAAAATTCACTTGAAACGACACCACCACTTCATTTCCTTGGGAAAATAATTTCTTTGTGAAAGTCCAAGAGAATAAAATAAAATCATCATAGCTCTAAAACCTTTCCTATAATCCTCTGAATTATTCTTCAAGAAAACTGGAAATAGGATAAAATTCCTGCATAGTTTATTCCATTCCCTTCTCATCACTGCCTTTCATTTTCCTCTTTGATCTATATGATCCACTTGCCACCTGTTTTTCAAGACTCAATTCAAACAGTGATCTGGATATATTGAGGACAACTAAATGCTAGCAATACGTGTACAGCAGACGTTTGCAAAAATGTACAGACATGAGCTGTGCCATGAGAGATATTCTTGTTCAGTTGGAAGGATGAGATATAACACATATCAACAGATAATGAAATAATGCAGAATGCTAGTTTGGGGTACAAACGAAATGCTTTATGGAAGTGGTCAGCTTGAGTGTTATTTGATAAGGAGAAGGGGGAGGCCAGAGCAACTCTAGAGAGAAAGTACAACCTGAACAAAGGCATTAAGGTGAGCATGAACTTGGGCATCCAGAGAGCCAACTTGGTGGGAATGAAAAATAATGAAAACTATAACAGGATGAATATGCCGTGATCAAATTACTGAGAACCTTTTAAAAATCTGACATAGTAAAAAACTTGGTAAGAAACAAGAATGGCAAGATGAAAGTGATGTTTTAGGAAGAATAACTCAGTGGCAATGTCTAAAGTCTACAGCAGTACTGTCCAATAGAAATATAATGTAAGCCACAGACATAGTTTTTAAACTATATTTTATTTATACTCATAATCAGGAAATTATCATTTCAACATGTAATCATAAAAATATTGAGATAGTTTACATCTTTTCATTCTAAATCTTTGAAATCAGGTGTGCACGTTTTACTTAAAGCACATGTCAATCCATGTTGCCAACACTTCATGTGCTCAGTAGTTACTTGGCTAGTGGCTGCCATATTGGACAGTGCAGCTCTAGAGTTTCTAGAGAACAGAAATTTGAAAGGCTGTGGAATCAGGTGATGAGGGTAGAGAATGAAGGAAGAATACAAAACAGAACTGATAACACCTGACAACTAACTGTAATTAAGAGACAGCAAATAATTTCATGTCCCTGTCCAGGCTAAACGGCAGATAGTGCCATGACTGATTAGCAATGTCTGCTATAGTCATAGAAGGGATTTTTAAACAGTCTTGAAGATTAAAATAATAGGGGCACTTGAGAAAACCATAATTCAAAAAGAGACATGTACCACAATGTTCACTGCAGCACTATTTACAATAGTCAGGACATGGAAGCAACCTAAGTGTCCATCGACAGATGAATGGATAAAGAAGATGTGGCACATATATACAATGGAATATTACTCGGCCATAAAAAGAAACAAAATGGAGTTATTTGTAGTGAGGTGGATGGACCTAGAGTCTGTCAATACAGAGTGAAGTAAGTCAGAAAGAGAAAAACAAATACTGTATGCTAACACATATATATGGAGTTTAAAAAAAAATGGTTCTGATGAGCCTAGGGGCAGGAGAGGAATTAAGATGCAGATGTAGAGAATGGACTTGAGGACACGGGGAGGGGGAAGGGTAAGCTGGGACGAAGTGAGAGAGTGGCATGGACATATATACACTACCAAATATAAAATAGATAGCTAGTGGGAAGCAGCTGCATAGCACAGGGAGCTCAGCTTGGTGCTTTGTGTCCACCTAGAGGAGTGGGATAGGGAGGGTGGGAGGGACGCACAAAAGGGAGGCGATATGGGGATATATGTATATGTATAGCTGATTCACTTTGTTATACAGCAGAAACTAACACAACATTGTAAAGCAATTACACTCCAATAAAGATGTTTAAAAAATAAAAATAATAGGGGCACTGATGACAGAGAGGAAAATTAGGAGGAGAAAGTATGAATACGGAAAGAACATTTATTACCGATGAGGAAACTAGGGTTGCTAGGCTTTGCTCAAGGTTACATAGCTGCTTACCAAGACCTGAGACCAAGCGATCCAAAGGCCATGTGCTTGCAGTCTACCACCACGGCCTGCTGAACCGTGGGGGCTGATGTGAGGAAAGCGGGAGACAAATGAGTCTAAATGTTTAACAGAAGCTCAGATAAGAGGAGAGGAGTTATGTGTCATAAGCAGAGAGAGAATATAAAGCATAGAATATAACGTAAAACAAATACAAAGAAAAAAAAGAACCGGGAACTACTCCTAAGAAAAGCCTCCTAATTAACTCCTACCTTACCCCCATATTAAACTCTTTCTTGGCAGTGGTATCTTACATTAATATCTCCTACAGCTTATGTGGCTTCTCAAAACTGTATTTTCTTCATCTGTAAAATGGGGAGTATAACACCACCGACTTCCAAGAGTAGGAGCAAATGAGATAATGCGTGTAAAACACTTCATATAATGCTTGGCAAATAGTAGGTATTCAATAAAGGTGAGATATTAATTACTATTACTGGATTTGTATATATCTTCCTATTTCTTCATTGTTTTTACTGTACAATTCAGCAGTTAGTAACAGTATATGTTATTGCAATAAGAGTGATTTTTTAAAATATATATTCTATATAGTTTGGAAATTTTCATATACACATGATCACATGTAGCAGTTACCCCATATTAAAGACGATACTCTGAAATGTTAAACAATCTACCCAAATTTACATTAGCAGAACATGGAACCAAATTTTGAAAATCAAATCTCTTAACTCTACAACCAGTATCCTTTCCAGTATCTCATTATTTGGTTCAAAGAGATGTCTTACCACTAAAATTATTTTACAGGCAGGATCATTTTTTTTTTGTTCTTATATATCTCACATTGTGCCTATCAGTATGTTCAAAAATGCATTTTAAAAATTTCTTGAAATAATTGCTCTAAATTGAAATGTCAAAACATGAATATTTTACATGTGCCTTTGTGATTTCCTTTAAGTTAATCCTATATTACACTTTTTTAATGCATCTAAAATATTCTAGTTCTAATACTAAATTTAGAGTACTGTATTATGTCTGCTATCCCACTTCCATTTAGCTTAAGAATCTAAGATTCAAAATAATGTATATGGCAACTACCCTAATTCTTAATTCTCTTGATTAAAACATTTTAAAAATTTGTCTTAAAAACCCAGAAACCATACAGAGCAAAGCACAAACCATAGAAAAACAAAATTTCAGCATACAAAACAACTGGGAAATTCCATTTAGAAACTAAAGGGAAAGAAAGATGGTCCCAGTAAATAGCAGTAGGTTTCTTCACTTGATTGGTACTATTCACCAAAAATTATAATCTGTGAACTTTTCACTGTCGATGTTAAGCAAAGGATACATGGAAGAATTCAATTCTTCTAGCTGTAACACAAAGTAACAAATTTAATTTTTATTTTTATAAGATAACTATCATAGATAATTGTTAACCATACATTATTAAAGACATTATTTCACGTTTAAGCTTTCTTTAAACAAAAAAGTATTAAAGAAAAAACTTTCTAAAAATTTCCAGACTGGGAAATTCACTTATGCAAAATAATAATAAAGTAGCTTTAGTATTTATGAAATAAGAATATAAGGGAATTAAAACCATATGACAAAAACTGAAGTTTTATAAGGATTCTTAAAACCATGCTTAATTATAATCATCTCTAATAATAGACTTTTTTTAAAAAGCTGCCATTTTAATGATCAAAATCTTTAAGAGCTTTATGAATTACAAAAATGATTTTATGTGATATTCAGTTTTTAGTATGAGGTAGAATTAACCACCCCTATTTTACAGAGAGAAAAATCTGAGTTACAAAAACATTAAATTGCCCAAAGTTATACAGCTCTATGTAGACCCTGGACTAAACAAAGGCTTTCTGGTTTCAAATTCAGTTTTCAACGTACCACAATCACAATTAAAAGTATAGGTTTGAAATCTTTAAACTATGGGCATACAATTTCACTCACATTTACTTATTCAAAAGATAGAGAAAAGCAATAGAAATTAACCATTTCTGTTACTGGTAAATATGGAATCTGAAACTAAAGTATGTTGAATTCAATTTTTATTTATTTTTGTTCCAAAAAAGATTTAAAGAGGCAAATTTAATTAACACTTTTCAGTATATAAGAATCCTATATGGTGTTACTGGTTGAATTGTATCCTCCCCAAATTCATGTTTTAGTCCTAACCCTCAATACTTCATAACGTGACTATATTTGGAGACAGGTTCTTAAAAGAGGGAAATAAGTTAAAATGAAGTCATTAAGATGGGCCCTAATCCAGTATGACTATTTTCCTTACAAAAAGAGGAAATTTGGACATAGGGACCCACACAGAGAGGAAGAATGCCATGTGAACATGAAGATGGTCTTCAACAAGCCAAGGAGAGAGACCTCAGAAGAAACCAACTCTGCTGACACCTTGGTCTCCAGCTCTCAGCCTCCAGAATTGTGAGAAAATTAATTTCTGTTGCTTAAGCCACCCAGTTTGTGGTACTTTGTTACGGCAACCCTTGCAAGCAAATACACATGGCAACCTACTAAATTACCGTAAACACCAAGCATAGTGTAAGTAACTACCACCTGAGTAAATAAGGCAAAATGTATTAATCATACCAGGATCTTCTGACCTACTATCTTCTATATCTTAAGATCTTTTATATGTACAGAAGCAAATATTTTCCTTTTAGATTTGCCAATATCCCAGAAAATATGCTTAGATGTAAATATAAGGACATACTGGATCCCAATATATCCTTCGGATATATTGCTTTCAAAAAAGAGTATAAAGTCCAACATGGATAAAACTTGAAAACATTACACTAAGTGAAAGAATCCAGACATAAAAAGCCACATATTTTATGATTCTCATTTATATGAAATGTCCAGAATAGGCAGATCTATAGAGACTGAAAATAGATTGGTGGTTGCTGGGGGATAGGGGGAGGGGAGCACTGAGAGGTACAGGATTTCTTTTTGGAGTGATGAAAATGTTCTGAAATTAGATGTGGTGATGTCTGCACAACATTGTGAATATACTAAAAATCACTGAATTTATACTTTAAAATGGTTAAAATGGTGAATTTTATCTCAATAAAAATTTTGATTAAGAAAAGAATAAAGAAAGAGGACTGTACTCACATCAGACAGAAGCCTATCCAGATTGGCGTCACTGGCTGCTTTTCTCTTATCCTCAGGAAGTTCCTCTAACTCCCCATAGAGCTCCAAATTCAAGCGAGCTAATTTCTCCTGCATTCCCCGAACATGTTCCATCTGTTCAATGGAACATTCATTTCCTGGGGGAACATTCCAGAACATTAATAAAGATTAGGATAGGTCAAACTAACTGTCTTGAGGAGAAACTTCTAAAGTCAAGGTGCTTAAAAGAAGTTGGTTTTCTTTCTTTTGTAAATTACATTAATGACTGCATATTTTCTGTGTAAAATTATAAATCAAATCTCCAACCAGGAAAACAACAACAATCTAAAAAATAATCATGGGCATTAAAAAATGATATAGAAAAAAAATTTAAGAATGAAAGAACCCTTTAGGTAAAAAAATTTTTTTCAATAGTAATATCATATATAGAGGTGTTAACACCATCTATTCACGTTGACAACTAGTTGACAACTGCCATTAAAACTGAGTAACCCAACATTTTATAATGATCTGAGTGAAACTAAGAGTCCTATAAGGACTTCAACCATGAATCATTCTGCCAACCAACCATGTACTCCTCCTTTAAGAAATATAAGTGAAAATATTTATAAAGTGTCAAGAATGTAATGAAGCATGAGAACCACAATGTATACACAGTAGAGGAAGACAACTTATTGCTAAAGGATAGGTCTTGCGTTGTTTATTGACTAGACTCCTCTGAGGTAGCATTATCTGCCCAGAGCAACTGATGTATATACATGAAATATTACATATTTTCATTCAGTTTCAGTACAGCCTCTGCAAATTCTTGATACTATCATTTTCCCCTCCCAAAACCTTTGATTTTTCTCAAAGGTATAATATAGCTCAGCTAAAGGTGAAGTATGTATCTTGAATAAATATGAATTAATGTAAATTATACTATTTTTTCCTCTAGCCAGCTTTATAACATCTTCATAAATTGACTATATTACATTATGTTAAGGACTACTAATAATCTTAAAGCTAGTTACAGCTCTTTCAAAATCATCCTTTCTTCATAGTAAAATATCTCATATTTCCTCTGTTTTAATGATGTTTTTCAACAGTTAGCAACCTGGAAGGTCAAGTGGAAGAACTACCTCAAGAGATATATATGTATGTGTGTGTTTGTATACATATAAAGATGTACATATATTATATAGACAGAGGAAAACAATATAGAGTAAAAATATAAAGAGGTAGAAATCACAAGGAACAAGGGAAAAGATTCAGGGGATGGACCCAGGTGACCTAACATGAGAACAATAGAATCTCCAAAAGGATAAAAAGGAACAGATGGAGGAGAAATAAATGACCAATAGAAAAAAATGTTCCTTGAGATGAAAGATGAGTTGGCAGATATGAAGGGCTCACTGATTTCCAGGCAGGGATGATACGGTCCTAAGCATATTCTGGTAAACGCTTAAACTTTAAAGATAAAGGAGAAAATCTTTCAAGCATTGAGACTGAAAAAAATTACTTGGTAAGAAAGAATCCAGGGACTTCCCTGGTGGTCCAGTGGTAAAGACTCCGCCTTACACAAGACGGGAATAAAGACACAGACCTACTAGAGAATGGACTTGAGGATATGGGGAGGGGGAGGGGTAAGATGTGACAGGGTGAGAGAGTGGCATGGACATATATACACTACCAAATGTAAAATAGATAGCTAGTGTGAAGCAGCCGCATAGCACAGGGAGATCAGCTCGGTGCTTTGTGACCACCTAGAGGGGTGGGATAGGGAGGGTGGGAGGGAGGGAGATGCAAGAGGGAAGAGTTATGGGGACATATGTATATGTATAACTGATTCACTTTGTTATAAAGCAGAAACTAACTCACCATTGTAAAGCAATTATACTCCAATAAAGATGTTTAAAAAAAAAAAAAGACTCCACCTTACAATGCAGGGGATGCGGGTTCGATCCCTGGTCAGGGAATTAAGATCCCACATGTCGCGGGGCTGCTAAGCCCACACGCCACAGCTACTGAGCTTGCATGCCTCAACTAGAGACCCTGCGTGCTGCAAAACTACAGAGCCCGTGCCCTCAGGAACCCGCACGCCACAACTACAGAGCCCACATGCCCTGGAGCCTGTGCGCCACAACTAGAGAGAGAAAGCCCTCATGCCAGAACTAGTGAGAAGCCCGTGCACCACAACGAAGAGCCCCTGTGCCACAACAGAAGATGCCGCGTGCTGCAACTAAGACCCGACGCAGCCAAAAATAAATAAAATTAAAAAATAAATAATAAATAAATCTTTAAAAAAAAAAAGAAAGAATCCAACTGGCAATCAACTTCTCATCTGCAATGCTTATATATAGCAAACCATCGAATAACAGAGACTTCAATCCAAGAATACAAAGTCACTTAAAAGTTAGGGCAGGAAGGGTGTTGGGGAGAAAAGTGAAGAAGTAAAAGTGATCCAGAGATTATATCTCAAGGGTGGGAGAGAAGAGAGGGGAGAGGGAAGTGAAAGTATTCTAAAGATGCCACCTTACCAGGATGGAGTAAAGCAAGGAGGAAGGGATGTCATAAAACATCTTTGTGAAATAAATAACGTGTTTTTAATGTCTTCTTTTCAAATAATAGTATAACCATGACTGGAAACCCAGAAACTATAAGAAAAGATAGACATATTTGAGTATACAAAAATTTAAAACTTTTATAAGGCGATGTATACCATAAAATCCACAGACACACTAATGTTGCTTAAAAAAATAAAAACAAAATAGGTCAGAGGGTTAGTACCTAAAATATGCAAAGGGCTCTTAGTAATTAACAACAAAAGGATAAATAACCAAATAAAAAACTGGGTAAAGGCCCTAAAAAAGAGCAATCCAACCGCTTAACAAACATTCATGGCTATTCAAATTCAACAGTAATAAAAAAAACCCTTTACAGCAACAGGCTGGCAAAAATGAAAAGGCTGGTAATACCTATTAGCTGGTGGGAATTCAGGGAAAAGAGTTGTTTCATAAATTGTTAATGAAAACTAAAAGTGCAATAGCTTTTTTGAAAAGCAATCTGGATACTTTTATTAAAATTAAAATTACCTCTATGCTTTGACCCAGTAATCCCACTCATGGGAATCCATCCCAAAGAAATCAAAACAGCCACATAAGGATACATGTAAAATGATGTTCACTACACCACTGAGTTTAGCGGCTCCAAACTGGAGACGAAGTAAATGCCCTTCAACAGAGAAATGGCTGAATAAACCAGGGTATATTCACAACTTGAAAATTATGTAGCTATTAAAAAAAAGAATGAATTAGAGCTATACCAGGTGACTGAGAGAGATTTTCATCAGGTATTGTTTAGTGAGCAAAGCAAGACACCGAAAAGTGTATATAAGATACTACTTGTAGAAAACAATGAAAAGAAAAATCTGTGTGTGTGTGTGTGTGTCACACAGTTAACTGGTTGGGGCTGGGGGGAGGCAGAGGCAGTAGAGGGCGTAAGGGAAGGGGTAGGGAAGCCAAGTAAAAGAGCTGGGGAGGGAAAGACAGCACTTAAAAACAAAATATTTATGTTGATGACATTTATGCTTTTGTGTGAGATTCCATATGTGTGCACTCAACAATTTTTAGATTGCTTTTTAAAAAGGCAGGGAAATAATTTTTATAATCAGAAAAAGCTTATAAAGTGAGTTGGAAGCTGAACATGAAAAATCTGACCATACACTTTGTGAACTCGCATACAAAAATACCTACTCAGAGTTTTATTGGGACGATCAGTTAACTGTTCTTACGTCTTCATCAAGCCAGATTCTTTAATATTCGAAAGTCAGGTATTGTGAGCAAGAAACAAGTTTAGGCTTGAAAGGGTAAAGAAAAATGATCTTGAGTCTTTCTAAAACTGAAACACTAAATCTAAAGTATTTCAGTTGACAGAGAATGTCCCTTTTGTTTGTTACACTTTCAAGATACTTAGTCCGTCAACAGCAATCCTACTTTAACAATTCAACTAACCCTCCCTTTTTAAAAAACTTTTTTCCTGAAATCTTACAAGACAAATTATATCCCACGACAAATGAAACCTAGGATGATTGCGTTTTATGCCTCTGGACTGTTGTTTTGTTTTGTTTTTTTTAAATAAAAGAAAATGACACTTCAAAAAGGAATTGCAAAATATATGCAGAAAACATGATGCAAACATCTTGAGAAGAAAAAGAGTAGAGAGAAACATCTATGGATTACCGAATGCTTGGAGTTTTCCAGAGTGGAAGTCATTCAAAAGGCTGAGGAGCCCCCTCTCCATCTCCTGGACATCAGAGACATCGGTGAGGAAGGAGTGCTGGATCGGGCTTGACTGAGCGCCTTTGCCTTCTCCACCCTGAGGTTTGGTCTTTTCTTTCATCACTCTGTAAAAAGGGTGCAATAAAAAATTAATTGCCTATAATTACCTTTAGAAAGAGATATTTTTTCAGGCTGTTCTAGATTAAGGGAAAAACAAGACATCCGAATAAAATCAATACTAAATAAAAGCAGCCATTTCAAGGCAGAAACCAAAAGAACAGGCTATGAAATCTCAAACAAATGTATAAACTATAACTACTAAGGTATATAAAGAGTTTGAGTAATGTACTTTTACTCTATGGTAATTCTTTGGACTGCAAAAAAAACTTTTACTAGCCTGTGTTTCATATTTCACTTCTCCGTAAACATATTCTGCTTTCCCATCTAACTTTATCCTAGCTGTTCCCCGAACTATGGGCTGTCCAACAAGTGGCTATGGGGCCCCTACTCTGTAGCTGACACGGTGCCAGACACTGAGTATGTGAACGCGTGCAGGACATCAGTGACTGTACTGAAGCACGCCCAGTCTAAGGAGAAAGACAGACAGAAATTCACCACCAACATGTGATGGAGCGCTAGAACCTGTTATCCTTGACTCCTCCAGCTTCCTAAGGCCCCCACGTGCAGTCATGATGTCCTACTGGTCACACCCACAGAGCTGTCTCTAATCTCTCCTCCTCCACTGCCACTGTCCTATACCTGACCCAGCTACTCCAGCAGCTTCCCAGCTGGTCTCCCGGCCTCTACGTGCTGTCTCTGAGCCCACAGAGCAGCCAAGTCAATTTTTTAAAAGTAAAGTCAGATCATATAATTTACTTAATGCAAACCTTTCAGTAGTCCGATAACCTGAAGAAATTCTATCCTCTCTTGTATGTCAATGCTCTAGACATTCTGAATCTCTTTTGCTTCCTAGAAATCCCTTCTCTCGTCTCCTTGCAGCTAATCCTCTGCCCACGTTAGCACCCTTCCCCTCACTGCCATCCTTGCCAGGCTACCTCCCACACATCCTTCAAGTCTCAGTTTAAATGTGATTTGCTCAGGAAGGCCCTTTCCGAACCCCTAGACTAGGCTAGTTCTCATTACACACGTCTAGCATATGCCAGGCTCTCAAACTCTGGAGTGACGGTGCTATACATACTGTGATACGGGAGCAGAGAGAAAGAACAGTCTACTCAACCTAAAGGCAGCAGAGAAAACATCCTAAAGGTGATATGTGAGTGAAGGCTTAAAGACTAGGAGTGAACCAGGCAAAAATGGGAGAGGGGGTTGTGTGTTACTTTTATAACCCTGACACGTGCTATAGATCCTGACGTAACACATATATTCAGGACTCAGTTAATTTCTACGTAACGTAGCATGAAGACCTCTTCCCCACAAGTGCGCTCGCCACAATGTGGGTAAGACGAATAGGGTGTACTGGGGGGCTCTGAGTGTGCGGGCAAAGGTGGCAAGACTAATTAATTCCCGTGAAAAGAAATCAACTTAGAACACATAGGCCGTTGACACTAGGTCACTAACAGTTCTTCACAAAGAGAGATTTGTAATTTTACACACCTGATATTAGATTTACTATCACTATCTAGTATCTTGCTACTCAAAGTGCTGTCCAAGACCTGTACCATCAGTATTACCTGTGAGCTTACCAGAAATGCTTAGTTGAAGCCCCATTCCGAACTAACTGATTCAGGATCTACATTTTAAAAACATTCCCAGGAGATCCATATTCACATTAAAATCTGACATAAACTACTATAGACTATAAGGTTTCAGTATAGCAAATTTTTTTTCTTTCAAATTGGAAGCTTTATCCAAGTAAGTGTTTTGCATCAGTTCATCACTTAACAACCTTCTCAAAAAGGAAAATAAAAATCTGTTTCTTCTTACTTTGGTGTTTTTGATCATGTCACACTGTCTCACTTTATGTTAAAATAATTCAATTAAAAAGCACTCACTGAAATTATACTATGTGCAAAGCCCCACTCTAAATACTGTCTGGCACACAAGACCCCGCCCTCAGGAAGCCCACATTCTAGAAGAGGGGAGAGAAATAAAAGTACAAGGTAGAAAATGACAATGAGATACAAATAAACTGATGCAAAAATTTGGAAAAAGGAGTGATTCCCTTTCAAATCTCTTGGCTTTCTTTCCCCATCAACCATAACCATATTCAAAATCTGATTCTAAATTAAACTCCTCCAGGAGGAAAACCCCTTTCCAACCTGATAATATATTCAAAAGAAGCCCTTATAACTTTTTTCATTTAGTCCTTATTGGAATGTTCTTTTCCAAGGGTCTCCGGCTATGTCCCTTTTGTTTCCTCAAGGACAGTGTGAGATCATCACCAGCAATCTTGTCTTTTGTGTTAATCCAGTGGCTACAAAGTGCTACAAGCATTACTTCCTTAACTGACTCTCATGATAAGCTTGCAGTTAGAAGCTTATTTAATCATAATTATCTAGAGGATTGAGATTATGAAATGCTTTTTCTCTTAAGATATTATCCTGCTTTCCAAATATCTAACCCTACAAAATACTCATATATGCAGCAATAATAGGTAACATTTAAACTTGTCCCCCGTTTCCTTTAAAGCCTTAAGGCAAATATTAATATGTTCACTAAATATTAATAATGATTACTTCTAGGTGGTAGGATTTTAGTATTCTTCTGTTTCTTCTTTGAATTTTTCCTGTGTTTAAATATTTACAATAAATACAAATCATTTCTACTAAAACAGTGAACTCATTCTTTTAAAAAAAATAAAACTACCAAAGCACAAACACTCAGCTTAAAAAAAACAACAACCAGATATGTCTTTTCCATTTCTGGCTAGCTCATCAACTTTGTCTGCAAGTTTTCTTGCTCTGTATTTTTTTTTTTAATATTTATTTATTTATTTGGTTGCATTGGGTCTTAGTTGTGGCTCGAGGGCTCCTTACTTGCAGTATACAGGCTCCTTAGTTACGGCGGGTGGGCTCCTTAGTTGAGGCTCACTGGATCCTTAGTTGTGGCATGCGAACTCTTAGTTGCGGCATGCATGTGGGATCTAGTTCCCGGACCAGGGATCAAACCCGGGCCCCCTGCGTTGGGAGCGCAGAGTCTTAACCACTGTGCCACCAGGGAAGTCCCTGCTCTGTATATTTTAATATGAGACAAAGTGAGAGGCTTAAAGCCAATCATTCATTCTGCATTTTCTAATCTCTATACACTGTAACCTTCAAAAAATTTTTTTCTAAATCACATATAATATGTGCCTCAAAAGTCAAACCAAGAGGAAAAAAATGTTATAAGAATTAGTGGATTTAGTATTTACTTTAATAGCATTTTGCTGTGATAATGTGAAAGAAAAGAATTCACCTTTTTAACTTTGGTCGCTGTGAAGTTGACTGTGATGCAGGATTTGAAAACCCCGTGCTTTTACTAACTGGAATGGCATTTTTTTTGGCATTAACAACCTGAGTAGAGTGGGCACTAAAAGACTTAGGACTCCTCCTCTTCACTTTGCGCTCCTCCATTGTTTTAAGTTCCTTACTGCACCAAGGCCAGCTTCTTATGACCTAAGGAAATACAGCAAAATTATACACATATGCTATAATACACCAAAATGAAAGGGCTTCAAAGACCCACTTCATGGGCTGAAAGAGGATCAAGAATTTCAGAGGTCATTAAAGAAAGTTAGAACAAGGATTCTTAAGCTTAGTTTACTGTATTATGTACACAGAAGCCCTAACCAAAACTGCCTGTTAGACAAAAAATTTTTTCACTGTTTATTAATTCATCCCACAAAAATTTACTCTCTTTTACATGTCAGGCACTATTTGGGGCATTGGAGAGACAGTACTGAACAAGACAAAGTCCCTGCCCTCAATGTTCCCTACATTCTTATAGAAGAGGAACAACATATAAACACTAAACAAATCATCCTGCCTGACTCAAGCTTTATGTACCCCTTAGGTCTCCCTTCTAAAACGTATTCTTTGAAAAACCACCTAGATACAAACAGATATATAATTGACATGGGTACCTGCATTTTAATTAGCAACTAGAAACCTTATTTCAACTACCAAGTAGAAATTCAGTTGCTGCCTGGAGTTAATACTGATTCTAGTTCCTTGATCAAATGAAGTTCTGTAAAATTAAACTTGTTCCATCACAATTTTAAATTTACTCTCTCTACCTATTTCCAAGGAAACATGAAACTTTATTATATATGTTTAGTTTTGTCAATGTCAAAAAAGTTACACTATGAAGTTACAGTCAGTCCTTCCATAGAGAATATGTGTAAAACCTTCTATTTATCCAGTACTTTCCCTTTGTGTATTAACCAGCTTTATTTCTCTAACAGCCACCCATCTAAAAATATCCTTCCACATTTCCTTTTTATTTATGCATAATATTAAATTCTTCCTAATTATATTGTTTCATGTATCATAAGATGAGAAATTTATATGGCTGTTCTCATCAGACTGTAAAGTGCACTAGGACCGTTAGGCCTTTTATTGTATGTTGTGTTGAATTTAATCATTCTATGAACATTCAAAAAGACTCAAATCTACTGATGTCACTCCTCAAGTAATTATTTGAGAATTTTAATGAAAACAGATTTTTTTGGCTACTGTCTGGACTCCGTGTTACTAGCACTGTTATTTAAACCACTGAGCTCAGTTGGCTCAGGCTGACTCTAGACAATCATAACTGGAGCTAAACCTCCAAAGGACCAAAGGCTGTAAAGGAAAGGCTCTATTGCCCAGTCTCTAATCCCAGATAACGAACGCAAATCCGCTTAAATCTTGGCTAACAATTTTTCCTTTAAGAAGCATTTTAAGTAACAGAACAGACATTTCGGGGTTGTTTCAGCATGCAACACAAATTAAATGTTTAAAAAATAACTGAATAGAGAAGATGGGATATCAGTTCTCCAAAGAGGCAAGGATCTGTATAAATTTATGATACACATAAACACACTGGTTTTCGAATTTAATTATGCTTATACGCAGTTGGTGACACAAGAATAAAAAAAAAACAAACAGGAAACAATACAAATAAACCAACAGTGGTCTAAACTATTGATAAGATGTTCTGAGGGGCCAGGGCTCGAAAATTATGCTTTTTTGGTTAGATAACATCACTACTACAAGAGCACCGAAACCCTTCTTGTATACCAAGCAGCAAGGAACCATTCAGAGAAGACCTTCATAGACTACAGCTCGTAGTCCAACTCACACATTAGTTTGAGAGCCAGGAACCCACAGCCTCCAAGCAGCACCACTAGAAATTCCTCTTGACTTCACCTCATTGCCCTTCTCTAATCAGCCGTCACGGAGAACCTTCCCCGCCCAGAATCCGGTAGCGGCCAGAACCGGTGGTGGGAGGGGCCTACAGGGGGACATTGCGGGGGTGCCTTTGCTTCCACTTCATACCTGAGGAAGAAGGGGATCGGGGTCCTCTTCCACAACCTGCAAGGACCCCGGGGCCTCTGAAGCCACCGCCGCAGCTGCAGCCGCCGATGCTACAGCTGCAGCTTGAGCCGGGGTCACATCCCGGACCTCTCGCCTCCACAATGCCCTTTGTTTACGGAAGTGACGTAAGGAGGCGGAGCCTCCGCTGACGGGCCGGGAGCCTTGCCTCTTCCTGTTCCACCTGTGCGGCTCCCGTCTCCGGCCCTGGCACCGCATTGCTTCCCCTGTCCTGCATTCACTGTAAGTTCGACGGGCATGGAAAGGAGGATCCAGAGGTGGGCTTTTATTTGGGGCTCAGTGGCCCAGAAGCTGGGAGAGTAAGGAGGGGAGGTGGAGGCAAGAACCGGAAATGTAGTACCTTTTCCGGAAGCTGTCCCGCCCCCTCCGTGAGCGTCATCTCCCACGCACTACAATTCCCAGCATGCTGTTCGAGCAAGCGTGGAGGCGGAACCAGAGTGTCGCCATAGCAACTGTTCCGGATTGTTTCCAATGCCTCGCCTGGACTTCGCAAGGTAAACCAACGTTGGCTTGTAAGGCAGCGTAAAAAAACGTGATTCTGTTTAGCAACCCCGAGGCTGAGCCCCTGAATGAAATGCTATTACTGTTGCTATAAGTAGCTACTGTTCAGGCACTTGACAGACGTCATCTCTAAACCTCACTGCAATCTATGAATTAGGTGTTAGAACCCCCTTTTAGAAATGAGGAAGCTGACACTCAGAAAGGCTGCGTCTCTCTGTGGCCGAGACAGTTCCTCCCTACCTTTACTGCCTCTGGAGAAGGAGTTGAGGATTGAGAGAGATCGAACTCTCCTAAATGAGGGGAGAATCCATGTTTTATTCCCTCATCTGGATAGCCTTCCCCGTTGGGGGTGGGAGATTTTAGGTTCATAGACCTTTAGATTGAAGAGACTAGAAAGCACCACGTACTTCTCCTTCGTTTGCTAATAAGGAAACCGTATCTAGAGGTCGTATCAATGCCCGAGAGGCAGAGCACAGGCGAATGCAATTATCCTGGTTTCTAATATGGGATGTTCTACCGCCACCCCCCTCCATTTTTTGAAATTCTGAAATGTTTTAAAAAGAAAAACAGAGTAAACATTCATGCACCCACTACCCAGAATTAACGGATGTTACGTTTTATCATTTTATATATATATATATTTTTTTAATTAATTAATTTCTTTATTTTTGGCTGTGTTGGGTCTTCGTTTCTGTGCGAGGGCTTTCTCTAGTTGCGGCAAGCGGGGGCCACTCTTCATCACGGTGCGCGGGCCTCTCACTGCCGCGGCTTCTCCCATTGCGGAGCACAGGCTCCAGACGCGCAGGCTCAGTAATTGTGGCTCACGGGCCTAGTTGCTCCGCGGCATGTGGGATCTTCCCAGACCAGGGCTCGAACCCGTGTCCCCTACATTGGCAGGCAGATTCTCAACCACTGCGCCACCAGGGAAGCCCCCATTTTATATTTTTAAATGAAGAAATATACCATTACAGATAAAGCGGGTGCTACCTATTTTCAGTGCCACTCTACTTCCCTTCTGAGGGGTAACTACGGTCTTAAATTTGATACGCATCTTGCTAATCTAGGTTCGTATACTTTCACTATTACTATGTATTTGTAAACAATATATCGAATGACTTCGGGCTTTTGAAGTTTCACATGAATGCTTTATATTTTGTGTATTGACCTACAACTTGACTTCTCACCCAGTTCTATGTTTTTGAGACCTATCCACATTGATACAGATGGCTAGACTTCATTTGTCTTAATTACATAGTATTCTATCAAATAGGCTTGCCACAAACTATCTGAGAATTCCCATAGTGATGGACGGTTAGGTTGTTTCCCATTTTTCACCGTTACAAACAATGCTGTAGGGGGCAATCTTCTCAATATCTTTTCTCAATGTCTCTTAACTCATCCCTGAATTGTCTTATCTGAATTAAGCAGAACTTGCAAACTGGTGATTCACAGGCTATTTTTTTTTTCAAGTTGGTTACTAACAGTTAAATGCGAAGGAATTAAAAATGATGTCAGCTCATCCATTTGGCATCCCAGTAATAAATGGGAAGATCTGACCACACTAGATCTGCACTGTAGACTGGCAACAGTAGTTCAAGCCCAAGAGCAGCTGCCTCCTTCAGATCAGTTCAGGTGATCTCTATTTTTCTCTAAGACACAATGCGTTTAGTGTATGTAAACGCAGCTTACTAGATTTTCCTTTATACTGCAAAGATCGCTGCTTTGGATTGTTAAATGCACACCTTGTGTAAATTAATCAGATACTTTCTTCCTAAAGACAGTATGTATTTCCAGGATAGGAGCTGTGATCAACAAGACCACTCCCCTCACCCCCCACTAATGTACTCTATGTAGCATATTTTCAGGACTTCCCTGGCAGTCCAGTGGTTAAGAATCTGCGCTTCCACTGCAGGGGGCACAGGTTGGATCCCTGGTCGGGGAAGATACCACATGCTACGCAGTACGGCCAAAAAAAAAAAAAAAGACTAGCATATTTTCAAAAATATTATTTCTTATGGAAAATTTCAAACATATACCGAAGAAGACAGAATGATATAATGAACCCCTGAGTATCCATCATCTAGCTGTTGACTCATGGCCAATCTTGTTTCACTTATACCCCTCCCTGACATTTTCTCCTGTCCGGTAATATTTACATTGAAGCAAATCCAAGATATCACTGAATCCGTAATATTTCAGTATGGATCTCTAAAAGACTTTTAAAAACGTTACCATAATATCACTATTATTCCTAACACAACACTAATTGCTTAATATTTTCAAATATGCAGTCAGTGTTCAAATTTCCAATAGCATCCTAAGTGTCATAATATTTTTTTACATTTTATTAAATCAGGAATATTTTTCTGTACCGTCCTTAGGTGATGAATGGGTTTGGAAGCCACTGTTGTACATCTTCATTTGTTGAGCTGCAAACTGGCAATGTCTTTCCCCTGGAGGTTACACTCTAAAGGAGATGAAAGGTATCTCAACCCAAAGCAAATGGCTATTCTACCTCAGTGCCTGGAAAAGGGTCACGCCCTGTTGTCCCTTGTGGTTCTTTTAGGGAAGAGATTTTGGGTTTTGATTTTTTAACTTGGAAACCTATCTATCATTTCCAAGGGTTCCTACATCTCCTTTTCCTCCTATACTAGAATGCCTAGGCCAAGATAGATCAGAATCAATGCTTCTTTGCATGCCTGACTCAGGAAACAGCTAGTAAACAAGCCTTAAAGCAGAAATGAGCTTGCCATATTCATGGAACTGAAAGAATGCCAGTCAGTGTGGTGGTGTGGATTTCTGGTCTATTCTAAGATATACATCTTAAGCATTAGTGAAGGGTCCCAAAATAAACACAGGGATCCTTAAAATTGTAAGTATTTTACTGCTGACTGCTTTGGAAATGCAAACAAGGGGGTAAACAACTGACCTGAAAAGTTACAGACTTAGACATTTACAGAATTCTCACATATATGGTCTTTGACTAATCTGTCTCCCTCAATAGGCTTTAAGTTCCTTGAGGGCAGATATTATTTTTTATTTGATTTTTGTATCTTAAGCACATTGTATTGTGCATTACATAGAGCATGACATAAGGTAGGTGCTCAATAAATGTATGTGTTATGAATGAATGAAGTTCTCTGATTTTATTTCTGAAAGTAAAGTGTTTCACATAATTCTTCTTTAAACTCCAAAGTCCATAGATGTAGGCCCAGTCAAAATGCCAATCAGATGATGTCACTAATCCCCAGGCAAGTGCTCTTTTTTTAGCTGGGCAATTTGTGTTTTATTTCCCAAGCCTTCATACCAAGGGATCTCATGAAGGAACTAATCCTGAAGCTTAGGGAAATGTTGCCCGGGTGATTATTTAAAAAACTTCATATTTGGTATAGTTTCGGTTTGTGATTCTACAAAGTTAATGTTTTAGTATAATTTCGTATTCACACTTCCTTTTTAAGGGCAGGAGTAGTTAACAGGATTAGGGGATGGCTGTCAGCAAGATAGGAGGACAATTCATCCCTTCTCTAAGTTCTTGTCATAGGGACACTCCACCTTTAGAAGAAGGCTTACTGTAGGCTTAACCAAAAAACAAAGTATACCGGGACCAGCAAATTAGCTACACTGCATTACAACCCTTCCATCAGTTTTATTTCTTTTTGTTGAGTTTTAGTTAAGTAGCAGTATTATCATGGAGCATCACAAGATTGCTAAGAAATACCTGTTGGGATAGCTTACAGAATAGCAGTACAAGATGGAGGGAAGGAAGGAAGGAGGGAGGAGGGAGGAGGGAGGGAAGAGGGAGGGAGGGTGGGAGGGAGGAAAGAGTAGGAATGGCTCCCATAACACTATTTATATCTCTATTTAACGAAGAAATTTTGAAATGTTACTTAAAACCTAAGCTGCTACCACTCTGTCTTTTGAGTTGCCGTAATTCCTATCAATGGGGAAATCAATCTTTACATTGGGGCAGGAAAAGGAATGAGACTCTAGGTAGATGGCCCATGTGTGTCGTAATAACAGTAATGAGAATTGGATACGTACAGGTGAACGGGAGGCTGAGTTTGGGGATATGAGGTTGACACAGGCGAATTGTTCTGTATGATAAAGTGGGGGAAATTGTTCTCTGTGGCAGAGGGTGTGGGTTGAGAAATGTTGCTCATAGTTAGCAAAAAAAGTGGGGAGCAGAGGGAGAACGGAGGGACAAAATGGCGGGAAGAAGAAGAGCAATGAGGGCTGTTATCCAACTGTAATTGTTAGTGTGGCTATAATTACACACACACACACACACACACGTTCTCCATGCTTCCAAACATCAAAATAAATCCTCTACAAACTCAAGGCTTTGTGTAAATTAGTCATGGAAATCAAAGGAAAAGTTTTCTAGTCTACATCTTTAGGAGATTTGGAGAACAAGGGCAATATGTATGGAATAGTAAAGTAATCCATAAACTAAACTATGTCAGACGAAGCAGGAGCTAAGTCCAAGGTGAACGAGAAAATTATAAGCCACAGTTTCCCCTACAATCTTAGAAAGAGGGGGAGACATGAATTTTCCACCATGTGAAGATTGGACGTTTATATTAATTTTATTTTAACCTTAAAGGGCAAGGGTACCTGGGATGACACCTGGTAATCTGCTGGTCTCTCCCACTAGTCTGTTAGCTACCTGAAGGAAGGAACTATATCTTACACAGCTTTATATTCCCAAGGTCTAGCATAGTGTCTGTCATACAATAAAAACCTAGAAAATGTTCATAAAATGAGTGAATAAATCAGGAGAAAACTAGACTTATATGATGGCAAGTAGCAGAATGGCATTATTAATTTAATCAGGTGTCACCATAACTCAGATGACTAATTCACACATTAGAAATTACAAGGATTCTTAGTCATACCTACCTCTGGCCTCCAGGTGGCAGTATTATCTCATATTAAATTGTTTGAGACCAGATTGCATTTAACTTTTGAGGGGGGAAAAAAAATAACCATAAATGAATTAAACAATTCTGTAGCTTATTTCTGTAATTGTACTGAGCAAAAGTAAGAAATAAAATGTACTTACATGAGATTATAGATTTCTTCTCCAATTTCAACACAAATGAGAATTACTGGTTGTTCTCTAATTCAAGCACTTTCCAAAACTTTGAAGGTAAATACAAATTGGTGTACTTTGCTTACAAAACACATGTATCTCTTTAAAGTATGGAAGTGTGTGTGGGGGGGGGCAGTCATATGTCTAGAAATAATTCGTCTACCAACAAACAAGGTGACCAGATTAAATACAGGATGGTCAGTTAAACTTGAATTCTAGATAAAGAATACTTTATTCATATAAAGTACTGCAATACTGGGGACTAAAAAAGTACTTGTTTATCTGAAAATCAAATCTAACTAGTCATCCTATATTTTGCTTTGCTAAATCTTGCCATCTTACCAACAACATTTTGTTGTCGTCGTTAATTACAAAATAAGCAGAACTCTCCCAGGTCTGCAGGGCCCAGTGCTGTTTCCTTATTTGGAGAGATGAAAAGGAAGTAGCTTGGTAGGGTCGGCTTCCTCGCTGTAAGTCTAACTTTACCGTTCTTTGTACTCTACCCATGCAGATCAGAGTTCCCCAGCTGAGTAACTTATCTTCAGGAAACTGACCTCTCAAGCAAGTGCAGATGGTATAGCCTAAAGTGGTGATTTTATACAAACACAGTGTTTTATAGCACTTGTGAGTCTGGTTGCAAAAGCCAAACCATGAATGAGATTCTAGACCCCGTCACCTCTGATTTATACTTTTCAGAGGTACCTGATCCATAGCAGCTATGACAACAGAAATAGGTGAATTGCTCATGAAATAAATCCTATTTCAAGAAAGTAAAGAATTTTCTGGTAAATTCAATCATATGTTATAGTTCTATGTACATTTGCATTTTTAATATAAGCATTCCCTATCTTCTAGATAAAATGTGCTTCATAATGTCATTTATAAATATTTCTGAATTTAAAATAAGCTTTCCCGGGACTTCCCTGGTGGTCCAGTGATTAAGAATCCACCTTCCAATGCAAGGATGGGTTCAATCGCTGGTCGGGGAACTAAGATCCCACATGCCTGGGGCAACTAAGCCTGCACGCCGCAACTATAGAACCCACGTGCTCTGGAGCCTGCGTGGCACAACTAGAGAGAAGCCCGCACGCCGCAACAAAGAGCCTGTGTGCCGCAACTAAGACCCGATGCAGCCAAAAGTAAATAAATAAATATTTTTAAAAAACAAAACAAAGCTTTCCATAGAAACAGTATTATGAATGGTAGCTCTTCAGGTTACCTAGTAAAAGTGTATTTAATTATGTGACTGAACCACTGTATTTTAAATTAAAAACAGTTTTTTTAAAGGTGGTTATAATAATAGTATTCTGAAGAGTAAGAAAGAAAAAAGGTTTTAAAACATTGAATATTCGTGTTTGAGGAAATCTCAGTAACTCTTTGGCTCTTGCTCTGTCCCAGAAGTCATTCTAAGTGATTTAAATGAATTAACCCATTTAATCCTCATAGTAACCCTAGGAGGTAGATTTTGTTATGATCCCACAAAAGCGGCGCAAGGGTTAAATAGCTGCCCAAAGTCACGCAGCTACCAAGTAGTAGAACTGGGACGTGGGCCCGCCCACAGCTGCATTAAGCCCTGTACATCACAGCTGCGTTGGTGTAAATACAGAGTTAGTGAATTGTGGGAGAAGATTCCGAAGGGGACGTCTGATCCACTGTCTAGGGTAGTACACCGTATTGTTCACTGAGCCTAGAACAGTTCAAAGTGAAGGGCTGGCCTTTTCCTTAATTTAGGTGTATTTTGAATGCTCCTTTTGTGCTTACCAACCAGAATGGAGCTGTTTTGGAGTTTATAGATGCAACAAAGAATGTCAGAAAGAGGAAGAAAGATTTACCTGAGGTAACTGGATAAGAGTTAATAAAAGGTGGAAGAAGATTAAGGGGCACATGCGTGTAGGTATGAGAAAGAAATTTCTGGGGTGGAAATAACTGAGTTGAGACCTGAAAAGAAAAATCAAAAGGAGAAGAATTTGACTTTGTTAATTAACTACAGGAAAAGGAAATGGGAAGTGGAAGAGATATTGCCCCAAATTGTTGCTAGTTCTATCTAACTCGCTCAGATTTGTGATAACCTGAGGTGGTTCATGCATGACCCAGTTGTGGCAGTGGTGCATTTCCTGAAGGCCATTGCTCAAGGTACAGTCTCTCATGTGCTGAAGGAAGAGTCAAACTCCAAACCCCACTTAGTCATCTTAGGCACTCTGTCCATCCTTGACCCTCTCCCAAAGAGATAAGAGGTAGGAGGGTGGAGGGAAGAGAATCCTGGACTTACTCTTTGGGGAACAGCCTTCTGACCTTGCTACCTGGCTAGTTGGATAACCTTTGGCCTCTGTTTCCTAAGCTGGGAAAACAGGCATGATATTACCCACCTTGTGATGTAAGCACCCAGCAAATATTAGCTCTCACCCCATTTAATCTTCATAACTCTATGAGGTAGGTATCATTCCCATTTTACAGATGTGGAAAAGGAGGCTCAGAGGGGTTAAGGTCCTTGTTCAAAAGCACGTGAGTGTGAGTACAGAGGTGGGGATAGGATTAAACCCTGTCATTTAATCCTAATGACTGTTGCTCTTTCCTTTGCAGTATTGCCTTCAGTAGAAAATGCAACCACTGAAATAAAATGGATTACTTTTTCTGCCCTATAGTGAAAATAAAATAAAGCCTTTTCCTACTTCAGTCCTGATAAATAGGAAAAAAATAAATAAAACCCAGAAATATTTTTTTCCTAAGATAGCAAAAATGGAAAGGTTTTCTAAAGCAAAATATACTGTTTATAAACATTCCAAAAAGCTTTCAAATTATGAATAAGTAGACACTTGTAGCCTTCATTTGTTATAGTAACTTTTATTTTTAAACTATTCCTTATTACACAAATAATACAAGCCTATGCATTCAACATGTGTTTACTGAGCATCTACTAGGTGTCAAATATTTTTCTAGACTCAGTGAACAGTACAGACAAAACTCCCCGTTCTCAGGGAGCTGGTATTCAAATGTAAGCACGGCAGATTGTATGAATAACCATAATAATGAAATCACTTCTGTAGAATAGAAAGGATAAGTATTATGGGGAAAATAGACTTGGGAAAGGGGAATAGGGTTGAGGGTGGCCGTTGCGGTTTTAGATAGGGAGCTGTGTACTGGAAGGCCGAATTGAGCAGGTGAGTTGTGAGCAAAGAGTTGAAGAAAGGGAGGGGGTGAGTCATGGGAACATCTGGGGTAAGAGCAGAGGAAGGACCAGTGCAGTGGCAGAAGGTGGGAGCATGCTTGGTGTGTAAAGACCAGTAAGGGGGGTCAAGCTGGCTTGAGAGGGTTGAGCACAGGAAAGGGCAAGAAGTGGTGAGGTGGGAGAGCTAAGGCTGCGTGGGTGGGAGGGTGGGAAGAAGTGGCAGATTATGTGGGGCCTGGTGGGCCATTTTTAGGGTTTAGGTGTTTTTCCCTTTGAGAAATGGAAGCATCTGGAGAGTTCTGAGCAGAGGAGTAACATGATCAAGCCTTCGTTTTGATAGATCACTAGCTCAGGCTGCTGTTGGGAATAGACTGTGGGAGTAGAGGGGAGGAGCAGGGAGACCAATTTGGAGACCATTGAGGTGATCCACGTGAGAGAGGATGGTGCCTGGACCAGGATGGCCGCTGGGAAGGAGGTTAGAAGTGGTCAAAACCTAGATCCATTTTGAAGGTAAAAGTAACAAGGTTTGCTGAGAGATTGGATATGGGGTGTGGGAAGATGAGTCAAGAATCACTCCCAAGGTTTTGGCCTGAGCAACTGCAAGGAAGGATTTGCCATAGACTAAGATGGCAAGACTTGTGTGTTGGAAGCCAGGGAGGGCAGGAAGTTCATTTTGAGATATGTTGTGTTCAAGATGATGTTTCAGGCATTCAGGTGGAGATGCTGGGTAAATGATTGTGTGCTTAAGTCTGGAGCCCTGATCTAGCCTGGATGTATACATTTGTTCAGTACATAGTATCTACAGCCGTGAGACCTGATGAGATCACCAAGCAAACGCAGAGAGAGAAAACTCCTAAGGACTGAGCCTGGGGAAAAGAGGAACTGGCAAAATTAGGAAATCAAGACAGAAAAGGCTAAAGAAGGAGAAAATTAGAAATACCAGACAATGGTTATGCCATTCACATTTTCATATATATCATTCCAGACCTTTTCCCCTTGCTTGCATATGGCTTCCTTTTTTAAAAGTTCACTTAGAAATATAATCTAAAATTTTACTTTATAGATCCTTTTAAAAATAAATTTTGAGTGTATCCATACATGTATGTGATATCCTAATAAAAGGTAATAAAAGTTTTATGATGAAAAGGAACTCTCTCTTCCAGACAGCCTGGTTAGTGGTCTCATCTCACATGTGGACAGTATATGAATGTATGTGTATATATACACACGTGTATTCACACATGCTTAGGATATGCACATTGTTCTGCCACTTTCTCTTTTCACTTAACAATGTATCTTAGATTTTGTTCCATATTGACATATGCAGAGCTTGCACTTTCTAGATATACTAGTATATTAAGATTGATTAATATGATAGCTACCCAGGTTATTCTAGTCAAAACTGTCAGGTGATCTTGCCTGGAGAGACCCCCACCACTGCATCTGCCAGAGCTTTAGGTCTGTCTTTCCTTTCATCCCCTTTCTCCTTCTAATCATTCAGTTCTTGGTTTCTCCTTTTTCTCCTTATAGAAACATATCTGGATTGCTTCCCCTCGGGGGTTTCTTTCTGCTTTGTCATGCGAAAGTGTAGCTATTCACTCACTAAAGATTTATCAAGGATTTTCTACCTCTTTGGAATATAGTGTGAGTCAGGAGACAGAGTCTGCAGGAGCTCCTGTCTACCTGGAGATGCAGGATTGTAAACAAGTGATTACAGTGCCACTTTATATATAGTGCAGTAACAGAGAGAGAGCAATGGAATGCTTTGGGAGCATGGGGAGGGAGGGGGGAAAGGAGTGAGAGGGGAGAAAGGAGCGACTAACCTGGCATAAAAGGTGAAGCTACTATAAGAAAGACTTTAAAATATATATATAATACATATACGGTATATATAACATATATATGATAACATATATATGCTCATACACACACACACACACGTATACATATGGCTAAACAAGACAGCTTCTGTCCACAGACCTAAGGATAAGGAACAGACCCCCGGCCGGGGCTAGCAGGGCCTTCTTGACCTGGCTCTAGGATATCCACACCCCTTTCCTCTGTCCCTGCCTGCCATTCTCTGTCTTTGGAGGCACTTCCATAACTCTGCTCTCTCACATTCTGTTCCCTTGGCCTGGAATGCCTTTCCATATCTGAATACCTCTGAAGAGTGATAATATCATTGTGAGAATGACAATAGTCAAACAATACAAATAACTTTAGAATGTATTATGCACAAATTTACATGCAGTCTCATCTAATCCTTTTAACAACCTTATGAGACAGATACTGTTTTAACCCTATTTTTTAAATAAGGTTGTTGAGGATAAAAGATATTAAACAGCCTACCCAAAGTCACACGACTAGTCAGTAGCACAGCGGGGATTTTTACCTAGCTCTAGCCAATCCTAGAGCCCACCTCTCAACTTTGTTGCTACTCAGAATTAACTCTTTAGTAAAATAATCCTGCAATGTAAATATCTTAGGCAAAAATTTCCTCATATGTACTCCAATTATTTTATCGCCTCACTTATTAGTGTAATACCCATTACGATTACTTTTTACTTTTATTTTTCTTAATTGCAAAAGTAATGTCTATTATAGAAAAGTCAAAACTATAGATAAGCAAGATAACAAGAATAAGGTAATTATTATCCATAGTCCCACATTCTGGGGAAAAAGGACAATTTTAATCAAAAGACTACATACTGTATGATTCCATTTATTTGGCATTCTGGAAAAGGCAAAAACTGTAGGGAAAGAAAACAGTGGTTGCCAGGGGCTGAGCTACAGAGGGCATTAGGGCTGATGGAAATGTTCTATACCTTGATTGTGGTGATAGTTACACGACTGTATGTATTTATCAAAACTAATAAAACTGTACACTAAAAAAGTACATATAAACTATACCTCAGTAAACCTGACTGGAAAATAATTAACATTTTCCTGTATATCCTTCCACACTTTTCCCTATGCATATATATTGTAAATATATATACCTTTTAAAATAGTTTATGTATGACTTTTATTAATATATTTTTTAGAATATTTCAAGATTTACAGAAAATTGCAACATTAGTATAGAGTTCTCATATCCACCTCCTACATAGTTAACAACTTGTATTAGTGTGATACATTTATTACAGTTAATGAGCCAGTGTTGATACATTATTATTAACTAAAGTCCAGAGATTATTCAGATTTCTTTAGTTTTAACCTAGTGTCCTTCCTTTCCTGTTGTAGGATCCCATCCAGGACCCCACATTACTCTCATTTCTCGTTTCTCTTTAGGCTCCTCTTGGTTGTGAGTTTCTCAGACTTTTCTTGTTTGGATGACCTTGACAGTTTTGAAGTACTGGTCAGTGATATTGTAGGATGCCTCACTATTGGAATTTGTCTAGTGTTTTTCTCATGATTAGACTGGGGTTATAGGTTTGGGGAAGAAGACCACGGAGGATATATACCATTTTCATCATATCTGCATTATGCTTTATAACCTATTTTTCACTCAAAAAATGTATCAGATGCATATTTTCTACTTGCTACATATAAATCTATAGCCTTTTTAATGGTGATAATAATATTCTGTTGTATGGGTGCAGCAAAAGTCGCTTACCCAGCAACCACCTCTTCTGGACACTGTAGTGTTTTCACTATTGCAACAAATGCTACTCTATATATTTGTTTAGACATCTTTGCAAACTTGTCTGAGGATTTCCTTAGGTTAAGTCCTGAGCTGTGGAGCTGCTGAGGTAAATTGTATTCACTTTTTGTTGGTTGTTTAAAATGCTTTTGATACATAATACTGAAGTGCCCTCCAGAAAACTTATTATTAATTTGAGCTTCTAGCAATCATGTTTCAGTGCTCTGTTTCCTCACATTCTAGCTAATGCTGATTATTATTCTTTTCAACCTTTATTACTTATTATATTAGAATATTTATTTCTTATTATTATTTTCAACCTCTGTCAATTGTAGTAGAAAATGTATCATGTTGCATTATATTTGTGTATTATCTTCTGCCAGACAATGAGCTCCTAAAGGAAAAAGACTATATCTTATTCATTTTCCAATATCCAGAGTCTGAGTTACTGCCTGAAAAAAATAGGGGATGTGATCCGACAAGAGAATCCATGCTAAGGAGAGAAAGGGTTTTCACCATCCCTGGGTGCAGTTGTATCCTCTGAGCCAATGACCTGTGTGCATTATGTAATTGAAAGGTGTGGCTCTAATAGTGTGAGCTTCAGACCAGGAAGGAGAGAAATCTACACTACACCAAAAGAGGGTAAACAGGATCTTGCCGTTTTCCTCAAGCATGATGGCTGGGATTTATTTTACCAACTCTGAAAAGGAGTATCACCTGATAGTTCCTTTAAGCTGTAATGCTATTAAAGCATTACATATCACAGCTTTTTAAAACAATTAGATATATTTATGATTTATAACAAGCATGATGGCTGGGGATTTATTTTACCAACTCTGAAAAGGAGTATCACCTGATAGTTCCTTTAAGCTATAATGCTATTAAAGCATTACATATCACAGCTTTTTAAAACAATTAGGTATATTTGTGATTTCGAGATCAAAAAGAAAAACTTTCAGTCAATACCATCTTATATTTGTGGCCTTACTTAACAGTAAGAGCTGCCAAAAATTTTCTTCTTCTTTTTTTCTACACACTTCTCCAGTATTTTATTTATACCTTTTCTTATAAAACCTTGACTTTCTCTCCTTCCCCATACTTAGTTCTTCCTAAATCTTGCTGTCACTTATAAATGTATTATGTAACCATAATGATAAATGTCATTGTTTCAATTTGTTACTGGAAGGGAACGCTATACAAAAAGAAAAGGAATCTGTATTTTCGTAGTAAACATCAATATTTTTAGTTTTGTTTTCTAGTTTTGCAAGATTGACTCAGTAGGGTCTGAAAAAAGGAAAAATGTTTTCGAGGTCTAATGGTGATTCATCACTCTCCTAAGATTATTAAAATTTTCAATGGGAGATTTCCTCAAGGTGCTGCTAGTTGGAGTATCCCTCACATCTAAGAATTTCCATAAGTTCCTCACAGGCGCTTCACCATCCCTCCCAGTTGTCACTTAACCTCTTTTGAGTTATGGGAGTTCCCTTACTATTCTTATAATCTAGGTTGACAAAGATGGGGCCCCAAGTTGTAAGATAGGATAAAAAAGAGAGCCATCATCATTAGGGCATGATAAGAGAAATTCATAAACCCAGACAAGTTCCTGGAGTAAGAAGTGCTGTAGTATTACGTAATTTTTTTTTTTTTTTAATTTTTGGCCACATTGGGTCTTCGTTGCTGCGCACGGGCTTTTCTCTAGTTGCAGCAAGCGGGGGCCACTCTTCCTTGCGGTGCGTGGGCTTCTCACTGTGGTGGCTTCTCTTGTTGCGGAGCACAGGCTCTAGGCGCGCGGGCTTCAATAGTTGTGGCATGAGGGCTCAGTAGTTGTGGTGCACGGGCTTAGTTGCTCCGCGGCATGTGGGATAAATGCTTTAAAATTATGTCTTTAGTTTTTTCTCTCATGTCCTTAGTAATTTCTCATACTAATTGTCTTGGTTTGATTACTTAAAAATTATTCAGTGATTTTTTTCACTGAAGCGTTATTAATAATTATGGTATTTGAAAAAGTAATAGTCTCTATTCAAGTTAGATTAGTTTATGTTTTAATGGCATAGTTTTTGTTGCTACAAGTTATATTTATTATTCACCTAACAGTGCCTAGACAACCTTACTATTAACTCCTAATCTAAAATTTAGTAATGTGTTAAGATGAATAGAAGTCAAAAGAATAGGAGATAGGAAACAATGAGGACTTTAAACATCATTTAAATTATCAACGTTGTCTACCTGAGACTGTAATTGAGAAAGAGGGGTATCGGAATTGAGTTACAAGAAGTAGCCTCTTACTGTTTCTATCTTTAAAGGATCAAACCTGATAAGGACTCTAGAATGTTTCCTTGACAATCTGAGGAAAGGAACTTGGGGCTCAAAGTCTCCTCAGTCACGCTGGAGTTTAGGCATTTAATGATCAAATGATAATCATCAGGCATTTAGGTAAACTAAAATGAATATATCTGACTGCATCCCATCACTTCAATTCCAGAAGGTTAAATCTTTTAGAATAACCAGAATATTAGAGCTACATTAAACCTTTCAAATATGAAGTTAGGTATATAGAATTCCCAGTAAAGTATTTCAGAAAAGAAGTTCCACAAGGCCTATGAATCTCCTTGACAGAGTAACATGCAGAATGATGTCAGCCTAGTCAAATGTTTTGATAAAACAAGACTTTCAGATGGAATGATAAATTTAGCCATTGTTTAAGTCAGTCAAGATTTTCTGAACAACTCTTTGAACTTAAGATGGCAGAGGCAAACTTTCCCACGTGAAACAATGAGAGAACAATAAGTAGTATCCTCTCTTCCTAAACTATGTTCCCATCATGCCTCTATCTTGCTCAAAAGCCTCCTGTCCTTCCCTCTTTCTTAGAGAAGCATCTCCCCAAATCTGTGCCATGGAACACTGGTATTCTAAAAGATAGTAATAGATCTTGCTGAAAAATGGATGCCTGTGGGAAAGAAGAATTCAAAAATGTGTTTTTACTTCCATGTATGTAAGAAAAACTCTAGGGACTTCCCTGGTGGTCCAGTGGTAGAGAATCTGTCTTGCAATGCAGGGGATGCGGGTTCAATCCCTGGTCAGGGAACTAAGATCCCACATGCCACGGGATAACTAAGCCTGCGTGCCACAACTACTCAGCTCGCGCACCTCAACTAGAGCCCGCGTGCTGCAAACTACAGAGCCCATGAGCTCTGGAGCCCATGCACCACAACTACAGAGCCCACGTGCCCTGGAGCCTGCACGCCACAACTAGAGAGAGAAAACCTGCACGCCACAACTAGAGATAAGCCCTTGCACCACAACAAAAGATCCCCGCCTGCCTCAACAAAGATCCCACGTGCTGCAGCTAAGACCAGACACAGCCAAAAATAAATAAATAATAAATAAATAAATCTTAAAAAAAAAAAAGAAAAACTCTAAACACCTTTAAGAAATTATTAATGTGGAATAATTTGCCTTTAAGAAATGGATGCCAACTTCTGTACATCAAAAATCACTTTTAAAAAGTTAAAAGACAATAGAGACTGGAGAAGTTACATGCTGTACATTTAAGTGACAAAAGATTGGTATCAAGAATATATTAAAGGACTTACCTGGTGGTGCAGTGGTTAAGAATCCGCCTGCCAATGCAGGGGACACGGGTTTGAGCCCTGGTCCAGGAAGATCCCACATGCCGCAGAGCAACTAAGCCCCTGAGCCACAACTACTGAGCCTGCACTCTAGAGCCCACGAGCCACAACTACTGAAACCCACGCGCCTAGAGCCCGTGCTCTGCAACAAGAGAAGCCACCACAATGAGAAGCCCACGCACCGCAACGAAGAGTAGCCCCCTCTCGCCACAACTAGAGAAAGCCTGCGCTCAGCAACGAAGACCCAACGCGGCCAAAATTAAATAAATAAATAAAATAAAAAGAATGTATAAAAAAGTGAGCAAAAGGTATGAACAGTAATTCACAAAGGAGAAAATCAAAATGATCAATAAACACATGAAAAGATGCTCAAATTCACTAGTGATCGAGTGAATGCAAATTAAAACTAAAAATACCATTTCGTACTCAGATTGGCGGAAAACTAAAGAGTCTGATAATGTCAAGCGTTGTGAAGAATGTGAAACAGAATTCTCGTACACTGCAGGTGGGAATATGAGTAAGTACCACCCTGGAGAGTTGATTGGCAATATCTAGTAAAGATGTGCTTAACTCATGATCCAGTATTTCTAAGTAGAAGCACATGTGCACAAGGAAATAGACAAAAAAATGTTCACGGCAACATTGTAACAGCAAGAATTATAATATTCATGTCTCAGTGTGCCTAAATGGAATGGATATATTGGGAAATAGTCGTTCATTGATTCAGTAAATATTTATTGAGCTCCTGCAGTATGCCAGTGCTGTTCAGGGTGTTGGGTACACATCAGTGAACAAAACAAAAAATATCTGCTCTCACAGAGCTCACATTTTATTGCGGGGGTGGGAGGTGGGGACGGGGAATGGTGAGATGTGTTGTGGAGAAAAACAAAGCAGAGGACAAGGAGGGACCAGGGGGAGGTCTTGGGTGGTCAGGAAGCTAAGAGCGAGGGAGGGAGCTGTGCCGACATCTGGGGAGAGCGTGGGAGGCACAGGAGGCTGCAAGTGAACTTGAGGCAGGAGGATTCCTGGCGATTCTGAGGAATGGCATTGGTGGGGTGGAGGGTTGGCAGGTGCCTAGAACCAGTTAAGCCTGAGCCCACTTGGAAGACCGCTGCTCTAACCCACGGGGCACTCGGTTACTGAGCACTCACGATAATGCTCGGCACCATTCTCAGCTTTTTACACATATCTTGTCATTTCATGTTCACAGTCTTCTTACGTCTTATGAAGGTATTTAGCCTCATTTCATAGATGAGGCGTGTCATTTAGCATATGCTAATGTATTACAGTGAGCGTATGATGCTCAAGGTCCCCTGGAAGTCGAATCTTCCACCGTCTGGGCCCTAATCAGTTCTAAGGAGTTTGTGTTGTATCCTCAAAGGCTATGTCATTCTTTTAAGGTTGTGCCCTGCCCCCTTCCCTCCTGTTTCACTACCATTTGGGTGTAAAGATACTCTGTACAAGGACGTGAGTCACTGCAAGCAGTGGTTGTCTCTGGGGAGGCGAGTAATATGGCTCAAGGGTAAGAGGTAGGGAAACTGGCTTTCACTCTTGACCTTTTGTGCAGTTACAAATTTTTTTTAATCAGTATACATAATACATTTTCCAAAAAAGTAAAAACTGAAGTTAACAATCTGGAGGTGAACTATTGAAAATATACAGTGATTTTTGGAAGAGCCTATTTCATATATTATAGCATATGCAGTGCTTGCTTTGCTATGATGCACCTTGTGAAATGTCATTTTGTTTTGTGAAAACAAAAATGAAGGGGCAGACGTGATGCAGCACCTGATACGAGAACCTGACCTGCAACATTACCTTTAGCATCAAGCAGCCACATTATGGGGAAAAAAAAGAGCCCCTTTCACATTTAAAAAGATTTTTGTGTGTTATTTTGTGTAGTAAAAATATAACATGAGAGATATTTAACATTAGGTATCATTTGTTTTTAATAAACTGTTTTGATTCTATAAGTGGATCTGTTAAAAATGGGAAAAAAATCCAATTTTGATCATTTCTTATCATTCATCTGAGGGGACATTTTTGGCCACCTATTTTAATTTGGGCAGAAACTGTAACTACTGATTTTCTGATGGTATTACATTGAGATGTTATTACATTAAAAAGCATTTAACTCCTGATGGTCATCGGTGAAGACACTGTAACGTTAAAAAGCACTCTGGGGTCAGTTTGCTTTGACAAAGGATAAAGATGAAACTCCTCAGCCCTTCTCATGGTGGTTCCCAGCCCCTGTGCTTTCCCCTTTTGTGACCCTTCCTTTACCCAAAGTATTCTATCCTTTGTACTCTGGTTCCATTTCATTTCTTACATTTTCCAGACTTTGTTCTTATTCCTTCTTTCATCTGGACCCCTCCCACTCCACTTTTAAAACTGTGCTTTAATGATCAGGATAGATCTGCCTTTTTCTTGAAGCTTTCACTGACTGTCCTCAGCTGCAGTGACTTTAACCTCCTGCCAAAATCCTATCATGTACCATTTCTTCACCTCACTTGGTCATTGTCATTTACTGAGTGCAGAACGCAGAATAATGGCCTCCCAACGATGTCCACATCCTAATCCCCAGGACCTACGAGTATGTTAGGTTACACGGTAAAGAAGAATTAAGATTGCAGGTGGAACTAAAGTTGTAAATCAGGAGATCTCAAAGTAGGCAGATTATCCTGGATTAGCCAGATGGGCCCGCTGTAATCATGAGTCCTTTAAAAGTGGAAGAGGCAGAAGAGGGAATGAGAAAGATGCAGTGTGAGGGCTCAGCCTGACATTGCTGGCTCTGAAGGATGCCATGAGCCAAGGAATGTGGGTAGCTTCTAGAAGCTGGAAAAGGCAAGGACACAGATACTCCCACAAGAGCGTCTAGGAGGATCGCAGCCCTGCTGACACCTTTATTTGAGTCCAGTAAGATCTGTTGCAGACTTCTGACCTCCCAGACTGTAAGATGATAAATCTGTATTGTTTAAACGACTAAGTTTGTGGTAATATGTTACAGCAACAATAGAAAACTAATTACTAGGATTACTTAGTTATCTTTTTAGGTATTTTGACATCATCCTCTTAAGTGATTTTAAGTTCTGAGAAGATGGGTACCAAGCTTCAAATATCTTTATAGGCCAACATTATAACAGGGTCTTGAGCCCAGTGTCATAATCTGATACTGAGAATTCAGGAAAGAGAGGGGAGAGTTAACCCACTAAGAAACCCTGTACTGATTTTTAGATGTCATATCTACACACACAGGCTTTTTTCACAGGACAATCATTCTCGGCTTTACTAGTTCTGATGGGGCTGGGGCCATAAGTATTTATGCTGGTATGAAACAGCTCTCCTGAACGAACTTAAAGGGGAGGATATAACTTGTGCAGCTTCCTAGTGAGTCATTTATTCAATGCACATGATGTGAAGGGCTTCAGATTGCTGTTTAAAAAATGTACTTCCATAGCTTCACTGATGCTTGCGAAGCCAGTAGTTAATACTTACAGTGTGCTTGTTAAGAGCCAGGTACAGTTCTAAGTGCTTTACATATATTGTATTATCTCATTTCACCTTACAACCCCATAAGTGGGGCCGGTTATCACCCCCATTCTGAGGAAACTGAGAGACAGAGACCTTAAGTTGCCCAACTACATAGAGTTTGTAAGTAGTGGAGCAGTGATTCATCCCTAGGCAGCCAGTCTCCAGAACCCAAGCTTTGAATTTTAACTTGTGCAAACCCAGCAGTTTATCATAAAATCCTTCATACCTCAGGCCTGTGGTGTTTAGGTAAAAGTTCAAAAAAAATGTTAGTTATAGGTGGCTCCTTATTCATTTTTCCTACCTCTTTCCAGTCAGATTTGTTTCCTGATCAGAATTTGGAAAATATACCCGGTTGGCATCTCTAACTTTTCTGAGTTATTAGCTCTTTTCAAAGTTCAGGTAGGAATAGCATAATTCACCCTATTTACATACAGGATTTACTCACTTGTCAACGTTTGGATTTGAAATTGAATTTGACATTTGGGTTCCCAAAGAATATGTTTTTATTCCATTTCTTTACACTGGATTCTTATCCATAACATAACATACATCAAAGTATAAACAGTGAATATATCTGGTTGGTGAAATTTTGGGTGATTGTTATGTTCTTTGACCTTTGTTTTCCAAATTATTTTCATGAATGTGAAACTTTTTATGATGAAAAATGCTATATAAATATTAAATCACAAAATGGTTCATACTACATAGATTTTATGTGTTTTTCTTCTATGCTGTTTTTAAAATGTATTCCCATCTTACTGATACTACTTCAGTGACATCATCCTATGAAGATATTATAATTTACTTTGACGATATCTAATCACCTTTTTTTCACATTTCAGTTGTGAGAAACAGTGCCACAGTAAACATCTTTGTAACTAAATATGCATGCACTTTCATTATTTCCTTAAGATACATTTCTAACTGTGAAAATGCTATGCCAAGGATTTGCAGGTTTTTAGAGCAAATTTTTGTGGAATTTTAAACGTATGCCAGATTTCCCTTCAGAAAATTTGTACCACCTTTCTCTTCCCCACTAGCAGTGTTTGAAAGGTTAGATTTCCCCCTCCCTTGACAATACTGGATATTTTACCTTGCATTGTTTGTGAGTTTAAATATTTCCTTTTTGTATATTTGTGAGTCATTTTTAATTGCCTAATTTGATTTTTTTTGTCCATTTAAAAAATCTGTCTATTTTCCTTATTGATTGATAAAAGCTTCTTATATATTAAAGACATTAGCTCTTTGCCTTATTTTTTTAATGATTATTTTCCCTAGCTTTTCTTTGCATTTTGTTCATGGTGGGGTTTTTCTGCTTGTTTGTTTGACCTTGAATCAGGGGGAAGAAACTGTACAGACTCCTTGGTTCATGGCACACCTTTATCACTGTTTCATTTAAGGCTCTTCTCATGTGTTAGCTATTATTTATTTTTTCTGTTTTCCATTATCCTTTGTCTCCAGTCTTATTGTTCTACCTACCCCTGGCCCTGGGCTCCTGCTCCAAAGTGTGATGTCATTAATATATGTCCTTGAATATGTATACATTGTTTAATTATATAGATAGAGCAATATATATAGTGTTATTTTATGTGCAACTGTTTTAAATTTTCCTAAATTATACTCTGCTATAGATCTTGCTGTGTCCCTTTTCATTTTCACTCAAGCTGTGATTTTAAGATGAATTCATGTTTTAGTATATGTAGCTTTAGTAGTCCATTGAATAAAACTACAGCATTTAACTTATCCCTTCTGATGATGAAGACATAGCTTGCTACCAGCTCCCATCTGTGCTAAATGGTGTTGGCTTGACTATCCCTGTGTATGCCAATAGACACCACTGGGTGAATGTCTTTAGGACAGTGTTCTCAACCATTTTTGTGCTGTGACCTTTGTAGCAGGCTGGTGAAACCAGTAGACTCATCTCAAAATATGTTTTTAAATGCGTAAGACAAAATACATGGGATTGCAAAAGGTATGCTTCTTTGTTAATGAATTAAATATATGATAACTAATAACTAGCCATAAATAATAATGAAAAATGAAAACATGATTTCTGTTCATCCCAATGTCACAGATACTACCAACGTTAGTGTGGTTTGTTGTTTACATACCTAATCAAAGAAAACGCTAGATTTCTATATTTAGCATATATTAGCTCTTCCTTTGGGAGGATTTCCCTTTACCTGCATCTTTTCGGGCCATTCCTGTGTGGAGTTGTGTGTGTCCACGTTCTGTTTTTGGCTCACACCAACATACTGAGTGAAACTGTCTGACGACCAAGCCTGCGTTTTATCTTCCTCCATCATTTGGTTATAGGTGCAAAGTGAGGCATTGGTACAATAAAAGTAGGAGATATGGGAGCTTGGACTACCTGTTTATGTAATTTACTTGAGCCCTGGGGACATGCGGGACCTTATCCTGTGTATACCACTTACCTTTTATGATGGGTTACCGCTACACCCATCTGAATTTATGGTTTAGTGGATCTCCTAATCTCTAATTCATGATGGGTAGGTAGCTCTGGTCACACAGTCACTTGATGTCTCATGACAGGAAATCAGTCTCTACTGGGGCCTAACTGTACACCAGGAGCTGCTTTTCAAATGACAAGTAGTTCTCTGCTGCCAAAGACATGACTTTCCACCAGAATCCTAGGGTCTGGGTTGCAACTCTCCTATCGAGGTTCTCCAGTGATCCTTAACATCCTTAAATCCTTAAATATCAAGGATACTTCTAACATCATTGGTTCTCGGTTAGCATATGATTTGAGTGGCTTAAAATTGCAGATGCATGTTCTCTTTCTCCAGGCCCCACTGGCTGGCAGCCCTCTGAACTGCTTGATAAATGGGTTGGGGCAGTATTCCCAAGTTTAGTATATACTGCCTCCAAAATCTAAAGAGGCTCCCCAACCCCTGTGCCCCTTGGTGGTGGTGGTACAAGGACAACAACTTGTCCTGTTCCTTAGGTGGTCTGTCTGTGACATCCCAGGCTACTGGCCCTCTGAAAGTTTCACTGAAGTAGCAGGCCTGTGAATCTTTGTAGTGTTTATCTCTCACCCTCTGGCATGCAGGGTTCTTACTACGGCATCCGGAGTACTTGTCACTTTCTATTCACCAAGTCTACTTAGCATGATGTCATAGTGGACCAGCTTGATTTTCCGGAGAATATCGAGATGATCAAGAATTTTGAGGGCAATATTATGAAGAAAGCAGAAGAGTTTAACAGCCCTGAGTCAGGACAGTAAAATATACCGCTGTCCTCATGTAAAGGCAAATATTTTGGATCCTCTTTATTGTGGGGCAAGAACTATATACTGTATGCCAGAGCTTGTGTTGATCATGTCTATTAAACATACTACATCCAGCTTATCAGTTTCAGTTGGAGCTAGCAAGTGGTTAAGTTTAAAATATCACCATTAAGCCACATGATCTATCTGGTTTTTGCAGTGGTCATACAGGTGAATTAAACAGGGAAACCAACACACTGCATCCTCTAAATATTTGAGAGCTGTGTGAATTCTTGAAATTCCTCTTGGGATGTGTTTGGTTTACTATCTTGGCACTTAGACTGACTATAGTGGGGGGACATTTTCAAGGATGTCTTTATAGCCCTTCTTACCATGATAATTTTTACATAGTAGTTCACAGAATGTGAAAGTTCTGCCAAATGATAAGTATGTCCATTCAAATTTCACACCTGGGAACTAGGGAAATAACCACAGAATAGATTATTTCCTATCTTTAGGATTCTATTCTATTCTGCAGAGTTTTGGGGGTCACAGTAACAATGGACTAGTGCCAGGCATCAAAGATATCACCTGGCATCCATAAGTCCTTACTCTACCCAGAGGTCTATGATGGCATCTTGGGTTTGATTGTTTCAGTGTCAGTTCAGGCCCTATTATGTAACAGTCCTCAAAAAAGTCTAGGAAGAGGGACTTCCCTGATGGTCCAGTGGTTGAGACTTCACCTTCCAATGCAGGGGTTGTGGATTCAATCCCTGGTCGGGGAGCTAAGATCCCACATGCCTCACGGCCAAAAAACCAAAACATAAAACAGAAGCAATACTGTAACAAATTCAGTAAAGACTTTTTAAAAAAATGGTCCACATCAAAAAAATCTATTAAAAAAAGAGTCTAGGAAGATTCTTTTCTCCAGTGTAAAGTTTCTGTTTTAAATGGCTGCAAGAGGTTTTAAAGAAAGATTGGAAGAATTTTTTTGGTGCAGGCTTGAGGAGGTATTATAAAGTCCTTCCTCAAGGAGACCCATACCCGCCTTTAATCATGGGATCTGGTCTATGAACTGGCTTAAAACTCAATGAGAGACCACAATATTTTTCTATTTTGCAGCTGATGTCAGTCTTCTCAGCAGTTATTTTGTTATTTTGTTTTTCATTTTCCAAGGCAAGTAAGTAACGCCTTGATTGGGTATCCATCCCTCTGTCTTGCTCCTAGCAAGGTCATAATCTGTAACCATTACCACAGCTTTCTGTAAAGACACTGTGTTTGCCATTCCAGCCTTGCTGTCAATTACGGTAGTTATGTCCATATTGACTCCGTCAGGTGCCATTCCTAGGCCTCTGCCGTTCTAGAATCTTATCACCTCTAATAAACGCTGGTTTCAAGGCAGCAGCTCTTCAACACATAGAGGAAATGTGTCATTGAGTTTCTCGAAGATCCCAATTCAAACTGCTTGATGCATTTCTCATTCCCTTAGTGAAGCCAGTGTCCTCTAGGGCTTCCCGGGGAATATGGTCAGACAGTGCGTTCTCAGATCATATGTAAGAAGTGTGATAAATCTATCTTAACATTTTCACCTCCCTGACCTTTATGACCCCTTAATATTCTGCCAAAGTAGTTCTGGCATCTCAACCTTGCTTACAGTAAGACATCTAGATGGCCACACTTCAAGAGCCCATCTCAGCAGCATGTTAGGATAACTCCAGATTTCCTTCCTAGGAGGCGTAACCCCAGGTCATAGGAGAGGGCTCCAGTGTCAGCAAGTTTTCCACTGTGCAGATTTATATTCTTTGCCCCTTACCACTACCCCGATCGATTGAGCACTCTCGGGATACACTCCCACACGTGCCCTTTCACTTCTTGCCAGCATTTATTATTCTGGTCCTGTGATTGTTTTGATTGTATAAGCTATTTCCTCCCAGAGTGGGAAATGTTTTTGCCCAGTAAACCCTTGTTATTCCTGAGGCGGTGAAGGTTGTAGTGGCATCTCTTAAACAGAAAAAACATTGTCTTACAAAGCGACTGACTCAGGTGAGGATTTTGTAAGGCTTCCAGCCATTGTGAATTTCTCTCTCTAGTAAGGGGGAAAGGATTGGTGCTTCTGGCAGAAGTTTCATGGACATTTGGGGATTCAAGATATTCTGATGTATCCACCCAAATGTCACTATCCCGGATGTCATGATACAGCTTTCCCTAGCAGGGCCCTGACTTTGGCACGGAAGACTTTGTGAGGTTGTGTCTTCACTCTCCTTTGCAGTTTTGCCACTCTTACAGTTAAGTCTGAGGCCTAATTTTTTAAGCATATATTGCCCTACAGCTATAGGAAATGAGGGTCATTTTATTTATTTTTCCCCTTTCTCTTTTTATTTCCTTTTTTTATAAAGGTATAATTTACATATAGCAAAGTAAATACATGTTAAATGTAGAGCTTAGTATATGCTTACAGTTGTATACATGCTTATAACTGCTACCCAATCGACATACAAACCATTTCCAACACTCCAGAAGGCTTCTTCATATCCCCACCCAATCAACATTTTCCCCAGAAAGGCATCACTATTTGATTTCTTTCATCATAAATGCATTTTTCCTGGGAATTCCCTGCTGGTCCAGTGGTTGGGACTCTGCGCTTCCACTGCCATGGGCCCGGGTTCGATCCCTGGTTGGGGAACTAAGATCCCGCAAGCTGTGCAGCATGGCCAAAAAAAAAAGCATTTTTCCTATTCTTTTTAGAATCGTTTTTTTAAAATAAATTTATTTATTTATTTTTGGCTGTGTTGGGTCTTCGTTGCTGCGCGCGGGCTTTCTGTAATTGCGGTGAGCAGGGGCTGCTCTTTGTTGTGGTGCACGGGCTTCTCATTGCGGTGGCTTCTCTTGTTGTGGAGCACGGGCTCTAGGTGCGCGGGCTTCAGTAGTTGTGGCTCGCGGGCTCTAGAGCACAGGCTCAGTAGTTGTGGCGCACGGGCGTAGTTGCTCCGCGGCACGTGGGATCTTCCCGGACCATGTCTGCTGCATTGGCAGGCGGATTCTCAACCACTGCGCCACCAGGGAAGCCCTTTCCTATTCTTTAACTTTGTAAAAATGGGTTCGTGGTTTGTACTCTTGCTCATCATTATGTCTGTGAACATATTATGTTGTCGTGTGAAGCAGTAGCTCTTGTTCATTGCTGTTTGGCATTCCATCGTTACCATAGTTCATTCATCCGTTCCCCTATTAATGGACATTTGGGTTATTTCCAGTTTGTGCTATTATGATAAAACTGCTATGCACATTCTTTCATGTGACTCATGGTGAACATAAACACTTATTTCTTTGGGAAGTAGAATTTTCCCAGAGTAGAATTGCTCAGTTATTGACCATATGTACATATAACTTTAGTTAAATACTGCCAAGCAGTTTCCCAAAGTTGTTGTACTGATTTAAACTCCCCTACCAGCAACAAATTCCATTTGCTCCACATCCTCAACAGGTATTTACGTTGTCCTGACAGTTCTTTTCATTTAAGTCATTCTTGTGGTAGTGTAGTAGTATCAAATTATAGGTTTAATGTGCATTTCCTTGATGAATAGTGAAATTAAATCATCTTTCCATATGCATTTTACCATTGTTTATCCTCCTTGTGAAAAGGGTTTTGGAGGCAGTTCTTTTTTTTTTTTGTAATTGAAGTATAGTTGATTTACAATGTTGTGTTAGTTTCTGTAGTTTCTGGTGTACAGCAGAGTGATTTGGTTATACATAAATATACATATTCTTTTTCATACTCTTTTCCATTATGGTTTATTATAGGATATTTAATCTAATTCCCTGTACTATACAGCAGGACCTTGTTGTTTATCTATTTTATATGTAGTAGTTTGTATCTGCTAATCCCAAACTCCTAATTTATGCCTTCCCCCACCCGCCTTCCCCTGTGGTAACCAAAAGTTTATTTTCTATGTCTGTGAGTCTGTTTCCGTTTTGTACATAAGTTCATTTGTGTCATATTTCAGATTCCACATATAAATGATATCATGTGGTGTTTGTCTTTCTCTTTCTGACTTTTTAAATTTAGCATGATAATCTCTAGGTCCATCCATGTTGCTGCAAATGGCATTATTTCATTCTTTTTTATGGCTGAGTGGTATTCCACTGTGTATATACCACATGGAGGCAGTTTTCAAAAATCCAGCTATATGAGTTTCTTTTTTTCTTATTGATTTGTAAGAATTCTTTATGTGTTCTGAATCTAAGTACTTCGTCGAATACATGCTCCAAGTCCTTGGCTTGCCTTTTAACTCTCTTAATGGTGTCTTTTGATGAACAGAAGTTCTTAATTTTAATGAAGTCCAATTTATCTATCTTTTCTTTTTTTTTTTTTAAAATTTATTTATTTATTTTTGGCTGTGTTCGGTCTTCGTTGCTGTGCGTGGGCTTTCTCTAGTTGCGGCGAGCGGGGGCTACTCTTCGGTGCGATGCATGGGCTTCTTATTGCGGTGGCTTCTCTTGTTGTGGAGCATGGGCTCTAGTCATGCGGCCTTCAGTAGTTGTGGCACACGGATTCAGTAGTTGTGGCTCGTGGGCTCTAGAGCGAAGGCTCAGTAGTTGTGGTGCACAGGCTTAGTTGCTCCGCGGCATGTGGGATCTTCCCGGACAAGGAATCGAACCCGTGTACCCTACATTGGCAGGTGGATTCTTAACCACTGCACCACCAGGGAAGTCCTATCTATCTTTTCTTATAGTTAGTGCTGTGTATGTTCTGTTTAACCCCAAGGTCATGAATATGTTCTCTATTTTCTTCTAAAAGCTTTATTGTTTTTTTTTTAATTTTTAAAATTTTTATTGGAGTATAGTTGTTTTACAATGTTGTATTAGTTTCAGGTGTACAGCAAAGTGAATCAGTTATACATATACATATATCCACTATTTTTTTAGATTCATTTCCCATATAGGTCATTAAAGAGTATTGGGTTGAGTTCCCTGCACTTAAAAGCTTTATTGTTTTAATATTTACATTTAGGTCCATGATCTACCTAGAATTACTTTGGGGATATGGTGTGAAGTAGAGGTCAAAGTTCACTTTTTCCATATGGATATTCAGAGGATCCAGAACCAATTATGGAAAAGACACTGACATGGAAGACTTTTTTTTTTTTTTTTTTTTTTTTTATGGCTGTGTTGGGTCTTCGTTTCTGTGTGAGGGCTTTCTCTAGTTGTGGTAAGCGGGGTCCACTCTTCATCGCGGTGCGCGGGCCTCTCACTATCGCGGCCTCTCTTGTTGCAGAGCACAGGCTCCAGACGCGCAGGCTCAGTAATTGTGGCTCATGGGCCCAGCTGCTCCGCGGCATGTGGGATCTTCCCAGACCAGGGCTTGAACCCGTGTCCCCTGCATTGGCAGGCAGATTCTCAACCACTGCGCCACCAGGGAAGCCCTGGAAGACTTTTTATTTTTATAGTGGGCTTTGCGTTATAGTTGAATGACATGAATATGTTTTCTTTTATCAAGACTGTAAAAGCAGTTAACAGAAGCCAAACCATTCTATAATTCTTGTAATTACTATTGCCATCTGTTCCAGTCCCAAATTACCACATAACCGTGCTATGCCTTCTACTGCCACCACATTCCAGTCCAACATGGGCGATTGCGATTTGCGAAGCCATTGTTATCAGAGATTATAACCATCTCACATACTACCAACAATGGGGTTCTTTTTGCTGCATGACCAGTGGGTGATCCAGGTTTAGAATCCTGTCTTTTTTAAAAAATAAATTTATTTATTTATTTATTTTTGGCTGCATTGGGTCTTCATTGCTGCGCGCGGGCTTTCTCTAGTTGTGGCGAGAGGGGGCTACTCTTTGTTGCGGTGCGTGGGCTTCTCATTGCGGTGGCTTCTGTTGTTGCGGAGCACGGGCTTTAGGCGCGCGGGCTTCAGTAGTTGTGGCTCGTGGGCTCTAGAGTGCAGGCTTAGTAGTTGTGGCACATGGGCTTAGTTGCTCTGTGGCATGTGGGATCTTCCAAGACCAGGGCTCGAACCCGTGTCCCCTGCACTGGCAGGCAGATTGTCAACCACTGGGCCACCAGGAAGCCCTAGAATTTTGTCTTGAGGGTTTTCTTTCTGTGGCTACTTCTGGTATCAACTTGTTTATTCTGGGTTTCTCCCAAAGCAGAGCCTGGGTCTAGGATTACATGCAAATAGTTTATTTGGGCTGTGATTCAAGGAAGCAGAAAGGAGGGACCAAGGAAATTGAACTTGGGAAGGAGAGGAAGGCAACACTGGACTGCATTATTAGGAGACTGATTGGTGCTTGTTCCTGCTGAGAACCTCTGCAGACCTCTGTCAAAGGGAGAAGATGAGAAGCATTTCCTCCAACAGCTGGTTTGTGCTTCTGGGTGTGTTGTGTCAGTACCAATGAGCTACCACATTGTCCTATACCACTGGTCCAGAGAAACCCCGCACAGGAATCAAGAGTGTGTGGTCCACTTTCGAGGTGAGATGCTGTAAAAGAAAGAGTGGAAGCCTGTGTGAAATCAGTTGTATCTCAATCAGATGTGAGAAAAGGAGATGTACACAAAAGGTGTCCAATGCATATGTTGATATAGTTTATGGGACCCAAGAGTAACAATGCAGCTGGTATCAAATGTATCTGAAATCAAGTACTCGAAATCTCATTAGGTACTCTCTCCATATCTGCTTTTCTCTGTACATCTCCTTCATTTCCAGCTCCCGGCAGTATAGCTTTGTTTGATTCACAAATGCTGGGTGAGTGGGAAATGACCATCCATGTCTTTTGTGTTTATGTGTTCCCTACTCAATATGGCAACCAGACTGAACCGAAAGTTCTCTATTCCAAGTTCAAATTCCCTGAAATTCAATGTGAGCAGATATGACTTACATTATGTCTAAATAGAAGTGTTGATTATTATTGTGTTTTTTGCCAACCCTCTGTATTCCCTCTACTATGAGAATGTTAAAGAAGAAACATGTGGCAGAAGAAGAATTGCCATCAACCCATGGCTGATAAGCAATGTGAATGAGATATAATCTTTTATTGTTTAAGCCACTGTGATTTGGGGGTTGTTACTGCAGCTTACCTAGTAAAAGTTGGCCAATCCACATGCGATGATGACTGCTGACAATCATGTTTTGACTGCAATTATCAGCTGGGTATATCTGACTCAGATATCTTTTATAATTACCTGGAGTTCTTTAACTCAGGAATTTTTATAAATAAAGCAAAAAGATTAATTAGAGTTACTGGGACCTCACTGTGAACATGTACCACATAAATTTTACTCAGCAGTTATCTTAAATATACTCAAGATATTAAGCTCTTTAGGTTATAAGTAAAAGGGACATATTTTGGCAAAGTTTAGTAATGGTGATTATTATAAAAATATAATTGGCAAAAAGAGAGATAGAATCTCAAAGGAACTTAAGACCAGTAGATATCTTCAGAATCTGGAACATGTCCAAGGCAGTACAGGGATAGTTATGTGTGGTCACACAGGGTTACGAGTGCCCTGGTATTAATATGACTCTAATAATCTTGATCTCTGCTTCTCTTGCTGTCTTTTTGCGTCTCTTTCTGCTACCACCTGGCTTCCTTACAGTCAATTTTATACACTTTCTCTTCCTCATAGCTTTTTCTGTATCTATAATTTCTGAATTTTAGTGCCTTCAGCTTGCTCATAAGTTTGGTTTGCCCTTGGTTCCTTCTAGGACATCGTTGAAACTTCAACTTCCAATATTAGTTGCCTCATCTATATTCTCCCATCTATATTCAAATTCCTGATTTTATTTGACCCAGCTGTAGTGGGCTGAATAGCGTCCTCCCAAATTCATGTCCACTCAGAACCTCAGAATGTGACCTTATTTGGAATAAGGGTTTTTGCAGATGTAATTAAGGCATGGATATCAAGATGAGATCATCCTAGAATAAGGTGAACCCTAAATCCAATCATGAGTGTCCTTATGAGAGACAAAGAAGGATAAGAAATAGAGTCACAGAGAGGGTAAAGGCCATGTGAAGATGGAGGCAGAGATTAGAGGGTAGCCAAAAGCGAAAGGAATGCCAAGAATTGTCAGCCATGTGAAGCCAGGAGAGAGGCATGGAATGGGTTCTCCCTTGGAGCCTCCAGAAGGAACCAACCCTGCCAACACCTTGATTTCAGACTTCTGGCCTCTAGAATTGTGAGAGAATACATTTCTGTTTTAAGTCATCCAGTTTGTAGTAATTTGTTATGGCAATTACAGGAAACTAATACCCCAGCTCATCTCTGAGGGCTTTTAATAGTCCTAGGCCATTGGCTGGGCTATGGATTGGCCACCCCTGGGTGAAGTGCTTAGAGCAGGGTCATCAGTAGGGCTGTGAAAAGGGTGATTTCCTTTGAAATGACACTGGACACAGGAGACATGTAACCGGCATGTCTAAAACAATTTAATGCTTGGCCGCCAAGCATCGGTACTCTTCTTCCCTGATGGACAAAATGTCTCAGTTGATGTGATTCAACTCTCCCACGCAGCACTGCCTATGTCCAATCAGACAAACGTCTGGAGGTGATGTCACAGGAGCATTTCAGAATTTACTTGTCGTTATCAGAATCCTCATTTTCTGGGCAATGTCCATGGCAATGTCCTCTATTCAACTGAACTCCCGATTGGTATTACGCTGTTGCTATTCAGTATCCTATAAATGAAACTAAAGTTCTCAAATTTGAGCCTGATCTACTTTAAAAGGACATATACAGCTGAAAACCCTAGTCTTGACTTCAGTCATTTTAACAATAATGCCACCTTACAATGTATTAAAATAAAGCTATGGGTATAAACCTATAGAGCAAGAGTTGGCAAAATTTTTCTTAAAGACTAAGACAGTAAATATTTTAGGCTTTGTGGGCCATATCATTTCTATCCTGACTATTGTAGCATGAAGATAGCTGTAGACAGTACATAAAATGAATGAGTGTGGTGTCTCCCAATATTTGGGGACAACGAAATTTGAATCTCATATAATTTTCACGTCATGAAATATTCTTCTTTTGATTTTTTTCCTCCAACTATTTAAAAATGTAGAAACCGTTCTTTGCCAGTGGCTGTATAAAAGCAGGCAATGGGACATACTTGGCACATGGGCCATACATAGTTTGCCAACTCCTGCTATAGAACTTTGGGTTCTTTGTCCACCCAAAGTCACCCCTTATTTTGCTAATGGGACCCTACTGTCATTTGGGGAACCTTTTTCCCACCTCCCCTTCTCATTGAAAACTATCTGTCTGCTTCACGTTGTGCTACAGGAGATATGGCCTTGGGTATAGTGACTGGTTCGACCAGAGTGAATACTACAGTTGTATGGGGTCTACTTTCTCTTTCCACAGAAACTTGTAGCAATAAGGACATGACTGTAAGCCTGGAGATGCCAGAGGCTACCACATGAATCTTAAGAATGAAGCTGACACAGCAGAAGGCTGAGCCAAGAAACTTAAGAGAAACTGAATTTTGATTACATTTTTGGAGCCCCTGGATCAAGCTACTCATGACACTAAACAACCCCAAGGCTACATGAATAAATAAATTTTTCTTTCCTATTTAAGTGAGTTTGAGTTTGGGTTCTCTGTCACAACAACAGGATACTAACTGAGGCAAAATCTTTCACCTTGACATTTATTAGAACTACAAAACAAAAACAAAATTTTAAACTAGATGCCAACTTAATTACCAAACCAGAAAAGTTCAAATCAACAATGCTATAGATGTTGTTTTACTGAAACTAAATTTCTCTTCCCAATGTGAATATGGCATTGGCTAATATGTTGTGGGTTGTTTGGAGTTTTGCGTGCCTTTGTGTCCTACACAGAAGGTGTGTGCTGTGCAATGAATTATTTCTTCATTGCTTTTCTCTATTTGAACTATTGCAAAACTTTCATTCACAGAGCCTGCTGTGACAGCATTCAGTCTCGTCTGGGTACAGATGTACAATTTACACAGTAAGTCAGCCTCTTTAGTTTCCTCTTCTGCTAAGACAAAGAAGAACATCATCGTGCTTGCCTTTCAAATTATATTGATATCAAATTAAACTTTCATTTTATTAAATTACTTAAGCCAAAGTCTTTGATCTGTGAAAATATTTTTCAACCATGAATGGAAAATAAAGCTTTGTGTTTTTAACAAGAAACAAATTCAGCTGTGGTGATTGTGTCAGCCATTGGGACATGCCAACTGTTGGTAATTAAGCAAGCCTGTGATGTCTAGACCTGCTTCATTTGTTTGTGGCCCTTTTTCTGTACCTTCCATTGACTCCCACTTGTGTCCCATGATTCCCTTCATTGGTGTGGTCTATTACTTCTGTTAGGGGTTTTAAACTAATTGCACAATTTGTTAGAACCTCTTTGTCTACAATTGCATGAAGTCCTCGTATTACTTTTCAGTTGGAATACTATAATCTGTACTTGTGCTACTTGTTTTAACCAGGAATGGTGTATTATTGCTCCAAAAGTCCTGCAAAGATCTCAGAAACACTGTGGCTTATAACAGGAAGCATTTCTATTTTTGCTCACAGGCCTGCAGGTTTGCAGGGGTAGCTCTGCTTTAGGCTGCAGGTTGGCTTGTCTTGGCTCTTGGCTTTAGGTCAAGTGTAGGACTGCCTGCGTATCTTACTCTGGGGCCCGTACTGATGGGCAGCAGCTAGCTGGTGCAGGCCTCTTCATGGCAATCACAGAGTGCTAAAGACTGAGTCAAAGAAGGCAAGGACATTTAGGTCCTTTGTGCATGTCATGTTCACTGACATCCCATTGACCAGAGCAAGTTACATGGTGCAACATCAGTGAAGTAAGGAAATACACCCATCCACTCTAGTGTGCTGTAGGTTTACATGGCTGAAGGATGGAGGGAAGAATTGTGAACAATAATCCAGTCTAGTACATATGGCTTCACTTTGTATGAACTCTGTCTCTGCTCCTCCAACCCTCTGATCTCAATTTCTATTGCTAATATGCCCTGTGGGAGTGAGAGGGCTTTCTATAGCTATTTTGGATTTTAAAGGAAGAGAATAGTTTCCAGATAGCTTAATGGCTATAAATCCAGTAGCTGTTACAGCTGAGTTTCCATTTTGGCTCAACCTTCTGGCTTCTTTGTTGATTTATTTTTATGATAAAATTAATATTTTAAAATATATTAAGATTTAATTTTGTGTTTTAATGCAGTAAAAAATGTATATGATTCTATTTTTTTGATGTATCCTTAAATATACAGTGTAACTAGTAAGACAATAAGGGATCTTATTCACAGCCAGGTTTGTAGGACCTAGCATAATGCTGGGCATGTAAGGTGTGCTTGATAAATATTTGTTACTTGAAGTACATTGCTTTCTTACTTACTGATTGTTACTGATCACTAGGTAGTAACTTGTACATGAATAGACATTTTCTTTTTTAATGTATATATAATTAATATCCTCCAACTTCATCCATCTGTTAACTGTACCAAAAAGGTGTTTATAATGTTCTATGTAGAAAGGTGATAAGTTTGTGTTTGCTCTTTTCAGGACTAGTACAAATTGTTGGTTGTGGTTTTTCTCAGGTTTGTTTTAAAAATTATTTACATACCCCTCTGACGTGCTAAGAGTCCTCAGAAGAATATCTAAATGGATATTTAGAAATATGTACCAATACAGGGCAAAAGCTACTAATTTTCAAGTGTATAAATATCAGCCAGTGAAAATACCATTTTAAACTGCTTTAAAAAAGCATTTAAAATTAAAACTGTGCATGATATAAAAGGATCATAATGCATGGGAAAGGTAGTAAAAAGAATAAGTGCTCCTTGAAAGATTATTTCCTCTTAGAAGAAAGTAAATTAATTCCTGGAGTTGATTTTATGAAAACTGAACACATCATAAAACAAAATGAACTTAATTGAAAGACAGTTTGCTTTTTATCATAGGTCATCTACTTAAGAAAAGAGCAAGACCGAAGTAATTAAATACCTTCTTGGGTTTTTTTTCCGAATGATTCTGAGAGTTCAGGCTATTTCCTTTGCTTTCTTACAGGAAACATTTATTATAGCTTAAACATGCGCTAATGTCTCTAGTTATAATCATCTTGCCAGATATACTTAAGGCATAAAGAAAGGAAGGAAACTAATATTCATGAAGTGTCTACTATATGCCTGGTAAGGTGCTAGAAGCAAAGACTTGTTGAGATGAGAAATATTCTTGTTTCAGAAAAGAGGAAACTAGGTTCAGAAGTTTAAATGTCAGGGTTTTTTGACTCCAAAATCATGTTCTTTGGCACGAGCTAAAACCGGAGAAAACTGTCCATTTGATAGTGTAGTAAACTGGCATGAACTCCGTTTGCAAGTTCAATAATTGCAGTGTAGTAAAACCAAGTTTTATTTAGAGATAAACAAACAAGTATGTACTTATGTTTTGCAATAGACAAATCACAGTGGTTCAAAGTCTTGCAGTGGGTATTCCCCAGTGCCACATAAGAGGCCCCAAGGAATGGTTCAAATGTGAATCTACCCACTGGACGCTCCCCAGTCTTGGGCTTGAGTTGACACGTTGATTCCTCCTGGCTGGAATTTCTGCTTCTGGTTGTCCCTGCTGTGTCTGCACTGCTGGCCTTACCCCTCAGCTCCAAAGCCACTTCTTCTTCTGGTGGTGCCTTGTTTTCCTTGTGCTTCTAGACTCACTTTCCTACTCTGGTGAAGCCTCCAGACATTCTATTTTGACATTTCTTGATTTAGAAGAAGGCTTCCAAATTCCTTCTAATCCCGGCAGGAGGTATCTCTTTCATCAAATACTTTTCCCAAATTAAAGGATTCTTTCCTTGATTATCAATTATCAGCATTTATCTAGTGTTTGTTGTCTTTACAATCTGCTACTAATCTTTCCATCCTGTCCTCAAAGAATTTATAATCTACCGAAGGAGAAAAGCTGTTTACATAAAAATAAAAGCTGCCAAATGAGAGCTATGGGTAAGAATAGTAAGCATTATAAGACTTCCTAGGAGGGAAGGATGAACCTGGACTGTGGGTCTTAGGGAGCTGAGACTAGAGCTGGCCTTAAAAGGGCTTGTTGGGCTTCCCTGGTGGCGCAGTGGTTGAGAGTCTGCCTGCCAATGCAGGGGACACGGGTTCGAGCCCTGGTCCAGGAAGATCCCACATGCCGAGGAGCAACTAGGCCCGTGAGCCACAACTACTGAGCCTGCGCGTCTGGAGCCTGTTCTCCGCAACAAGAGAGGCCGCGATGGTGAGAGGCCCGCGCACCGCGATGAAGAGTGGCCCCCGCTTGCCGCAACTAGAGGAAGCCCTCGCACAGAAACGAAGACCCAACACAGCCAAAAATAAATAACTAAATAAAATTAAAAAATTAAAAAAAAAAAGGGCTTGTTGACCAGAGGTCCTTCACCCCCCAGTCTAATATCAGGCTCTGGCTGGCATTAAAGGACACATCAAAGATGGGAGGAACACGATGGGGCTGCCATTCTGGAGGAACAAAGGCAACCACATACTCTTTCTCCTGTACTGAGTCATCTTCCCTCTCCCCCTGCAGAACTTTAAGGGCGTTTGCTTTCTTCCCGGTCCGTGACTTCACTCAAAGAGCTCCGCGCTTATGAGAAAAGCTGGTCTGGTTCTGCTCTGGGCCTAAGGGGAAGACATATTTGTGGTTTCTATCTTGTCTGGCCCAACTCGCAGAGTACGAGATAAATCTCAGGCAGAAACTCTAGTCAGAGGAGTAACAAGTATGCATTTCCCTCGAAAGAGCTGTGTCCTATTTCTCTGGAGTCCCTATGCGATGATGAGACAGGATAGCAATAAAAACTGGCTAAGGGCTTAGATTTGGGAATAAAAAAAATATTTTCCTTAAAATAGCTGTTCTAAGTATAGCAGTAAGAGTTGGGAGAGGTCTAGAAGACTTCAACAGAGCTAAAGGCAGAATTTGGAAAAATATCTGATTATTATTCCGCTTCTCCAGAAGTTGACAGGACTAGGTGCTCAGGATACCTGAGATCAGAGGTTTTCTGTGCTTCTAGGTTCTTCACACATGTTCATAATACCTGGTGAGGTGGTAGCTCCATTGTAACAGACTAGAGAAGTTAACTTGCCCACGTTTGTGAAAGTATTAAGTGACTAATTGATGAAACACTTGTTGGGATGTGACTATAGGTTCATGGATTGAACTAGTTTTTAATTAATGTAATTGAAGAATTAGCAACCTGAGAATCAAATGAATAGTTCCAGACTCCTCCACTGCTCTAATTCACTAGCTCAGCTAAATTTTAATGTGTATGAGGATGCTGATGAATTAATGTTACCTCTCCCAAGTAATATATTTGCATTTGTAACTGGCATTAGGATATATCTTAACCCAATTATTGTTTTTTTTTAAAGCAATATAAACTTGCTGCAAATGAAAACTTACTCCAAATCCCCTTAAATAGAAGTGCCTAAAGCACAGCAGTTCTGGCTCAAATGCGAGATGGTGTAGGGAGTGGGTGGTGGACTTGCAAGATCTTTTTTTCCTCTGTTTATTTTTTCCCTCCAGGTTGCCCCTGACTGACTCCAATGGAACTCTCTGCTCTAAATTATACATGTGATGACCAATCCCAAACTTAATCCCAGGGGGATAAGAACTCTAATCTGGTAGGTCTCCAGAGGTCTTCGAGTGTTCACCCTACAGGTGGACCCTGAGACTTTCATGGCAGCTATACCTTGCCTATAGCTCCTAAGTCTCTTTCCTTTTGAGGAGATTGACCTAAGCTAGATAGCAGAAATTTTCTCCAGTTTAATTATGTCATTTTGATTACAGAAATTAGACAGATAACCAAGAGCTGTCTCCAAAATTCACATCATCTCATGGGTAGAGGCTTGGGGAAGGGAGTGGTCAAGCTCTATTTTGTAACTCTATCTGGTTCTGAGAGTTGCCCCAATTTACTTACTTCACCTACCCCACCGCAGCCCCAGAATGAAAAACGTAATGTAATTATGTTGTGATATTTCAACTTAATAGTGAAGAATGTTTTTAATTTCTTTAGGAGACTATAGCTGCAAAGACTGATTGTATTGTATATTCACATGCCATAATTTCACTGATATTCTCTTTATATATTAATTCTCCATGAAAATGAAAAATTTTTAAATGTTAACTTTTTTTTTTTCACTTAGTTGATTCTGCTAATAAGCTCAGGAATGCAAAATTCACATTGCACATCATGTAAATCAAGTTTTTTAGGCATTCCTAGTGCAGTTTGATAAAACATCTTTCTTAGGTCCTTTATAGTCTCAGGAAAAATAAGTTACTAATGTCAGAGGGTAATCTATTTTCCTTGGTGTATTACTTTTATCAGGTGTAAATGTGTTTGCCTGCAAGCAGCTGAAAATGCAGGAAAGAGAGGCTTAAACATGTAAGAGATGTACTTGCCTCAAGCAACGAGATATCTGGGGGCAAGCTTCCAGAGCGGGGATGGTGCCTTAGCAGTGCCTTCATGTGGCTCTCATTTTCATGGTTGAAAGATAGCTTCACTTCAGGCATCATGTTAGTTACAAGTGGGAAGAAGGAGGAAGAAGGAAGAAGGAAGAAGGAAGAAGAAAGGGCAGGGCTTCCCTGGTGGCACAGTGGTTGAGAATCTGCCTGCCAATGCAGGTAACATGGGTTCGAGCCCTGGTCTGGGATGATCCCACATGCCGCGGAGCAACTAGGCCCGTGAACCACAATTACTGAGCCTGTGCGTCTGGAGCCTGTGCTCCGCAACGAGAGAGGCCGCGATAGTGAGAGGCCCACGCACCGCGATGAAGAGTGGCCCCCGCTCGCCGCAACCAGAGAAAGCCCTCGCACAGAAACGAAGACCCAACACAACCAAAAAAAAAAAAAAAAAAGGAAGGGCGAAGTGTAAAGGAAGTTGCCAGTCCAGTCTTTAAAAAAACTTTTTTAGAAACCTCAGGCAGAGACTTCTGTTTACACTGCATTGACCAGAACTGGATCACAGGGCCACCCAACTTCTATCGGCCGAGTATAGGGAAGCAAGTATCTCTCTTTACAACCTGCATCCTAGTAGAGGAGGCTGGATGGAAAGCTGGTGAAATGGGTGGTCAGGGAGCCAGCTTACAATATCTGCCACCACTGATTGGGATTGTTCTCTCACTGATTCCTTGTCAAGTGGAATTATTTTAAGCAAACAAAAAGTTTTCAGTTCAGAAGTTCTAGTTTAAGAATGCAATGTCCTCACCACTTATTTCCTCTTTTAAATGATAGATTTGGGCTGTCTTGTCTCTAAATAGCTACTTATTGTAGCTTGTGTTTTGAGAGCAGCATATCTAAGATCAAATGACAAAATGAAGGGAAACATCTTGTGACCTTTTGCTTTCAGTCATTTGGGATGTATTTCTTGCCAGGACAGACAGTTCAGTATTTTTAAATATTCTGGTGTTTATTTGTTCAAGACCAAGACAGAACCATCACGAATAATGAAGATGCGAAAAAAGAGCCAAACAATGAGATATACAAATGAACAAGAAATTCATTTGAGTCTGTTGAACTAAGACAGTTCCAGTTAAAGAACTGTATTATCTTTTTCTTTGGAGGCAAAAATATTTGTTAATTTCCATGGGTAAAATTTCACACTGTAGTTCTTAAACTCTACTAAAGACATCTAAACGTTTATTGATCATAAAAATATCTAATTTGAATAGCTGATCCTACTGTGATCCTACTGTAATCATAATCTAATCATTAGATTATTGCAACTCAGATTTAAAAATGTTTCTTTTTACAATTAGAATAAAACACTCTCATTAGAGAAACTTTGTAAAAAGAGAGAAGAATACTTCATACATCCACTATTGTGAACACTTAACATTTTGATAATATTTCTGTTTATAAATAGGAAATAATAATAGCCAATGTTAATTTAATACATACTCTAGGTTAATAATTTTTGATGCATTATATGACTTAATCCTCTCAAAAACTCTAGGAGCTAGGTACAGTTTTATCCCTGTGTTTACAGATGAAGATAGTGATGGTTAAATAACTTGTTCAAAGTCATATGTTTGGTAAGTAACAGCTGCAATGTCAGTTCAGAAAATCTTCAGAACCTCAAAATTCTCAAGACCTGAATGGGCCTTGTTGGGTATCTAGGAGGCTGGAACAGACAGACTTGAGGGCTTGCCATTGCTTTTGTGTCTTTGTAACATGTGATTCAAGATTCTGATTTCCAGGGAAGATGGCTGAGCTGTCCATTAGTAGCCTAGATCTGAGAGCCGCCTTGGTTCTTGTTCTTCGTGAGGACTGAAGTTTCATGGATCCTTAGATTCTGTGAGCCTCTCCCTGGTGTTCAATAAATTTTCCCCTTCATTTCCAGAGTATTTCTGATGCTTCCTATCAAAGAACACTGATACAATAGGTTTTGTGACTTAACTAGAAACTCTAAACGTTCTCCCATGGGAAAATGCAGTTTCCAACAAGAAACCTGTAGGTGAACGTCTTAAAAACAATTCATTAGAAAGTTGGATATTCTATTCATAAATATAAAACATTTTATGTTCCTTATATCCTATCCTAATTGACCTTTTAAAAAAATTATCTTTCGCAGTACTATTTGTTCATTTTATTATTGGAAGTTATGTACAGAGGGCCCTCATATATTGACCCTAAAATTGTGTACCTTTAGCCCTTTCCATTTGGTAGGGACCTTACCTGTTTTACATAATAGCTAATACACTATTTATGCTTAGTAAAAATTATTCATACTCTCTCATTTGTTTTAGTTAGACAAGTTATAGTGAATTTACTTATGTGTAAAAACTTCAAACAAAACAGGCAAACTGATAAATACTTTTAAACAAAACTGGAATTATTAAAAAAAAACTAAACTAAAAGGCTCCTTTTAACTCCTCCCAATCTCCATCCCTTCGCTAGAGGTGAATTCAGTTATCAGTTGGCAGTGAAACCTTCCAGTTCTCTTCTATACATTTACCTACATGCATGTCCACATATAGAAATGTAGAGGTTTGCTCTGTACGTTTTATTTTTTAAAACTGAAATGTGCTAAAGAATGCCATTTGCTCGTGTCACATAACAACTTGTCTCTGAGCTCTTTTCCATGTTAGTACATTATGGATCCATCTTATTCTTTTAAGCTGCTACCAGGTATTCCATGATGTGGATCTACAATGGATTGTTTAATATTCTTCTGATGGACAATTTAGTTGTTTGTAATTGTTGATTATTACAGTGAAGTTGTGGTGAATATCCTTATACATTTCTCCTTGTGCATATGTCCCCGTATTTCTCTAGGATAGATATCTAGCAGTTGATTTCTTGAGTTGAAATATGTGTGCTTTAAAATTTTTTTTTAATTAATTAATTTATTTATTTTTGGCTGCGTTGGGTCTTCATTGCTGCGCGCAGGCTTTCTCTAGTTGCAGTGAGCGTGGGCTCCTCCTCGTTGCAGTGCACGGGCTTCTCACTGCAGTGGCTTCTCTTGTTGCGGAGCTCGGACTCTAGGTGCGCAGGCTTCAGCAGCTGTGGCACACGGGCTCAGTAGTTGTGGCGCACGGGCTTAGTTGCTCCGCAGCATGCGGGATCTTCCCAGACCAGGGCTTGAACCCGTGTCCCCTGCATTGGCAGGCAGATTCTTAACCACTGCGCCACCAGGGAAGTCCCTAAAATTTTTGACAGGTGGTAAAATATGAACTCATAGCCAAGTACATGGCCGTATACCACCAGTTCCTTGCGATCACGCTGAATCTTTTGTTTCTCGACAGTTGTTCTTACAGAACATCATTCTTATGTTCCTTTTTCCGATTCCTCTCTCTCATACTTCCATTCCTCTAAATGACTCATATTAAAGATGCATTTTTGGTTGCAAGGAATAAGAAACTTACTCAAACCCACTTAGACAGAAAGGGTAACTTATTGACTCATGTAACCAAACTGTGGGGAAGGCCCCAGTCTCATTGTATCTCAGGGCAACGGGCATTTGAGGCCAGAACACTGCCAGGATGCATTTTGCTTCTCAGTTTGTTTTGTTTTAATTAATTAAATTAATTTTTGGCTGCGTTGGGTCTTCATTGCTGTGCGTGGGCTTTCTCTAGTTGCGGCGAGTGGGGGCCACTCTTCATTGTGGTGCGCGGCTTCCCATTGTGGTGGTTTCTCTTGTTGCAGAGCACGGCCTCTAGGCACGTGGGCTTCAGTAGTTGTGACATGTGGGCTCAGTAGTTGTGGCTCGCGGGCTCTAGAGCGCAGGCTCAGTAGTTGTGACACATGGGCTTCGTTGCTCCGTGGCATGTGGGATCCTCCCAGACCAGGGCTTGAACCCCGTGTCCCCTGCATTGGCAGGCAGATTCTTAACCGCTGTGCCACCAGGGAAGTCCCTTTGCTTCTCAATTTCAGTCTTCATCTACAGGGCAACTTCTTTCTTTGAAAGTTCTTTATATTCAGATACAAGTCCTTTATTAGATATGTGCTTTGCAAATATTTTCTCCCATCCATGGCTTGTCTTTTAATTCTCTTAACGGTATCCTTCAAAGAGCAGAAGTTTACATTTTAAGTCCAATTTGTTAATATTTTTCTTTTATGAGTTGTCATTTTAGTGTTGTATGTAAGAAATCTTTGCCTAACCCAAGGTCAGAAAGATTTTGTCCTGTTATGTTCTGAAAGCTTTGTAGTTTTAGGTTTTACATTTAGGCCAATGGTCAATTTTGAGTTAATTTTTGTATATGGTGCAAGGTATGGATGGAAGTTTATTATTATTATTATTATTGTATGTGGATATCTGATTATTCCAGGTGGTTATTCCAACCATTTGTTGAAAAGACAATCCTTTCTTCACTAAATTGCCTTTGCATCTTTGTTGAAAAGCAGTTGTCCGTTTATGTGTGGATCTATTTCTGTACTCTCTATTCTGTTCTATTCCTTTATATGTCTATACTTCAGTACTACACTGTCTTGAATACTGTACCTTTATAGTAAGCATTGAAATTAGGTAGAGTTAGCCCTCTAACTTTGTTCTATTTTTTTAAAGTTGTTTTGGCTATGTCAAGTCCTTTGCATTTCCATATGAATTTTAGAATCAATTTGTCAATTACTGTAAAAATGCCTGCTGGGATTTTATTATAAGTAGATTTTTTAAAATTGAGATAAAATTCATATCACATAAAATGAACCATTTTAGCCATGCTAAAGTGTATAAGTTGTGCAACCATCACCACTATTTAATTCCAGAACATTTCTATCACCTCCAAAAGAAAGCTTGTATCCATTAGCAATCAATCCCCATTACTCTCCCACCAGCGCCTAGTAACCACTAATCTGTTTTCTGTTTCCGTGGATTTGCCTCTTACGGACATTTCATGTAAATGAAATCATACAATATTTTGCCTTTTTGTGTCTATCTTCTTTCATTTAGCATAATGTGCACAAGAGTCATTCATGTTGTAGCATGTATCACTTGCTGGAATTTTGATTGGGACTGCATTGAATTCATAGCTCCATTTTTGGAGAATTGGCATCTTAACAATGTAAAGTGTTCTGACCCATGATGAGATATCTCTCCATTTATTTTACTTTAACTTCTCTCAGCAGTGTTTTGTAGGGTTTTTGTTTGTTTGTTTGTTTTTTAACAGATTGGTTTTAAGCAAATCTTTTTACTGTCCTGATATTTTTGGTTCTATTTTTACAGAGGCCTACTTAACTAGATTATTATTTTTTTGTCTAGCACTTTTTTTTTTAATATGTTTGTGTTTAATGGTGTATCTTTAAAAGTTGAAGTATAGCTGCTGTACAATATTATATAAGTTACAGATGTACAATATAGTGATTTTAGTACAGAAGTCTTGCACATATTTTGTAAGATATATCCCAAAGTATTTTATATGTTTTTGACACTGTTGTAAGTTGTTTTTTTTAAATTTCAATATCCAATTGATCATTGCCAATATACAGAAATACAATTGACTTTTGTATATGAATTTCATTGATATTCTCTATTGTTTTCATGTTTTCTATTTCTTTCTTTCCTCTGTGATCTTAATTATTTCCTTTCTTCTGCTTACTCTGGTTTTCATTTGTTTTCTTTTTTCTAATTCCTTAAGGTGGAAGCTGGATCAGTGATTTGGTACCTTTTCTTTTTTCTAATGTAAGCGTTTAGTGCTATAAGTTTCCCACTAAATTGTGTTTTAATTTTCATTCAGTTTCAAATACTTTCAAGTTTCCCTTTTGATTTCTTCTTTGACCTATGGATTATTTAAAAGTATGTTATTTTTATTCCAAATATTTGAGGATTTTCCAGAGATCTTTCTGCTATTTATTTCTAATTTAATTCTATTGTGGTCAGAGAACATACTTTTTATGACTTGAATCCTTTAAAATTTATTGACACTTTTTTGTGGCCACAAATATGGTTTGTTTAAGTAAATGCTCTATGTGCAACTGAAAAAATTATGTTTTCTGCTGCGGTTGAAGAATTCTATAAATGTCAGTTAAATCAAATTGATAGTGCTGTCCCATTCTATATCTTCCTTAATTTTCTGTCTACTTGTATTATTAATTATTGAGAGAGGGAGTAGAAATCTCTGACTATAACTGTAGATTTATCTATTACTCCATGTAGTTCTATCAGTTTTTGTTTCCTGTATTTTGAAACTCTCTTATTAAGAGCATAAACATTTATGATGGCATCATTTTATGATGAAAAAATGACCTTTTTCCCCTAGCAATGTTTAAATTTATTTCTGTCATACATTTTAAGTATACATGTTATTAAGTCTATAATACACTGTTATGTTTGTTTAAACATTCAATTAGCATTTAAAAATATTTAAATGAGAGAAAAAAATCATATAATTTACCCACATAGCTACTATATCCAGTGCTCTTTATTCCTTTTTTAGATCCATATTTCCATCTGGTATCTATTTTCTTTTGCCTTTAATATTTCTTAAAGCGTGGGTCTGCTGGTGATGAATTCTTTCAGCATTTGTATGTCTCAATAAAATAGGAACTTTGTGGTTAAAATGATTTAGTCTTTGTTCTCAGGATTAGTTAATAATTTATTACAGGCTTGAATGTGGAGTATCTGTTTATTCATGTTGACATTTATATCTTTCAGCATAATAATGTCTTATTTTTAAATTGGAATTTTGTTTGTTTGTTTGTTTTACTGCCTACAATGGGCCAGGCTCTGTTGCTGGGTGAAAGGGCTGTCCCAGAGATAACACCAGTTGTGGGGCCTCATGGAGTCTCTCATCCAGCCATGGGATCTCACATTCAGTGCATCCAGTTCCCAATCACCATTTTATTATAATTGTGCCTATATTGTCCCAAGATAAATTTTCCTTTTAAATCCTAGGAAAGCTTTATGAAATTATTTACAGCTTTTCTCCATTCCCTTCTTGAAATTTGGAATTGTTCAATTGCTATTTCAGTGTTCATTTAAACTTCTTTGGAATCTCCAAGGTTAAAAGTTCTTGTACAAAGAACATCATAAAAACAGTAACAATGTCTAGTTTTCACAATTTTCTGGTGTGTTATAGTGACTGTGTAACACATTTGTTCTTATCTGAGTCATCAGTGGACAGCTTCCAGGTCTCTATGGAACTTTGTTTAGCAGATGGTTTGTTAATCTGACTATGTCAGAAATTCAGTCTAAAGGGTTGATATAGCTCACTTAGTGACAATGATTAGTTTGCCAATTGCATTACTCAGTACTAGTCTAATAAGTGAATGTAATTTGAAAATGTATACTGAGCAACATTTTTATCCAGTTTGCCCATGGTACCTATCAGAAGTAAATATATAGCTTTGTTTTACATTTGCTCAGCCAGTAAATATAATTGTTCGACATTTTATAGAAATATAAAAGCATCAAAACTAAGCAAGTTATAAACCTTTTAAAGGGATGTTCCATTAAAACTGGAAATTTTATTTTAAGAGTTCATGTTGTTGCTGGATCATTGGTGCCTATAGGTTAGGGCACAGGATGAGTCTTGACCTCAGATATAGAGGCCAGAGGGGAAATGCAAGATGGGATAGAATTAGGCCTGGATAAGAGCAAGATATGGGGTTAAAGATACAGAACTTTGTACTAGAACAGTTCCAAATGGAAAAACGGAATGGGCTCTTCTGTGAAGCAGTGAGTTTCACTAGGTGTGTTCAGTGGAAGCTGGGCTATACGGACTGTCATAGGATATACCTGTATTAAGGAAATGTGACTTCTAAGACCCCCCTCTTCATTTTAAGCTTCTTTTATTTTAGTAGTGCTATATATTATAGCAAAAGTTTATAAGTATCACAAATGCTCAACATCAGGGGACAGATTACACAAACTATGACTTATATGCATTTTAGAACATATGAAGTTACAAGTTTACAGGCTGAGTCATTAATGACAAGCTCTACATAGATCATTTTTTAAAAAACAATCAAGATTGCAAGTTTATATTGATTATAGGAGTGTAAAATATGTTTATTACATATTATTTTAAAAGAATATGAAATAATAAAAATTAATGATGGAGTATGTTGATTTTAAATAACATCCTTTAGAGTCTTAGAAATTTTGTTATTAAAGAGAGTATGTATTTTATTTAACAAAGTTTTATTTAGTGCCCAGGGATGAACAAAGGATTAACTGATTAATCCTTACAGCAACCCTAAGAATTATTATTAATTATTATTATTATTATTATATGCTTTTAAGTTTAAAAAAAAAAGCAAGGTGGAGAACAGAGAACAGTGTACAGAATGCTACTGCTGTTAAAGAGTACAGATAGAGATATATAGCCTTGCATATGCATCAGACTTCTCTGGAAGAATAATTCTGTCTCTGTCTCTCTTTCACAAGGGAACTGGGGTTCAAGATGGGTTCAATACTTTTTTGTACTATGCAATTAAAAAACCCATTTGCATCTATTATTTTAAAATACTATTAAAATAATTTGAGTCTACACTATATAAAAACAAAAAATGAAAAATCTTTGGTTCTGAAGTTGAAGCCCAGGAAAAAGATGTAGCAAAACCAGAAGTCAATGCTTGAGCTGGGTTAAACTTCATACGTGAGTAATGCCATAAGGTTCAAATAATGATTGAAGGTCCACAAGAAGGAAACCAGCAGCTAGATAATGAAACGGAGATTAGGATAAAATGAGAAGTTTAGGTTAAATGAGAAGTCATAAATCAGGAAGGAGAGCAATTTCTAGGCAAATGCTATATCAGAGGGTTATAGCCACTGGGTGATCAGACCTAAAGATGATTAAGAAATTCACAACACAAAAAGAGCATAGTGTCAAAATCCTGGAAGTTGGTATCTGTGGAGCAGTTGATTTACAGGCAGCAAACCTTTAGTCCTAAGACTGCTTCCTAATGGTGACCCAGGCGCCTTTTTACTTTTCTTGTTGAGGCAAATGGCCAACCTCACTTGGCAGACACAGCTCTTGCAGAGGAGAGCAAGTCCCACAGCATGTTCACCGGGAAATATTTCTCTCCTTCTCACTCACCTTTCATCATCCATCCACTCCCTGGATGTCCACTGAGCACCTACTATGCACCAATAACCTTTAACAGGCATAAACTAACATTTCAAAATTTAGGGAAAAGAGCGCTGTTCTCTCTAAACTGTTTAATAAGCAGTCTGACCCTTGGTTTCTAGATAGGTATTGTAACTTAGTACCATCTGGCTTACTGTGTCATTTGTGGCCTAGCAAACGTCATGGGCTAATGTGTTAGTTTCCTGTTGCCACTGTAACAAAGTACCACTAACTTAGTGGCTTAAAACAACACAGATTTACTCTTCTTACAGTTCTGGAGGTCATAAGTCCAAAAGCAGTTTCACTGTGCTAAGATCAGGGTGTACACAGGGCTGCATTTTAGGGAAGCTCTAGGGGGGAATCCATTCCCTTGCCTTTTTCTCCTTCTACCAGCTGCCCACATTCCTTGGCTTGCGGCTGCATCACTCTGACCTCTGCTTCTGTCCTCACATCTTCTCTGACTCTCTTGCCTCCTTCTTTCCCTTTAAGGACCCTTGTGATTACATTGAGCCCACTCAGATACTCCAGGATAATCTCCCTCACTTAAAATCAAGTGATTATGGACTTTAGTCAAATCTACAAAATACCTTCACAGCACTACCTATTGTGTTTGATGGGATACCTAGGGAGATAGACTGGCCATAAGCTGATCACCACATTTACTTAATATTTTCTTTAAATATGCTCACTAGTTAAATAAACTTACTGAAAAGGAAAAGTTTGTTTTACTACATGATGAAAAACCCATATCACATTCCATAAATATAAAATATATGAAAACAAATACTATGAAAATACTTGTTAACTTCCAACTAGATACCACTGCCTGCCGAAGGCTGAGCCTGTGGCTTGGTCTCGTTGTTTACAAAAGGAGACCAGCAAGCGTTAGAGAGGTGTTGACAATTCAACACCAAACTGAGCCTTTCTCCTTGATAGGAAAAGAAGGATTGAAAGACCTTCAAAAGAACATGACTTTCTCAATATTTAATGAAGCATCTGTGCACCAAGTAAAATCCTATCACAGATTGCCAGAGATTCTGTTTCGGACTTTGGGAAACATTGGCATAAAGTTTTCAAATCCAAGCTCTTGAATCAGGCTGAATATAAATCCAGAGTCTCTCCTTCATGCACTAGCTATGCACCAAATCTATTTCCTTATCTGTAAAATGGCAGTACTGCTAAAACCTGTTTGTAGTCCTGTTTGTAGTTATTTAAATGAGATAATGCCTGTACAGTCCTTGGCATAATGCCCAGCACATGGTAGGTGCCTCGAAAATATCAGTAACTTTTTTTTAATAAATTTATTTATTTTTGGCTGCGTTGGGTCTTCATTGCTGCGTGCGGGCTTTCTCTAGTTGCGGTGAGAGGGGCTACTCTTCGCTGTGATGGGCGAGCTTCTCATTGTGTTGGCTTCTCTTGTTGCAGAGCACGGGCTCTAGGTGCACAGGCTTCAGTAGCTGTGGCTCATGGGCTCTAGGGTGCAGGCTCAGTAGTTGTGATGCACCAGCTTAGTTGCTCCGCGGCATGTGGGATCTCCCCAGGGCTCGAACCTGTGTCCCCTGCAGTGGCAGGCGGATTCTTAACCACTGCACCACCAGAGAAGCCCAGAAAATTTCAGTAACTTTTAAAGGAGAAGTCACTGTTGTAACTCCAGCATCAGGACACTTTCTGATATTGTCAGCTTTCTCCTTACCCCCCGCCTACCCTCAAGTTGAGATACTTGGCCTTGACCTAATCTCTTCACTCTCAAGGTACAGAAACACATGACCGAATTTTTTATTTTGGCTGTGGACTCAGGACCACAATTTAGGTCTAAGTGCCCTCTAAGGAAGGGGCGTGGAAGTTGATCCAGGTGTGGATTGTGGGCAAGGTCACCTGAGCAATTGATGGTCAGCAGTGGCTTGCCATCACCTTCATGGCACATTACCAGCAGATATTTAGCGTGAGCACCTACTCTGGGTAAAACTTATGAGAGCTTCGGGGCACTATGCTAGGTGGCCTTTGTGAGCTTGAGGCTGGATGTCTGCAACACACTTTGAGGAGCCATTTGGAAGCTACAGATCATGCACAGTTGGGCCACTTGATGGTTGAGAGGCACAAGCTCTAAGGAATAAAATTATAAATTGCTCAGAATTGTATTCTACATTTCCCTTTGGCTACCTGTTTGTTTCTCAGTATAATTTGAGGTGTTGACTATGGCCCACAATAATCTAGGTGGTTTGGGGTACTGAGCTGTCTTATGAATTACCTTTCTCTCTAACTTCCTTGTGGTTAAGATTGGCAAGCATAGTTTAGGATTATAATTGCTGAATTTCAATGACAGAAAGAATACTCTGTAATGAAAGATACTTATATGTCATAAACATCCTGATTTGATAAAACATTAGTTTTCCTTATGAAAAGGTCATAATGGACATGTAATTTTTTATGTTCAGTTTTTTTTTTCTTAAATGTAATTTTTTCTAGAAGGGGAAATGTTGGGGGAGACATATTATTTCAACTCTTTATGGGCATACATTTAAAAAAATTTGGGCATGTCTGTGAAATCTTAATTGTATATTGAATTATTGCCAAATTCTAGTTTATTAGGAAGTGTGAGTTACGGCTAAATTATTAATAGAAGTTAAAAGCTAATTATTTAAGTTACAGTTGGACTTAGTTGAATATTAAAAAGGGCATTTCTTCAAATTGTATTTCCATATTACTTTAAAAATAGCCTAATATAAATGACCCAAATAGGCACACATTTTTTTCTCAGTCTTATGCAATTAAAACAGTATTTTATAGAAGAGAGCTGGTTTGCTGTAGTTACGGTCTTACTTTGAGAAAAATAGACTGCTAGGTCGTTTTCCATTGAGATGAGGCATAGATCCAGGCTTTATGCAGCCCAAAGCTCATGCAATTTTGGAGTCCCTCTTTGAGAAAAAAGAATACCAAATAATTGATTTTTGCAAACTTCACAAAAATATGTGGCCCTGTGAACACATTGGTAAGGTCTCCTCACAGGGCCAAGGAAAAATCAAGTGAGGAGCCCTGAGGCATTAGCCTTGTTACCTTCACAGTAAGTTCCCCTCTGACTAAATATATATTATTGTGAAAACTTCTGAGGATGCTCCAGTTTCCCACATTCATGAAAAAGCTCTTTGGGTTTGATCCTTGGGGATGCGTAATATTACAAATAATCAACTACCTACGTAAAATGATGAATTATTCTGTTATTGACAGTGTTCCCTTATCATATCTGTTTATTGAAGCATAATACAATAATTTAAAATTTTACCATTTTGTATTTTTCAAAAGAAATAGCCAATAGCCCTTTCACAAGATGTGAGAAAAATGGAAACAAAGGAATATATATATGTATATATATATATATATGAAAGCATTTTTGTTTTCTCTTGGTGTAGATTTTTTTCTGGAGACGTACTAAGTAAGAAAATTATACCTTGTTTGTATTTACATAATTAATTTCTCATAGAATGTTACATTAATATATTAGGTTTAAGTAGTGGTTGAAAGTGGGAAAAAAAAGAGAGTAAAACAAGGAGCCTAAACTTAAAATAACTTCACAACGGAGAAAGAACAGTTTTCCTGACCATGTTTCTTAGATCTCCATGATCGAAAAGAAGTGGACAATTTAGATGTTTACTGTATGTAGGAAATAAAGCAATTTCTATAGATAATTCTAGAAAAAACTTTTTTTTCAGAGCTTCTTGAAATAAGAATATTCTTAATTTTCCATTTTGACTATAGAAAATTGGTCTTTCATTTTTTTCTTGTCTCAGGTACATAGTTTTAATAGCCTAATATTTGGTCATGTTTTTCCCATTTCTTTTTTTTTAAATTTATTTTACTGAAGTATAGTTGATTTATAATGTTGTGTTAATTTCTACTCTGCAGCATAGTGATTCAGTTATACATATATACATTCTTTTTCATATTCCTTTCCATTATGGTTTATCACAGGTTATTGAATATAGTTCCTTGTGCTATATAGTAGGACCTTGTTGTTTATCCATTCTATATATAATAGTTGCATCTACTAACCCCAGACTCCCAATCCATCCCTCCTCCACCTCCCCTCCCCCTTGGCAACCATAAGTCTGTTCTCTGTGTCTGTGAGTCTGTTTCGTAAATAAGTTCATTTGTGTCACATTTTCGATTCCATATATAAGTGATATCATATGGTCTTTGTCCTTCTCTTTCTGACTGACTTCACTTAGTATGATAATCTCTAGGTCCACCCATGTTGCTGCAGATGGCATTATTTTGTTCTTTTTTTATGGCTCAGTAGTATCCCATTGTATATATCTTCTTTATCCATTCATCTGCTGATGGACATTTAGGTTGTTTTGATCCCATTTCTTCTTTTTGAATTTGAAGATGAAGAATGAAATAAATGACCAGATGAGGGAGGAAGGAGAGGAAAGAGGCATAAAATTAGGATCCTCGATTGGAAATTGGAGAAGGAAAATAATATGAATTTACTGAATAATAAATTCATCTGACCCACTTCATCATCTTATGACACCACATTTGGAGCACGGACACTGGAAAAGAGAGAGGCCTACTGTGCGGATAAGACGATTTGTCGCCTCCAGATGGAGCAGGACTTGCTCGGTCTGTCCAGTCTGGGCAGCAGGGTGGTCACTGCAATTGTCAGGTGGGCTCACTTGGTTTAGGTACCTCCCCTTATGATAATGCATAAACTATTTTTGCAACCTTAGAACATTAAAAGTAATAAGAGGGAAGGTACAGACTTTCACATAAGTACTAGGGATGTGATGTACAACATGACAAATATAAATTAACTTTGCTGTACGTTCTATATGAAAATTGTTAAGAGAGTAAATCCTAAGAGTTTGCATCACAAGGAAAAAAATTTTTTTCTATTTCTTTAAGTTGTGTCTATATGAGATGACGGATGTTTACTAAACTTATTGTGATAATCATTTCATGAGGTATGTAAGTCCAATCACTATGCTGTTCACCTTCAACTTTTACAGTGCTGTATGTCAATTATGTCCCAATAAAACTGGAAGAACACCTGGCAGTCCAGTGGTTAGGACTCTGTGCTTCCACTGCAGGGGGCCCAGGTTCGATCTCTGGCCAGAGAACTAAGATTCCCATGAGCTTCATGGTGTGCCACCCTCCCCTCCCCTGCAAAAAACTGAAAGAACAAAATTTTTTTTTTAAATAAAAAAATAAAAATAGTAACAGGGGTTAATTGGGAATGATGGCACCCATATTAAATAACTAATACATAGTTAATTTAAATTTAATGCACACCTCACCTTTATCAACCAAGGATTTGAGGCAGCTCACTAGGTACACATGTAAAAAAGTAAATATTCGATAAATAGAATTTTGTTTAAAGTATGGTCATGGAAAATAGAGTGGAAAGTTAATAAGTGTGGTGGTGGGATTGGGTGAAAATAGAACACATATATCCTGGCCCGGAGGGCACAGGTGCTATAATAGGACAATAAATTTGTCATGAAGCTATGGGTCTATGGTCAGTTAAAATTTTTTTAATTAACCGTGGAGAAAAAACAAACTCATTTCTCCTAGGAAGCAGTGCTTTTCCTAATATAAGTTTTAAAAGGAATTTCTCAAGTGAAGCTGTAGTAAACAATATTCACAGCGAACAAAAAATAATAGGTTTATAAGCTGTTTCTTGTACTGTCAGTTGATGAAGACCAGCTGAGTTTTTTAAAAGCTGCTGGGTAAAAACAGCTCTGCAGGGAGTAATCCATACTATGGAAAGAACCTGATACTATTTACTAAACAGTTCACCAAAGTATAAATATGAAAGCAGAAAGCTAAAAAAGTACGTAGTGTAATACTGGTACTTCCAATCTCTTCTCAATAAGATGTTGAAATTGGCTAAGAGAAATGTTTCTGCCCTGATTCTGATTCAGGATTTCTTTTACTTTGTTTTTTGTAGAATTCATACATTATAGTCAAATAACTGTAAAGAAGTTACTTCTAACTGCTCTGGTTGAGATTTTAAAGGCTATTTATTTGCTGCATTTCATCTTCTATAGCTGTTTTCTCTCTTTGAGTCACAGTTCCTTCATTCCTTCTTGAGGTGGTTACTTGTAGAACAGAAGAATGGCAACGTGATTTCAGTAAGGCCTTTGATAGTCTCCCGTGATCTCCTTATAGACAAGATGGTGGAATATAATTTGGGTGGCAGATCTGTAGCCAGTTAAACATCTCTGTCACCCAAATGTTTACCAACAGATGGCTGTCATTCTGGAGGGAGGCTGTGTGGCGTGTTGTAAGGAGTAGTCCAGGTACAAGAAATGCTAACGGAGGAGCGGGTTGGGGTGGTGGAGTAGATGAGCTCAGTTTGGGATATTTCTGTGAGACTTTCAGGTTGAAATGTCCTTTAGCAGTTGAGCAAATGGATTTGGGGGAAGGAAGGAGGAAGAGAGAGAGGGGGGAAGAAAGAGAGAGGGAGAGTGAGAGGGAGGGAGGGAAGGAGGAGGAGAAGAAAAGGAAGGAAAGGAAAGAAGGAAGGAAGAAAGAAAAATTGAGATCTAGTTACATAACACACGTTTATTAAGTAACAACAAACTATATGCCAGGCAGTGGCTAAGCACTTTACAGGCTGTAACTCATGTGGGTATCACAGCAACCATATAAGGATTATCTTGCTATGATCTCTGCTTTACAGATGAGGAATGGAGATATGAGTGGTGAACTGCCTTTCCCAGAGCCACACAGCTGGGAAGTGGAAAGAGCTGAGCGGCGAGCTCTGGTGAAAAATGAAGAGCTGGGCATTTAAGCAATAAAGTCATAGGTGTAGCTCTGGGAGCCTCTATGAGCTGAGGTACAGTAACTCCTCCAAGGTCAGTGTGGTGGCCTCTAGAGGCTCAGAAAAATAAAGGCCATATTTCCTGCAAATGTGCATTTTTCACAGTGTGTTCATAGCTTTTAGCCCCTCAAATTGGGAAAATATGATACAGAGTGAGTGAAAAAGGAGCATGGCAGAAACCTGGGAACAGCTTCAAGAAAGTGGAAATGGTCGAAAAATGGGAGATGCAGCATAGAGTCACAGGCCAAAGCAAGCACGAGGTTGTGGGTGACATCAGCAGAGCCATTCCGAAGGAGGGATGGGTGAGAGAGCAGATTGCAGTGACTTGGTTTGCGGACCTGGAGACCTCAAATGCAGACTAGTCTAGAAGCTTGACTAGGAAGGGAAAGAGAAAGAAGGGTGGGGTGGCTAATTATACAGAAAATCAGAATGAAGGGAAGGGTTTTTAATCCTTTAATGAGAGGTGTGAGTGTGTCTTAAATGCTCAAGTGGCAAATAGGGATAGAGAGAGAGCAAAGATTCCAAAGAGGGGTGATTGTGGGAGCACGGTGTTGGAGATGCAGGAACAGAGGAATCCTTCCTAATAGGCACAGGCAGGTAGAACGTCCACCTGGAGATGGAGGAAATGATGCGTATGTATACAGGTAAGTCTGGAGGTAGAGGAGAAGCCTCTGTACTGTTCATCATGAGGAAATAATGGCCCAGATAAGCTAAGAGATTGCTATCTGGTCTCACAGCCAGCTTGTAGCATTTTTGGAGCTAGTAGAATCCACTGTGTTTCCATGATATTATTCCTCTCCCAGTGAAAAAGTCTCCCCTTGACTTCCAAGATACTAGGCTATTTTTGGATCTTCTCAGGCTTATTTGAGGAACTCTTTTCTGGTTTTCTGGATCTTGTTTCTTTTCTTACCAGTAAAATGTGTTCTGGGCCCCCTTGTAGTGTGACATAGTTGAATAATTAGGGATCCTGGGGCCTGACCTGGGTTCAGACTCCGACTCTATTGCTTCCTAGCTTTGAGCTCTTGGACAAGGTACTTAAATTTACTGAGCCTCTCAGCTACCTCATCTATAAAGTGGGCACAATAAAACTTACCTTCAGATTACATGAGGATTAAGTGAGATAATATGCACACAATGCCTGGCACAATCCCTGGTACGTAAGAGGTGCTCAGAAATACAATGCCCTGTCTCTTCTCTCTCCCTTGGTGAGATTCCTAGAGACCCAGTCTCCTTGCTTCTATGCAATTTTGAGAAAGTCACTGAATCTTTCTGAATCTATTTGTTCATGTCAAAAAATGGAGACAATCTTACTACACACCACTGTTGTGAGAATGAAGATGGCTCTATGGAAGTCTCCGGGAGGCTGCTCCATCAGTCTTTGTTGACTCTAAATCTTACCTACTTCCTGAGCTTCACTTCTCACCCATTATGAACATCTCCCCACAAGCATATTTTCCAGCCTCTTCTCCTCACTTGAGCATTAGGTTCTAACTACTTGTTGGATGTTGCCTGGATCATCTGCTAATGGGTATGATTATTTTTATTTTTAACTTGTTATATTCACACTCATCTGTGATCTCTTTTGTATCTTACGTAGTTGGCAGACTCTTCCTCCTGACCTTTACTTTCCCTGGTGGCAGCCACTTCTTCTTCTATTTCTTCTCATTGTACTGGTTATTTTCTATTTGCTATCTACCCCCTCCTCCATCCTTCATGCCTGAGCATCTCTCAGTCTCCCTGGCCAGCTGGCTTCTCATTAGAAGTCCTCGTCCACAAGGTGGGAAAATTGTCTGTGTTCTGCTAGAGAACATAACCATGGTTCTATTAAATTGGAAGCTAAGACGACCCTCTTGGTTGTTGGGGGCTCCTCTTGCCACTGGAGGTATTGGCTGCTTACTGAAGAGATATCTGGTTGTTGCGACACAAAACAGTCAATGGAAGGTTATTGTCCGGGACTCAGATCCTGCAGGAATGAAGGTTTGGTTTACCCTAACAGGTGCTGACCGAGAGTAAAGAGAATATGGAGTGGGTGGTAGAAGACGGGTGTTGTGGTTATCAGCTCAGACCCCCGCAAGACTAGTTATAGAGGTGGGTGCATAACTTATGCTAATTGATTTCTCTTTCTTTATCCTCCCCTCCTTTCCTGCTACCCCATATGAGGTTCTGAAGGTAGTTAACATTGCAGTTTAGGTCCTGCTCAGAACATAACTGAATTGGCATCCTGTGGCTGACAGTAGCTAGGGGTGTTTCCCACATGTTGGGGGTCAGAGTTTCTTCATTGAGGGAAGAGCAGAAATGGATGCTGAGGGGGAAAGGTGGGCTGTTCTGATTAACCTCCATTTGTGTCTGCTCCCCTCTGCCCACCACAACTATTACCTGATCTGTTCTAGCCCAGGATGTTGGGCCAGCTTCCCACCAATGTGAAGTACCGGCAAGAGATTGAAAGTGGGGAGAGGAGAGATTGGGATATTCCCCCCCCACCCCGTTCTCTTCCTGCTCAAGGGCTACATTTTTTGGCAATGAATGCACTTCTTCAGTTTACAAGTGACCTCCTTCTCATGGCACCAGCTTGTATGGTGCTTTGAGAACACTTCCTTCCCCTGGGCTTTTTTTCCAGGTCAGGTTCTTTGGGAAACAGACTCTGATACTCTGTCTGTAGAAGGTTTGCTGAGGAGTGAGTGCTTGGGGTTGCTACTTGGGGTTGCTACTTGGGGTGGGGTAGTGAGGGAAGCAGGACTGGGCAGAATGTGTTGGGATGGCCCTGCAGTTAGTCGTCACAACTGGGCAAGTGGGCGGGACATTTATACCTCCATGTAGACCAGCCATTGTGTGTGGTTGCCTCTAGGGAAGGGCATGTCTTCAGTAAGGAAGTTCCTTTTAGTGGAGGACAAGTCCCAAAGAGGGATTTGGCTGATGCCCGTCGGCCACCAGCCCCCCAGCTGCCGGTGGACGAGGTCAGTCCCCTCACACCCTTCAAACCCAGGGGCCCCACAGGCTGCCCACTACTGCTAGTCCGGGGGTCTCAGCACCCATTGATGCCTCTCTTAACCTGCTCACACCTCTGTAACGTCTTATCTTTGTTCAGTTCTCTTAACTGAACCATCTGAGTTGATTTGTTTCCTTTCAGAGCCCTGACTAATATAGATATTAATTTAAAAATGACATGAATGTATAAATACAAACTCTCATATGTTCAAGAAGGAGAAGTTCAGTGCCTGATGATAGGGAGAACTGACCTGGCTGGGGAGGTGAGGGCAGGTTTAGTCAAGGAAGTGATGTGAGTGAACATCTGAAGGGGGGAGTCAAGGGAACTATAAAGAAGAGAATAAGGGGGGGAGGGGAGGAGGAGGGAGAGACTTTTTTTTTGGCCATGCCACGCAGCATGCATGATCCTCACTGACCAGGGATCGAACCCGTGCCCCCTGCAGTGGAAGCGCGGAGTCTTAACCACTGGACCGCCAGGGAAGTCCCGGGAGAGACTCTTTTAACTGAAGAAAATGTTGAGTCTGTACGGCCCGCCCCACTCTCAGGTGAGGGCGAGAGTAGAGGCTGGAGAGAAAGGCAGGACCACACCTTCAGGCTTTAAGCCCCCCATTAAGGATAATCCTAAAGGTATTGGAAATGCTTTGAAGGTTCTCTAGCTGAGGGCCATAATCAGATTTGCATTTGAGGAAGATCTCTCTGGCTAATCAAAGACCAGTGTCATTTTTAATTTGGGGAAAATTACCACTTGCCTGCCAGTGTCTGTTAAAAGCAGAAGACTCTTTGGTTTACAGATGTCTCCAGACTGACTGGACAGAAATTTCTATCACTTGGCAAATCCCACATATAAACTACAGTATATTTCCTGGACTGAATGTTACATGTTACACCCCACTGTGCCTATTGTGTCTTTTTCACATTATGATAATTTGTTGCATTTTTTCCTACTGGGTAAGTGATACTAATAGTGTATCAACCATGAGACTTTTCATACAATAACAATTTGTACTATGTATCAAAAAGTTGGAAAATACTGTATACTCTATCAGGACTTCTGATTTTGCTTTCCACTAGTTTTTGGAGTCTTTACAAAGTATATAAACTTCTACCACTTTGGTTCTGGAGTTGATTTAATAGGATTTCTCTTTATTCTCTCTTCAAATATGTTAATGGAAAAGTGTGAATACAGAGCGCTAGTCATGGTTTCATGTACAGATGTAGTCTCGGACCTCAGGGCTCCTTTCTGCTTTCTCAGTTCTTGTTGACTGTTGAGCAGAGATCAACAGAGTCAAGGGCAGAGCCCGATCCCTTGCAGAATTTATGAATGGAGGAAGAGGGGTGACAGCTGCACAGAACAACCGACATGAGGGCTGTGACCAGAGACCAGAACACCAGCCTCCCCCATTGTTTCTATCCTGTCACCCTTCCCAGCACCCCCTGCCTCACCCAGAAAGGTCCCAAGCTGGGACCTGGGAGTTTAATATGCCATTGCTTTCTGCCTCTAGTAATTTAGGCATGAAGATTCTCTTGATCTAAATAATTAACCTAAAAACAGTTGATTCTGCCATCTCATTGGGTTAGTGTTACTGGTTTAATTGTGTCCCTTAAAAAGGTATGTTGAAGTTCTAGCCCCCAGTACCTCACACTGTGACCTTCCTTGGCAGTAGGATCTTGGCAGATGTAATAAGTTAAGATGAAGTCTTACTGGAGTAGGGTGGGCCCTTAATCCAGTGTGACTGGTGTCCTTATAAGAAGGGTAGAGACATAGAGACAGAGACACGTGGGGAGAATGTGGCCATGTGACAACGGAGGCAGGGATTGGACTGATGCATCCACCTCTAAGCCAAGAAACACCAAAGATTGTTGGCAAATACCAGAAACAAGAAAGGATTCTCCTCGACAGGTTTCAGAGGGAGCAGGGCCCTGCTGACACCTTGATTTCATATTTCTAGCTTCCAGAATAGTGAGACAATACATTTCTGATGTTTTAAGCCATCCAGTTTGTAATTTGTTATGGCAGCCTGAGGAAACGAATACAGTTGGTGTCAATTTTTATCATAAACCCTGAGGTGAAACCCATATCTATTATCATGTAAAGTTTGAGTCCTTTTTGATAAGATTACTGACTACTATAGGGACAAAAAAGATTTATTGAGCACTGTAGAAAATATTTTGTTTCAAATGGGGCAAATATTTTATTTCCATTAAAGGCAGATTTTAATTTTTACCTTTTGGATACGTATCAAGAAGTAGACATCAACTGTACATCCCCTAGTTGGTTGATGCAGTTTGCTTTCCTTTGTCATTAAGAACATTTCTTTTTTCCATTCACATAACCATAAGTCATTGTTCTATCTCTGAGATTTCATATCTGGTGCCCCCTTCTCTAATCACCACGTTCGTGCCTATTTTTTCTGATATTCTCCTGCAGCCACTTCAGGCCCATTCCGTGAAGTTCTGGGCCTTCCCAGGACTGCATGCTGGAAGCTCTCCCCTCGAACTCAGGCCGTTTACTTATGTTTGTCCACCACATTCTCCAATCCACCTCATACTCCACAGACAGCCTTTTAATGATGACCTTCATCGTGACCTTGATCCCCCTGAAGTTCCCACTGTGTTAATTTGCAACCGTCTGCTCTCTCTGTTCTGGGGCTTCTAGAGTGCAGAAAAGTTAGATCCATGTACCTCTTACTCAAGCCATCCAACTCACCTGAGCTGTCATTCAGTAATTCTTGTATTCTCCACTTGTTGAGTTGCTAAGAAACTCCCCACATTTCCTTTCTTATATCCCCTCCAAATGGATGGTTTCTGCTCCCGTCTTACTGAGATCTAGGCCCTCTGGCAACTTCATTTGTATTCTTGGTCTCTTCCTTCCATATTCACTTAATTGTCTCCAGAATCTTCAATCCCTTGATCACCCACTACTTCTTCCCCTCATAAATTCCTGTATTCAACTGAAGTAACAGAAAAATCCAACCAACAGTTTAGTGCTTCTCAAACTAAAATATTACAATACATCTGATTCACCTGGGGAGCTTGTTGAAACAGATTCTCAGTCAATCTGGGGCCTGCGATTCTATAGTTCTAATGAGATCCCAGGTGATGCTAATGTTCCTGGGCCCCAGACCACGAGGATTTACCCCTTAAGTGCATATGGGGTCATCCTGATGGGGCAAGTGCAGTTTTTGCATGATGGCTTTCATTCTTCTGGGTTGCCTCTCATGGTCTCAAGATCCTGCCACAGTTCCAGATATCCCATCACGATTGGAGTGCATCCAAAGGCAGGAGGCAGGGGTCTGACCAGAGAGATGACAATGAGAGAGTCTTCTCTGTTCTTTCCCCTCTCATCAAGGAGGTGAATATTTCTCGAAGGCTCCCACTTCCCCTTAAAATTTATTGGCTTAGATTTGGTTCACACCTGACCACTCACTGTCAAACCAGGATAGGACAGAAGGATTATGACATCTCAAGAGGCTGGACATACTGGTACACAAGGTGAGTTCTGTCAGCAGAAAGGGGGAGGATGGCCCACTAGGGTGGGCAGTGTCCTGGTTTTCCTAGCGCCATCTTGAGCCAGACCTTGAGCGCCATCTTGAGCCAGTGGTTTTCAAGCACTACTTTGAGGGGAAAAATGTTTTGATAATAATGCCTTATCGAATCCGTTTTTGAGCTTCTTTTCATGGCAGTTTTCTCTATGAATGTTCCATACACACACACCCATACACACACAGACACACACACACACACAGATATCCTCTCTCTATATATATCCTCTCTATTCATATCACTGATATCTGGCTTCTGCCCCCACTGTCATAATGGAATTGTTCTTTTGAAGGTTGCCAATAACCCCTTCCCCACTTACCTCTACCTGCCTCGTTTTGGCCACTTTTTCAGTCTGAAGCCCCGCTACCCTAGGGATTGGTGAAAGCCACCACTCAGATTTCCTCCTCTGTTTTCTTTCAATCTCCTTTCTTCTCCTCTTGCCTGCTGGCTGGGGCCTTTCCCTGACTTGGACCTTAGCTCTCTGCTCATCCATCCTTACACTTAGTCATCTATTAGCTCTTAGGACATCTGTTCTCATGTATTTAAGTATTACCTTTAAGTATTACCTCTACGGCTCCCAAACCTTATCTGAATTCCACCCTCAGATCTTTACCTACCCATCAGATCCTTCTAACTGCATGTCACACCAAACCACTTCTCTCCCAAATGAGATTCTTTTCCTACTTTCCTTAACTTAGTAGGTGGCATTAAATTCTTCTTGGAATAAATTAGCATAGTGTTTTCTGTTATATATATTATTTTACAGGATGTTAATTGGGAAGTTGTGACTGATGCACCAGGAAATGACAGCTATCAGATACCAAAATGAGTTAGGATGGAGACTACAAGGTGGAAATCTCAAAGTATTAAGTGGTTGAGGACTGATGAGATACCTCTTCAGACAGAGGCTACAAAAGAGGTTACTGCAGGGAGGGCTTTGGGAGGAGGGTTTGTTTGGATGGAGCTGCCCGGGGAGTTCTGGCCTCACTCCGCAAGGGTAGGGGCGCTGGCATCTACCACCAAGCCAGGTGAGGACTTTCTCAGAACCCCTGAGCGCGTGCTGTAGGCTCCAAGCTGACAGTGGATGGTGCCAGATTCCCACCTGAGGAAGGGACTGCATCCTATGGGGCAGGGTAGGGGGCCATGTCTGGGAGGAAGTTGTTCTACCTTTCAACCATAAGCTTTCTAGAAATGTGTGAATCTCAGAGACCATATGGGAGTCCACAGTAGGAAGGTCAGCTTGGGGTCATTTTGAAAGGGATTCTGCCTAAAAGGTCTTGCTGGAGAGTTGAGAGGACCCAACAGCGAGAGTCTGTGCGGAGTGGACTCAAGGAAAACCAAGACTGAGAGACTTCCTTGCCAGCGTCTCAGGAAGTATGTTCAAACATTCCCTGTAGGGGCCACAGAAGTGTTCATGAAAGATTTGGCTTCACACGTCCATCAGGCCCAGAGGGTGTGATGCCCTTTTTGTCAGAGTACCAGTACCTTATAAACTTTCCTGCTGCCCCACTCCTCCCTCCCCTTATGATCGTTAGCAAGCTGGCCGGGGAGGATGAGATGGAGGACAAAGCCCTTTGCCTGACTTCTGCCCACAGAAAGCCCTGCTGGGGAAGGGGCAAGATTTTAATTACTGAAATAAGAGCATGTCTTATCTCTAAGTAATAGCAGGATTTTCAGTTGCCTGAGAGAGAACAAAATAGTTATGGGACTGCTTGAGTTGTCATTAAGTGGAAGGGGAAGAACTATCCTTATTGAACTGATTTTTAACGGGGCAGCAGGCAACAAAAATTGAGTTGCTTTTATGGGTACACTCCACGGATCCTGTTTATTCAATGTTCTGGTTACGTGGAGAGCTTAAATTCAGCGTCTGGAGTACTGAAATCATTTTATTAAAAAATTCTATTCATATTGCCCCAGGATTACAAATTAACAAAAATGTCCTTGCTCCCCTTATATTAGTTTATGTGATGAAACCATATTTCTTTGCAGACCAAGACGACAGTCTCAAGGGATGAGAAGGATGAATGCATAAATTAATGAACAATGCTGAACCACAACAGTCTGCTGAAGCAGTTAGTGTTATTCATGATAAAGGACATGTATCTAGACTATGTAAAGACCAATTCCTTCTTAATAACAAAAAGACAATAATCCAGTCTTTCAAAAATGGACAAAATTTCTGAACAGACATTTCTCCACAAATGTATGCTATCTTATTACAAAGAAGAGAAACAAATGGCTAATAAGAACATGAAAAGATGCTCCAAATCATTAGCTTTCAGGGAAATGTAAATCAAACCCACAATGAGATACCACTTCACAACCATTAGGATGGCTAGAATTAAAAAGATAATATCAAGTATTGGTGAGGATGTGGAGAAATTGGAACCCTTATACATTGCTGGTGGGAATGTTAAATGGTGCAGCTACTTTGGAAAATGGTCTGGCAGTTCCTCAAAAAGTTAAACACAATTACCGTGTGACACATCAGTTCTACTCCTGGGTGTATACTCAACAGAAATGAAAACCTATATCCACACAAAAACTTGTACATGAATGTGCATAGCAGCAGTACTTATAATAGCCCCAAAGTGGAAACTCAGCTGTCCATCAACGGATGAATGGATAAATGAATGTGGTATATCCATGCAACGTAATATTATTCAGCCATAAAAGGAACTGAAGCACTTATATAGGGTGTAACATGGATGAACCTGGAGAACAGGATGCTAAGCAAAAGAAGATAGACACAAAGGGGCACATATTGTGTAATTTCCTTTATATGAAATGTCCAGAAGAGGCAGACACATAGAAACAAAAAGATGAGTGAGTATTGAAGAGAACTGCTTTTTTGGTGGAGGGGGGGATAGAGGAGGAGGTGATTAAAATGTTCTAAAATTGTGATGTTTGCGTAACACTGAATATACTAAAATCCACTGAATTGTATACTTTAAATAGGTGAATTATTTGTGAATTCAAAATGTTATTTCTGGTTCCCTGCACCGGGAGCCCCCTGATGGCTGGGATGGAGCCAGCTTTGCTGACTGTATCTTATTTCTAGCCAGTGCTTCACACACAGGCGCTCAACAAATGCTTCTTGAGGGAATCACACACTTTTATACTGTACCTGATGTTTATACGGTGCTTCATAAATTTCAAAGCATTTTTTTCAGGGACAGCAGCAGTTCCTTTGTGCCTCATAATAACCCGAAGGTTGTCAGAGTGGGTGATCTATGAGACTGTTATTTGCCCATACTGTGAAAAATGATCAGCTGTACAAGGGAAAGACCAAAACCCATTTCTATCTATTAACTTTCATCTGAAGGTGCTCCCTTAGGCCTGTTTGTCTTGCATGTCTCCTGTCTCCCAGAGAAAGGGAATCCACTTTGTAGTAAAATCAGCACAGCTCTGGGAGACTGATTCCCAAACTGCAACCCAACAGCACAGCAATTCGGGTCACTTGGGGGGCAGAAACCGAAGAACCGAGATTCCTTTGCTGAGCAAACATAGCGAGGAGGCCAGTGAGATTTTAGCTTCAGGGTATTGGACTCAGTCTCCTCAAATACTTCTAACCAGAAGGTTTGAGTTAGTGGGGCGTCCCATGACCATGATCTCAATAGCATTTAGCTTAAACGTCTTCCAGGCACCGAATTCAGGGTTCTAGGTTCTGGGCCGCCCTCTCCCCCGTCCCCCCCCCCCCACCCTCGCTCCCCACTTTCCCAACACACACACACTCACTCTCTCTCTCTCTCACATGCTTGGGGCAAGAAACCCAGATTCAGCACATTTCTCCAGGACCCTTCCAGATGGAGGGGAGGGAGCCACAGGAGGAGCCATTTTGCTAAGAAAAACTCACTTGAAGCATCTCCAAAAAGAAGTCCTTAGAATCCTCCCCGCCCCCCAGTTCGGACGCGCGCACTCCTAGTCGGCTACAGAACCCCTGGCCACTGGGCGATTTAACGAGGTCCTCTTTTAGATCCACCGAAGCGGCCCGGAAGCCGTGGCCACCTTCCAGAGGGGGACTGGGAGAACCTAGGGGGACCCACAGAGGCCCCGGGGGGTCGCCGGCGAGCAGGGCGCGCTGACCCGGGCCCCGCGGACAGAAGCGCAGGTGAGCAGCCGGAGCTGGGCTCGCCGCCGCCGCCGCCCCCGTGTCTCCGCCCCGCGGCGCCCCACCCCTCCCCGCGCGGGGGCCGGGGGTCGGGCGAGGGCTCTGCCCAACCGCCGGGGGGGGCTTTGACGGGAAGTGGGGCGGCGACGTGGGAACCCCCGGACCGGGCGGCCGTGCCCGGCCCGCCAGGGTGCGTCCAGGCGCGGGGCCACCACCTCCCCGCGAGCGCTGGGCGCGGCGGCCGCGGGAGCCGCAGGTGGTTCCCCGGGCCGGCCCTTTTCTCCTCCCCCTTTCCTTTCTTTCGCCTCCCCTCCCTCTCGCCCGGTGTCGGCGGCACTTCCCCCGCTTCCTCCTCCCTCTCCAATCGGGAGGGAGGGAAGGAGCCGCCGGCTCTTTCCTGCCTCCCTGCAAACTTCAGCGGGACTCGCGTCTCCACTCGCTGCCTCGCCCGCCGCGCCCCCAGCCCGGGAGCTGCTGCTCGAACTTCCTTTGGCCGCGCGGCCCGGGAACCCTGGCGGCTGGAAGGGCGCCGCCGGGCGCCAGGCGGCCGCCGCTCGGACCCTCCGGAGCCCTTCCCCGCGGCTCCCCGGGCGGCCGCCGCTCCTCCTCGCCGCCCGCCCGCCCGTCGGTCCGGCCCGCCCGCCCGCCTCGCCGCTCCCCGGCGGGTAGGAGCCTCCCGGCTGCCCCCTCGGCGCCCCGCCGCCGCCCGGACTTTTCTTTGTGTTGGATGCGGACTGGCGCCCCGCGCCGACGGGGGCCGGACTGAGTGCCGCGCTCGCCCGCGCCGCCCGGCCCGGCCATGCCCTTCCACCAGAGGACCGTGGAGCCCGCGCGGCTGCGCCAGCCGGAGGCGGCCGGGGCGGCGGGCGCGCCGCTCTTCCGCTCGCTGGAGCAGGTCAGCTCGCACGCCCTGGTCTGCCTGCTGGAGCAGCTCGCCGACCTGTCGCGCTGCGCCGGGGACATCTTCGGCGAGCTCGAGGGACAGGCGGCCGCCCTGGGCCGCCGCACCGCAGCGCTGCACCGCCGCCTCGACGCCCTGCACGCCGCCACCGCGCGCCTCGACCACCGCCGAGTGAAAATCCGTGAGTGGCCAGCGGCTCGGGGGAGGGGAACGAGGCGGGGAGGCGCCCAGCCTGCTGCTCCCTCCCGCCCCCTGGCGGCCCCGAGCCGGCTCTCGGGCATCCGCGCGGAACCCCGGAGCCCCGGCCCAGCGCGAGGGTCGGGCTCTCGAGTGGGGACGGCGGGACCCGAGACCCGGCGGCCGTGCAGGTGGCGGGCGCGTGTGGCGCTCTCGGGTTCCGAAGGTTCCTGGCCGCCTCGAAGGAGTGGGCGCCCTGATGGAGTGTGAGAATTGGGCTGGCCCCGTCCCGCTGTCCGCTCCTTCCCTCTTGTTTGTCTGTGTGGGAGGCTGAGAGGAGCCCCGGGGGCGCTGTAGGCAGAGGAGGAGCCGAGGTCGTGGGAGAAGGGTCAGGGAAAGGTAGTCTGTTGGAGAAGCAGGGTACCACATAGGTATGGACTTACGGTGATTCCAGTGCTTGAGACTTCAGGAGGATCCGTTTGTGAAAATCTCTGAGGATCTCAGCGAGCGTTGGGGCTGCATTCACCTCTCTGACCGGTGCTCTTACCTACGTACAAACGAAAGTCCGCTTTTAGTTCAGCGTTTTCTTTTTTGGTGCCAATTTTTGCCTCTTCCCGACCCCCGGCCCCTTCACTGACCCACCAGCTCTTTATAATTCTGGGAGCCTTGACCTCGTAGTGAGACTCGGCATCCCATTCGTCTTTGTCTAACCTCCCCCAACTCTGAAAATCAAGTCTCTGTCCTGAGGTAGTGATCTCTCCAAGCATCTATTTCATTTCAGCAGCTTAACCAGCTCCAGTGAATGAAGTAACTGGAATTTCCTGTTGGCCCAAAGTAGAGAAACTTTCAGTGTGATGTTTATGTGGTTTCTCCCCTTTTGGTACATGGACTTGGTCATATTCCTCAGTGTAAAGAGTAAAGTGGAGATGGTTGATGCATTGCAGGGTGGGAGGGGAGGTGTTGGTGTAAAACACGCCTAGATTTCAGCAGCTGTGGATGAAATACTGTCTCTCTTAGAATCACTTCATATGCAATCTTGAATAGCTGGTTTACATTTTTTTTTTTCATCCTTGCTAGAAAAGCTTAGCTATATTTTACCACTTTACAACTGAAACAGTTCAAGTTTTTAGTACTTTAATACTGGTGAGATTGTTTGCTGTAATACATCTTTCTCCAAGTTGTGAAGTTATGTGATGGTTTTACATTTTACAGTTCATCTCTCTGATATTGCTGTCAACACATCCTTATAAGTTGTGGGCTGTTCTCAACCAGGGAGAGTTCCCCCCATTCCTCCCCCACCAAAAAAAAGTTAGAAAGGGGGAAAAAAAGTCAAAATGGTCTCATAAAGTTGTTGGACATAACAAGAATATATCTACTTAATGTGAATACTGACCTCATGCATCAGGATATACTGTCTTAGTGGAATGTCATTGTCATCCCAGTAATCACTAGATGCTTCTGTGCCTTTCCCGTGTAGAGTGTCTGTGTGTAGGTGAAGGAGAATTTCACCCTTGAGGAATGCTGTGATGAGGCAGATCTGACTGCTAGGTGAACTGATCTATTGTGGGAACTGAAAGACAAGAGAAAACTCCCTGGAGGTCAAGAACTCCTTCTTTTGCCAGTTTTGTTTTACATTTGAACATATCACTTTTCTCTCTTTTCATACATATGCACCAATAGCTAAGGTTCATAGTCAAAATCCCCCAAGTTCCCTGAATTAACTAAGGTTGTCCTAATTAGTGACTGAAGTAACTCTCTTCAAAACTTTTCACAAGTTTCTTTGAATCTTTGGCTTTGATTTCATACTGGAAAACCTGGCTCATCCTTCTTTTTAATGATGGAGAAGGAAGGCTTTTATTAAATATAATTATGTCTGAGAGTGGAAGTACACATATAGAGAAGAAAGCTGAACTATAAAGACATGGTGTTTTTGTGGTTTTTCACCTCACACACTTAACTTTTTTATATGCTAAGATGCATTGCAACACTATGCATTCATCTTATTTAGACTCTGTTAGGATTCTTTTTTTTTTTAAATGTCTTGTTCCTGTGTAAAAGCTACATTTTGAAGTCATTTTGGTCCCCTTTTAGGCAGGTCTAGAGAATAACATGCTACATTAGAATGGACGCATAGACTTTTAGACTTGAAACTGCCTGTAAAGGACATCTCTTTCATTAACTCTTAACAAGGGAGGAAATCGAGTCCAAGAGAGTTGAAGTGATTCGCCCCAGGTTAGGTGGTGGGCTAATGGCACAGCTGGACCTGGAGCCCAGACCTGATTGACTCGCCTCCTGTCCCACTGCATATATCCTGCCCCTTTTAGGGTCACGTGGGAATGGGGAACAATTTAGATACATTACATAAACAGTCCCAAGGATGACAATGACCATTTAATTTCATCCTTCTTGTCAGATAAACCTTGTAATGAGTCTCCCAAGGAGCAAGTAACAGAACTGAACAGTTTATCAGAAGCCAGAGTGCAGCAGCAGTGTATATTTCACTGCCTGATGGGTCTCTACTATAATCAAGGGTGTGAGTGGAGCTGTTTAAAAAACGTATACACTTTTATCTTTCCAATACAGAAACAGCATTTTAGTCCTGTGGACGAGCCTTGCCTCAATAATTCTGAGAAGTATTTAGTCAAGTTTGCCATTCCTCAAAATCTCATAGGTAGTCATCCAAAATAATTTTTTTGTTATAATTGGGGATAACATACATCATTTTTTCCCTCCTGCTTATCCTTAAAGACTCCCCTAATGCTTCCCCCAACACCACCAGGTTGGAGGGAGGGTTCCCATGGCATCCAGTATAGGCATCTGTTCGGTCCCTCCATCCCCACGTTTACCAGTGTGGGCTGAAATCCTCTATTCATTTCTGCTCCCCTCTGCTAGATAGCAAGCTCCTGAGGTCAAGGATGGCTGCATCTTTGTTTTTCCAAAGTTTAAAACAGTGCCTGGAATGCGACAGCTCAATCGATATTTGAACTGAACTAATATTTAGTTTCCTAGTGCTCAGTGTCAGGAAGAATAACTACAAAAACCTTTGGGAGGGACTGTTACACTGACTGCTGCAAGTCTGCATGAACAAGACAATTGCTTTTATTTTATTTTATTTATTTATTTTTTTAAAAGGAACATTTTGTTTACTTATTTTTGGCTGCGTTGGGTCTTTGTTACTGTGCATGGGCTTTCTCTAGTTGCGGCGAGCGTGGGCTACTCTTTGTTGCAGTGTGCGGGCTTCTCATTGCAGTGGCTTCTCTAGGTGTGCAGGCTTCAGTAGTTGTGGCATGCGGGCTCAGTAGTTGTGGCACACGGGCTTAGTTGCTCCGCGGAATGTGGGGTCTTCCCAGACTAGGGATAGAACCCATGTCCCCTGCATTGGCAGGCAGGTTCTTAACCACTGTGCTACCAGGGAAGTCCCGACAATTACTTTAAAAACAAATGAAAGAGTAAACTTTCTGCCTCTTTAAGGTTATGAGTATACTTCCATAAAAGTCAAATGTCGTTAATTCTGCTGACAAAATAAGTTCCCATTGAGAATAGTGACAGTGGCCAGAAATCTGGGTAGTTACATCTTGGCTCTGTAAGTAATCGAAACAGACTTTTCTATACAGAAATCAGTAGACACTCGATCTAACAGCCCTGTATTATTTTTAAACCCTGAGTGATTTGTTTCTTTTTATAATTAATAATAACATTATACTATGTAGCACTTTTATAACTGAAAGAATGTTTTTCAATTCTTGCGAGGTAGGAAGGCCAGGTTGTAGTATATCCGTTTTATGGACAAAGAAATGGAAGTTCTGGAATTAGTAAGAGGTATACATATACAGACATAGAGTCTTCTGATTTCTAGTCCCAAACTTCACCTTAACAGTGCTTCCTGGGTGAATACGAAATGTGATTGTCGAAACAGAATCGGAAAAAAGATGATTTGCTGGCTTTTTTCCCTTATAGTTCCAGAAAAGCAGATTTTTCTCCTCCTTAGATTCTAGAAGTGTTCTAAGTTCAGGGAGGTTTGTTGTGTTGCACGACTGTAGGGGCACCGTTCACACCTTAGTGTATGTTAACTGTGCTTCCGTGGGGTTGGCGCGGTACTCAGCATGGGCACCCGTACGTGATGGCCTTGGTAGAATGTATACAGTCTTCATAGGTGAGATAAATGGCATTCAGGGTAGCTTGCTGGCAGAAAGATCGTATGGGCACTATTTTTGCATAAACAAGGTATGCGTTTGTATTGTCTCTACTAGGCAGACACTATAGCCTAATACTTTCTGGGTGGTGCTTTAAGTGTCAAGCTGCATTGTCCTACCTCACAATGACTGACCCAACCAGAGGGTTGGCTGGTCCTGATGTCAGAGTATCTTTGCTTTTTTCTCAGAGTGAGTAGTCTTTCATGCAAGGTGCTTGTCAGAGTTGGGAAGACAGTACAGACTTCACTGCACTCTTAAGAACAGGTTGTGTGATTGTTTTTGTGCCTGCCTGCCTGCTGATAAATGTTTGTTATTTCTGGTGACATTGGCATAAGACTTGCTTTCATTGAAACATACCACATGCTGGGGAGGATGTTGGTGTGGAAATGAGGTCTCCACCCACCTCTAATCCCTGGATGGTCCCTAAATGTACTAATAGAAACTGACAGCTGAGCGGCCAGATTGCACCTCAGGTTTAGGCGGCCGCAGGAGATGAAGCAGTGTTTCCCATACTTGCCTGGCCTTAAGAACTGCCTGGAACTCTCGTTTAAGTTACGGATTCCCAGACCCTTCCAAAGCTTGTTGAGCCGGAGTCTCCAGTATACTTAACAAGTGCCCTTGTGTTCTTAGAGGACCGGGAAGAGTGCTGAAATAGACAGGAAAGCTCATTGGGTTGAGAATTGGGAGACTTGAGTCTGGCTTCACCTCTGCCATTTTCTAATGCAGATTTGGAGCAATGTATTCAAAACCTCCTTTCCTTATGTGTAAAATAGAGACTTTGTCTAAAATAACCTCTATGGGCCTTTCCAGTTTTGGCATTTTGAGATGCTAATGAGGGGTTACTATCTGATAATAGTAGTATCTCAGATGACCTTGTAAATACAACTTTGATCAATAATCTCTCTCTGATTCTTATCGTTAGGCATCTAAAAAAGTGTGTCTAAAATCAATTATTTATGACCGTACGGACTCTTTTAACTCATATTTTACCCACATGGAGTGCATGGAGCTTCACATCTTGAGGGGTTAGTCATTTTCCAAACAGATCCGGTAGGTACTTGTTTCAAACTTGCGTATATCCTGCCCACAGTCCATTCATAGCTTCCTCTTCATCTTTGAAAAGTGATAACATCATTTTGGAAAGAGAACTGTTTAAATGCATTTGCCATATGTTAGATTTCTTAAAAAGAGAGTTATTTTTGAAAAAAATTATGAGCATATATTGCTTAAGCCGAAACATCAATCTACTCTTCGACTCCTGGGTACTGAAACTATAATTACTTGGTTTAAAAAGCTACCTACATTTAGGTTGAAATGATTTATTAAGCAACTATCTGGTTTTCCGCTATATGAGAGGAAGAGCCAGTATTAAAATTTCATCTGTACGTATTGTGTTAGGATTGGGACTAGCAAATGAAAAAGCTTACATAATAGGAGAGAAATCTTTGAGAGTCTTAATATTTTGGAAGAAAATTTAGAAACAGAGAAGAATAACACAGTGTTTGCCTCTGGCTATCATTTTAATATGTTTTAAAAATCACATTTTAAGTATAAAATAAAATGGTTTGCACCGAACTAAGCACCTAGTAACTTATTTATTTAACTCTGTTTCTGCTCAAATTGGTTTATATCCTGGAATGAATTAATTTTGCAAGATTTGAAGTTCAAAACCAGCAGGATGGTGCTGGATGATGTTACAGTTGTGGTAGCGGATGTTACATTTGTGCTGCGCGCCTTAGCAGCACTTTAGACAAATGTAGCAAAAGAGATGGAGCATCTGTTTTTTGTTTGTTTGTTTGTTTTAATAGTGCTGCAGTGAACATTGTGGTACATGTCTCTCTCTTTTTTTAAAAAAAATTAATTAATTATTTATTTATTTTTGGCTGCATTGGGTCTTCGTTGCTGCGTGCGGGCTTTCTCTATTTGTAGTGAGCAGGGGCTACTCTTTGTTGCGGTGCGTGGGCTTCTCATCGTGGTGGCTTCTTCTGTTGTGGAGCACGGGCTCTAGGTGCATGGGCTTCAGTAGTTGTGGTGTGCAGGCTCAGTAGTTGTGGCACACGGGACTAGTTGCCCCGTGGCATGTGGGATCTTCCCCGACCAGGGCTCGAACCCGTGTCTCCTGCATTGGCAGGCGGATTCTTAACCACTGCGCCACCAGGGAAGTCCGGAGCATCTGTTTTTGAATGAGGATTCTTCTGAGAAAAGGCCCTGGAGGACCCAGCCTCAGTCCCTTTCCTTGTGAATTAAATGACATGTCTGTGAGAGCATTTAGCATCACTCCAACAAAAAAAATGACATCAGTGGTATCAATATCTAGGCAGCAGCACAATTCCCGTTTCTGGTATTGGGCTGTCTTTTCGGCAACTTTGTATTGTCTGATAGTGAGGACAGCTAATGTCAGAGCACTTGCTATAGGCCAGACACTTTACTATGTACAAGAGCTCCAGGAAATGGATACCATTATTATTTGTGTTTGGCAGATGATGCAGCTAAGCCACAAATCATTTGTTTGTCTGCATTCACAGCTAGTAAGCAACAGAGCTGGGACTTGAACCCAGGCAGACCTGTGTCCAGAGCCTGTCCTAACCATTCTACGGTACTGTCTCTCAAGTCATGATATTTTATACTCAGATGAGGAAAGCTGATGCTAAGAGGATATGGCAGAAACCTGGCAAATGTCTGGTGGGGGCGGACCGGGGGAAACTCTTAAGTCTTTTGATCTTCTCCCTTTTCCTTCTTTTTTGGTTTTGAAACCTCTCAAACTATTAGCATATAGGCAAGAAATTTGAGACATGCCTCTGAAGTACTTAGCACAGTGCTTGGCACACAGCTAATGTGTATTTAGCCTTTGCTGTTGTTTTGATGACAGTGAAGGCTGAGTTAGCATCTGAGGGTCCATGGATGTTCATGTACTACTGCAGGGGGCCCAGTCCATCTGAGGCCGCTCACTGAAGCCTAGAAGATGAAGCTTTGGTCGGAGATAAACGTATAGATACTTCTCATTTGAAAACCAGAGAGTTCTGCCCAGGATCTTAAAGTACATGTGATTCCTGACAGGAAGGTGGGAAGGGTGGTGGTTTCTTTCTGCCTCCCAGGGGTCTGGCCTGTGGAGCTGGGGTTGGAGGAGCGAGCCTTTCTCCCGGGGCCTTTCTGAGGATGTCTGAGAGCCCTCTTCACCTCCATTTCCTCCTTTCTCCTTGTAGCAACTGCAGACCCAGCTCAGCTCCCACTGGGTTCTTAGCTCTAAGAGCGTCCCCTTTACCCCAGATGCCCAGGGAGCTGTCAGCACCTACCTGATTTCACATCCCCACTCAGAACTTGAGGGGAGCTGCTCAGACCTCAGCTTTCCCTGGGCATCATCTTGGGACACAGAGCAGTTGTTAGCACTATTTCATTCACCTCGTGTTTCCCACACTTTCTGAGTTATCAGATGCACCTGGACCCTGTTTAAAAACAGATTCCCAGAGATTCTGGAGACTCTGAGTCAGCAAGTCTGGGGTGAGGCCAGGAACACGCCTGGCTGACAAGTACCCCCAGGTCATTCTGATTAACCGAGTTTTGGAAACACCAGTCTGTGCTACGTGTTAGGAATCTGGTCCATTGAAGATGGCGGGCTAGTCCTGCATTCATGAAGTGTATTTGGGGTTATTCTGCTAGTGGTGAGTTGTGAGGGGTACAAGAGGAACAGGGTCCTTCTTCAGGTACTTTACCGTATGGTGTCAATGATTCAATATGTAAGTAAATATTAAGGAATTAACCATTATTGACAACATCATTTCCTCCCTTCTGGAATAAGATTTTTTTTTCCCCTGTGGGATGGTGGGAATTTTCTTCCATTAGTATTCTTTTATTTTCGCTTATTCTTCTGATTTGTTTCACAAGAAATTACCCACCCCCACCCCCAGAGGAAAGCAGTGTCTTGCTTGGGGAGAACAAACAACTGTTTCTGGTTATTCTGCAGGGAAATCCTCTCTTGTTCTTTCCTCTACTTTTTACCCCTTCAGATTAAAAGCTGGTAAAGTACCGTGTGGGGGATTGTGCAGTAACTGGCTGATTAAAACGGCAATAACACACGGTAAAATAAAATGCGGGCTGGCTACATGGCTATATTAGACATCCGACGAAATGTTCTGAGGACTCGGAGAGCACAATGTATATATAGCAAAGGAAATCGAGTTACGTGGAGGCTATGCTATGCACAGCCAAGTTATGCCTGACTATGTTGGCATCTGAGAACGACCGTTGAGGCGCTCTGCCATCTCCCCGCTGATGGTCTGGCTGCGGTGACCACTGTCTAGGCAAGGGCGCCGCCTTCCATCTCTCAGGATGTTCCAGCTGTACTTAGCTAGCTGGTGGCACCTCAGGGAGCTCCAGGTAGCCTGACTCTACAGCTGGGATTCTTTACTTCTGCATTATATGAGGGCTAAGGTTGGTGGAAAATCATGATGCATTCCAAAGAATCTTAGCATAACTTTTCATTTAATTTATTGAATAGGCAATACATTTACATGGTTGAAAAAAATATATACAAAGTTATGCATTGAAAAGTCTCACTCCTGCTTCTGTCCCCTTTCTGCCTTGTCCTTCCCCACTGCACTAGAATAACCACTTTATTAAATTCTCTGTATTCTTCCAGAATTTCTTCATGCAAACATAAAAATGTTAATTTATGTTATTTTCCTTTCGTTTGCTATCTATCAATATATAATTTCTGGATTGTCCTATTGCCTTTCTTTATTTGTATATGTGATCCAAAGTGATTATTTTCATTATTTTTCTGTATGTCTTTTAAGCCGGTTTCTTTTTTATTTGTAAAATCGAAGTTAACTCTTTTTTTTTTTTGTCAGAGAATGCAGTTGATTTGGGAAAAACAAGATTAATTAATCTTGAAATGGATTGTTAATCTAAGCACCTTCTTAAATGTTTTTTATTGCCAGTGCTTTGATTTAGACACATTTAAAATATGAGCTTCACAAGAGATGATTAATCTTTTCCTGTATTAACAAAGGAAAAGGGAGGAGGGGCTTCTGTTAAATGTTTGTAAGAACACAGCGTAAGTTGAGTTTATTTAAAAGTGGGCATTTTCTGCCTTTTATCTGGATATCCAGCATGCTGCATGTGAATTACTTCCTGACGTGGGAGGGGACTATTACTGATACAGGGCTGCATTTGAATTTTAGTGTGGAATGTTTTACTCTGAGATAGTGACTTCATTAACTAAATAAATGCATATGATCCGGAGGTCTGCTTGGTATTTTAACTTCACTGGCTTGGTTATATCTACCTTGGCTGCAGAGTACAGTGCAGAGTGACACTCATAGACATTTGAATGAAGCAACTATGGACATTTGAGTTATTTTTTTCCTGGTTGTCAGCCTGCTTAAGACCAAAGGTTGGTACTGAATTAGTGTAGAAATGACTAACTTAAACATTATTCATGAGTGTAGACTCAGAAACTTAATCATTGAATTACACAGCCTACTGTGTAGTTTTGTGTAAATAAAAGTACATTAAAAAGCTTTCAGCCTTGGGGCTTCCCTGGTGGCGCAGTGGTTGAGAATCTGCCTGCCAATGCAGGGGACACAGGTTCGAGCCCTGGTCTGGGAAGATCCCACATGCCGCGGAGCAACTAGGCCCGTGGGCCACAATTACTGAGCCTGCGTGTCTGGAGCCTGTGCTCCGCAACAAGAGAGGCCACGATGGTGAGAGGCCCGCGCACCGCAATGAATAGTGGCCCCCGCTTGCCACAACTAGAGAAAGCCCTCGCACAGAAACGAAGACCCAACACAGCCATAAATAAATAAATAAATAAAATAAATAAACCCAAAGTTAAAAAAAAAAGTAAGCTGAAATATTTAAAAAAAAAAAAAAAAGCTTTCAGCCTTGCAAAGTATGTCATCAAACAGTTCTGATTATAAAATTATAATGTATATTCATCATATATTTCAGACCTGTAAAGTACAGAGAATATAAAGAAGAAAAAGTATTACAACCTAGGGAGTGTCCATTTCCTCTTTTTTTTTTTCTGGTTAATAACTATGTATGGCTCTATCTATAAGTATAGCAATAGATAGCATTTTTAACAGAACGGGGAACATCACTGTGGCTATATAATTTTTTGTCCTGATCTTTTAAAACCTAGCTTATATTGTGAGAATTTCCCCCAGGTCACTGACATCCAGAGGCTGTTTTAAATAGGAGAAGCATTGGGGTGCATCTCTCTGACAATCTCTTACTTTGCTTTGGCTCCCAAGTGAAGTCCTTATGATGTTCCCAGGGGTCTGTGTGTTCACACAAGAGTTATCAAGCAGACAGAATTTTTTTTCTTTTCTCCTGGTGCTTCCTAGGGTTTGTTCTGTGTTTACTTATTTGAGAACTTGTCAATGGCACTCATGAGTAGTGTCTAGGAGAGGATGTGTTGGAGTTTTATCTGTTAGTCCAGTGGATTGCTAAGTCTTTGTCATTATCCCCATCTGCTTGAAAAATTCATCATATTTTATGTCTAAGATTGTTTGTCCAATACCACGGTTCTCTGTATCCTTGCAGCAAACAGATCGTTGAGTCAAAAGATAGTTGTCTCCTTCCTTCTTTATTGGTTCTTTAGTTGAGCTGCCTTCCTGTTGTACTAATAAATATTATGTTGCTGTTTTTCCTCTGAAGTTACATTTCTTTTTCCCTTGAAACACAAGTAACATTTCCTTTTTCCCTTCACCAAAATGGCAATTAGAAATCTGTCTCAAGGTTTCTCACCTTGGTGGGCACCTTGTCTTGGCAACATATGGGGTCTGTTTAGATTAAGCTCAACAAGATTTAAAAACAAAGGTCTGTCAACTATCTCTTGCTGCAACTTTGGTTCTTGTTTTGTGGAAAGATGAGGATTAACCTTGTTCCTTTTATTGTAAATGTTGGATGGTTTAGTTGAAAAATGAATAGTCTGTGGAAAAATAGGGGGACGGGGCAAATTCACTCATGATAACGGTGGCAGGGGATGAAGGTGTGTAATGGGTGGGAGAAATGTCTTTGAGTGCCATTAGTACATTTCACATAATCTAAATATATTGCTTGTAAATTGCCCAGTCTGCTTAATAATAAGTATTTACATTAACATTGATGCGATGACTAACATTTGTAGGCTACTTACTGTGGGCCAGTTTCATTAATCCTCATAAAAACTGTGTAAGAGAGACATTACCACCCCCACTTTACTGATTTTACTGAGGGGCACTGAGAGGTAAGGTAATTTGCCCAAGGTCACAGAACTGGTAAGTGGTAGAGACAAAATATGGTATAGGTGAGTTCTGTGTTTAAACATTTTATTTGCATGATTTTAGTTAATTTTTGTGAACTTTTAAGTTCATTTTAATATTGAAAAATTTCTGAATATGCCTAGGGGTTGATAGGTATTTTCTATTTTATTCTGGTTATTTATTTTTTTTTTTTAAAGAAATTCACGTTCTTTTATTTATTTATTTATTTATTTATTTATTTATGACTGTGTTGGGTCTTCGTTTCTCTGCGAGGGCTTTCTCTAATTGTGGCAAGTGGGGACCACTCTTCATCGCGGTGCGCGGGCCTCTCACCATCGCGGCCTCTCTTGTTGCGGAGCACAGGCTCCAGATGCGCAGGCTCAGTAGTTGTGTCTCACGGGCCCAGTTGCTCCGTGGCATGTGGGATCTTCCCAGACCAGGGCTCGAACCCGTGTCCCCTGCATTGGCAGGCAGACTCTCAACCACTGCACCACCAGGGAAGCCCGGCCCTTACTATTTTAAAAAAACTTTTAACTTGTTTTTCTGAGTGTATTTCAAAATTGAAGTGTAAATAAAGTTAAGACTTTGGACTTAATTATTTGTTTGGACCCTAATAGTGTAGTTTCCTGATGAGTGTTCTGGTTAATTGTGTTCTGGTTGATTGAGTTTTCTAGATAGCTGATAATTAGGTTTGATAATTGGGTTGATTGTGGGACTTTAGGATCATTGTTTTGGATATCATGATAATTCAGTTCTGAAGGTCTAGAATATTGGATTAAATTTATTCAGCGTGTTCTCTAAAAATAGTGTTTTGGTTACATTTTGATATGAGTTTTGATGTCATTTTCCACTTTTCAAACTGGGATCAATCAGATAAAATGAAGTTAGTTAGGGGTTTTGGTTTGTTGAGTTCCAATGAGTTGGTTTTATTACACACATAATCTGTAATTTAGAAACCTATCAAGTTACAAAAGTTAATTTGTAAGTTGTTTTGAACTTGTAATACATTTCCTCTTACAAACCATGTTTCCAAAGCATGACCAGGCTCAGGACACAGGGCAACCCCCGAAAAGCCTGTTCAACCTGAAATATAGATACCCAGACCTACAGTGCCACAGGGTCTAATCATCACATGAGAATTTGCTGTGGGAAAATGGATTATAAATGGCAACCAGGATACAAGATCACATTCTTCTGTCCTCTGAACCCTTTCCCTAAGCTGTGTGACACTGGCTTCATCTATAGCATGAATGATTTGAATCAGGCCTCCAAATTCCGTTTTGGAGGGGAGGGAAGGTAGACTTTATGGTTTTGTGATAGCAGGATGTGTGAGTTATAAAGCTTTGGAAGCAGAGGGTAGGGTGGTTTCCAGGGTGCATAGGTGTATGCGACTGAGCATGTTTTAGGTCTTGTGCTTATTTAGCAGGATCTTGGCTGTGGGCACTCATTACAGTTGAGAGGTCCAGGCCGGGTCGGGGAAGGCGAAGCCACCGGCAGCCTTGCAGGTTCACGTGGGGCAATTGGCAACTGTATGCAGAGCATTTCAAGCTGAGTGTTTGTAATAGGCAGCTGCTCATAGTGCCTCTTTTTCTAGGAGGGTTTAAATGGATGAGGGTCAGCAGTTTTATCAGTTTTTAAAACCCACTTATTATAATCATTATTTTTTTGCTTTTACTTACCTGTTTTATATGAGCATGCATTTACATTTGATTTCTGTTCGAAGGTTGTGTGTGTGTGTTTTTTAAATAAACAATATGTAAAGCATTAAAGATCCTTTCCACTTCCACTCAGCATTCTCTGGAAAAGGATCTGAATTGTTTATAGAATCCAGCAAGCTTTTGGTAAAGTACATGTTTTTAAATCATCTTGAACATGTAAAGAAAAGACAGACTTGAGCTTGTTAAAAAAAATTACTCCTGTCAAGTCCCATGTAGCTTCGCCTGTCAAACAAGACTTGAAAATGTTTCCCCCAAGTGGCCATGTCTTAACAATTTATGTCCTTGAGGGAGTTCCTTGGAAGGAACTAAATTCTGGGAGGTCACATTTTTCTTTCAAGTTTGATTTCCAAAGTGAAAATGAACTTCTGTTTTTTAACTTGAACTTTGAAAAAAACTCGACGAAGAGCTTTTAGAACTGTGCAACGATTGTGTTATACGGAACTGGGCTTCCCCATCTCTGTAGCCAGAAATGAATCTTGACAGTTTCCTTTGTAGCTATAAAAATGAAGGGAGAAAGAGAAGAGGTAAAAAATGCTGAGTCTTAGAAATTGTTCTAGCCACTTAAATCTTAGCTACATAAATGTCTGTTTATATTGATGGGACAAGACCAAATAACAATAATTTTTTTTTCTAGTGAAATATTTTCTCCCTTGGGAAACCACTTTGCCTATTTCTCAGGCTTTCTCATTGAAAACGTATGAATAGCCAGAATCTAGTATTTAGCATAATTAGGAAATGTACAGTTTTGACAGTCCTTGAAAAGGAATATATTTCATGTTTTGAGAGTCATATGTAGTAGTTTAAGTTGAGCCATGGTGAGTATCTGTTTCAGGAAGAATTGGAAAGGATTCTGAATTACCTGTAATGTCGCTTTTGTTCAGATGTTTTTGCTGTAACCATTTTATATTAGAAATAAACCATCATCTTTCAGATGGTATTGCAGATCTAGACAGAGCTGAAGTATCCTGTTAGTATACTGTGGGTTTTCATTTTCCTGGGTCACAGATAATAATTAAATGCTTTACTTTTTAAATCTTATTGTTGAGTGGTGGGTGGTCAGAGGAATAACTATGAAGGGGAAAGAAAATCATAAGGCGGAGGCAGTGATAAAATTCTTCATTGGCTGATACATAGTTATTGCAGCACCTTTAAGGGTAATGTATTGTCCTTAGCATTCAAGGATGTAACTGCTAAGGGTCTGTTAAACTACTTGCTTTGACTTTTCCCTGTGGCTGTAGAGGATTTATGGTGATTCATTTCATGCTTCCTTTGATGACGAGCTGGCTTCATGGCCATGGAAATGAGCAGCGGGGATTGGCTCGTGTGAAAAAACCTATGGACGTGGGTCGTATTCTATCCTAGAACCATCTGCCTTTCCTCTCTATGTATCTAAAATGGTACCTGTATTTCTGAGCTAAGTTAAAAATCCCTTTCTTTCCAAATGTCTCTCTTTTCTACTTAATAATAAAAGTTAGAAAATGGCTTGCCTTTCATGTTATCTATCTCTAAAAGTCCAACAGAAATACTAATTCCACAAGAATGGGAGCTGCCTTATGCTGCTTAAGATTCTTTTACACGCATTCATGGATATTCAGACAGAGATCCAGAAACAGTATCTGTGGGTGACATTGGAAGAGTGTTGGAATTTTGAGGATTTTACCTTCTAATGCTTGACACTATGACACTTCGGCAAGTTATATCACCTCTCTAGGCTACAGTTTTATCATTTGAAATGTAGGTGAATGAGATTACATGATCTCTAGAATCCAGAATAAAGAAAGAGGATTTTTTGTTTGTTTTTCTTAAAATTCCTAAGGAACTTCTTACATTGGGATGCTATGAACTGACATCAGGTAGAATGGACAAATAGGGTAAGAATTTCTAGTGATTTCAGAAATTATATAGTATGACTTTGGTCACTGAATGCAGCTGGCATTTCTCTGCTTTGGGTTTTAAAGAGGAGTTATATTTTCCTTGGAGTCTTGTTTAAAGTTGAGACTGTCCATGCTGGTTAACACTTGGCATATGTGTCCATTGTAAGAGTTCTTTCTCAGTGATTCTAAGGTTTTCACACAGCGTGTAACATGTATTAGAATGTCTTTCTGATTTCATAGGAAGAGTGAAATATTAGCTGTTACAATTACAGAATTCCACTAAGTAATGAACTTTTTTCATAGTCCTGTTCCCTAAGATGCAACTACTCTTGGCAGGTGGTGTATAACAGAAGGATTTGAACATCATGGATATTTTCCGGTTGTTCATTTGATATTTGCCTTTCTAAATTCATGTTCATGAGAGTATGGAAAGGATATGAAAGTGGAGAAGATAATGAACAAAATAAAGATACATTCCTTTGAACAGGCAATTAAAGGGTCTGAAATTCTTTCTGTTAGATGCTTTGCGTTTTGACTTACTTGGGATTTGGTGAGAGAATGAAATTCTAGAAGAGAATTGAAAACATTGTCGTTGACCAAACATTGACATTTTATCCTCCTCTTCTTTCCCTGTTCTTTAGAATAATGTCTCAAGTATATGCATTTCCATTTGGTTCTTTCCAGGAGAAATTGTGTTGTGTTGAGTGATGGTTATGCTATCCTCCTTAAATTTTTATATACAGCAAAACACAGGCTTCACTTAGATGATTTTTGCATTATCTCACATGATGACAAAACATGAAAATCCAAATTTTGATGTAGACTAGAAAGCAATTCTTGGTGTTGAAGTTTTCCAGTATTTCAGTCTTTTTTTTTTTTTTTTTTAAACAATGCCAGAAGTTGCTTCATTGTTTTTTTGATTCTCTCCTTCCTTTTACCTCCTATTGACCAGTTGTAGACAGAAATATTATTTAATTTCAGGAAGAAGGACATTGTTATATGGTAGAATATACCTTTTACTGTCCTACAGAAAGCTTTCAATTAAAGAGTTGCTGTTGTAAACTGTGATTGGACTTTGAACTCTGAAACAGCCCAGGAATAGGCATTTTAAAATTCCGCTTTGGTTTTTCTTGTTATGCTTGTGCTATTAATTAAGTTCAGAAAACGGGACTCCGCTTGCCTGTTCCTGCTTTTAGCGTTCTGTCTGGAGTTGCACTTCTAGTTCTTTGCCTTGGCTAAGGAATTGCCATCTTTAAAGGGATGTTGACACCAGTTTTCCCATGGAACACGGCTCTGGAACGCTAATGGCTGCAAATAGATGCAATTTGGTGTCTAAAAAAAACCTGATAAAAATATTATTCTATACATTTCAGTGAAAGTATTCTTTCCATAGTAGTCATTTTGAGAGAGTATGTGTTTCATCCAGTGTTGTTGCTGTTGCTAAAAACGTCGAATTTTTAAAAAATTGAATCTGGAATCTGTTAACACATTTATATTTTTGGTTTGTGCTTGTGTATTAGTTGTATGACTAAATTCTCATTGAAAAGGTGCCAGTGCTACAGGATTTTATTCCCCACACTCACTGGTGCCACTCCCCTCTGCAGAGTTAATCACAGTCAGCATTTTGGTGTCTGCCCTCACAGCTCCCATCACATTGTTTCGTCATCCTCCTGTGGATAGACTTTTGGGTTCTTTTTTCAATTTTTATCATTTCAAGCCACGATGCAGTGAAAATCCTTGTACCCACCTCATTGTGTAGCAGTATTGATAATATCTGTGAAGCTGTCCTTTGAAGAGCATGGATTTCATTTTTGGCAAATTTATGGCAAGAAATCTGGTGATAAGGTGTGTGTTCAAGCTCTTCAGGTATTGAACATTTTGACATAGAGTAAGAGTTTCCAGAGTTATTCCTGGAATAAATGTCTCAAGATCATTAATTCAAAAGATGATATTTGTCTGGATATCGCAGTTCCTAGGGGTGTGTGTGTGTGTGTTTATTAATTCATCTCCTTACTTTATAATCAGACATGATACTTGATGTGCCATTTGAATTGTGTTTAGTTATAATAGATGATTTTCCTGAATCTTTAGTTAAATAAATGTACTCTGATTCATTGTTGACTTTCACCCCCCGAATGATAACTGCTGCTGTTTTTGACTGCATGGCCTTTCCTACAGTTTGTCAATCTGACTAAATCTACTGACTCTTGCTAGGAGGTGGCATTTGAGCTATGTTGTGTGCTGTTCCCCATCCCTCTGTGCCTCTCCACTCTCCTGCGTTCTCACGGCACCCTGTACCTACCCATCTTAGAGCAGCTGCACCTGATGTCGTGTTCCTTCTTTACTGTGTGTGTCCTTGCAGATAAAGTGCATTGAGAGCTGGCACTGTTTTACAGATCGATTCATCCCCAGCTAGACACCGTGTATTTATTAAACTCATGACTGAATGCAGTAGTGGAATAACTGCAGAGAGAACCTGGAGCTCACATTGGGAGGGACTTGGTCACTAGGTAGAAAAACAAGGTGCTGATTTCAATGGGCAATAGGGAAATTAATGGTATTTGAATAGAGGGGTGATAGGATTATGCCTTTAATTAAGGAGATTAAGTGTTGTAATGTACGAGATGAAATAGAAACCTGAGACAGGAGTTTAAAAACAAGTGAGGATGAAGTTAAAGTGGTCTGGCTTGTGTTTGTGTAATGATAATAGAAAAAGAAAGGAGACAATATTTTAGAATAGAATTTACCAGAATGACACCTGACTGGGTGCAACACCGGTGTATTCATTCAGCTACCCGTGTGGTATGCCGCGCTGGGCACTGTGTTAGGCATCGGTGGGAAGGGGCAAAGGACAAGCCTGCCGAACAGGTGTGGAGAGCGGGTGACCTGTAGCATGTTGATGCAGCTACAGTCGAGGTAAAGTCAGGAAGGAGGAACTGGTTTTGTTGGGCAGTCTTGTTAGCTTTTTGACTTGTAGGGTTTAAGCTGCAGAGGGATGTTCAGCAGAGTAATAGTTGGCAACGTGAGTTCTTTTGAAATGGATTTTGGGTTTAATCTGTGTGGAGGTGATAGTTGAAGCCACAGAAGTAAAGCAATGCAAGAATTCGATTCTGCATTGTTAGGAAGCTAAGTCGCTGTCTGTTGTGGCGTGGTGCAGAAGCCAAGGGTTTCTGAAAGCCCTCCTCCCCTCACATCCAGGGCAGCAGACACAAGGACTGAGAAACGAACACTGAATTTAGGGGAGAGAAAAGGGAAGATGGAAAGTCGACAACATGAAGATGAAGGGCCAAAGAACTGCTTATTTCGTCGTATCTGTTTCTTATTCCACTCTTCTGACTTGGCGTTCATGATGGTTAATTTTCTGTGTCAACTTGACTAGGCTGTGGTGCCCAGATGTTTGGTCAAACACCAGTCGAGGTGCCGCTGTGGAGGTATTTTTCAAGTGTGATGAACACTGAAATCAGTAGACTTTGAGTACAGCTGGTTTCCCTCCATAATGTGTCGGGAGGATCTCATCCTATCAGTTGAAGCTCTTAAGATACAAAGACTGAGGTCCTCCGGGGAAGAGGCAGTTCTGCTTCCAGACTGTAACGTCGGGTCTTCCCCGGCTCTCTGGCCTCCCTGCAGATTTCAGACTTGCCTGCCCTCGCAACTGCATGAACCGATTCCTTAAAATAAATGTCTCTCTCTAGAGAGATGGGTGGACACACACACACATGCACACACACACAACATACATACCTGCACATACACACATACACTCTAACATGGCTAGAGTCAAGTTGTAAATATTTTCTATTTATTGAGCTTATTCTTTAGCATTTAGTGGCATCCTGGATTTTTGAGTCTTTTGACAGACAGTTTAAATTCTCCACTTCTCAGGCAGTCTCCGATTCTGTTCTTGCTCACTGAGTACCTTGTGTGCGCCCCTCTTGGGCATTATGTTATTGTAATTGTTCGCGTGTGTGCCTGTTTCCCCAGATGAAACTGCAAGCTTCTTAAAACTTACGACTTGCTCCTACTAGCTTGTGTAGCTTGGGTAGCCAGCCTAGTGGGCACATAAGAATTTGTCACTATGAGTCTATTGAGTGAAAGAGTTTATCACTGACTGATACTAGAAGGAACTTGAAAGGAGACATACTAAAACGGAAGATAAGTGTGACCAAACAGAACCAGAGAGGCTGGCAAGCACATCGGCATCATCTTCTGGATCACAGTCTTATATTGGATGGCAGGTGTGAAATGTATTATGGTCATTTGGATACCACAGCGAACCATTATCTAATCAGTATTTGTTTTTCAATTTGTCAAATATTTACTCAGATATGACTTCACCAGTCATGGCCAGATAAAGGTAGACTTTAAAATATTTCTTAGAGACATTTTCAAGGAAACATAGAAGCATCGGGAAAGAAAAAGAAATGCTTGTAATCTCATCACCCACAAAAAAAATGAACGTTTTTTGTATAGATCGACCTAGAATTTTTAATATACTCAGACATATGCAATGATAGCATATTGTATATGCTGTTTTATTAATTGCTTTTTTTCAAGTAAACATGTCATGACACCCTTAGCTGTTATTAACTATACATAATTTTTAATACCTGTGTAGTATTCCATTACAGGGAATATATATTACTTAATCAATCCCCTTATTATTGGACATTTACTCTCTCCCCTCCCCCTCTTCCCCCCTCCCCTTCTTCTTCTTCTCCTTCTCCTTCTCCTCCTCCTCCTCCTTGTTCTTCTTCCTTTCTATTTTAAACAGGGGCTCAGTGCATATATTTGCACATATATCTTTCTACACCTAACTATTATTAACTAAGAATGAATTTTTAGAAGTAAAATCTCTGGGTCACTGGTAGCCAGCTTTTTTTTTTTTTTTTTAAATTTTATTTATTTATTTATTTATGGCTGTGTTGGGTCTTCGTTTCTGTGCGAGGGCTTTCTCCAGTTGCGGCAAGCAGGGGCCACTCTTCATCGCGGTGCGAGGGCCTCTCACTATCGCGGCCTCTCTTGTTGCGGAGCACAGGCTCCAGACGCGCAGGCTCAGTAACTGTGGCTCACGGGCCTAGTTGCTCCGCGGCATGTGGGATCTTCCCAGAACGGGGCTCGAACCTGTGTCCCCTGCATTGGCAGGCAGATTCTCAACCACTGCGCCACCAGGGAAGCCCAGCCAGCTTTATTTATTTTTTTATTTTTTTAATTTTTTTTTTTAAACTCATCCCTCATCACCGTCCCAAAGTCCCTAGCAGTCCACCTTTTTCTTTTTTATAAATTTATTTATTTATTTATTTTTGCTGTGTTGGGTCTTCGTTTCTGTGCAAGGGCTTTCTCTAGTTGCGGCAAGTGGGGGCCACTCTTCATCGCTGTGCGCGGGCCTCTCACTATCGCGGCCTCTCTTGTTGCGGAGCACAGGCTCCAGACGCGCAGGCTCAGTAGTTGTGGCTCATGGGCCCAGTTGCTCCGCGGCATGTGGGATCTTCCCAGACCAGGGCTCGAACCCGTTTCCCCTGCATCGGCAGGCAGACTCTCAACCACTGCGCCACCAGGGAAGCCCAGCCAGCTTTATTTTTAATGGAGGTTTTTTCTACATGTTACCTAAGTGCCCTCCAGAAATGTTTTACCAATATATATTAATTCCAGTGGTGTAGGAGAGGTCCATGAAAGGCGTTCTTGCAACACGTACAGGTATGTGACTGACCGATTGCAGTTTTTTTTTTTACCCCTTCTAGGACGGGTTCCTTTTTCTTAAGTTTTGAATATTCTGCATAAGATCTTGTTCAACTTGTTAAGCCTATTAGTAATTCTACCGGGATAAATTAATAGTCATCATATATCCATGCTTGTTTGAACAAAATGCTCAAGCATCCAAAATATGAGTAGCCAGTCTTGCAGCATTTGTGAGTGACTCACTTGTTTGTTTAAAATGCAAAAAAGATGGGAGGAGGCAAGTCAAGTGACTATGAATCTTCTTTAAAGGAACCATAATACAGTATGTAAGACCAAAGGACTATCGCCAACCCCAATCCTGGGGGGGATGGAGTATAGCACATCAAATCATGTTATATTGTCATAAAAACCCAAACAATTACCAATGATACAACTATCAGTTAAAAATAATGGTTTCCCAAGGACCAGGATCACAGCATCTCAGTTAGTATCTTAATGCGTCTCTGGTAAGAAATGTTAAAAGAGTAACTGTTGTAGCCTCAAATTGAGTTTTTCTCACGGATTACAATTAAACTACACTTGTTACCTCATGATAATCCAGAAATCTTTTAGAATGGAAAAAAAATCTGTGAAAGCTATGGTAGTTATTTCTGTTTTTGTTGTTGTTCATAAAGCTACATTCATTTAACATAAAGGACTGTCATTTATTCTAAGATCAATTTTTTGAAAAACAGTTTTATTCTAGGAATAAATTTGTTTTCTCATTGAAATTATTCAAGACTCTTTTTCCTACTTAGATTTAGTTCTTTCTCCATGAAGCGCAGGACATTCTAGAAACTTAACTGAGACATGGTTTCATGAGATCAGTCCTGGTATTTCTTGTCTCTGTTTACTGCAGTTAACAAATGTAATAAAAGGTAAATCTGAAATATGAGAAATGAAATTTAAATTTTCTCCTGTTTAACCATTTTTATTTTTTGATTAAAGATCATTGAACAATTTTTGGAATTTTGAAAATATATGGATAAATTTAAAGTAGTTCCCATGGTATCTATAAATTAAGGGGGTATGTGGAACTGAATAAATCTGCCTTTCTGTGTCTGTGGTCAGAGTCCTGTATGTTTCTTTCCCAGAGTTCAAGGAAGGAGTACTTTTTTAAAAAACATTTCTGTGTAATCAGGTTTATGCATTCGATTCGTTCAGTATTCAAACGGAAGTACTAAGACACACATCAGTGAAATCTTCTGTGCTCAGCCTCAAGTTATAGCTAATTGAAGTCTTAGATGTTCCAGCACAGCCTAATTAAGAGGTAGAGGAAATGGATTAATAGACAAATGATATAAAAACATAGTGCTGCTCCTGAGCGTGCTGTCGCAGAAGGGGAATTACGTAGGTGTGGTTACCACTGCTAGTTGGAGTTAAATCTGCCAGGTAAAAACCCCTGGGCTCCAGAGTCTTCAGTCATGTGGATGTTTAACAAAAGATACAGTATTTTGCATCAGGAAAGGAATAAGAAAAATGTGAGGTATTATGTGAAAGAAGGATATCATACAAGTTATGTATTTTATAAATTTATTTATTTATTTTTGGCTGCATTGGGTCTTCGTTGCTGCACGCGGGCTTTTCTCTAGTTGTGGCGAGCGGGGGCTACTCTGTTGCGGTGCGCGGGCTTCTCATTGCGGTGGCTTCTCTTGTTGCGGAGCACGGGCTCTAGGGCTTCAGTAGTTGTAGCTGGAGGGCTTAGTTGCCCCGCAGCACGTGGGATCTTCCCGGACCAGGGCTCGAACACGTGTCCCCTGCATTGGCAGGCGGATTCTTAACCACTGCGCCACCAGGGAAGCCCCAAGTTATGTATTTTAGAAAGGGTGTGGCAGGGAAAAGTAGCTCTCCCTCTCTTAATTAACTCGCTATGTACTTGCCTGACTCAAGGTTATATTCAGTTAACGTAATAAGTAAAAATGTCACGAAGGATTTTTAATAGTGTGTGTTTTTGTAATTCTCAGGCTCTTAAATCTTCAATGAGTCAATCATTAGATGTTAGAGCATCATTCTCTTAACTCCAGATCCATAGTTTGGTAGGAGATGCCCAGGATTATCTTGGCTTTTCTTCGGTTGTAGAGAAATACTCTCCTTCACAGCTGCCATTCAGAAGTGTCTTAAATTTATTTATACTTTCACTAGCAGGAGAAGTATGAGAGTGATTTTGTAAGATAAAAGTTAAGAATTAGTGCAAGTATCTCAAGCTACTTCCCTATTCTCTTGCCCTTTGTCCGTATGTGTAATTGTTGACTACCTACTCCAGCCCTGTCTTGCTTCGAGTACAGCTGTAGACTTAGTATGTGTGGGAGAACAAGGGTACAACTGTAACTATAAAAGAAATGAAACATTTTCAAAGTTCTCCTTCCTGCTAGCCCCATGAAATCCTCTTGTCATGAGAGTAAATTTTGTCAAATTAACTTGAATTTCTTTTAATTACAATTTAAAGTTTAAAAGACTTGTACAGACCGCAGCTCAGTGATAGCTAGAGGCTTCTGTTTTAGGAGATAATTGTAGATAGCAAAAGATTGTTGCCAAGGTAGCCTTATACTTTCTTTATCAGATACTCTTTCTTAAATGATATGTTCAGAAATTTTTTTTAACATTTCCATATATATTTTAAAATTCCTTTTTTGCAATTGTTTTCTCATTGGAATTATTTATAGACTTTTTCATTACCTAGATTTAGTTCATTTTCCAGATAGTTCAGGGACATTTTAGCAACTTCCAACTTCTACGCAGAAATGGAAGACATTCGTTCTAGAGACAGGGTAGATCAGCCTTGGTGTTTCTCTACTGCTGTTACCAAATGTAATAAAAGATAAACCTTTTTACAATATGAATATGAGGAATGAAATCTAAATTTTCTCATACTTGATAATTTATATTACTTTAAAAAATTAAATGTTGGTGTTAGTCCTGACGTTATGCCAGGACCTAAAATTCATGGGTATTGGCCCTCGTTGGGTGGAATGATTTTTTTAACCTCTTTATGAGGAAGAGTCTTTGGCTCTGAGTTTCTAATGTCATTGAAGGCCTCTGATAATTGGCTTATAAAACTTTTCTGAAAATGTATATGAATTTCTTGTAAAAATTACAGAATAGATAATTAAAATGTAAGTAAAAAAAACCCAGTAACCTCAATTCTATGAACTCTGGGCTTCTGACAGAACAAAACCTGTGTTGATTTTTTTCAGGCACCTTGATCCATGCAGATTTCTCAGAGTGGCTCTTTAGTGAGAGTGATTGCCCAGTTATGCATGAGTATGGTCAGCGAGGAATCCAGTTCAAATAGTAGAATAGCATCTGTGAGTAAGAGAGAGAGAGAGAGAGGAGTATGTGTGTGTGTGTGTTTGTGTGTTTGTGTGTGTGTGTGTGTTTACGGGACGGAGGACAATACGTACAGATTGAGGCAACAGTAAGTCAGGCTGAAATCCTCTATAAATGAGAATTGATTATTGCAGCTGATAAATGTGGAAATGGGTAATTAAAACATGGTATGTAAGGACACAAAGTTTTCCTCAGGGTTGTCTTCACTTTTTTTTTTTTTTTTTAATTTATTTTATTTATTTTTGGCTGCGTTGGGTCTCCGTTGCTGTGCGCAGGCTTTCTCTAGTTGTGGCAAGCGGGGTCTACTCTTCGTTGCGGTGCGCAGGCTTCTCATTGCGGTAGTTTCTCTTGTTGCAGAGCACGAGCTCTAGGCACGCAGACTTCAGTAGTTGTAGCACACGGGCTCAGTAGTTGTGGCCTGCAGGCTCAGTAGTTGTGGCCCGCGGGCTCTAGAGCGCAGGCTCAGTAGTTGTGGCGCACGGGCTTAGTTGGGATGTGGGATCTTCGCCGACCAGGGCTCCAACCCGTGTCCCCTGCATTGGCAGGCGGATTCTTAACCACTGCGCCACCAGGGAAGCCCAGGGTTGTCCTCTTAAGACAATTTGTGGTGTTGAGAACCTGTGTCAGGTTTCTCAATAATGTTTTCTTAGCTGGATAATTAGGATGTGCTACTGATGTGATCCAGAAAGTTTTCAGCTCTGAAAGAAGTTGCCAAAAGAGGGGAAGCCTCAGTGTGTACCAGTCTGGAAGTAGAATGTCGATTCTACTTAGGGGTGAGTGGTAGAAACAGATCACTAGTGTGCCCGTGTGTATCATCACAATGTGCATTAGCAGCTTTGCTCTCTCCTCGTTTATATATGGTTTTATCCCCTAGATCAGAGCTTCCATTCCCCCACATTATCCTAGATCCTCTTATTGTCTCAGCAACAGGATTCAGCGCTGAGTGTGTTGCTAATTTCCACCCCCATAGATAATATATCACTTGGAATGTTTTTGGCTGCAACCGAAAACCCCTGCACTGGGGTAAACAGACATTTATTTTTCTCAGGTAACAGAAGGTCGGGCGGGTAGGCAGTCCAGGGTCACACAGCTGCTCACCAACATTGTTAAGGACCAGGCTTTTCCTATTTTGGGGGACCCATCTTGGTCATGGGGGTTCCTCCTTAGAGTTTTTGGGGGAGGTAATCTCTGGTGACTTCCACCTACATCACATTGGCAAGAACCGTGTATGTCCACCACCAGCTGCAAGGGGGTCCTGTGTTTTCATCTGGGCACCTGGCTGCCCTGGAAAGTAGTTGATGTTGGATTAGTAAGAAAGAGGGGAGAACGGGTCCTGGATTGGCACTGCAGTGTGTGCCACATAATGCTATTATTATTCTACTGAGTTTATTTGGATGTAATCCTTTTGATAATCGCTCACATAAGACGATAGTACATCATGTGGCTTTGCTTATTCTTTTAGTTTCAAAGTTACTAAATTGCAAAAAAGTTAGTATTCTTTATAGGAGGAAGAAAAGACGGGTTGTAATTTTGTGTTCAGCTGTTGCTGTTGAATATGATCTGTTTTCCCCTGACTTATCTCGAAACTATAAACTGGGTAAAACTCATGCCAAGTTAGGTATTTGTTTCACAGATTAAAAAAAAAAAATCATCATTCAACTGCCTCTTACTGAGCAGCAGCTTTTCAAGGGAGAGTGGAGAGTGACCAATGGATGGGATGTGGCCTCTGGCCTCACAGAGCTTCCGGTCTGGTGGGGCAGCCGGGGGACCAGCTGCTGACCGCAGTAAAAGGGAACATGAAATACAAGCTGGATGTGGAGGTTAGAGGTCATATTTTAACGCGTATTGTGGGAAGAGAGCAACAACGTGGACTTAAAAGTCGAGTAATGTTGTTGTTCAGTTTCCACGTTTTAATTGTCTTTTTATGTATGTTTAATTAACATAGTAAAGAAGGATCTTGTCACTTTAATAGGAAAGGAAAAGGACTTTCATGACTCAAGCATGTCATTAGAAGCGTGTTCATTCCTCTTATTCTCTTTCCTTCCCAGCTTTATGGGTCTTTCCTAGGCTCTACTCAATCCTAGTTCTGAAAGGAGCCACTGAAGGTGTCTAAATATATTATGAAGTTTAGTTTCCCCAAATAAAATATTGTTAACCTAATGAAACTAAACCACAAATACAGAAAGAAATGCCTTTTCTTTTTAAAATCGAACAATATCGGGGCTCATAGGGCAGGATGTGTACATCCCTTCACAGGTACCCACATTGACTGCATTCACATGCACGCACACCAGTGTGGCTGATTTATTTTCACATAGTTACAGTCGGACTCGATATGTGTGGTTCTGCATCTTGCTTTGTTTTTTTTCTCGTAGCATCTTTTTTTGATTCTTTTCTCCACAGTACACATGGAATAGTGGTTTTCTCAATCAAATATGGTGCCACCCTCCCCTAGGGAGTATTTTTAAATATGTGGGGCCTTTTTACGACAAAGTATCCTGGTCAGGCTGCCCGTAGCATCCCGTGGAGAAACAGTGACATGGAAATACCTTGTGTTTTTCACATTTCTTTATGTAATTAAAAAATGTGATTATACCATAAATATTCCCTCCCTGATGGTCAGTGTATTTAAACATACACACACACACACACACACACACACACACACACACGTGTCTGTGCATCTGTAAGAGCCTAGCACAAATTACTAGAAGAACTGCTGGGTCCAGAGGGTATGCGTGTTTAAAGTTTACTTGTATGCTCCCAATCGCTCTCCCAAACCGCTGTACAAAATTACAGTCCTAATAACAGCACGCACATTCTCCCACATCCTTTTCAACATGAGATATCATCAGTTAAAACGTTTGCCTACATAATGAGAAAAAATAAAGTTGTGTTTAAGTTTCCATTTTCCTGTCCAAACTCCTGTTACAGAGTCCTTTCAATATGGTGATAAGCAACTGATTTGCTTTTAGAGAAGTGCAGTCAGTGTTCATCTGCTCTGAATATCCCGCTGCCTGTTTCATTCATGTTTCAGAAACAGCCCTGTTCACCAATCAGTCACCTCTTTGGAGTGTCTTTTTTGTCTCATCTGCTGGGAGTGTCATACCAATACTGACTGGAGTGATTTTTATGAAGAGCTATGAATTGGTATTTGTGTAGAGGGAGCTGTGTTTTCCAAAATCTGGTTGCTACCCAGTTAGTGGGTTGTTAAAACCAAATTAGGGCTCATGAGCAGTATAAAAAAAGAAATAGAATAGAAAATCTTGGAGGGTCTCATATATAGTAAAGGTAAGGCATGTTTCATGAAACTTATTGAATGTGTATTTTAGTGTGTGTTTTGAATATGTCTGTGCCTAAATACATGTATATATGCCACTTTAATATGTCTGAGTGCTATACTGTGATGTAAAATATCGCTGGGTTGAGGATTTCTGGTAAGGAGAATCTTAGCTTTAAAAATTTATTCAGAACACAATTTGTTTCTGTCCTAACCGAAGAAGAAGTTTTCATACTTGTTTGTGGCATTAAAAAATAAATTTCCAATAGTATCAATACTTATAAAAGGTTAAAGACTAAGGCTTTCAGAGGGGCTTAAATGCTTAAAGATAGGCATGTCACCTAATTGGACTTGGAGATATAATGGGTGTGGAAAGCCAAATTGGCTTGGGTGCAAGAAGAAGAAATGATGAGTTACACCATGCTAAACTTAATTTCACTGAGCAATGTAATTTATCTGCGCTCCAGTGCGGTCCCTGCCCTTTACTCTGCAGTAGCTGCGCTGCTACGCAGGCAAGAATATGCAGGGGAAATCTTGACACTCAACAGTTTTGCCCTGTGAGCAGCACATGTGCCACTGATCATCCAAGAGCGGTGGCTTGAACTAATTTTGACTGTTTTGCTTCCCTCAGTTCCAGTGCTGATCTTAAATGCGTTGCTTAGAAAATTACGTGTTGGTGATTATAATAAAAGGGGGTAATTAAAATTAAAAAAAAAAAAAAAGCAATGGGACACTGCATGTGGGTGTATTTAATTACCTGGCAGCTGTTCCTATTTCTAAAGTGTGAGACATATGGGTAAATGATAGCCTTTCTGTTAGAAATTCTACCCACACTTTCGTGTTTCTTCCCTTTTATAGTTGGGTGTTTTCCATCATTTGCAGAGCAGTAATGATGATGACTATTTTGTGCTGTGCTGTATGTTTCCCAAGTGCTTATATCTTTCATTCACTTTGCCTCTACCAGTTTTAATGTTCTTACTTGAAGTATTCTTATTCAATAAAATTGCATCTTCATGAAAAATGCTATGAGTGGAAACTTATAATCTTATTTTCTGGATTTGTAAATAGTGACGTTAGAAAACTGGTGTGTTTAAAGTTCTGTGGTACAGTCATAAATTAATTTCTTTCACATTTTATGAGGTATTGCTGATACATTTTTGGAAAATATAAACACTAGATAAGAAATCTTATTTCACAAACCAAAGAAGATGGAAGTGTAAGTTCTGTAAGGACCATCAGCCACCGCATGATATTATTGGGTACTAACGTTCTCTCTTGTTCATATGAAGCGTGGAGAGGCAGTGTTGACATTGAGTAGACTTAATTGTGTTACTTTAAATTTAGGTAAAATCTTTTAACCCCTCAAAAGGTTTCAAATTATTTTATTTTATTTTATTTATTTATTGGTAAGCACGCTTCTTTTTTGAAGGATAGTTGATTTACAATGTTACTTTCAGAAAATAATTTTATACATATTCTTATTCAGTCTAATCCTGTCTATGCGATGGCATCGCAGGAGCAGAACATGCATTTCTCTGTCCATCTCAGTTTTTGCTCAGTGGTACCAAGGCATCTGACACCTAGTGTGATTTTGGAGCAGCATCTCCTACTGACTTAACAGAAAGTTTGCTTGAGTAAGTACTTTGTCAGTGGTGATTATAATGACTGAGATTCCTGTGAAGCGTCTTATGGGACTTTGTTAGTTAGAAGATTCTTGAGATGGATTTATAGTTATCTTACAGAACCATGTTATTGTTCTTCCTCCTCCTTGAAAATCACTCCTTTCCATTTACCTTTCATCTAAAGAAGCTGCAGCATCAAGAAAGAGAAGACAAGGTTTAGGTGATGTGAGTGAGTGTTAATGTTTCATTGTTTCTACTTTAACCCTTCTATTTCGTAACCTGCGTCATAATTTAAAATGATGTAAATGATAATTTGACCAGTTGGCTTGATGAAAGAATAAAGAAATGCCAATAAAAGTCAGTTGTAATTTATACAGTTTTTTTTTCTTTGAAAATATTAAGTATTACGTTAAGTTCGTTGGCACGTGTAGGCTTAACAGACAAGTTTTGTTGCATGTGCTCAAAATATGAGGCAATTTAAAACAATCGTGTTACAAACAGATCTAACTTGCTCTAATTAAACAAGACCCACACAAAACCTTTCAGAAATAGAATTCCATGTTTTCTCTCAGTGGCTTTATAGAAGGAAATAAAGATCTATATCATATTTAGGTTTAATGATTGGAAGATCCGTAGAGTTTCACGTTTCAGAATGGCTTCTTTGACTTGAGGAAGTAAAGCTATTGCATAGAAATGGTCTATTGAATGAGGCTATCTCTAGTGCCTTCCCAGTGAGGGGCCAGAAGAAGCTTACAGAACCCACATCCCTTGCAGGCTGTCGTGGTCTGTGAGGAGTTCTGGATATAAAGGTTGAGCCACTTCTTGCTGTTGCCTCCCCACTCACTCTGCTTGGTAGCCTGACTGTCATCCTAATTGCCGATGAGGGTGTAGTGAGTACACTTTCCTGTAATAACCTGGTGTGTCATTCTCTTTGTTCAGCTCCTTGAGGATTATGTGATACGTAATAAATAATGGCTACAGAAGCTTCTATATGCAACTCCTTCTTAATTTACCAGTAAACCAGTTTAATGACTTAAAAAAACCCAGAATATATCAAGGTACAGTTTTTACACCAAATTTGTTCAGTTTTGCTATTTTGTGGTTGATTATATTCATCTTACCTTCCACCCCCTCTACCACACTCATCTAGTACCTCTCTTTCAATTATTTTGCCTGAAAGCTTTTTTTAAAAAAATTCTTTCCTCTTCCATGGTACTAACCCAAAGAAATACTGTGTAAGTTTGGAAGGTGGACTGTAAATTGCCCTGATGGTCTGTTACATTGGGGAGTGCAATAAACAACTCCTACCAGGATTTACACCATGGTGTGGCCCTTCCCTCTGAATGTGGTTTTGGTCTGAGACGTTAGCTGACAGAATCAGCAGAAGTCACGCTGTGTAAATTCCAGACCTAAGCTTTAAGAAGTCCCACTACTTACATCTAAGAAGTCCAGTGACCGTAAGGAAGAGGGCATATGAATGGAGAGAGGCCCTCCGACTACTGGAAAGAGAGGGGCCTGGCCCTTCCAGTTTCCTAGCTGGTCCCTGCTGGCTCAATGCAGCCTCCTGTGATGACTGACAAAATGAGCTGAAGAGAAGACTTGCCCAGCTGAGCCCAGCCTAGATTGCAGCATCGCCAGCAAATAAAACAATTGTTTCTTTAAGCTGCTAGGTTTTAGGGTAGTTTGCTGTGCAGCAGTAGATAAATGAAAACACCCTGAGATTGAAAAATGCATTTTAATAGCTACTTAGCAATAATTTGTATTTACATGCTAGAAGAGTAAAATATAAGTTATTGCTTATCAGCTATTAAAATAGATTTATCAATGTACTATGTGCTATTTACTAATATAGTTACATCAAAAGGGAAAGAATAAAATAGCCATTGGAGAGATTCGACTGTCACTCAGTGGTGTTATTAAATACAAGCTCTATAAAGTAGTGATGACTTTGAAAATTTTGGCAGCAATTTAGACTGCAAAGTTGGAAGAGATATGTAAGTAAGAACATTAAAAATATTATTTTTTTTGATGGGATGCGTTAAGTTCCTTTTCCTCTCAGAATCCTTTTCTTTTCAATTGATGTTTCAAACTAAATACCTCTGTAGGTTGACTGATTACAAATGTTTTCGCTCAAGCACACTAGCTTCTAAATCTGTCTGTAAGCTGCTTTCTTAAAAAAGTGAATAAGCTTAGGAAATAATTATTCCACAGAGTACACAAAACTCCCGAGCAAGCTTTTGTTCCGTGGACAGATTTGATTCATCAAGAAACATCAAGATAATTGTCACGATTTAAATTTTTAAAAGAAACCAAGAAGCCTTTGGCTCAAGTGTAAAACTTTCTGTTGTTTTCTTGGCATGACGCCTTGAGTTGAATATTTTGTGCTGTACGTTGCTCCATTTTGTTTTGTTTTGTTTTGTTTCATATTTTTGCCCCTGGGACAGGAAACTACAGAACAAAATATATTCATTTTGGTAACCAGTGCTGGTCCTTTGGTGACTCACTCTTCTTGAGTGATTAGTACAAAAAAGAGAGGCTGACACTTAAATGCTGCTCCCTAGTGGATACAGATGACGAGCCAAGGTCTGATTCTTTCATCACAGATATTTTCTAAAGCCGGGAATCACTGTTTTGACACAAGAAGGACAACATTCACATCAAAGCCTCTCCTGTTTCATAATTTTTTTCTTCCCGATGTAGTATGCTCCATTTTAATTAAAATTCTTAATGGGCTCCAGCAGTGTACATTTGAATACACCAGTGTTCCCTCGCTCCTGGCATTAATCTGTGTGATTGTGTAAAAGTAATTTTATAGAGAAACATTTTCTCTCAAAATTGTAAGCTTCACAAAGGTGGCATCATGTCGTATTTGCTCAAGACTGTAAAATCCAGAACCTAGGACAGATCTTAACATTTCTAACTCTACACTCAAATTATTTTTTTAATTAATGAATTTAGCTTTTTAGTCAACTTTTTTTTTCCTCCCAGGAGTTACTGGTCTAGGCAATAGGCTAAGAATACCAGATTGGCAGGTTATGTTGAGGGATTATGTCACATTTTCCTACTTCTTCCTCAGTGGATAGTCACTGATTTTTTTCTACCCCAATTCTGTTAAAGCATTGATAATTATTTTTAATTCAAGTATCTATAATATGCTGAGTCTTTTCAATATACAGTTTCTGATGCTTACAAAATATCATTTGGAGTTAGGGGTTAAAAATATTGGCGTGGTTGATTTTCTTATAATTCCCTGCTGAAACCCTGTGTAACAAGGGATTTATGTGGAATGTTAAGAATGTTTCGATGTTTCTGGAATTACTGAGTTGGAAGGTGCTTGAGGAAGAAAGATGCATTGGAAAGGCTTTTGTATCCCTATAATTACATGACAAGAGGGAAACTTTAGTTTCTTGGGAACTTTACTAGGATTCTCTGTTAACTGCTTGTATTTAACATTTCCCCCTACCTGAAAGAATATAAAGACGTTTTGGTTTTAGGTTTACCTTTTTGCTCAGAATATATCATACTCTGTTTCATTCATTTTTTAAAAAATTAAGTTATATATATCGAGCACTTATTTTATGCCAGATACCTCTTAAATTCTTGAGGTGTCATGGTGAACAAAAAGACCAAGATCCCTGCTCTGGGGAAGTCTGCCCTGTAGTACGGGAGCAGACAAACAATGACAATAACGGCAAAAAGGAGATATTATAGCAGGTTGTAAGGTGATGAGTGCTATGGAAACAGTAAAGCAGGGTAGTGGAAATCAAGGAGAGAGAATGGGTTATAATTTTAAATAAGCCGAACAAGCCTCTTTAAGGTGACTTTTAAGCAAAGCTGGAGGAGGTGAGGGAGTGAGTCAGGAAGATGCGGGGCAGGAGAGGCTTCCTGGCAGAAGGAAGGGTAAGGGAGGAAGGAGAGGGGTGGGAAAGGGCCCGAGCAGGGTACAGGCTGCCTGCTGCTTCTGAGGAATGCTTTGATGGTTAAACTTGGTCCAGATTGCTAGATCATTGCTAGCATTTGTGAACCTTATTGGAAATGAGCATTATATTATCCTATCAGCAAATAAAATAAGACTAAAAAGAGAAATTACTAGAATAGAACCACATTATACGATACGATCTTCAAACATTTCTCCTTTATGGTTTTGAGGCCCTATGTAAATCATACAGTACCTTAGTGACAGGTAACTGTTGTTCTAGAATTCCTGATCAGGCCCCAGAGGCCTTTTAGATGTTTAGGGTCATTGACCTTGTATCCAAGGTTAGAGACCATATAAATCAGATAATTAGAATGAAAGGAGTTGAAGTATGTAAAATTCCTTAAATCTGTGTCTATACATAGTAAGTACTCTGCAGATATTAGTTAAATCTAGAAGATGAATTTTAATATTTATATACTTATATAGAAAACACGTCAGTTTTTTAGTTTTTTATTTAAAAAGTAATTATCTTTTGTTTCATCTTCGTTTTCTCTGCCATCTTATTTCCTTATCTCAGTCTCTATTCCTCAAAATCAAAATCAGATTTTGAATTAATAACAGTAATAATAACACAGCAATGCCTGTGTCTCCCTTTTAAAAACATTGTTTTGTGTGTTACACATTTTCAGCTTTTCAGTCCAGATGGATTTTTAAACTGATTACCTGACACTTTGGAAGATATTGCTTCTTATTGAATATTACAATATGAAAATAAGTTTTCGAGAAATTTTTTGCTGCCTTCTTGTTCTGATCTCCTTTTTTAAACGACGAATACATATAAACTTGAAAAATAAGTTTTATCTCTTATTAAAAGTATAAGTGATTCTGTTAAAGTGGTACCTAATTATACCATAATTTTGATTTTATCTTTTTTAATTTTGATATTGTTTAGGGCCTACTTTGTGCCAGGGGCTGATTAGGTGCTAATATAGGCACATCTCCACCTTACATACATGTGTTTTTAAACATATGTAAATGAGTATGGGTTTGAATATTGGCCCTACCACTTTTAAAGATGTGCCCTCATTCAGGTTAATTGATTCTGTGAGACTCAATTGTCCCATTTATAAAATATAGAACTGATGTTACCTTCAGAATTGAGAAGAATGAAGATGATGTCTGCAGAATACCTAGTTTAGTGCTTGACATACAGTAGACTCAATAAATGGTAGCTGCTGTTAATTTTTAAAAACCCAGCATCTCACTTATTAGCTATTTCGGCTTGATTTGCTTTCATCTCTGACTTGTCTTCTACCTAATGTGTTAAGCTTACCTATCCTTACCCTGCTTGTCAGCCTTTTGAAAATAACCACTTAAGTGTTTGATGAGTACGTTTATGAAGCAGATCCAGTATTTAAAAGAATCTTAGAGTAAAATACTTGAGAATGACTACCCTTTAATTATAGTGTCCTTCTTTGAACCCTTGAGTTTCCTCTTCATTATTTTTCCCTTGCAGGCCCACAACCTTTATCTCCTTGTGTTTGGCCCCCTTTTGGATCTCCCCACTAATTACTCCCTCTTCTCCTCTCCCCCCACTTCTCTTTTACACTCTACACTGCTGCTAGAATAAATTTCCTAAAGCATCGCCATATCCCTTCTTTTATTTTCTTAAAACATTTACATTGGCTCTTTGTTACCACGTCCGAAGTTCTTTGCCTAAACTTCATGGTTCGCTATAATCTGCAACCCTCTTACTTCCTTATTCAGTTTAACTTTCCATGATTCCTAAATCAATGAGTGGAGACTACGCACAACCTTATCTGTTTCGTCTCCGTTCCTTACTTACGGCTTTTCGCGTGTCCCATTCTTTCTGCTCATGTTGTTCTTCCTCATCTTCTGTACCTCAAGTCAAGCCCATGTTGTAAGGGTGTATTCAAGTTCTACACTCCTTTAAAATGTCTCTTTCTGACTGATTTCAGTGATTTTTTTTTTAAAGACAGGCAACAGGTCTACCACAAAGGGCTATGTACACCACTCTTTTTTGTTTTGTTTTGTTTTAAATTAATAGCTACTTTATTTATTTATTTATTTATTTATTTATTTATTTATTTATTTTTAGCTGTGTTGGGTCTTCATTTCATGCGAGGGCTTTCTGTAGTTGCGGCAAGCAGGGGCCACTCTTCATCGCGGTGCGCGGGCCTCTCACTATTGCGGCCTCTCTTGTTGCGGAGCACAGGCTCCAGACGTGCAGGCTCAGTAACTGTGGCTCACGGGCCCAGTTGCTCCGCGGCATGTGGGATCTTCCCAGACCAGGGCTCGAACCCGTGTCCCCTGCACTAGCAGGCAGACTCTCAACCACTGCGCCACCAGGGAAGCCCTTCAGTGATTTTTTAGAAAAAAATTTCATGCCTAAACTAGTAAAACATTAGAGAATGTACTTTGTAAGGTACTAACTGCTCATTTTAGTCTTATATCCTGAGGAGAAATATACATTCTTTGTAGAATTGGCCTCTTTCACGAAATGTAATATCTTTGAGATTCAGCCATGCTGTTGCACATGCCAGTGCTCATTCCTTTTTATTGCTGAGTAGTACCCCAGTGTTTGAACATACCTAAGTTTGCTTATCCATTCTCCTGTTGATGGACATTTGGATTATTTCCAGTTCTGGACTATTATGAATAAAGTTGCTGTGCATATTTGTATATAAGTCTTTGGGTGAACACAGTTTCGTTTCTCTTGAGTAAATACCTATGAGTGGGATTCGCTGGTCAAAGGATTGGTAAATGCTAAACGTTATAAGAAACTACCACAAATTTTTCCAAAGTGGTTGGAATGTATGAGAATTCTAGCTGCTACCATCCCTGCTGTTGTCATTCTTTTTAATTTAACCTTTTTATTATGTATGAAGATATATCTCATTGTAGTTTGAATGTTCACTTCCTTGAGATTGACTACCTTTTCATCTACTTTATTGGCCGTGTGTATGTGTCTTTTAGGAGAGAGCCTGTCCAAGCCTTCTTCCTATTTTTGTTGGGTTGTTTGTCTTTTGATTATTGAGTGGTAGAAGTTCTTTATATATTCTTGGTATAAGTCCTTTTTCAGCTCTGTGATTAGGGATATTATATTGCCTTTTTGTTCTTAGCAATTCAGAGGCAATAATTCTAGAAAACTGCTGCTTTAGACATTCTCTCTTTACAGAACTGTGTAAAGGCAGGATACTGTGGGGTGGGCTAGAGGCCAGGCAGCTAGAGAGAACAATCTATCTTATGTTTTCTTCCTTCTTCTAAGAAATGTTTTTTTCTTTCCTAGAAAAACCTTGCCCGTGGCCCCTCAGAAGACTTCTCTGTTTGTCTTGTTGACCAGAACTGGGTTACTTGGCTAGCCCTAGATAGCTTGCAAGAGGGGCTAGAAAAGTGTCTCTTTTTAAAGAAAAATAAAGTGTCTATGGTGGTAGCTGGATGAATGAGAAGGGGGTTAAGAATGTAGTCTACCCATAGCTAGTCAAGGGCAGGGTGTCTCAGGCGAAGAAACATAACAAGCTCTCAGAGATGTGAGCACATAGCCTGTTCAGGGAACGGGTGCTATTTTGAGAGAAAAATGAATAAATTTATTGCTTGAAGAACCTTTGCAGGGTATCTATTTGAATGTGTTGGTAGCCAGTAAGCCAGAACATTTGAGCTGGGAATTTGATTTGGAAGCACTCAGACAGTAGGTGGTACTTGAAGCTATGTGGTATAGAGATCGCTCAGTGAGAGTTTATACAATATGAGAAAAAGGCAGACTGCAGGCCCTAGGGAAAACTTAATTTCAGGGATAGCCAGTGGAAATTGGGATCCCAAAGTAGACTGAGACCAACTAACAGAAGAGTAGACAGTGATAATACAGCCATGGGAGGAGTTTCAGGAAGGAGAGAAGAGTGGTCAGTGGAGTAGGAAGTCCCAGAGAAATCACTGCTGAGGTGTCAGGGATATCTATTTGGATTTGGCAGTTAGGAAGATACGGATCTTCTCAAAAGCAGTTATTTGGAGTGGAGGGAGTAGAGGTCAAATTGTAGTCAGCTGAGGGAAAATGGGAGGTAAGATGGTGGTGGCATTGAGTTAGACTACTTAATCAAGAAGCTTAGCTGTAATTCCATTAAAAAAAACCTTTTCATATGGAAGAAGCATTTAAATATTAATAGATGTTAAGGATATAGTAAAGAGTGAGGCACTGATGGCCCACCTTCCCTGAGGAGGTGGGAGCAGAGAGTGAGGGGTTATCTAGTATTTTGTTGAGGATTTTTGCATCTATATTCATCAGTGATATTGGTCTGTAATTTTCTTTTTTTGTAGTATCTTTGTCTGGTTTTGGTATCAGGGTGATGGTGGCCTCATAGAATGAGTTTGGGAGTGTTCCTTCCTCCACAATTTTTTGGAAGAGTTTGAGAAGGATGGGTGTGAGAGCTTCTCTAAATGTTTGATAGAATTCATCTGTGAAGCCATTTGGACCTGGAGTTTTGTTCGTTGGAAGATTTTTAATCACAGTTTCAATTTCATTACTTGTGATTGGTCTGTTCATACTTTCTATTTCTTCCTGGTTCAGTCTTGGACGGTTATACTTTTCTGAGAATTTCTCCATTTCTTCCAGGTTGTCCATTTTATTGGCATATAGTTGCTTGTAGTAGTCTCTTAGGATGTTTTGTTTTTCTGTGGTGTCTGTTGTAACTTCTACTTTTTCATTTCTCATTTTATTGATTTCAGTTCTCTACCTCTTTTTCTTTTTTTTTAAAGTAGAGGGAAGGATTTTTAATTAATTTATTTATTTTTGGCTGTGTTGGGTCTTCGTTTCGTGTGAGGGCTTTCTCTAGTTGCGGCAAGCGGGGCCACTCTTCATCACGGTGCGGGGGCCACTCTTCATCGCGGTGCGTGGGCCTTTCACTGTCGTGGCCTCTCTTGTTGCGGGGCACAGGCTCCAGATATGCAGGCTCAGTATTTGTGGCTCATGGGCCTAGTTGCTCCGCGGCATGTGGGATCTTCCCAGACCAAGGCTCGAACCCGTGTCCCCTGCATTGGCAGGCAGATTCTCAACCACTGCGCCACCAGGGAAGCCCTTTCCCTCTTTTTCTTGATGAGTCTGGCTTATGGTTTATCAATTTTGTTTATCTTCTTAAAGAACCAGCTTTTAATTTTATTGATCTTTGCTATTGTTTTCTTTGTTTCTATTTCATTTATTTCTGCTCTGACCTTTATGATTTCTTTCCTTCTCCTAACTTTGGGTTTTGTTTGTCGTTCTTTCTCTAGTTCCTTTAGGTGTAAGGTTAGATTGTTTATTTGAGATTTTCCTTGTTTCTTGAGGTAGGCTTATATAGCTATAAACTTCCCTCTTAGAACTGCTTTTGCTGCATCCCATAGGTTTTGGATCGTCGTGTTTTCATTGTCATTTGTCTCTAGGTATTTTTTGATTTCCTCTTTGATTTCTTCAGTGATCTCTTGGTTATTTAGTAACGTATTGTTTAGCCTCCATGTGTTTGTGTTTTTTACATTTTTTCCCCCTGTAATTGATTTCTAATGTCATAGCGTTGTGGTCAGAAGAGATGCTTGATATGATTTCAGTTTTCATAAATTTACTGAGGATTGATTTGTGACCCAAGATGTGATCTGTCCTGGAGAATGTTCCGTGCACACTTGAGAAGAAAGTGTAATCTGCTGTTTTTGGATGGAATGCCCTATAAATTCCAATTAAATCTATCTGGTCTATTGTGCCATTTAAAGCTTGTGTTTCCTTATTAATTTTCTGTATGGGTGATCTGTCCATTGGTGTAAGTGACGTGTTAAAGTCCCCCACTATTATTGTGTTACTGTCAATTTCCTCTTTTTTATAGCTGTTAGCGGTTGCCTTATGTATTGAGGTGCTCCTATATTGGGTGCATATATATTTATAATTGTTATATCTTTTTCTTGGATTGATCCCTTGATCATTATGTAGTGCCCTTCCTTGTCTCTTGTAACATTATTTTAAAGTCTATTTTATCTGATATGAGTATTGCTACTCCAGCTTTCTTTTGATTTCCATTTTCATGGAATATCTTTTTCCATCCCTTCACTTTCAGTCTGTATGTGTCCCTAGGTCTGAAGTGGGTCTCTTGTAGGCAGCATATATATGGATCTTGTTTTTGTATCCATTCAGCAAGCCTGTGTCTTTTGGTTGGAGCATTTAATCCATTAACGTTTAAGGTAATTATCTATATGTATGTTCCTTTTACCATTTTCTTAATTGTTTTGGGTTTGTTTTTGTAGGTCCTTTTCTTCTTTTGTGTTTCCCACTTAGAGAAGTTCCTTTATCACTTGTTGTAGGGCTGGTTTGGTGGTGCTGAATTCTCTTAGCTTTTGCTTGTCTGTAAAGCTTTTGATTTTGAATCTGAATGAGATCCTTGCTGGGTAGAGTAATCTTGGTTGTAAGTTCTTCCCTTTCATCACTTTAAGTATATCATGCCACTCCCTTCTGGCTTGTAGAGTTTCTGCTGAGAAATCAGCTATTAACCTTATGGGAGTTCCCTTGTATGTTATTTGTTGTTTTTCCCTTGTTGCTTTCAATAATTTTTCTTTGTCTTTAATTTTTGCCAATTTGATTACTATGTGTCTCGGCGTGTTTCTCCTTGGGTTTATCCTGTATGGGACTCTCTGTGCTTCCTGGACTTGGGTGGCTATTTCCTTTCCCATGTTAGGGAAGTTTTTGACTATAATCTTTTCAAATATTTTCTCTGGTCCTTTCTCGCTCTCTTCTCCTTCTGCGACCCCTATACTGCGAATGTTGTTGCGTTTAATGTAGTCCTAGAGGTGTCTTAGGCTGTCTTTATTTCTTTTCATTCTTTTTTCTTTATTCTGTTCTGCAGCAGTGAATTCCACCAGTGTGTCTTCCAGGTCACTTATCCGTTCTTCTGCCTCAGTTATTCTGCTATTGATTCCTTCTAGTGTAGTTTTCATTTCAGTTATTGTATTGTTCATCTCTGTTTGTTTGTTCTTTAATTCTTCTAGGTCTTTGTTAAACAGTTTGTGCGTCTTCTCGATCTTTGCCTCCATTCTTTTTCCAAGGTCCTGGATCATCTTCACTATCATTAGTCTGAATCCTTTTTCTGGAAGGTAGCCTATCTCCATTTCATTCAGTTGTTTTTCTTGGGTTTCATCTTGTTCCTTCATCTAATACATAGCCCTCTGCCTTTTCATCTTGTGTATCTTTCTGTGACTGTGGTTTTTCTTCCACTGGCTGCAGGATTGTGGTTCAGATTCTGCTGTCTGCCCTCTGGTGGATGAGGCTATCTGAGAGGCTTGTGCAAGTTTCCTGATGGCGGGGGACCAGTGGTGGGTGGAGCTGGCTGTTGCTCTGGTGGGCAGAGCTCAGTAAAACTTTAATCCGTTTGACTGCTGATGGGTGGGGCTGGGTTCCCTCCCCGTTGGTTGTTTGGCCTGAGGCGACCCAACACTGGAGCCTACCTGGGCTCTTTGGTGGGGCTAATGGCGGACTCTGGGAGGGCTCACGCCAAGGAGTACTTCCCAGAACTTCTGCTGCCAGTGTCCTTGTCCTCACGGTGAGACACAGCCACCCCCCGCCTCTGCAGGAGACCCTCCAACACTAGCAGGAAGGTCTGGTTCAGTCTCCTATGGGGTCACTGCTCCTTCCCCTGGGTCCCGATGCACACACTACTTTGTGTGTGCCCTCCAAGAGTGGAGTCTCTGTTTCCCCCAGTCCTGTCAAAGTCCTGCAATCAAATCCCGCTAGCCTTGAAAGTCTGATTCTCTAGGAATTCCTCCTCCCATTGCCGGAACCCCCGGTTGGGAAGCCTGACGTGGCGTTCAGAACCTTCACTCCAGTGGGTGGACTTCTGTGGTATAAGTGTTCTCCAGTTTGTGAGTCACCCACCCAGCAGTTATGGGATTTGATTTTATTGTGTTTGCGCCCCTCCTACCGTCTCATTGTGGTTTCTCCTGTGCCTTTGGTTATGGGGTATCTTTTTTGGTGAGTTCCAGTGTCTTCCTGTTGATGATTGTTCAGCAGTTATTTGTGATTCTGGTGTTCTCGCAAGAGGGAGTCTAGTGTAGTTATCCATTTGTGTCATATTGTAGATTACACATTTCTCTTTCTGACTTACTTCACTTAGTATGATAATCTCTAGGTCCATCCATGTTGCTGCAAATGGCCTTATTTCATTCTTTTTTTATGGCTGAGTAGCATTCCACTGTATATGTATATACCACATCTTCTTTATCTGTTCATCTTTCAGTGGACATTTAGGTTGTTTCCATGTCTTGGCTATTGTGAATGGTGCTGCTATGTATGTAAGGGTGCATGTATCTTTTTGAATTATAGTTTTGAAGGCCACTTAATTCTTTATGGGTGGAGGGAAGGATGGGGTACAAGTATTTGGGGCAGGTGGTGATGGGTGGTTTGGGTAGGCCCATTGGAAGCAGACAGTGTTCTCCTGACTGCCTCTATTTTCTTTCAACTTAGAGGGGCAGGAATGGTCATCAGCTGAGATTGGTTTTGGGATAGATGGGGAACTGTTTTAATTTTCTTTTACTTTTCAATTCTAGTTTAGAACAGGTCTACAATATTTTGGAAACATTGCTTACCAGTTATAAACATTGTTGATGTCAGCAAAGCTGTTGGTTTGTATATGTTTGGAGAGTTCAGTCTGATAATGTATCAGCCCATGAGCTTGAATGGGCCCAAGATTGAAGGTGACTTGGTTTTATTAACCAGTAAATATTTTTAACATACCTATTACATCCAAGGCATTTTGATAGGTGCTATTAAAATACTAAGAATTACTAGGAAATGATAGAATAATTTCAGTTGCTGTAGCCTAAAAGTCAGAGTACTAGGTTCCTTTCACTTATCAGCTATGCCACTTTGTATTATAAAGGAAGTTTTGGGCCTGAGAATTTCCTTTTCTATACAACAGAGGGTGTGGACCAGATGAGCACTAAGATGGTATAAGATAGTAAAACACACAGTTACACACCCACAACTTACAGATACTTGATATAGACAATAAGACCTTGATATAGACATTAACACCTGTGGACGATAAGAAGGGGAAAATTTGCCTGGTGACACAAAATGTTCAAGGATAGGGCTGTTTGCAGATCTCCGTGAGAATGTAGTCTGTAATACAGTGTTTTACTGATGGCAACTTTGAAGTGTTGATAGTACTCCCTCAGGCATATGTGATGAAGTATATAGCATTCTGGAAAAAAAAGCTAAGTTTCTTCAAAAAAAAGTAGCTAAAATTAAAAAATTAGTTTGTATATAAAGATAAGAAGGTTGTATACATTGATATTTTAAGCAGTTAATGAGTAAAAGTTATTATACGGCAATTACTTATTTTGTGGTGAATAAAATATATTTATCCCAAATTCTCAAGTTTTTAAATAATGCTTTTTATCCTGAAGATAGTTTCAAGGAATATCCTTAATTGCTCCCAGGAGTAGATGGAGAGAAGAAGTAATTTGACAGAGTTTCCAGATGGCCATTAAAAGATACTAAATTTCCTTTAAGTTCCTAATGACAAAGTATGCATTTTGTTGTATTTCCTCTCCAGACAAATCAAGTAATCCTGTTGTGAGTATGAATCTGCTGTAACCCAGATTTAACTTTATTAAAACAGACGGTACAAAAGGAGAAGAAAAGTCTTTTACCATCCCCTATGGGCAAAGCTCAAACTTATTTATCCTCATCCAAAGGCAGTTTCTCTCTGTTTTGGCCTGACTTCTGGGAGCCCAGAACTCTTAAAAGATGTTTTCTTGAAAATAGTGAGCTCTTTTCTTGTCTGTCCTAGTGTTCTTGGCTGAGCTTCCCATATTCCGGCTGCTTTTACTCATTAATATTCAGCTTGATCCATAGTGACCGAGAAGGCAGCAAAGGGCTGGAAATTAGTGCAATGAAAGGTCCTATCAGGGCTTTCTGAGGAAAGATGCAAATGTATCCAGGAATAGTGTAACCAAGTTTCATTTTCTCAAGTTACTTGAATGCTTAAGGCTTTCAGTCCATTTAAATAGGAAGTGGTTTTTTTTTTTTCTTTTGATGTGGATTCAATTAGGACTTAACTTTTTTGCCTCCTTTACAGTAAATATACTTTTCTCATTGAGAATAAAATAATGAATCAGGTTAAGATAAGCATAACACATTTCTTAGCTCAAGAATATTTACACAGACTGACAAATATTAAATCGTTTACAAATTGCTGTCAGCCATGTGGCTGAGATGAAACTGATTGTAAAAGTGGAAACTGTATAACTTCAGAATTAGTTGTTTCCTTTTCAGCATATTGAAAAAACGCATTTAGCTATTCATCCAAGGATATAATTATTTCTTTCAGAGATGGCTTTGAAACGAGTAATCAACATATATAGTTTACAAGGTTTTACAGTGTAGAATCTTTTTTTTTTTTTTCTAATTAATTAATTTATTTTCACTGCTTTGGGTCTTCCTTGCTCTGTGCAGGCTTTCTCTAGTTGTGGCGAGTGGGGGCCACTCTTTGTTGTGGTGCGCCGGCTTCTCATTGCGGTGGCTTCTCTTGTTGCGGAACACAGGCTCTAGGCACACGGGCTTCAGTAGTTGTGGCACGTGGGCTCAGTAGTTGTGGCTCACAGGCTCTAGAGCGCAGGCTCAGTAGTTGTGGTGCACGGGCTTAGTTGCTCTGCGACATGTGGGATCTTCCCGGACCAGGGCTCGAACCCGTGTCCCCTGCATTAGCAGGCGAATTCTTAACCACTGAGCCACCAGGGAAGTCCCTACAGTGTAGAATCTTTTAATAGAAGTTTTGTTTTTCTTTCTTCAGGAGAAATTGATTGTGTTCTGTTAAAGAAAATCTGAAAAATACATAATTGAAGAGTGTGGTCGTTATTTCTCCAGACTGCAGCACTTTTTTTTTTTTTAATTAATTATTTATTTATTTGTTTGTTTATGGCTGTGTTGGGTCTTCGTTTCTATGCGAGGGCCTTCACTAGTTGCGGCGAGCGTGGGCCACTCTTCATTGCGGTGCGTGGGCCTCTCACTGTCGCGGCCTCTCTTGTTGCGGAGCACAGGCTCCAGACGCGCAGGCTCAGTAATTGTGGCTCATGGGCCTAGTCGCTCCGCGGCATGTGGGATCTTCCCAGACCAGGGCTCGAACCCATGTCCCCTGCATTGGCAGGCAGATTCTCAACCACTGCGCCACCAGGGAAGCCCTGCAGCACTTTTTTATGAAGCCTGTTTTCATAGAAATCAATTTGTAAATCCTATCTGTTTGCTTATTAAGGTTTGAGGCTTCCTAGAAGGCTAGAAGGAAATCCTATTACAAGCAAATGCTTCCACAACTAAATCTGTGCATTAAAAAAAAAAAAAATCTGTCAATTGCTTTTTTAAAATTCAGGGTAATATTGATATAAAAATTATTGGGCAACAAACAAATTTGATGCTTATAAGTCATAATGGGATTTGGCCTTCATTGAAATAATTAGGGTGAAGATTCCTTGCTATCCCATAAGTTGTCCCACACTGTAGTAGCATCTGGGCAGGGCTGATGGGAGGGAGGTAGAAACCATTACCCTTGGACGCTAACTTTATTCAGTCACATTATGAACAGAATATTCTTATGTGTACAGGCAGTGGAGCTTCTTCAGATGACTTCAGTATTGAACACTGTTTTTTTTGAAGTTGCAGCCTTGAAAGACAACTGTGTTTTAGCATTAGAATTCTGATAGTGCCTCTCTGAGGCTGATGTGGGATGACTGGAAGTGGTTGAGCTCTGTAATGACATGTCTGATGTTTTCTTCTCAAACCTGTGCTGGATAAAAATGTTGTGTTTTTTCAGCATCCATTTACCCCGTAAATATTTACTAAGCACCCAATTATATGGACTAATTCAGTTTTTGCAGTAACAGTTTCTGCTAATCAGCGAGGCTTCAAATGCCTTCTAGTCTTGGCCAGTGGCTACTGTGGAAAAAGAATGGAGGAACATGCTTTAATTACACAGAAATAAGTAATTTAAACGTAAGTGGTTCAAAATAATATTTCAAAATATTTCAGAATAATCCAGAAATCAGTATTTTGAGTTTTATAGTGAATGGTTCTTCTTGGGCTACTCAGGGTAAATTAAAATATTGAAATGGGGAATTAACCTAACTGGTGTAGGGTGTAGTGTTCCAAAGTGTGACAGCAGAGCTGTAAGTCATCAACTCCATAGAACAACTCAAATTGGCCTTGCTGTTCGTGATGCCAAACATTAGAATCCTCTCCTAGATACACATATCGAGGATGGGGATAGGAAATTAATACATATTGATCATAATGAGTGATTTAGATGTATATATTTTATGGATATGTGTGTGTGTATGTTTATTTAAAGTTAGTTTGTTTTACCAGATGAAATATGTTGACAAAAATATTTAAATATAAATAAATAAATATATATAAATAAATTTCTTATATCTAGTATACTACTGAAATATTCTGATGACTGTTATGAAAGTCAAGATTTTTTTCTTCTGATGAATGAAGAGCTCATTCAACTTATAAATATATATATATGTATAGTGTGTTTGTGTGTATATGTGAGAGATACTTTGTCCTAATAAAATCAACTATTAATAGTCAAGCCACTACCATATTGTAGTCTAAGATGATACACAGTGGGCTGTTTTGGTATAACTTATTGTTATTACCATTGTTACTTTTTGTATCTCTTGTATGAAGAACCCAGAGGAAGCAAATAGGGGAGTTGCTATTCTAGACCTAGTTTTCATGTACAAAGGAGAATAGGTTCAGGAACTTGCCATATGGTAAAATTGTTGGCGTACATCAACCCAACCTTTGGTATATTAATTATTCATCCTTAAAATATAGAGTAAAAGAATGATAATTTTCTTGATTATATTGACCTACATAATTGACAAACTGCATAGGGAGCAGTTTGGGAATTGAATATTCTAGATGTAGAATTTTATGGTCCTATTCCTTTTGGGAACAGGTTTGACATTAGGTTGGTATTTTTGCAGCAAGAAATGTTGAGTAGAGAAGACTGTTTCTCATCAACATCTCATTAATCCTAATATTGCCCTTAGAAGGGAAAGAAATAGCAAGTGTTCTAGATTAGTCTATGGGGAAAGTAGAAGATAAGCTTCACATTGTTTTAAGTATTATATATGTATGTGCAACAGAAATTTAGATATTCAGAAGTATGCTGATGGAGTAACAATGTATATATGATATACAGTAATGTTTTGTTTAGTCTTGATTATTAAATGAGATAGTCACCTATAAAAATGTTTATTTGATTATATAAGGAGTATTTGCTAATGCTGAGAATTTGGAAAATACAGCAACCTGCCACATGGAGTTGGTGTATTCTGTTATGTTTTGCCTTTTTTCTAATATTAATTTAGATCCTGAAGGGTAGTTGAGATTTATATGTGCCTATGCATTTATGTATAGACTGTTATAGTTTGATATTCTGTTTTTTTAATCTACTTTTAAAAAAAATTTTGTATTAGCACAATGACTTTTATTTATTTTTATTTTTTAACATCTTTATTGGAGTATAGTTGCTTTACAATGGTGTGTTAGTTTCTGCTTTATAACAAGGTGAATCAGCTGTACATATACATATATCCCCATATCTCCTCCCTCTTGCGTCTCCCTCCCACCCTCCCTATCCCACCCCTCTAGGTGGTCACAATAATCTACTATTATCATGAACATTTCCTCATGTTTTTTATTTTTAAAAAAATTTTATTTATTTATTTATTTATGGCTGCGTTGGGTCTTCGTTTCTGTGCGAGGGCTTTCTCTTGCTGCGGCAAGTGGGGGCCACTCTTCATCGCGGTGCGCGGGCCTCTCACTATCGCGGCCTCTCTTGTTGCGGAGCACAGGCTCCAGACGCGCAGGCTCAGTAGTTGTGGCTCACGGCCCTAGTCGCTCCGCGGCATGTGGGATCTTCCCAGACCAGGGCTCGAACCCGTGTCCCCCGCATCGGCAGGCAGATTCCCAACCACTGCGCCACCAGGGAAGCCCCTCATGTTTTTTAAATTGTAATTGTTAGTGAAAACATAATATTCCATCCCATGTATGTACCATAATTCAACCATTTCCCTATTTTTGAACATTTAGGTGTTCTAATTTAAGTTTTTACTATTAACTTACTATAGTTTGTCATAATCTTTAATGAGCATAGTTGCTTGATTCTTTGATATGTGTATTTTTGTTACATCTAATATGATAAAATTTATACATGAAATATGCATATGACTTATTTAAGTGAAATTTTAATATGGATATATATACACACAAACACAATTACTATACTTTAAATTTTTTTCAAAATTCTGACATTAATCAGAAAAAATGCTACTTTGAGTAGAGTGAAGACTGACTAGGAAATATTTTACACTGTTACATTTAATTATTTTACTTTTTTGTGTAGCCTTAGATGTGATCATTGTTATCTTTTTCATAAAATAAAAGAAAGCTATAGAAATGTCTAATTAAATAAGTTGCTGAAAGTAGAAGTGTTTAAGGAGAATATTGAGGATGTAAGTTTCATAGTAGGAATATAGGAATAGGAAATAATGTCTGATTAACCTGGGAAATGGGAGAGTGGGTCCTTTTTGTTTTCATTCCTGTTTGGAAATTTTGTAACTTGATGGAGGCATGAATTTGATTTTAATATCAGAACACTGTGTGCCAGTTAATGAATTGATAACACAAGGTCTTTAATGCAACATTCAATTCCTACATTGAAGACTTAGTGCTGTTTTAAATTTTCTGGCAGGAGCAAGCTGTTTCTTTATCCTTGTCTTTATTTCCCCATTAAAGTCATCCCTTAGGACGGCTGTGGGGGGATTGGTTCCAGGACCCTCAAGGATGCCAAAATCCGTGGATGCTCAAGTTCCTTATATACAATGCTGTAGTATTTGCATATAGCCTATGAATATCCACACTTCAAATCACCTCTGGATTACTTAAAATACCTAATACAGTGTAAATGCTATGTAAATAGTTGCCAGCATGGCAAAGTCAAGGTTTGCTTTTTGGGACTTCCTGAAATTTTTTTCCCCTGAATATTTCTGATCTGTGGCTGGTTGAATCCACACATATGGAACCTCAGGATACAGAGGGTCAACTGTATATACTGTATTTTTTTTTTAAACCTCTTGCATTTCAAATTATATGTTTATTAAAAAAATCTTTGAACATGATTACTGTGTGATAAGTTTTAAAGTCACTCCTGCCCCACCCCAGGCTGTATCATTAGTGTATAAGAATTCAGCTGATCTTTGTGGATGTTTTTCTTTCTCAGGTAACATTGCTGCTTATTTGTCATTCTAGGGGCCAGCAAAGTACAAATCTAGAGAGGAAAATTGAGATAATGGGCTAATAAGAAGGGCCAGGAAAAACCCAAATAGCTCCACAGGGGCAGAGAGGGAATGTTTATGACCTAGACTCAAATTGCCAGAACTGGAGAGTAGGAGATAGAGCCAGGAGCTTCTGTCACTCACACACACACACACACACGCATGCACACACACAGACACACACACGCGCGCGCACACACACACACCTCTTCCCCCCAGGTCTGTCAAATGCAGTGAGGAAAAGAGGAGTATTTTCCTTAAGAGGTTCCTCCCCTGCCAGGATCACAGAGAAGAGAAGCTGATGCTGAAACCCCAGTGAACAGCTTATTGCAAAAAAGGACCCAGTTGAGCAGTTTAACGTGCCCTCAATCCCAAGCGCACTTCACAGGTATGTCTGGTATGTCTGGTGATTTAGCAGAATTTGTAGACTATAGAATCAGCCCATCTACGGACATCAACTGTGAGAAAATGACAGTAGCTGTTTTGCGGTTTTGCCTTAAGAGGAGAGATTCTTGCGTTAACATCCCACCTAAAAGAGTTGGTTCTAAAAATTGAATAACAGTCTTTAGATTGAATTAGATTAAGTGGACCGGTCAGGCAGGGCTGGATGGTTGTTTCCAGATGTTTCTTTCCCAGATCAACATTAGTTTGTTGGCGAAGAAGGCACATGGAATGATTTGGACACCTCAGAGCCAGGGATCATTTGATCAGTTAAAACCAGACTGTCTGGAGACAGCCTTCTGCCTGTTCTCGATTCTAACAATGGATTCTTGTAGCCACTAATGCCTCCCTGCAGGGTCAGGAAGCTGACCGATGCTGAAGGCAGCAGAGAAACACCCCTCAACAGTAATTTTCCACAGAGAAAAGCTAGGCTAAGGAAACGACATTCATTCAACAGATACTTTTGAGCTTACACTGTGTTCATGGCTCTGTCTTATTCTCCAAAAGTCTAGAGGGAGAAAGAAAAGAACTCCTGCAGGGATACAGAGCAGTTATGTAGTGAGGGGGAAGTGAGGGGTGATCGTCTAGACTTGAGGTGTGAAACAGATATGAACTCTGGGAAAGCAATGTCTGGACATAATCAGGACACATGGTGACCTGAAATTTTATTCGGAGAGTTAACAATTCGTTTTTCTGGTTATTTGTTCCACGCTTCTTTGACAGAACTTGAGGGAAACCTGTAATTCAAAGTAATAGAGACAGGTACAGATACTTAAGAAATTTGGTTCTCACGAGGGATCTTTCCAAGGATCTGTCGAAGTTTTTGCAGACGCCCCTTCTGCTGCCATTTAGGATCTTTGGAAATATTAAAAGTTCGTTTGTTTGGGGAAGAAATGTTAGACGGTGTTCGATTGTATTTAATCCAGGTGGGAGAAATGTGAGAGGGAGCAGAGGCAAGCCTTACTGACCTGAGTGTCAGTCAGCACGGGGTTTCCGAGCGATATTAATTGCCCACTCAAGCTAAACAGGGCATCCGTTCTTCTGCCTTGACATTACATAATTTCCCCAGGTAATCTTATTTCATCTGTTCTATGTTTTGTACTTGTGGGAATTACTCTTAACCCTCTAACTCCAGACTCACCGCACCAGACGCATGCACCCAACTTCAGCGACCCGAGTCACCTTGTGTCATACAGTGAACTCTTAGAGCTGCCCCTCCTTCTCTTCTCTCTACTCCCTTGTCTCCTGGAGTAAGGGTCTTCAGACCGTTGCTCCTCTAAGTGCAGTCCATGACCAGCAGCATCAGTGTCACCCGGCTTGTTAGAAATGCAGAGGCTCCAGCCCCTGTCCAGACCTACTGAATTTGAATCTGCATTTTAACAGGCTCTCTAGGTAATTCTATGCACATTAAAGTTTGAGACATGCCGTCTTAGACTTTGCTGTCTCTCACCATCTCACATCCAGGCAATCAATTAGTAATGTCGAAAGGTTGTCTCTCCTCAGTAATCTCAATAATCAGGATAGTGGGTTGGGATTGTATCTGTTGAAAAGCACACCGTGGATGACTAAAGCTCTCCGGTGCACTGCAGGCTCCAGCACTCCCTGCCGCCTCCTTGCCTCTTTCAGTCATTTACCTGCCTGCCCCTGAAGACATCTGTTCCCAAGCATCCTGCCCTGGCCACCCTCACTTCACTGCACCAGTCCCGAGCTTCATGTTCTCTGGACTAAGTGACTGCAAGGGCCTCTGAACTGGCCTTCAGCGTCGTTCTGATCTGCTCACCCTCAGATCCACCTGCCTGTAAATCCAGATTCCACACCTGCTGAAATTCCGTGGTGTCTTCTCATCACTCACTGCTCTTTTCTAGAAGTTACTCCCTGAATACACCTGGCTGATTCTGTCCTCTGTTTTGTACCTCCCCCCCCGCCCCCCGCCCCCATTTCCCTGAACTCTCCCTCCCTGCTCAGCCCTTGGACATCACTGTAGCGTTACCTACCCTGTCTGCTCTTGACCCCTTCCCGGTCCTGTCCTCCACTGCCAAGGGAGCACCACCCAGAGGAAAGCTCCTGTGTGGCTGTGCTCTCCCGCATGGGAATGTGATGCCCTTGGGAGCAGGGACTGTATTTTTACTTGTACCTGATATCCTGTGGATGAGTGCAATGTCTGATAATTATAGAGAGTAATCAATAGATGTTTCTTAACTTGAATTTGTTACACTGACTAGGAAATTTTCTTTGTTCTCCTGGAGTTATTAATATAGCTAAGTCTTCCCCCCACCCCTTTCTGGAACTCGGGTACACGCATAGTTAGATCAATCATAGTTCTTGGTTTATGACAGATTATCATTGGTCCATGCTCGCCTCCCTTTATTTATTTAATAGTAAATTAATGTGCACTCCCGACACCTCTTCCTCCCCAACTTGAGAACCAATACCTTATTGTTCATCTTTATTTAGCTTTGTATCTCTCCTTTGTATCATCCCCTGCTTCTTTGCCACCTCCCCTGCCCACCCCATCCTTGACAACTTATTCTTGAATTCCCTTGACCATTTATTCTGTGCCAGGCATGCTGATGAGCAAGTCCCTGATTAACTCACTGAATCCACCAAACAACTCCGTGAAGTAAGCAATACAATAAAATTCTCTCTTTTTTCTATTTATACTATTTGAGGGCAATGGTAACTATCATCTTAATTAGGAATGGTATCACATGGTATCCTCACCTTGTTGCTATTTTTAAAATTTTTAAAAATCTAAATTGGCTCACAGTATTTCTCCATTAGGCATGGGGTTGATTTTTGGTTTTAAGTGTATGTTCATTAGTACTCTTAGATATTTGCTTCACTGCATCACTGTTTTCCTTTAATAAGGTTTATATTTGGAAAGGCTGATGTTTATGGCCTTCTTGCCATCTACTAAGCTAAATCTGTATGATATGGAATCTCCCCTGTTAATATGAGAAATCATGATGTTTTTCCTTCTGTAACAATCCTACTGAGTTTCTAGTTCTTTGTTTAAATTGAATATGGCTTATTCTTCTCTCCTTCAATATTTGGGATCAAAGTAATATTTTCTCTTAAGATAAATTAAACATTTCAGCTTTATCTATATTTTATAATTTGTTATAAGTAGAGTGATTATATGAATATATTTATGAATTAAATGTAGAACAGGTTCTGCTAAAGTGTACTAGTGTAATACTAGGACTGACGGTTTGAAATTTGAACTTTAAACATCATACTGTAGAGTCACTTTAATTATAAGAATGATTTTTTGAAAGATTGTCAGATTTTTTCCAGTTCCTTCACTTGAATCTTTCTTGGGGAATGGAATTCTGTTAAATTTGGAAATTTCTTCTTTTTTAATATAGATTTTTCTTTCCATTTATTGAATTTATTGATGTATTTCCTACTCACATACTTTATAGTTTTGTCCATTCTTCTTAGCTTAAAAATCTATTAACTTTAGGTGTCAATCATTCATTTTCAAAAGAATCATCTACTGTTTTTGGTTGTCAATTTCATTGCATTTTCCTTCTCTATATTGTTTATCAAGTTTGCCTTTTCTAATTTTATTTTGGCTTGTTAATTTGTTCCCTAAGTTCTTCATCAAGAGGTTTATTATGCTTTTCTTTTTTCTTTTCATTTTGTTACCAATATAATCATAGTCGTAGAGCAACGAATTCTCTTTCCTTCTGCTTCGCAGCTTTCCAGCATTTTGTTATCTTATTTACCAAAAATATTTTATTGTGTTCTGAATTCCTTCCCAGGTTCAGTCTTTGCGATACTTTGGTTTTCAGTTTGCACATACTGGAACATTATTCAAGATTGATTTTTTATGCAGAAAACTATAAGACGCTGATGAAAGAAATTAAAGATGATACCAACAGATGGAGAGATATACCATGTTCTTGGATTGGAAGAATCAATATTGTGAAAATGACTATACTACCCAAAGCAATGTAGAGATTCAATGCAATCCCTATCAAATTACCAATGGCATTTTTTATGGAACTAGAACAGAAAATCTTAAAATTTGTATGGAGACACAAAAGACCCCAAATAGCCAAAGCAGTCTTGAGGGAAAAAAACGGAGCTGGAAGAATCAGACTCCCTGACTTCAGACTATACTACAAAGCTACAGTAATCAAGACAATATGGTACTGGCACAAAAACAGAAACATAGATCAATGGAACAAGATAGAAAGCCCAGAGATAAACCCACGCACCTATGGTCAACTAATCTATGACAAAGGAGGCAAAGATATACAATGGAGAAAAGACAGTCTCTTCAATAAGTGGTGCTGGGAAAACTGGACAGCTACATGTAAAAGAATGAAATTAGAATACTCCCTAACACCATACACAAAAATAAACTCAAAATGGATTAGAGACCTAAATTAAGACTGGACACTCTAAAACTCTTAGACGAAAACATAGGAAGAACACTCTTTGACATAAATCACAGCAAGATCTTTTTTGATCCACCTCCTAGAGTAATGGAAATAAAAACAAAAATAAACAAGTGGGACCTGATGAAACTTCAAAGCTCTTGCACAGCAAAGGAAACCATAAACAAGACGAAAAGACAACCCTCAGAATGGGAGAAAATATTTGCAAGTGAATCAACGGACAAAGGATTAATCTCCAAAATATATAAACAGCTCATGCAGCTCAATATTAAAAAAACAAACACCCCAATCCAAAAATGGGCAGAAGACCTAAATAGACATTTCTCCAAAGAAGACATACAGATGGCCATGAAGCACATGAAAAGATGCTCAACATCACTAATTATTAGAGAAATGCAAATCAAAACTACAATGAGGTATTACCTCACACCAGTTAGAATGGGCATCATCAGAAAATCTACAAACAGCAAATGCTGGAGAGGGTGTGGAGAAAAGAGAACCCTCTTGCACTGTTGGTGGGAATGTAAATTGATACAGCCACTATGGAGAACAATATGGAGGTTCCTTAAAAAACTAAATATAGAATTACCATATGACCCAGCAATCCCACTACTGGGCATATACCCAGAGAAAACTGTAATTCAAAAAGACACATGCACCTGAATGTTCATTGCAGCACTATTACAATAGCCAGGTCATGGAAGCAACCTAAATGCCCATCAACAGACGAATGGATAAAGAAGTTGTGGTACATATATACAATGGAATATTACTCAGCCATAAAAAGGAACGAAATTGAGTCATTTGTTGAGACGTGGATGGATCTAGAGACTGTCATACAGTGAAGTAAGTCAGAAAGAGAAAAACAAATATCATATATTAACGCATGTATGTGGAACCTAGAAAAATGGTACAGATGAGCCGGTTTGCAGGGCAGAAGTTGAGACACAGATGTAGAGAACAGACATATGGACACCAAGGGGGGAAAACTGCGGTGGGGTGGGGATGGTGGTGTGCTGAATTGGGCGATTGGGATTGACATGTATACACTGATGTGTATAAAACTGATGACTAATAAGAACCTGCAGTATAAAAAAACAAACAAAACAACTAATAAAAAAAAAAGTTGATTAGAATATTAGATTTTTCCACAAAAAAAAAAAATAAAATAAAATAAAATCTAATTTTGTCATAATGTAGGCCAAATTTTTGACTTGCTGCATGATCCGTTTTTTTAAGTCATTTGGTTAGAATTGTAAATCAAGTGTGTTTCTCTTTTTTTTTTTTTTTTTATTCACTCCTATATGGCCGTTAGGTTATTCCAGGCGAATTTCATTGTCTGCTTAAGCTGTCCTGTTCTGTAGGGGCCTTTCAAGTCTTAGTTACTCTTGTAGTTCTCTCTGGCCACGTCATCCCAGCTTTCCCTCTTTTGTTTACGTTCCTGCTAGCTTTTCATTTATATTTACTTATTTGCTGGCTAGACTAGAACATTTTAAAATAGATTTGCTTTAATGTACCTTGAGGCTCTTTGTCTAATTCCCTAATAGCTAGCATGTTTGGGGCACCCACTACCTACTATGGTAGTTGCTCTTACATACTTTCTCTCGTTTACTCTTCAGAGGATCCCTGCAAGTTAGGTGGCATTATTCTCATTTGACAGAGGAAGAAGCTGAAGCATTCAGACACTGGACACAGTTCCCCAGGTCACATGACTCGTAGGAGAATGACCTAGCAGACAGGGCTGTCTCCTTGCCGGGGCTGGCTCTGAAGCATGGCCTTCCTGTGACAGTGACAGTGACAGTGGGCTTTGTATACACTGGGTACACCTGGGAATGTCCCCTAATTTTTAGTCTGTGTGCATTTTTTGGATAGGTAATCAGTTACACTAAAAAAAAATAATTCAATGGTACTTTAAAAAAATAGGAAGTTTGTTCTATTTATGTTTTCTTTTACATTTGAGATATTTCACAAGATAAGCTACCAGATGTAATTGGGATGTAATTTGTGCTATTCTCCACTATCCTGATTGTTTTTGCATTTTCTTGCTTTCACCTTTCTGGGATGAACTTAAACTCTGATTTTCTATGGAATTAAATTGGAAGATAATGATATGTGCTTATTCTGTATAGGCAGCTCTGAACTTTGCTATATGTGATTTGTGTACCATTGGTAGTGTAATTAACCCTTCTCAACAATCTCTTTATTCAGGATTCAGTGTTCTTCAGATTTCTTAACTCTGATGTTAATAGATTAGCAGTGACTCCAGGAAAAAGCTGCTCATGTTGGTGCTACTATGGCCTGATCTGTTCGACACTTCCCCCCTCACTGCTCTATCTCCCCCAGACTAGCTCCTTGGGAAGTTAGTCAGTAAGGGCTGCTCTGATAGTGGTGTCCCCTCACTCACCCCATCTTTCCTTCCCACATGTGTGGCTCAGGTATGAAGCCAGGAGGAATTGTCCTTAGGTCTCCTGTCTCTGATCCCCTACTTCTGCTCTAAATACCTAGCACATCGGATATTTGAAAAATAGAGACTGGCTCACAATGTCGTAAGTGGGGGGGCACTTGGGAGATCCACCAGCTTGTCTCAGGCCTCTGTAGCTGTTTCCCACCTCAAACACTAGTCAACATTGCCACACACTACTGAGCTTGAAGGAGGCTGTACTCGATGGAGCAATAATCTGGAATATTATTACATGGTTTTTTTTGGATTCTAGAATCCTTTCCCCTCACAGTTCAAAAGCGTATCTGTTCTAGTGTCAGAGGTTTGTGTTTCAGCATGCTTTTTGAATAGCATTATAGACAATAAGGAAATGCTTTTATTTCCATTTTTTCATCAGCATTTGTAGTAAAATTGTTTAAATTAATTCTTGTTATTTTATATTAGCGACTTCCATCTTGGCCTCTTTTCTAGAACTGATGTGGAGTTTAGCATTTTCAGTAAGTCATATTCCATCATTATAGTAGCAGACTCCTTTGATCTTCTGAAAACAATCGACTAATGTTCTAAACAATTATAACATTTTGCTAACATTAAATTATTTTGGGGAGGGTCATGAGTCTCCTGCATAAGCTCTTCCTACCCTATTGCTTTTGTCGTGACCTGCTCAGGTGTTGGTCTTATTGACAGATTGCTTCAGATCATTTAGGTCATGAAATACTTTCTTCTGTCTTCAAACAAACTGAGGGTTTTGCCTCAGCTCTGGGCCTGGGTGATAATTTCCTTTGTGCATATTTTCTTTCAGGCTCTTCTTTCTCTTCCCCTAAATCTGAAGGATTCTTTTCTTTGCATCTTAAATGTTATCTCATCTTCTTTCTTGGCAGGTACTACAGAGTATCCTGTTTTTTGTTTTTTTAATACAGTTTAAAAACTTGACCATTGGGTTATGGTTTTGTTGTTTTTGTTTATTTAGGTGGCTTTAACTTGAAGATTGCTTCTTAATAATTTATGTCAATAGTCTCCTTCAATTGTTAGAAATTAAAAAAATTATTTCTGTGATTTTGGTTCATATTGTTCAGTTTCTCAAACCTTTCTGCTCTCCATGATTTTCTTGGCCCATGAATTTATCTTGCAGTGTTACATCCATTTGTGCACATTGTACTGGTATATTTTCAAATCAGTTAATTCTCTGGAATGGGATATGGTTTTGATTTTTGTCAGCTCATTTATACCTTTAGTTTCCTTCTGAAGAAATAGTTCATAAACTTTTTGGAATAATGGACTCTTCTGGGCTTGAACACAACTACTGATGAGTGGTCCTACAGAAAAACTGTGGACCCCTTCCCTTGCCCAGAAAAAGGGGGATACATAATTTCAGAGCTTCTCAGATCCCAAGTTTCTATATGATTCTCCCCTCCTTTCTAAAAACTCCATGGAGAACATGCTGTATATGGACTGCTTGACCTTGCTTTTTCACTTAAACCGTGTTGGCAGGTCCTTTAATTAGGTGGGAATGGTGACTCTGAAAAGCAGGAGCCGGTCAGTCCCTCCCGTAACTGCTGGAGTTAGTGAATTTCGTTCTACTTCTAATTGAACTAGTTTTTAATAATGACATTAAGTATTATGTTCTTCCTCTATAAATAGACACTTACCTTGGGGAAATTTCAGTGGCTCATTTGGTATTTACACGTTTTTCATTTCATTATTTTAAGTAGCCTGTATCCCCCTCCTTCTCACCCTCATAGAAGTGGACATTGCGGAGGAAGAGGCAGGAGCCTCTGACACTCAGGCCCAGGGGATGAGGCCAGTGACCCAGGAGACAAGAGGGTCATGACATGTGAACATTCTTAGGTGATGATTTGCATGGTTTTTAATAATTTATTTTAAAAAAGCCCCCTCAACTTTATTGAGATATAATTGACATATGACATTATGCACATGTATTTTAAATATCAAGCATCACAAATTCGGTTTAGCAAACATGTATTGCTCAAGTCTCTGCCAGGTGTCAGACAGGCCTCCTGTTTCATCTACATGTGGCTGGAGTGGGACCTCTTACTGTCAGATCTCTCTGTGCATTTCTTTCATACAAAAGTGTTTTAGAAGAGCGTAAAATTCTGTAGAGGCAGAAAAAAGAAGGAAAAGTATTCTTCCCTACCGTAGTGGTGTCTCTGCAGTTCCCTTTATACCTTCCTCTTTTGAGTGTTATAGGTAAATTTGTTTTAAATTTTATTGAAGTACATTTTACATATCACCCATTTCCAGTGTACAATTCAATAATTCTAAGTAACTTTACTGAGGGGTGAAACTATCATCATCTGTTTTAGATCATTTTCACCACCCCTCGCCCAATAAGATCCTTCATGCCCATTTACAGTTGATTCTTATTCCATTTCAAGACCACATGACAGCCACTAATCTGCCTTTTGTCTCCATATGTTTGCTTTTTCTGGGCGTTTCATCTAAGCACAATATATGGTCTCTTGTGTCTTCCTTCCTTCCTCTCACCCCTCCCCCTTCCTTCCTTCCTCCCTCCCTCCCTTCTTTCCTTCCTTTCTTCCTTCCTTCCTTCTTTCCTTCCTTCCTTCCCTCCCTTCCTCATTTATTTATTCATTTATTATTGAGGTATAGTTGATTTGCAATATTATATTAGTTTCAACTGTACAATAGTTAAAATTTTTAAAAATTGATTTCATAACTGGTTGTCGAGATAGCCTATACCTCTCTGGCCATATTAATTAGGTGAGTGGTTTATCTGCAGTGATCTGAACAACTAGTCAGAAAATGTTTTCAATCAGTGTTTTGCTTTCAGCTTCATATAGTTGTTATTCGAAAAGTGCTTCCTCTTATGAATAGGACGGGACTTGAAGACAGCTACTAATGCAGGTCCTACAGAGTGCCCAGAATGTTCTAAGTCATTCAAGACTGTGGTGTGCACCAGGTTTTAACTGTGTGTCAGAACCAGTTGGAGGAGCTTTTTCGAAGTAGGCGTGTCTGAGCATCACTCTTGTCCCGGGGAATCAGGAGCAGGGTTTGGGGCCGGGGCATGCAGCTCTCAGCAAATCTCCTTGGGTGACTGGTGCACGGCCTCGATTGGGAAGTCCTGATCTAACAGGTGTTCCTTCTCTAGCATTCCCGAGAATGCTTGCATGGCTTTGCCCTTCATTCTCTGTTATAAGTTCCTATAAATTAATGCATATTAAATAGTGGCATACGAAATCATATCCATATGAAAGTATTCATATACCCCTAAGTACTGAATTTGCTAATGGATGTTTTCTATTTTTGAAACTTCTCATGAGCTCTGCCTCTGTGTATCTACAGAGTTTTAGTCAAAACCCAAGAGTGGGCACAAACAAAGCTTCATTAGAAATGTTTGGTGGTCAGGGTCAAAACTGCAGCAGTGACAGCCTCAGATGTGAGCATGAAGCTGTCATCACCTTGCAGGTCACTGTGTGTGCCCTACTCGGCTCACGGCAGTTTGAACGGCATGGGGCTGTGTTGGGATCAGACAGGGAGGGCGTGTATACCCTTCCGTATTACTCAAGCCCGCCATTCAGTAGTGATGTGGACGTGGTACCTGCCATTCTGTAGCGTTCCTAATATACTCAGAAGCGCTGTCAAGCCTAGCTAATAGCTGTCTGGTATCTTAGTTTTTTTGTTCTGTTTTTCATTCTCTATTTGTTTTGCAAGCATGACTTTCTCTTCTTAACTGTTCTCAGTACAGCAGACTCATGTCCTAAAGAACAGTGTTTCCTCTATGAACAAATAGTGGAGCGAGGGAGGGAGGAATAGACTAATAGATGGAGGAGCGCATGAAAGGTGAACTTGATGTCTTTGAATGGAGAGGGTGGCTTGTGGATGGGAGGGGGTGGGAGAAGGAGAAAAAAAGAGGGGGAGGCAATTGACTGATTAACCTTCCCAGTGAGTCTGGGAGGTAAATGGATTTCATTAGAGCTGGGGGGGAGGGTGGGTTTGCAGTTTATCTGTTTCCTGTGAAATTCTTCTTGCAACAAGCCAGGACACCGACCTGACTTCGTATACATGTTACATCTGCCTCTTCCCGCAGCCAGAAAAGATCTCCTTTCCTGCTCTGATTAGCCAACATTTTCCATTATGTATAAGACTCACCGTGGCCCTGTGGTCACCCCTTCCTTCCTCTGCAGCCTCTAGTCTTCCTCCTCTCCCCTGAGTTACTATAGTATTTGAGCTGCCCTTCCCACTTTTGCACTTAGTTACAGTCTCTTTTGATTTGCTTCTTGCTTTATGTGAGGGAGGTAATTTATCTTCCCAAACAGACGGTAACCTTACCAAGAGCAGCACTGCATCTAGGTCACTTCTGCATCCCTGTTGCCCCTACGAGAGCAGTGCTAATGCTTCCTGGTCCTGCTCTGACCCTCCCAGAGAGCTCAGAGGACTACTTCCTTTTTGGCTTCTGGCTTGATGAGCGATGGAGAGATACACCTCTGCTCCCCAGACTGGATCAGCCCTAAGAATGGCAACTTCTGTGGCTGGAGTTCACTGTTTCTTTGACCTGGTTCTAGCTGACAAGGCAGTTTTCCTGGAGAGCTTCCTCCCATTGCTATAGTCTTGGTGGGAGGAGAGGGGAATGTAAACTGGTTTCACAAATTCCAGAGATCTAGCAAGACCTGTTCTGTGCCTCTCCCCTCAGTTTCAGGTTGTTGAGTGAGCCCTGTGTGGTCTGGTTTATCCTGACTTGCAGGGAGCCCCTGCCCTTGCTAAACATTGACTCAAATACTTGGAGTGGCAAGGAACACTGAAGGAACTTTCTCCTCTCTTCTGCCTTCTCTCTCCCTCTCTCTGTCTCTCCCTCCCTTTCTTTCTCCCTCTGTCCCTCCCTCCCACCCGCAGGCTCTCTCACTAGAGGAGTTGTAAATAGCAAGAATTGGCCTGTCCTGCTCCTAATGTAAGTTTTGCTACTCAGCGGAGTGAACATTCTCCTTGATTTCACTGTTATTCATTGACTAGTATCTTGATGTTCAAGAAATGCAGTGTTGGAGCTAAGTATCTGATGTTTATGAGGTCAAACTTGCAATTTTTTGACCTTAGGTAGCAACTGTCCCATTGTCACATAGCTGTGCTGCAATGCAGAGTCCGCTCGTGGTCCCTTCGGTGTGTATTTCAGAAACAGCATCAATAAGAAATAAAACTTGTGTATGAATTTATTTGCTTTGCTTCAAAAAATAGCAAATCAGACTTTATTATTTCTGGGGCTTTGGTAAATTAGATTAGAGCAGATATTTTGAAATAGAGTACTAACTCTGCTTCCACGTCAGTAGAGCCATAACCAGGAGTCATAGGTATTGGCATAAACTTGGGCATCATTCTTTAAGTCAGTGGGCATTGGTTTGAATTTGCATGTTCTTCCTCTCTCCTCCTATTATTCTTAAATATTTATTTCTTCATTTACTTACTTACTTCCCTGGCTTGCTTGCTTGGGTTATTTCCGTTTCAAAGAGTGGTTTCTTAAACTAGGCACCTCTATTCATATAAAACGTGAATGTCTTTTTGTGGCTAAAGAAGATTGGGAATATGTCTATGAATAGAATCATCGTTTTCACCAACAAGATAGCTGTATTGACAAGGAGGGACTAAAAGGCATCATTTTAAACGTTACAGTAAGAGGACCGTGAGCCACACAGCAACACAGTTTTTGTCCGGTTGCTGCCTGCAGTCCAGCTTGGGCTGGAAGGCTCTCCTGTGTGGAGAAGGCGTGGAAGGATGGCACTGACCCAGCTGACATCTGCAGCAGCCTGTGAGCCCAAGGTTTCCGTAACACTGGAGGCTGAGACCTCGGGAGGGATGGGCTTTCTTGCTCTCTCCCAGACCCCTGGAGCTATGCTGTCTGAACTCAGATCCCAGCTCTGCTATTTCCTAGCTTTGTGATCCTACGGTATGTTATTTAAATTTGCTGTGTCTCAGTTTCCTCAGCTGAAAATGGTGCTGTGGATAGTAGCTACTTTGTAGGGTTATTGAGAGGATTCAGTGAGTGGCTTACTTCAGAACAAGTCCTGCTCTATAGCAAGCACCTGCTTCATTTGTCATCAGTCAGCTACGTCCCAAACAGTGGTGATTAATCCATGTGGATGTTTGCTTTCCTCTGTAATGAGAAGCTCAGAAGTAGGTATCCCAGGGATGATATGGTGGTGTCACGAGGCTATCATCCTACTCCATTGTTTCCACTCTGCTGTCCTTATTGGGTCTGTCACCTCCTAGTCATAACATGGCTGCCTCATCTCCAGCATCTGTCTTAGGTTCCAAGCAGGAAGAAGAGAAAGGGCAAAGGGTGAGCACCAGCTGAATTGCCTCATCTTATAATGAGATTTCCCAGAAGCCCCATCCATCAGTTTCCACTTATATCCTGTTGGCCAAACTGGTAGCACGTAGCCTTATCTATGAGGGAAGAAAGTGTAGCTGTTTAATTAGTCACATTATCATCCTCAACAGTATCAAGGTTGTTACTGGTAGGAAGGAAGAAGTAGGAAATGGATATTGGGTAGGCAAACCAGCAGTGTCTGGCACCACACTCAATATTACTGTAGAAAGGGTCCTTGAATGTGGATGTCCCTGGAGATGGAGAACCTTGGAGGAAAGAGGTTTCAGGATGCTGATTAGAAATTATGGAAATATGCAGACCTTCTGGAGGATGATTTCTAGAGTGAAACATCCATTTCCCAGCCATCCCAGAGTAGCCGTGAGCCTAGCACCGACCCACTCCCATCTTTCTCCTGCTTTCTCAGCCTTGCCCGCCTCCCCTCCCCTGTCACTTTCCAGGGACTTCAATGTCCTTTTTAGACATTTCCCCTCTATTCTGTTGCCCACAAACCCCAGGGTGCTTTGGGGAACACCCACGGAGGCAGTGGTAATCTGGTGGCCTCACCGGCCCGAGGACAGGGTGCAGGGCAGCCCGGTCATGCCCAGGGCCGGGGAGCACGCAGGTTAGCATGCCCCGGGGGAATTTCCCAGTGTCCAGCTCCCTGCTTGCTGTATTTTTTCCTCCTCTAATCGAACTCTTTGGCCTGCATACTTCCTCGGTTTTATTGACATTCCATTCCCATGGTGAGTGTTGATGAAATGCAAAAAGAGCCTCTGCCTGGATGGGTCAGCAGGGGAAATCTTGGCTCAGGCTCTTGGACCCAGTCATGGCGTTTCCCCTCTGCGGTGGCCATCACCGAAGTGACTTGCTCACAGCACACATCCATTAGTGGTTCTGAATTTGGGGAAGGGCAAGAGGCCAGATGTCATCGTCTAAAACTCCACCTCAATCAGAAATAATGAAAGACTTGTCAGCATGGGCACAACTACTTAAAACTCAGGCTCGGGCTTCGTTGTAGGCTGTTTTATTAATAGCCAATATTTTGGCCTGCATTTTGTTAAAAGCACAATACCAGCCAATATTTAAGCAGCTTTCCATACCTGTTTGCAGCAGTCTCACTTTCCCTCCAGAATCGGTAAACTTTCCATTAGGAAAAAAAAAGGCCTAGTGTGGTGTTTCTCAGGATTTGCTTTAAATCTACTTCTAATTCCATTAGCTCTCTTTAGAGAGCCAATGCAAACACAATACGGACAGCTCCTTATGAAGGCATAAACACTCCTTAGTCTGGCTGAAACTCAAGGTGGTATCTCCAGTGCCCTCTCCTTTAAAAACGAGGTTTTTTCCCCTTCTGTCAAGTGGTTTATAAATGCAGTGGCTCAGCAAGGGAAGTTAATTTTTTAAAAGTGTATATTTAATTTGTTTAATGCTATGTAAATTCCACAAACCAGCTCATTTAGTACAGGGAAGGTATGTTTAAAGTCCACAAGTAAAAGGTGGTTGCTATTGTGTCAGACTAGTTAAAAAGGAAGATGGTTGAAAGACTAGTGTTTCAATTCAATTATAAATATATGTTTTTTGTATATGGAAACGTTCTCATAGTAAAACGTTCAAACATTGCAGTTCTTCTTGACCCCTTTTCCTAGTCCCCTCCTCAGAGGTAACCAGTGTTTTCACTCTGTCATATATCTTTCCAGACTTTTTTTCTATGCATTTATATTTACTTACAGAAATTATCCTTAAAATTGCATATAGTATTATAATTTGTATTATACAGCTTTCTGCTGTTAACAGAATATACCCTTTTTTAATTGAAATACATTTGACATATAACATTGTGTAAATTTAAGGTGTACATGTTAATTTGATACATTCATATATATTGTAATATCATTGCCACTTTAATGATAATTAGCACCTGTAGTGCACGACATAATTATCATTTCTTTTATAGTGGTTGGAATAATTAAGTTCTAGTCTCCTAGTAAGTTTGATGATCAGAACAACACATCTTGAAGATCATTACACGTAGGTACCTTTACACTTGTCTCATTCTATTCACTGCTGCATAGTGTTCTATATTATAGTTACACCATAGTTTTAGTCATTCCCATGTGGTTGGTCATGTAGGTTGTTGCCAATGTTTTGGTTTATGGCTTTGTTTTTTGGGTATTACAGACTATGGTGCAGTTCTTGTATTTGTCTTCCTGTGCACAGGTGTGAGTGTTTCTCCAGGATAGAATACTGAGAAGTAAAATATTTGAGGCATAGAGTATGTGGCATTTAAAATTTTAATAGATTCTTCCAACTTGCCTTCTAAAAGGGCTGTACTAATGTACCTTCCCAGCAGCAGTATACGAGAGTTTCAACATACTTTTTATATGGCATTTCTTTTCTGTGTTTTTAAACAGCCTTTAATGGTTAGCTTTTGTATACATTTTTATATGTGTTCTGGGGCTACACTTAGTACTCATATGTATTTAATAAGCTTTTAATTTGAAGTGATGGTAAATATTAAAGCAGTTTTATCCCACTGAAGCAGCAAAAGTACACTGAGAAATTGTCACCCTAACTCTTTTAGTGAGGTATGTATGTATGAAAAGCATGATTAAGGTGCTTTCTGTTGATTGCTGTTTTTTTCAAATTATTTATTTATTTATTTATTTATTTAAATTTTTTTTTTTTGGCTGCGTCGGGTCTTAGTTGCGGCTCATGGGCTTCTCTCTAGTTGCGGCGTGTGGGCTTCTCTCTAGTTGTGGTGTGTGGGTTTTCTCTAACTGTGACACATGGGCTCCAGAGCGCGTGGGCTCTGTAGTTTGCGGCACATGAGCTCTCTAGTTGAGGCGTGTGAGCTCAGTAGTTGTGGCGTGTGGGCTTAGTTTCCCCACGGCATGTGGGGTCTTAGTTCCCTGACCAGGGATCGAACCTGCATCCCCTGCATTGTAAGGCGGATTCTTTACCACTGGACCACCAAGGAAGTCCCTATTGACTGCTATGTTTAATTGGCATTGTGAGTTGCCTACCAAGCATCCATCCACCCTATAGTTTTATTAGCAGAACCTCTTATTTTTTTCTTCAGAAAGTGACCCCATTTCAGTAGTAAATCATTGAAATACCATTTTCCTTGCCACTTGAGTTGAGGTATAAACATATGTTGTAGTTCTGGCCCACGAGATATGACAAGACACCTGCTGAAGGAATTCTGGGAAGAATTTCCTCTTATTCGGCGTGTATTATTTCTCATTGTGACACCTACAGCAGTTGTCTCCATCTTTTGATAAGAACAACATGTTAAGGGAAGGTGGAAAGAAATTGGGTCCTTGGTCTGCCAGACTAGCTAGGATTGCTCTTAGCTGCAAGTAACAGAAATTTAAATGAAGTGGCTTAAATCGGGATTTATATTTCTCATTTTTCTTGGCTCAGCTTCCCAGTGATGTTATCCCCGCTCAGGTTTATCTACTTTCCATATGCTGACTTTTCCCCGTTATGCTTGTTACTTCCTGGCTTCTCAGCTCTAGGGGGAAGGAACTCCCATTTAGCAGACAGCAGACGCCTTTCAGCAGACTGGCGCTTTCCTCATGCCCAGCACGGGGGCGCATGGCCGTCTTCACCCCCAAAGCTAACCAGAGTCGGATATTAGTCATGGGGGAGACAATTTTCATGACTTATCTCCTAATGCAGTCTTTGCAGCTGTATAACAGATCTTTTTCTTGAGACATTTTGGGTTGGGTTTTTTTTTTTTTTTTTGACACTTTTAGCCAAAACAGTTCTAACACATTCAAATAAACAGATGAGAATATCATGCCAAGAATCACTGTGCTTCCTTAAGGCATGAATCTAGTCATGTGTTCCTTTGACAGATATGTGTTATTTGTGCCTTTCTAGCATACATTCCCTACGTTTTCTGTAAATAACATCTTTATTTTCTTTTGGGAGGCCTCCTACCCCATTCTTGGTTTTTGTGACTCTGTGGGCAGCTGAGTTAAGTGTGGGCACTCGCCCCCAGCTTGGAAAGAGTTATCATCTTGGGTTCCCTGAGCCAGTGATAATCAGCCATGGGTCTTAGGCCGGGGCCATCAAGAGACAGGCTGGAATGAACCCAGAAGAAAGTGGAGCTGAGAGGAGAGTTTTGTGATCACGTCTTTTGAGCTATCTGTCCCTGGACGCGTCACTTTTTGCTTATGTCCTTTAAGTTGTGTTTCTAGTATTTGCTACTGAATGTCTAGCCAACATAGCCTCCAGACCTAACTTGTCTTTCTTCTCAAGTCTTAGTTGGCTCAAAAATTCGTTTGGGGCACTTTGGGAGGAGACGTTGGTAGAGCAACAAACCAGCCCCTCTCTTGTTGAAGCAGGTGGGGGTGGTAAGGGGCAGAAAGCTGAGAGTGTCCTGCTGAATCCTCAGGTCAGACATAAGGGAGAAGTGTGGCACGACGCCAGGAACCTGCGATGCGCCCTGCACCTGAGCGCCTCTCTCCCTTCAGTGGACGTTCCTGGGGGGCGTTGCAGTGGTGGGACAGCAGCAGTGGTCGTCATCATTCCAGTGATCGCTGTTGAGCGTTGCTGGGTGCCAGAGGCTGTGCTCAGCACTTTGCATTCATTATCTCATTTAATCCTCATAACTACATCTGAGGTAGATGATGTCGATATCACCATTTTATAGAGGAAAACGAAGTTAAAAAACTTGGTCGAGGTCACACTCAGCAGCAGTAGTGGGACTTGAGCCCAGGCAGTCTGATTCTTGGATTGCGTGTCCCCCTCAGTGATGTGTTTCCAGCTTGCTTGAGCAGCCTCTGCTGTGTCCTGCCTTTTTCCTGGCTGATGCTCTGCCCCAGTTTTGGTCCCCTGCTCTTTCTCCCTTCATTCAGTGCACCATTTCTATTAGCTTTGGCCTGTGAAACTCTGCCCCCTTTGAGGCCTCTGGAAAATCCACTGTTCTTGGTCACTTTATTTGAAAGTAACATTTCCTGGGAACTCTCCAGCATGTACTGTGTGTATCAACAATTCTTCATCTTTTAGGGACTGTGCGCTCTTTGGATAAGCTTTTTTCTCCCTAGAGAAAATTGCATATATGCATGTCAGTTTGCATACGGTTTCATGGGCTCATGAGTATCCTGAAAACCACTGTGTCTCTTTACATGCCCAGCATCTTCCCGTCTCTAAGGGAGTAGATGCGTAATACAGTGGGTATGAGCGAAATGTTCCTATCGTGTAAATATCTTGCCTGCGTTTAAGGTTTTTTCCTAATCTCCCAGAAGGAAGGGATAGTCTCAATCTTATACTGAACTTATTTGTATATTATGATGTAACTAGCACAGTTATTTGTCTAATAAATGGTAGAGTTTTGTTCATAGTGGCAGTTGAAGGAGACCCCTCTGCTTTATTTTTTTGCCAAATCATCCTTGTTCCAAGTAGTTACTTCAGTTTCTCGTCCTTAGTAATGGATCAGGAATTTTCTTTATGGAACGTTAACTGAAATAATATGGAAAGTTAGTAGATACAAAAGTTCCAGTGCAGGAAACAAGTCTTATCAAACCTAATAGGCTCAAGAAATGAGCTTGGGCTACAGACCTATCACGTGGTAACACGCCTGTTTTATAGAGAAAGCGGGAATTCTTGGATACATACTGCATTGAAACGTGTATAAAATTTTCAGCTCTCTTCTTAACAGCTTAAGTTGACTCATGCATGTGGAGCCTGAAAATGAGCTAATTTTTTTTTTTTTTAAAGGCCAACTGTTAAAATTCTGTTGCATGTGTGCTGTGTAGTTTTTGTGTTTGGATTATTGGTGCTCAGCTTTTAAAATCTTGAGACCCTTTTATTGTTGAAAACTGACCTCCTTTATTTCAGAAATTACTCGGTATGAAAAACATGTCATTCAGAGTAGTTTTCATGATTTTCTGACAGACAGACATGTTAGCGCCTTTCAAACAAACTAAAGGCTTCCTCTAATACTATTTCTGCTCCTGTGAACTAAAATATGTGCTCGGACAAAGCAGTGTCTTGGTCTAGAATTCTTTTGTTGGGGCTCACTCTTGCAGAACAGATTTCCCTGCTTCGCCCTGTGGCTGGACAGTGAATGAGGCTGGCAGGGTCGAAGGTCAGCATGGGGGCTGGGGAACTGGGGAGGCAGCGGCTGCTGTCTTAGGATGCTCGGGGAACACCACTGCATCTCCCGAGAGGACCTCAGAGGGAGTTGTGCCGCTGAGGTCCCAAAGAGGCATACAGCCTCCTCTCACCGTCACCGACCATTGGAGCCTAGACCGTGGGACTTTTTAATTTGATTTCCTAGTAGGTATGAGTTTAAAGACATTACAGAGCATCCATTTGGTCTCCTGACTGTGTTCCCTTTGAGTAGTTGTCCTTTTGAAACAGACCTCAGCATTTAACTTTAAAGCCCGAGAGGGATGGAGGGAGGCAGACAAGGAACTCCACTCTGCGGTTACGGTTATGACCACTGACCATCCTCACATGTATGAGCCATTCGTCACCGCTTTTATTCTATGCAAAGCAACTTGCTTTTCTTGAGTTCCCCAAGCTTTTGTGCACTGAAGCAAGAATCAGAGCATCAAAATTGTAAACCTGATTACATTCCACCTCACTTCCAACTCAACTTCAAAGAAATTTGCACAATTTTAAGGTGTCCTGTGTAAATTGAAAATCGTATTGCTACAAGAGCTTTTTTGCTTATGGGCCAGATGAAGTGTTTTTGTCTTCTCATCTGTTTCAGGGCTCATCTGTGTGAACACATTCTTTTTCTTTTGGTTGGTTTATCAGATGACGGTATTTTTAGAAGTGATGTGCACTGCAGTGATGTCAGAAATTTGTAAGAGGGAGACCATGGCTGACTCATCTCTGTTTACAGTGTTAGCACTGTGACTTGCATTCAGTGAATGGATGAATTTATTGCTTGAATACTGACTGAGTGAGAGGCATGGTGCTAGTTTGTGGAGATACAAAGTTTAATAAGGTACTGTTCTTCTTAATGAGATGGAAGAGAGAGATAAAGAAAAGGAAATAATTACTAAACAGGATGGAGCATTCAGACTGGTGCACAGGGAATATGGTAGCACTGGAGAGATTTTTATCCAACTCTGGGGCATCTCCTCTTTGAGAAGGTCCTACCTTAGTTGATAGGTGAGCAGGGGCATTGTGAGTCACAGAACACAGCATGGTGTGTGCTAGGGAATATAGGCATTGGGGACACGATGCTAGGCGGCTGGTGGCAAGAGGCCTATGATGGGTGGGGTCCTTTTATCGTGGACAACCTTGTGTGGCTGGCATACAAAGGAGATTTGGTCCTAGCCTAGAGAAGTGACCTGGAGTGATATGGGCAATATGCCGAATAAGTAGATGACTCTGTAGGCTTGTTAAACAAATGGACATTTAAAACCTCCATCATGAGGGACACTGTGGGACTTTGTATCATTTTGTTGTTTTGAAATTTTGTGATGATGGTTGATAATTAATTACAGTCTGTAGTAGATGGGAATGAGACAGTGGTAATAGTTCCTTCTTTGTGGAGAATGAAGTATTTTGGTTGCAAGAGGGGAAGGGGAGAAGGGAAGGAAAAGGAGGAAGAGGAAGGAGGTGCAGACGGTGGACTCTCCAGGCTGGATGGAAGGAGTGGTACAGGTACAGGGAGTGGTACAGCCTACACAGGTAGGCTGTGATTCGTGGGAAGGGGGCTGGCACAGCAGAGGCCTTTGAGAACGCAATGAAGACTTGCATTCATAAAGCTCTTTCCTGCTTGTGAAGTCCCTTCACCTGTATTATTAATTTTGAGCTCACAAAATCCTTATTTAAGAAGCAGAAAAACAGCAAGAAAAATGAAGCAGAACAGTAATTCCTGTTGACTTAACAACTGAAGTTCAGAGAGATTGCGATGTTCAAGACTATGCAATTAGGAATTGAAAGATGTGGTAAAACCTCTCAAATTTCTGACTCCAGAACTCATGTCCATTCCGTATTACTGCACTTTTGCCCTGCTTGCTGGCAGTTCAAGGGTCCTGGACCTTTTCCTCCCAGCTTTGCAAGCAGCTTTCTTCAGCAGAGAGGCCGCTGTTGTGGACAGACCCTTAACAGTATAGAAACTTACCTGAGTCAGATGAAGATGGTGATGGGCCTACTCTCTGGAAGCAAAATCATTTTGGTTGTATGATGCTTCACTTTGATGACAATTTTGCTTTTATGGTTGTGCCTAACGTGTTAAAAATACCCTTCAAATTAAATAATAAAGTCATGGTGGGGAGACAGGGTGGGTGGAGCTGGCACAGCACTGAGAGAATTAACACCTTTGTGTTCTTTTCTGCTCAGTAGTTCCTTGTCACATACTTACAGCTGAAAGAAATCTGTTCTATTTTTGACTGCTGCAGTATTTTAATTCTGGCAAACTCTTTTGAGGAGAGAATGTGAGCGTTTATATTTTTATTTGTTTACATAAAAAGGTAAAAGTGGTGAAATCCAAGTTAGGTCTGCTGTCTAACAGCAGCTGTGCCAATCAGTTTCTGCTTCTGATAATGGAGGGATTTTTTTAATGCCTTTGTGCCAGGCGTTATCCTAGGTGTAGAATAACGGAGATATGCCCTTCTGCCAGGGGTTAGCCGGAAAGGTCTCACCTTCTGTGTTTCTGTGCTGTAGAGCTAGGATTCTTAACCCGAGGTCCATGGATTTCAGGGGTGACATTTGTGTGTCTGTGTGCTTTCTGCAGAAAATATCCTTAGTGTTCATCAGATTTTCAAAGGTTAAGGACCGCTGTTTAGGATGATCACTTCTCTTGCATGGATTTCAAAAAGAAATTTCAATATATAGGAAAATCCTGAATGCAGTTAACTCCTGCTCAGTCATCTTTGGAAAACTTCTGCCCCTCATTCCAGGTGGCCAACTTGCCCACACATCTCTGCTATTTAGAATCTGTGTGGTCTTCTAAATTAATTCCAGGTAAGCTTAAAATTCACAATGTATTTTACAAGTTCTCTCATCTATATGTGGTTGCTACAGGTGTGTGATTTTTCTCTCAAAAGAAAAATTAAAATCGATTTGGAATTTATATTGAACCACATTGCCCTGCAACTATAGCTATGCCTCTTGGTAGCATTTAATGTGTATGACATGTTTACGTTTGAAAGGGGTGAGATGTTCTTAGAATGAGAGATTGGAAATGAGAGAAGGGAATTTGGAGCTAAAATAGGTCTGGTTATACCTGTAAGAGTTTATAATGGTAACTTTTAAGTCAGCCTCCTGTCTTTAGATTGTGGGCTGCTTCAGGGCAAGGGCTGAGGCCATTCTCATTTGTTCCTTAGCACCTAGTGTGGGGTCTGCACACAGTAGGTATCCAGTAATTTTTGGTGAAAGATCTTTTCACATGAACACTAGTTCTACTGTGCAGGTCCCACCAAACTTCATAGTGCTTATCCAGGAATGCATGGGAAATCTTTACATTGATCTCAGAATCCTGGGAGCTAGAGCAGTTGTCCCCAAACTTTTTGGCGCCAGGGATCGGTTTTGTGGAAGACAGTTTTTCCACGGATGGGGTGCTGGTGGGGGCGATGGTTCAGGCGGTAATGCGAGCGATGGGGAGCAACAGATGAAGCGTCACTCGCTCACCCGCCCGCCGCTCACCTCCTGCTGTGTGGCCCGCTTCCTAACAGGCCGGGCACCCGTAGTGGTCCACGGCCCGGGGTTGGGGACCCCTGGGCTAGAGCACTGAGTGGTGTTTTGTTTTTAAAATGCTCAAAATCCTCAAAGGGGTTTCTCCTAGAAGTGGATAAAATGTTATTCTCTCAGCAAACTATTTCATTTTAAAAGCTTAAAACAAATAGTTACATTTTGGCCAGTTGTTTAAGTAGCTAACTTGGGGAGTGGAAGACCTCTTTCTTCTTCCCATAAAAGGAAACTGAGGCCAGGAAATACCACTGTGAGCTGAATTACTTTTTGTTCATGTTGGCAATTTCTCTGTTTGTTTGGAGAGCTTTCTCTGTGGGTTCCTCACATGCTTAACCATGATGGTGTCCATTATCAATTTATGAACTGCCTAGGAAGGAATTCTGCTTTAGTTTGTAACAGCACAACAGTGTCTTGAATACATGGATTCTTAATGATGAGGATATAATTCTATTATGCATACTGATAATGAAAAGAACAAAAAGCATGCCTTATTCAGTTCCAGGTGGATTCTCTTTGCTGCGTTACCCATGGAAAATGATAAATGCCCCGAGTTGTTGGACACAATCCAAAATTAGATCAAATAGAGATTTAAAAATAATTCTATTAACATGCAAAAATCATTTGCATTTCTGTGGAAATGGAAATTTAAAATGTAATATCCTTATTTGCTCTGAAGGAAATGAAATCATAAACATGTACAGGATCTGTATGCTGAAAATTATAAAATGCTATTGAAAGAAATCAAAGAAAACCTAAATATTTAGAGAGACATACCATGTTCATGGATTGGAGGATTCACCATATTAAAGATGGCAGTTCTCCAAATTGATCTTAGATTTAATGTAATTCTTATTAAAGTCTCAGTAATTTTTTTTTTGGTAGAAATAGACAGACTTATTCTAAAATTCATATGGGGGCTCCCCTGGTGGTGCAGTGGTTAAGAATCCGCCTGCCAATGCAGGGGACATGGGTTCGAGCCCTGGTCTGGGAAGATCCCACATGCCGTGGAACAACTGAGGCCATGCACCACAACTACTGAGCCTGCGCTCTAGAGCCCGTGAGCCACAACTACTGAGCCCGTGTGCTACAACTACCGAAGCCCCTGTGCCTAGAGCCCGTGCTCCACAACAAGAGAAGCCACCGCAGTGAGAAGCCCACGCACCGCAACGAAGAGTAGCCCCCCCTTGCTGCCACTAGAGAAAGCCCACACGCAGCAACGAAGACCCAACACAGCCAAAATTAAATAAATTAAATAAATAAATTAAAAAAAATAAGATTCATATGGAAAGGGAAAGGCCATAGAATAGCCAAAACAACTTTGGAAAAGAAAAAATAAAATGGGACCAATCACTCTTCCTAATGTTAAGGCCTACTGTATAGCTATAGTAATCAGGAGATTGTGGTACTGGGGTTGGGTAGACAGTAGATCAGTAGAACAGAATAAAGAATTCAGAAATAGGTCCACACAAACATGCTTAATAAATGATGCTGGAGCAACTGAACATCTGTAGACAAAAAATAAACCTTGACCTAAGCTTACACCTTATACAAAAATTAACTCAAAATGGATCATGGATTTAACTGTAAAACATAAAACTACAGAACGTCTAGGGAAGAAACATAGGAGAAAATCTTCAGGACTAGGACTAGGCAAATATACACACAGACATTTCACTGAGAAGGAGTTACAGATAGCAAATAGGCATATGAAAAGATATCCAAAATCATTAGTCATTAGAGAAATGCAAGTTAAAACCATAATGAGATGTCACTACGTACCATTCAGAATGGCTAAAATGAAAATTTAACGCCGAGTGCTAGTGAGGATACGTAGAAACTGGATCATTCCTACATTGCTGGTACAGAAACTCTGGAAAATAATTTGGCACTTCTATTTAAAATTAAAAATGGAGTTGCCATATGATCTAACAGTTGGACTTTTAGGCATATATCCCAGAAAGATGAAAACATATACATGAATGTTAATAGCAGCTTTATTCGTAATAGCCCCAAACTGGAAAATACTCAGATGTCCTTCAGTGGATGAACAAACTGTGATACATCTATACCATGGAGTAATACTCAGTAATAAAAAGGAATGAACCTCAAGGAAATTATGCTGAGTGAAGAAAAAAAAAAAGCAATCTCAAAAGGAAATATGCTGCATGATTCCATTTGTATAGCATTCATGAAATAGCATAATTATAGAGATAGGTAACAGATTAGTGGTTGTCAGGGGTTAGGGATGGGGTGGGTGTGGCTATAAAGGTGTAGAGTGAGGGAGTCTGTGGTGATGTAATATTGATTGAGGTTATGGTTCTTCAAAGCAACATGTGGGACCCATATATGTGCTGTATACAAGAGACCCACTTCAGACCTAGGGACACATTCAGACTGAAAGTGAGGGGATGGAAAAACATTCCATACAAATGGAAATCAAAAGAAAGCTGGAGTAGCAATCCTCATATCAGATAAAATAGACTTTAAAATAAAGCATGTTACAAGAGACAAGGAAGGACACTACATAATGATCAAGGGATCAATCCAAGAAGAAGATATAACAATTATAAATATATATGCACCCACCATAGGAGCACCTCAATACATAAGTCAACTGCTAACAGCTATAAAAGAGGAAATCGACAGTAACACAATAATAGTGGGGGACTTTAACACCTCACTTACACCAATGGTCAGATCATCCAAAATGAAAATAAATAAGAAAACAGAATCTTTAAATGATACAATAGACCAGATAGATTTAGTTGATATTTATAGGACATTCCATCCAAAAACAGCAGATTACACTTCTCAAGTGCGCACAGAACATTCTCCAGGATAGATCACATCTTGGGTCACAAATCAAGCCTCAGTAAATTTAAGAAAATTGAAATCATATCAAGCATCTTTTCTGACCACAACGCCATGAGATTAGAAATGAATTACAAGGAAAAAAACATAAAAACACAAACACATGGAGGCTAAACAATACGTTGCTAAATAACCAAGAGATCACTGAAGAAATCAAAGAGGAAATCAAAAAATACCTAGAGACAAATGACAATGAAAACACGATGATCCAAAACCTATGGGATGCCGCAAAAGCAGTTCTAAGAGGGAAGTTTATAGCTATACAAGCCTACCTCAAGAAACAAGAAAAATCTCAAATAAACAATCTAACCTTACACCTAAAGGAACTAGAGAAGGAAGGACAAACAAAACCCAAAGTTAGCAGAAGGAAAGAAATCATAAAGATCAGAGCAGAAATAAATGAAATAGAAACACAGAAAACAATAGCAAAGATCAATAAAACTAAAATATGGTTTTTGGAAAAGATAAACAAAATTGATAAACCATTAGCCAGACTTATCAAGAAAAAGAGGGAGAGGACTCAAATCAGTAAAATGAAAAACAAAGAAGGGGAAGTTACAACAGACACCGCAGAAATACAAAGCATCCTAAGAGACTACTACAAGCAACTATATGCCAATAAAATGGACAACTTGGAAGAAATGGACAAATTCTTAGAAAGGCATAACCTTCCAAGACTGAACCAGGAAGAAACAGAAAATATGAACAGACCAATCACAAGTAATGAAATTGAAACTGTGATTAAAAATCTTCCAACAAACAAAAGTCCAGGACCAGATGGCTTCCCAGGTGAATTCTGTCAAACATTTAGAGAAGAGCTAACACCCATCCTTCTCGAACTCTTCCAAAAAATTGCGGAGGAAGGAACACTCCCAAACTCATTCTATGCGGCCACCATCACCCTGATACCAAAACCAGACAAAGATACTACAAAAAAAGAAAATTGTAGACCAATATCACTGATGAATATAGATGCAAAAATCCTCAACAAAATACTAGTAAACAGAATCCAACAACACATTAAAAGGATCATACACCATGATCAAGTGGGATTTATCCCAGGGATGCAAGGATTCTTCAATATATGCAAATCAATCAATGTGATACACCATATTAACAAACTGAAGAAGAAAAACCATATGATCATCTCAATAGATGCAGAAAAAGCTTGTGACAAAATTCAACACCCATTTATGATAAAAACTCTCCAGAAAGTGGGCATAGAGGGAACCTACCTCAACATAATAAAGGCCATATATGACAAACCCACAGCAAACATCATTCTCAATGGTGAAAAACTGAAAGCATTTCCTCTAAGATCAGGAACAAGACAAGGATGTCCACTCTCGCCACTATTATTCAACATAGTTTTGGAAGTCCCAGCCACAGCAATCAGAGAAGAAAAAGAAATAAAAGGAATAAAAACTGGAAAAGAAGAAGTAAAACTGTCACTGTTTGCAGATGACATGATACTATACATAGAGAATCCTAAAGATGCCACCAGAAAACTACTAGAGCTAATCAATGAATTTGGTAAAGTTGCAGGATACAAAATTAATGCACAGAAATCTGTTGTATTCCTATACACCAGCAACGAAAAATCTGAAAGAGAAGTTAAGGAAACACTCCCATTTACCATTGCAACAAAAAGAATAAAATTCCTAGGAATAAACCTACCTAAGGAGACAAAAGACCTGTATGCAGAAAAGTATAAGACACTAATGAAAGAAATTAAAGATGATACCAGCAGATGGAGAGATATACCATGCTCTTGGATTGGAAGAATCAATATTGTGAAAATGACTATACTACCCAAAGCACTCTACAGATTCAATGCAATCCCTATCAAATTACCAATGGCATTTTTTACAGAACTAGAACAAAAAATCTTAAAATTTGTATGGAGACACAAAAGACCCCAAATAGCCAAAGCAGTCTTGAGGGAAAAAAGCAGAGCTGGAGGAATCAGACTCCCTGACTTCAGACTATACTATAAAGCTATAGTAATCAAGACAATATAGTACTGGCACAGAAACAGAAGCATAGATCAATGGAACAAGATAGAAAGCCCAGAGATAAACCCACACACCTGTGGTCGACTAATATATGACAAAGGAGGCAAGGATATACAATGGAGAAAAGATAGTCTCTTCAATAAGTGGTGCTGGGAAAACTGGACAGCTACATGTAAAAGAATGAAATTTGAACACTCCCTAACACCATACACAAAAATAAACTCAAAATGGATTCGAGACCTAAATGTAAGACTGGACACTATAAAACTCTTAGAGGAAAACATAAGAAGAACACTCTTTGACATAAATCACAGCAAGATCTTTTTTGATCCACCTCATAGAGTAATGGAAATAAAAACAAAAATAAACAAATGGGACCTAATGAAACTTAAAAGCTTTTGCACAACAAAGGAAACCATAAACAAGACGAAAAGACAACCCTGAGAATGGGAGAAAATATTTGCAAACAAATCAATGGACAAAGGATTTTTCTCCAAAATATATAAATAGCTCATGCAGCTCAATATTAAAAAAACAAACAACCCAATCCAAAAATGGGCAGAAGACCTAAATAGACATTTCTCCAAAGAAGACATACAGATGCGCAAGAAGCACATGAAAAGCTGCTCAACATCACTAATTATTAGAGAAATGCAAATCAAAACTACAGTGAGGTATCACCTCACACCAGTGGGAATGGGCATCATCAGAAAACCTACAAACGACAAATGCTGGAGAGGGTGTGGAGAAAAGGGAACCCTCTTGCACTGTTGGTAGGAATGTAAATTGATACAGCCACTATGGAGAACCATATGGAGGTTCCTTACAAAACTAAAAATAGAATTACCATATGATCCAGCAATCCCACTCCTGGGCATATACCCAGAGAAAACCATAATTCAAAAAGAGACATGCACCCCGTTGTTCATTGCAGCACTATTTACAATAGCCAGGTCATGGAAGCAACCTAAATGCCCATCGACAGATGAATGGATAAAGAAGATGTACATATATATATGTACATATATATATAATGGAATATTACTCAGCCATAAAAAGGAACGAAATTGGGTCATTTGTTGAGATGTGGATGGATCTAGAGACTGTCATACAGAGTGAAGTAAGTTAGAAAAAGAAAAACAAATATCGTATATTAACACATGTATGTGGAACCTAGAAAAATGGTACAGATGAACTGGTTTGCAGGGCAGAAATTGAGACACAGATGTAGAGAACAAACGTATGGACACCAAGGGGGGAAAGCCTCAGGGGTGTGGGGGTGGTGGTGTGCTGAATTGGGCGATTGGGATTGACATGTATACACTGATGTGTATAAAATTGATGACTAATAACCTGCTGTATAAAAAAATAGATAAAATTCAAAAATTGAAAAAAACCCACAAAGTAACATGTGGTACAATTACATAGAACTACACACATACAAACAATGAGTCCATATATAACAGGTGAAATATAAATAAGATGTATGGATTGTACCATTGTCAATTTCCTGGTTTTGATATTGTACTGTAGTTATATAAGATATTAATTTTGGGAGATGGGTGCATGGGACTTCCCTGTACATTTCTTTGTACCGTCTTGTAAATTGAAAATGATTTCAAAATCACAAGTTTTAAAAAATAAACCTGATGTTTCACCTTCGCATCTTAAAAAAAATTCCAACTTAATTCTGTCATTTTTCAGTATATGCATGGTGCTGTCTCATTGTAGTCTTAAGGAGTAATGATACACTTATTGTGCTGTAGGGGTTTGTAATCTGATAGGTCATCTTAGGAGGAAGTTAAAGCATATACATTTCCTTCCTCTTTAATCTTAGCTTTGGCTTTTGTCATTAAAATAAATGAATCCCTGAGTTTTTGTAGTGCTATTGCCTGATTTAAGAAAAACCCCTATGGTCAGTATTAGTCATTATTTTAGCTTTACCAAAGAGGACTTAAAAAAAAAAACAGTATTCCTCTGACAAAAAACAGTATTCCTCTGACACACATTTTCTGTGTGACAGGTGCAGTTAGGCAATAGCAACACATGTCCAAGGATGAAACTGAATACGTAACAAAAGGTTAAAGGGTTTTCATTAGATTACCGAGAATGTTTGACATTTCCTTAATGACGTAGGTGTTGGTTTAGCTTGAGATTGGGTATACAGAAAACTGGAAAGAGTAACTTAGCAGAATTTTAAGGTAACAGTGGATATATTGGAATGAAAGAGTTAAAATCCGGCCAAGGAGTGTAATCAAAAGATATCCAACAATCCTGGTGAGGTTTACTTTAGATCAAAGTTCCAGGATAAATGATTTAGATTTATAGTGCAACCCGATTTTATAGTCATTCCTTTCCAGTTAATCCAAATTCTATCCTGTACATTTAATCTCTCAAAAGGTAAATGAAGGCACATAATATTGTAATAGGATCCTTTGTCTTCTTTTGAATTCAGTGCTTTCATAATCATCATGAAAAAATGCTCTCAGATGGATAACAAATGATTTCGAAGTGGAGGCAGCTCTTTCCAAGAAGACAGTATATTCTGACACACGATGATACATGCAGACGTATCATGTTACAGAATGAAGTGGCCATTTTCGTGGGATGAATTTTCTAAAGAACATTTTGAAATATTGGAGGTTTGGATTATTGTAAAACAAATTTTCCCCCTCACAAATTAAAGCCTTTGATCCCTCTAATTGCCAAACATATAAATTCTAATGAGAATATTAAGATCTAAGTGTCTGAATTTTCTGTTTACTAAAAAAACTTTAAGAAAATCTCAAGTAAAATTCTGGATTGTTAAAAAGTGCCAAAAATTATTTTTCCATTTAAACTTACTGTAATATAATGAGACAAATGGTCTGAACCCAAGGAAGCATGGATTGCACTTGATTTTGCTTAGCAATGTTCTCTTTTGATTAAAAAATGAAAGTTAAAGTTTAAAAACATTTGGAAAGAAAGTTCTTAGGTTTTTGTCACTCAGCAACCTAGAGTTTAATGACTGTTTATAGTGCTAATAAACACTTAATTTTTGCAGTAGGCAATGTTAAATCAAGTTGAAAGAAGGCAGTGAGAGAACATCAGAACACCTCTGTATTGCTTCATTTTAAATTTGCTACATTCTTCATCTGGGTATCCAGAGCATTATATTCTGAATTCTTTCAGCACCAGTCAACAGGAAAGACATGTAGGTGACATTTGAAAGTTACTTTCTAGCCCTTCTGCAGGTACTAACCTGAGCCAACTTGAGACCTTGCCTTGAGATCAGATTGGACCAAACTGCACATCTGTCATTTGATAAGCTCAAGGTATCTCGAGCACTAAAGGAGAAACTGGAGGTTTTGAAGGTATCTGGGTTACACACTTGGTTAGATAAGCCAATTCCAATTTCATTAACACCATTATTTCTGTGTATATTTACAAGGGGGGAAAGAAAAAGACTTCTAAGGAGTCCAAATCTCTCTCATATAGTACAGGTTACCGTAAAACTATTCATGTTGTATAGAATTTGTTTTGAAAAGATATATACTGGAATTCAAAACAATTAGGTAGCTCAGAATGTTTTCTGTGCTGGGAGGTAACAAACAAAGCTGCTCCTAATTTTACAGCTGGATAAACTTGAACACATAGAAAGTAGGTGATTTGCTGATGATCAAACAAGGGGATCTGATGGAAAGCATGGCTCTGAGCTCTGAACTTTGACTCCTGTACTTTTGTAATCTAATGATTGAAAACACGAGAGTGACCTGAATTAAAAAGAAATGTGCAGAAGGTCATTTGCTGGAATCTCACCTTCATTATAGAGCTTAAGGTGTGAGGATGCTGGCATCCTAGAAGGGACAGAGGCAGGATTCAGCACTGGGTAGAATCATATAGTTTCTACCACCCCATTGCAAGGAAATGTTGCCCTCATTTTAGTCTGTTTGGACAAATCTGAATCTGTGAGTACTGTGGAGAAAGGGGCCATGCTCAGATAGTGTTTAAGTGATCTCACTAATCTAACAAATACTTTGTGGTATCCTTTCCTATATTAAAATAAGAATTTCTTAGGCAGTGTAATCCATATATACACTTTTTTTTTTTTCTTGGTGTTGCTCTGCACAGCATGCAGGATCTTAGTTCCCTGACCAGGGATTGAACCTGCGCCCCCTGGAGTGGAAGCTCAGAGTCTTAACCACTGGAATGCCAGGGAAGTCCCTATACATACCATTTTTAAAAGTCAATATAACGCCCTAACTGTAATGTAAGGAGAAATAAAAGGAAAGTCATTTGTAGCTTTTCATAGTCATTGCTCAGGCAAAACTATACTAGAAGATGTAATGACACAATTAGATGCGTCCATGTATGTGGAATGACCATGATGAGAAAGCTGGTGTTTCAAACACTGCGAGTGGGGGTGTTGTCAGTGACGCAATTTTCAGAAATAATGAACAATTCTCGATAAAATTCCAAAGTAAGCTAACTGAAATGATCTTTCAATTTTAACAATATCTGTATTTCTAGAAGATTTGGCATATGGTAAAGTCAAGCACAAATATTGAATTTTTATGTAAAATAGAATTGAGTTTCTAAGCTCAGATGATATGAAAAAGACTTTTTTACTAACATAAGTCTAGAACTTCTGAAATCTGTGAAGGAGGTAGGACCATATACTGTCCCACACATTGTAAGATGTCCAGTATTCCCTGCTGCCTGCCCACAAAATGCCAGTGATGTGACCCAGTCAATGTGGCAACCCAAAATGTCCCACACAGTTCAAGATGCCTGCTAGGGAGAGGTACTACTCCCATTGAGAACTTCCAGGGTTCATTTCCTGCTTCTTTTGATGATTTGCCTGCTTTTCAGAAGAAGGCACTCTGTCATACCATCTCCTAACTTCTCTTCATTGGGTATAGTCGTGGGTGGGAGGTGGGAGAAGATTGTAGCTTGTAGTAGTGGAGAGTAGTGTGATTTTAATTCATGAGGGATGATGGGTCTCTACCCTTAATAGTGCTGTTTACCCCAGAAAAAATCATTTCCCCGACCTCATCTTCTCCACAGTTATGCTGGAGAGTATGTTAAAAACTATTGTGAAAAAGGATTGTTAATTAGAATTTTTCTTCGGAAGACTGAACTATTCAGTATTATTAACAGTAAAATTTCAAAGCCTCAGACCACCTAGTTTTGGTCATCATAGCAGAACCAGTCACTGACAGCTGAGTCTGACTCTGTAACCTATCAAGCATTGCCGTATTTGACTAGTGTGTACCAGCAGTCACCTGATAGAGTAGACACAGTATGTGCTGTAACATAATAACAGTGATTTACTGTCCCCAAATAATGTTAATTGTGTTGCATTTCAGATGCTACACCTCATGAAGATGTGCTTCTCTGATGCCCCATCCCCACCCCTGGTCCTCAGAGCCATGTTTGTTCAGGGCGCCTGACCCAGTGCACTGGACTAGGTTGACCACCAATCCCAAGCTGGCCAATCAGGGGTCCTCTTGGGTACTGTGACAGGAGAATGAAAGTGGAGAGCAGAGAGAAAGAGAGAGAGAGAGAATTACTCTGTGTTGTAATTTTGGGTTTGGGTGCTAGAGCTGAAATCAAGGTGTTGGCAGGTTTGATGCTTTCTGAGGGCTGAGGAAGGATTGGTACAAGGCCTCTCTCCTTGGCTTGTAGTTGGCCATCTTCTCACTGTGTCCCTTCACATTGTCTCCCTTCGATTTGTATCTGTCTCTGTGTCCAAATTTCCTCTTTTTATAAGGGCACCAATCATATCGCATTAGGGCCTGCCCTAATGATCTCATTTTAATTTGATTACCTGTTTAAAGACCATATCCTCAAATAAGGTCATGTTCTGAGATACTGGGGGTTAGTATACTAACATATCTTTTCGGGGGGGGGGGACCCAATTCAACCCATAAGAGGTCGTCTAAGCCAGTGTCTTACTATGTGGACTGGGGAGCACAGGAAGTTGATTTTGCAGAGACAAAGAAGAAGGCACAAACAAGACGTGGAGAGAAATAACTTCATGGATTCCTGACATGTCATTTCCAGTTTTCCCTGGAGACCAGTTGTATTCTTAATGTTGGTCTCTATGAGTTACCATTTTGGCCTTCTAATACATTCCCCTTGCGTAAGTTTGTTTAAGCTGGTTGCTGTTAGTTTTAGCCAAGGGACGCTAACTAATAGAGGACCCAATTGAGACAGGCATGCCACCCTAAGGAACTGGTTATGACCTTCTAGGTTTTGTGAAGCTGTTGCTGGTTAGATGAACTAGAAAAAGGAAGCAGGAAGAACCATTAGAAGCCCACTGTCATAGAATCATGAGGTAATGGAGGGAAAAGTAGAAAGGAGCAAATAGATATTGGTCCTTTTCAGAGTATCTGTTATTATATGTTATGGATTGAATGTGCACCCCCCTGCCCAATTTATATGTTGAAAGCCTAACCCCCAGTGTGATGGTTTTAGGAGGTGAGGCCTTTGGGGGTGGTTAGGTCATGAGGGTACAGCCCTCATGGAGGGCATTAGTGCCCTTTTAAGAAGAGACATTAGAACTTGCTTACTCTAAGTTCTCTGCCATGTGAGGATTCAACAAGAAGACCACCATCTGCAAACCAGGAAGCAGGTTCTCAATAGACACCAGGTCTGCCTGTTTCAGCCACCCAATCTATGATATTTTTGTTATAGCAGCCTAAACTGACTAAGACACTGTGTAAACCCTTTCATTTAGTTAGGGTCTGAATTAAGGACGTGGATTAAAGAGATTCAAAGAAAGATGGAAAGTGAGAAATCCACGTTGACTTTGAATTTTCTGTTTTAGGCGGTGGGGCTAATGGGTTTGGTATTAACCAGTTAGATGGTACTAACTTTTCGTTTGAGGAAGGACCTTAAGTTCTGATTTGGAAGTACTGAGGTTGAGGGCTTTTAGGTTAGTCAGATGAGGATTGCCAGGAAAACAGTTGGCCATGGTAACGGGAGTGCGAGTGCTGGAAACATGGTTGTAGAGTTCTTGTAATATGTTATGTTGTTTGAAGGCATGTTGACTGGAAGATATCACCAAGAGAGAATCCCAGAAAGGGCCATGAATGAACATCACCATTTGAGGGGCAGAGGAGGAGGAGGGTCAGCAAAGAAGACTACGACAGAGAAGTGGCCATCTCATATAGCAATTGGCTTTAAACAGACTCAATATACATTTATCAGACATTTATCAGCATAGCAGGTACAAAAGTTGTGAAGTTGTGTTGCTGTGCACTGAGGCAAGAACTGTGCATTGAAAAAACTGAGGCAACAACATAGATTGTTCCTTCAAGACTGCAAGAAGGGAAGCAAATGACTGCTCAAGAGGAAGGTAGGATAGAAGGAATATTCCCACACGAAGAGGGGAATCCATATTCCTCCAAAGATGTGCTACTTAAAATACCCATTGTTCACTGAGGCGTGCAGAATGTCTGGCTGAATGCTCGGTATACATTACCTAATTTACCCCTTCTACAAACCTGTTTGACTTTAGAGAGAGAAGTTAGGCTAAATCTTTCTGTGTACCTCAAATTCATACAACGTATACGGCATTGAGCCAGTAAAGGAGCCCAGGTCTGTCTGAATCCACAGCCATACCATCCCTCACGTCCACCCCCCTAAAAAATGAATTCAGAGTGTCAATTAAATACAAGAAAATACAGAAAAGCAATTCAGGCCATCTCCTGGAGTTTTTGAGGTGGGATTTGGCAGGCATACTACATTACTGAATTAAATGAACAATAATAGGTTAAAAAAATAAAATTGTAAATGGCAATAAGAGGCATAGAGGTCCTGTTTGGTTTGGAAAGAAATTGGTCCAGGGTTAATTGTGTAAGTGAAATAATAGGAGTAGAAATTACAGATTCATTTGGGTGGCAATTAGGGAAAAAAAATCAGTTAATAGAAAGCTAGATGAGCACTTTCAATAAAGATCAGTAATATAATAAAGGTCACTTCTAAGAAAACAGTTATCCAACCTACATATGAGTGTCAGAAAGCCAGAAAGACATGAGTTTGAAACTAGACTAGTAGATGAGAAAGTCAAAGATTAATGTAGAAAAATTAAACAGAAAGGTAGAGTGAAAGAAACCCCCACTGGGAAAAAAAAAAAAAGAATATCAAGAGACGAAAGGGAAGAAATTAATGAACTAAAGTTGTTCTCCACTGGATAAGTAAAAATTTAAGTTTAACATTAATACATGACACATCTTTTCTTGCATATATAAAAGGGTATGTGTAAAATAGAACCATGCGGTTCACAAATTGAAAAGTAATGTATCGCTTATTGTAGTAGTGTCTACTAACTCACATTCCCCTGCCTTTCTGACCATGCACCCACTGGAGCACACAACCACGTCTTACTCATCCTGTGTCCTTAGTAGTTCCCAACCTACCTGGTACACAGTGGTCCTAATAAATACCTGTTAATTCTATGTGTGCTTTCATTCCCATTTGATGCAGGAAACCTAAGAGGTGAGGGTCTAGGGTTTTAGGTACTCGAGTAACAATTCACTAGCTCAATAAAATAAACACTATTTTGTTTCTATATCTGGAGTTGGAAAACTAAGAAATAGGGATTCTTAAGATGATGTAATTAAGTTACATTAGATTTTTCACATTATTAGAAACGATGTCTATTATCGCTTGGTTTCTGATTACAAATCTGTATTTCTCTTCATTATCCGATTTTTAACCCAAGATGACCTGTTGGAAAACCTAGTAGGTATAAGTGTTAACTTTGTCAAACTGATGCAAGGCTCTATGTTACACAAGAGAACAATGTTATATTTTGTTCATTTTTTTGAACTTTTCATTGAAAATGACATTCATACAAGGAAGTGTATATGCTTAACTGCTTTTTAACTTGCACATGTCTTCTGCTTATTGAACAGTTTCATGGAGAGTTGGTTGGTCCTTCTTCTTGTACTTTAATAGATCATAATGTTCATTTCTGGGTCCTCCTAAAGTGCAGTTGCTAAAGGAAGCAAGAAGGGCAATGCTAATATTAAAATAACATGAAAAAAGAATGTCATTTACATAGGACCTGCTGGGAGTACGGCATATTAGGTTTTTGTGTTCTACTCAGTGTTTGGAGGTCTTAACTTTTTGATTGCAAGGTAGGACTCCTATGCACTTAAAAGTTTCCTGGAGAGATTTTTTTTGGTTGAGCTTAACTGTTGCGAGGTAGGAATAATTTGCTGCTACAGCTGCCTCTAGAAACTATTTTAAAGAGTGATCTCAGTGAAGCTTTGAGAGTCTGTCCGTAGATGCCCGTCTCCCCACCGCCACCTCCGTTGAATCTAGGTGAGAAGTGGATGTGAACTTAATAACGTACACAACCTCATCAGCCCTTTGGAGCTGCTCTGCTAAATTAATTGCAGCAGAATCCTCAGGGTGTCCTTTTGTGGTACTGCTGATTCTTTCAAGAACCTTGGCTGGTTTGCCACAGGTTTCACGTCTTTATAATCTTAAACGTATTAATGAATGAAACACTGTTCTGTTTCTTCACTTGCTTTGAGGTATGTCACTGATAGTTTAGCGATCCACTTAGCCATCAAAATACTTGTCCACAAAATCGTTTCAGCCTATTTTTAGATTTATTAAGTGCTTTTCATGTAGTTGATGAAAAAGCTTTCATTTAAGAAATTGTTTCCACATGACCTTGGGGGCCTCCCATTGTAGCTTAACAGTAGTTGAGATGTTAGATTGTTTGTTGGAAACTGCAAAGTAGAGTCAGTCCTGGCATATGGGCACCCTAGCCTTAGAGCTGGGAGGGCCTCGGGGTGGTAATTTAATCTCTTCATTTCACAGTCACGATGTCCAGAGAATTTCAGCAACTTATCTAGGCTGACACCACTGGTCAGACAATGTAGATTCTGACTCCTAGGCCCTGTTCTTTTGCCTACATCAGACTGGCACTTGAATACCTGAAGACGTTGAGATCTTTGCCAAAGAAGTGCCTTTCAAGTCACTTTGTGTGAGAGATGCAAAGGAAGAGGTACTTTTGTCCTGAATGTGTTTGGTTTAAGTTTTCAAACAGAAGTTTATGGCCTTCTTTTTCTCCTTGGGGTTGGGAAAGAAGGCAGTATTAAAGGAGAGAGAGACCCAGAAATGCCACCATGCTATCATAAATGAGGAGAAAGGTGGGCCATATTGGAGCTACCTTTGTCAATTATACAAATCCTGCAGCGGGTGCGTATACAAAAGATGGTGTGGCAGCAGGAGCCTTGGCAGCCTCTAGACCCCTCACTTTCTCTTATCCATCATCTGCATCAGGACTCATGGCTTTGCTTCCTAACCATTTCTCAACTCTGTCTTTATGCTGGACTATTTTTACCCATTCATTGTCCGTAGATATCTTTTCTGCTGATTAAAGAAATTCAGAAAGGAAAGAGAGAGAGATTCTTTTTATATTCTATTCCAGGGTCCCCTATTTTAACTCTCTCCCATTTTGTCATGTTTGTTCCCTTTTCTGACATACTCTGCTTAGAGAGTATACGTATAAGAAAGGCTAAGTAAATATAATGTAGGAAGAAAGCTGATTTTCATAAGTCACTTTCTATCTCATGTAGGTGACTGAGCTCCTTACGAAGATCCCCCTGGAGGCCCGTACCCCGTGCTGTGTAGCATACAGTCGTCTTGGCTTTAGTATAGTGAACACTTCTGGTTTTCATTTTCTCAGGTGACCTCCAAAGGTTCAAGACATGTAATGAAATGAGTCCCAAATTAGGGTCATGTGCAGGGTGGGCTGTGGGGGGTGGGCGGGGACTCAGCTCAGGGAGCCAGTAGATCCCCAGCCACAGCCCTCTGCGCCCGAACGGGCTTTGGGGAGCGTGCTTTGTTCCAAGTACCTACTCCTCTCTAAGGAGTACATTTTTGTTTCTTTGTGAAAACGGCCCAGAAAAGAAAAAAAAGCCACCTGTGATTTGTCAGTAAACTTGGGGATTTATTAAAGTCTTGCTATGCAGCCCTTCCTTATTAATGTCAATGGGCTCAATGCATGGTCCACGCATGGTTAATGATTTGTCGATTGACTTCGTCTTTCTAGGAAGCAGAACAGTGGTTTTCAGCTCTGGCTGCTGCTTCTTGGGAATCAAGTTGGATTCTGTAGATTTGGCATTGTGCCCACACATCTGTAAAGTTGAAAGCTCCCTTGGTGATTCTGATGTACAGCTATGGTTAAAACCCATTGAACTAGACTAGAGCATGAACTTCAAAGAGTTCAGGGAAAGTACACAACCACTCCAAGTCATTCCACAGGAACAGGTAAGGAGGCTGGTTTTGCTGAGAGCCAGGGAGCGATTTCAGAAGCCCAGGGGAATTGGCAATCCTGGTGGCCGTGAGAAATTAAACTCTTAGGGATTTAGCTCTGTTTAGGCTCCTCCTCCCGATCCCCATTTGATTTAATAAAGACTCTCACCTTATCCTGAAATAGTTGTGAATGGGAATGTTAACTATTCTCTGCTTCTAAAGCACAAGTATATATAGTCCAATAAAGATGTTAAAAACAAACAAAAAACAAAAACAAAAATAAAATAAAATACCCTAAAAAAAACACAAACAAACAAGTCCTTTCTCCACTCTCTGTTGCCTGGAAGCGAGGAACCGGGGTAGTGTGTTTCTCATATTTTATTCCCAACACCGCTGCCTCCCTCCAGATAATAGATGTGATCAAATAAACTGAAATCCCCTCTCACCCTATCCTTGGAAATTTTCAGCATCATTAGCATATCAAAGGCTGGGAAAGTCCTGTGGTTAACACGGTAACAAAAAAATCTCTTTAAAACTTTGTTTCAGTTAAACAAACTTATTTGCATCGGAAGAGACTTTTTGCTCCTATTATACCTACAACGAAGTATTTTTTCCTTAACACCAGTTTGGGAAAGACTGGCCAAGTCACTTTCTGATTCAGTAATTTTCTGAGGGTTAATTTCTGACAGCTGAACCTCTTTTTAAAATCTCCTTTGAAGTTGGACTGAATTAACAAATGGAAGGCTTGGCAAAGCAGTTTACTAATTCATAACTATATCCCTCTGCTTTCTTTGTGTTGCTAAGTACTATAATCTTTGACCTGAAAGGAAGAATACTGCTAACAAGTAAATATTTAAAAGGCCCATGAAGTATTATAATGTGTATAATGTGCGAGTTTGTGCCTGGGGAGCCCGTCTGCTGGCTGAAAGCAACGACTCACTTTTCATCTCCTAAATAGGCTGTTGTTTTACAGTAGGTTGAAAGGAAGTATTTTAAGTGCTAAGAGTTTGATTTTTTTAATTTTTATTTTTAGATTTAGTTAGCCATCGGCTTCACCGATTTGAAGGTGACGTGTAATTCATAACTCTTGAGTGTGCTGGTACTCTGTACAAGCAAGTTAGCGTTATTGTGAATGAATGAACTCTGTGCTACCAAAGACGACTTGGAACAGAGTGAGGAAACGGAAACATGACTCATTGATGGACTTGAAGAGTATCAAGGGGGACTCACTAACTTCAGAGCCAGAGCGGAGGCGTGGTAAAGCAGGGAGAACCTGGATGGGGCAAGGAAACCAGGGTTCCAGCCCCAGCAGTGCCCCGACTGCCTCGGTGACAGTGGCTGAATCACTAAACCTCTCGGCCTTCTTTCTGCCCATAAGGGGAAGCGTGAATTATTTGTTGCTAGGATGACTGCCAGCTTCAAGATTTGATGAGCCTCTGAATTCTACGGATTTTCTGGTTTGTGTGGAAGTGGGTGTGTATGTTTTAATGGCCTTCAGATGGGATTCATCAAAGCTCCATGAAACAAACCTTTATTTTTAAATTTTGAAGTGAATTGCTGTGACAGAGTATGGCCAAGGGAGTCCATGACAGAAAATGAGGAAGCAAGTAAACTTTGATTTGTAAGGCTGTGGGCAGCTGATTTCCTGTGGCTATGGCATTTGGTATAGAATGATGCGTATGTGATACTGTCAGAGAAAGGTTCATTATTGTCTACAGGCAAAAGTTTTGCTCTATCAGGATTTCTTTTCAAAAGCTGTAGAATAGCTCCTAGCTACCCTGTTCAGTATACCTCACTATGTTTTAAAAAAATATTGAGATCACCCTACTGAAATATATCCACAGACGTTTTTCGTTAAGAACAGCAATCTGCATACCTGACACCTAATTTTTAGCTTTTGCAACGTAGTTTTTGCAGAGTCACTATTGTATAAAAATAATCTTGTGTTCTACTATTTTCATGTAATGATTCTCTTTCATGCAGGCTCGATTGACAGGTACACTGAAATATCAGTGCTATGCCTGTTAGAAACTAACCTATGTATTCTCTAAAAGTGATAATCTGACTTGAATGTTTTGGGGAAGGGGGATAGCACAGTATTCTGAGGGTCATGATTAATTCTCTTTAATTATGGCTATGAGACTACATCAATTGTCAGGGAATAATTGTACCAAAAAAAAAAAAAAACCAAATATTTTTAAAGGGTAACTTTCAAAGTTAAATCATATGTGAAAGTTTCTGTAATTTTATCCCTTTTTCTTCCTGCAGCTTAAACCATGGTATAATATTTTACTACCAGTGGTTTTTGTTTTTGTTTTTTGATAAACTGGTGCCAATAGTCCCTTACCTATTTTTTTTCTGATTGTATTTTGCAAATTCTCCAGTTCAAAAAGATACGCCTGACAATAATGATTTCTATATATGCATTGAGGGCGTCCTACAGTGCTATGTGCTTGACTCATAACCCCACTAGGTGGCAGTATTATTCTTGTTTCTATGTTTTCAGTGGGTGGCTGGATTCAGAGAGGCTTGCCCAAGATCAAACTGTCAATAAGTATGTGTTGAAATCAAGATTGGAATCCAGCTGTGCCTAATTCAGATATTTGTGCTGTCCCCCTCTCTGTGCTGTACGAGCATGTCTTGGGGGGATAGGGGAGGAAAGTGGAAAAGCCTTGCTTCCTACATGATCTATTCAGTAAATTTCTACTGAACACCAACAGAATTAACATTTTTCTTCTCAAGGAGTTGCCCATCACTGGTGGACAGGAGAAGGGGTAGTATGGGTGGTTCGACATCAGTTACCTATGGCAAACTAAGGAATCCCATATGCCCAACTCAGTGGTGCCTTGCGAGTTCTCGGGGTGAGGGTGTGCATAAATAAACAGCCACTTTGGAGGGTCAGAAATCATGCAACCGAGGAAGGGGTACTGAGATGAATCTAGAAGGGGGTGGGTCGGCCTCTGCTGACGGGGCCTAAATCAAAGACTGGGAAGCCTGGGTTAGATTAGCAACGGCGTCTCCTGAGCAGCATTTGACAAGATCAGGGCTGCGGTTCAAGGCTGACGTGGCAGAACGTGGAGGCCCAGATGGATCAAACTAAGCTGGAAGCTGGGGGGATTTCCCTTAGGGCAGAAGGGAGAATGGTAGAGGGACGTCTCGACTGTTGCTTTATTTAAAGGGAGGTTATCTCTGAGTCTGGGTATGAAGGTGGGAGTGAGGCTGAAAGGAAAACCTAATGGTTTGGAACAACCTGGGCAACGTGCAAAGTAAGCGTAGAAATGCTGTAGAAAGACGAGGGCCCAGTGGAGGTGGGCGATCCAACCTGTGGTCAGGCTGTTTTCCCCATTTACGAGGTGTTAGGGACTCGCAGGATGAGAGTGAGCAACGAGTGGGGGCCGTACTGTCCCCGCTCCAGACGGAACGTGTGTCGAGGAGCACCGCACCTGCGGGGAGGCGTTTTGCTGTTTGCAGTAGAGGGGGTCACAGGCAGAGGAGGGCAGCCTCTAGAAAAAGAGACTGAAAATGCCAAGTAGCAAATTCATTCACGCTGCAGCTGGTGAGCCGCAGGCAGGAGTGAACCAGGAGAGGGGAGATGGGATAAGTGAGGTTTGGGAGTGAAAAGGAGGGACAGAGAGATGCGGGGTCAGGGGTGGGGAGCCTGGCGGGTCCCCCAGCTGACAGGGAGGCTTGCTGGGAAGCCGTAGGGCCCTACCCCGTGCTGAGCAGTGAGGTTAGTCAACCTCGCCCAGCCAGTCGATGCCTACCCTGACCTGTACCTGCCCTCCAGGTAGTTAGTACACAGCCAGTGACCCCCAAACTTGTCTGATCAGCCCCCCAGGTGCTTCCCTGGCCCTTTCCCCAGAGATTCTGTGTGTCTGGGATGGGGCCCCAGAGTTTGTGTTTTAATAAGCACCCCCCAGGTCATGCCGACGAGCAGGCAGGTTTAGGAAACACTGACATGGACGCCCGAATGTCCTAAAGGCTGGACAGCGCCCTCTGTGATCTTTCTTCTTTAGCTCCTCACCCATCTGGCCTGTGTAAGTGTGAAAGACACCTCTGAACTTTAACCCGTAGGTTATTGAAGTGAATGGATACCCGACTGTTTCTATTTTATAAGATACCGTCAGGTTTTGAGTTTTATGCAGGATTCTTGGCTGGTTCCTAACCCAGGCTTGGCCAGTGTTTGAATACTACAAATACTCCATCCCTGAATTTACCCAAGCCTCTACTGCTTGGGGCTTTACAGAAGACGGATTGTTCTGTTCTGCCACCTGCTGGTCAACCACAGGCAAACCATGTCAGGTTTTGAGCATGATTTTCAATGGATCATAGATGAGGCAAAAAGTCTTCTCTCTAATGAGGCCATCTGCTCTAAATTAAACCTTGTATACTTAATGTTGCAAATCTGACAAAGTTAATTTTCTCTTCTCTCTGGAACCTTTTTTCCAGCCCAGGTGTTAAAATACTAATAACAACTGACACATTCTGAGAGATCAGTTACCTGTGTTAGTCTCAGAAAAAATGATTTTTTAATGCCTCATGTCTGTTCTATGGACAAATGATTCTGGCAATTCAAAACCACGGTGAAGACAGATGGGATTCAGGCTCCGGAGTATTGGAGGAGTGTAATCTTGGAAAATTGCTTTACCTCTCTTAAGATCAGTTTACTTTCAGTGTAGTTGCATCATCTTCATCACCATCATCATCATCATCCTCATTATTTTAAACTGTGCCTTACTCTGGGTCCCAACTTTGCTGATGATCTGACAATTTCTAAAAATGTTCTGGGGTATCTGTTAAAGGCTGGGCCACACAGTGGTAAACTACTTAGATGGAATTCCTGCAGCCATGGAGCTAGTGTCACAGTGTCACACAAAACCCCTCAGATTCTTTGTTTCCTCATCTGTAAGATGAAAGTGTATGACAGAATAATCTCTAAGATCTCCTTTGGTCCCAAGCTCCTGTAATTCAAACAATCAGCGTGAGTGTAAGACTTAGTTTTCCTAGTGACTGTGGAAGGCAGTGTCTGTTCTCGGCCCTTCAGATGCGGACCCCACTTCCCCCAACCCCCAGGCCCCAGTGACACCGATTTTGTCTAGGAAGCTTCTGAGGAGACCAATTTATGCTTTGCATCTGATGCTCTTTTAAACATTTTAAAAAGTTAGAATTGGAAAAATGGCAGGCTTCTTCATTTTATTGTTCCTTTAAATATTGTTAGTTGAAACACAGAACCAGCATTAACTTAGCTTTATCTGTAAAGAAAATGTAAACTTTCTCAAAGATTGGTGTTTCTTAATTGGGGGTAGGGGGCATACCTTACACAGACAAAGTGTTTGATGGCCAGAGAGACACAGGATGGGTCAGGCCCAGCTGGAATTGTATTAGTGCCTTGATTCTCAACCGTGGGTGAATATTAGAATCACCTTTTGTAAAAGATTCTTATTCAGTAGATTATGCATAGATTGGGTTTGGGGTTTTTTGTTTGGCACTTAACGTTTTTAAAAAACTAATGCAGTTTCACTTGGGCCTGACCCATCCTGTGTTTCTGAGCAGGGCTAGGCCATCAGACATTTGGGAACTTACAGGGTTCCAGATACTGTGCTCAGCTCTGGACACTGGACACCCACAAATGCTTACTGGTCATCACCTCTGTCCTCATCTTTCTCTCCTACCTTTACTAGGCTGGTGACAAAACATTTTATTAGGCTGTTGATTCCTTAATTATTCTTTAGTATGAGGCTGTCCCTTAGATAGGTAAATTAGATTTTGAACTTTCCTCAGGCTTCATTGGAATCTCATTTTGTAAAGGGTGTCTCTTCTGGAAATGGCTGAGCATATGCTTACATATTAATTCTTACTTGACTTAGGTAATTCTTAAATGATGTCACTTCCTTAAGTGACACCCTTTGACCTAATCTCAGATACAGGCTACAACCTACTATAATTTCCTATGGCCTGAACAAGCAGTATTGCACTCTGTGATAAATTAAAGGTTATGTGACACCGTTAACATTTTTTCTTATTTTGAATTGTAATTTACTTTTAGCCAAGCATTTCCTTATCAACTATAACCAGTAATGTGTATTTTATGGAACTATACAGTAACTGGTACTTTTCTTCTGTATTCATTCCTCCTCTACCAAATATTGTCAGCAAACTAAACTTTAGAAGATGCTGGAGCACATCTTGAGTATGTGTGTGCATGCGTGTATTTAGTAATGAAACTTGGAAGTTTCTTTACTTTTTAGCTATTTTACACAATTGTCATTACTTATGAGGTAAGCTACACCTGTGCTATTTTTGTAGTAATTCCTTTTAACGTGTCAGGATTTCACACTTTTCTTCAAACCATTCGTGGCCTCACCTCATTTGGGAAGAGAAATGGGCCTAGCAGTTCCTTGAGAAAATGACACAGGTGCAGTTCCTTGAGAATTTTTGTCTGTGTAGGTGAGGCCTGCATGCTTGGTTCTTTTCCTCACGATGCTGGCGTTGGGTGAACTGTTTTCCTGATGGGAGTCTGACCCTCCTTTGCAGCTCACCATCCCCTTCCTATATATGCAGCCACAATTTTAACCTCCTGCTTCTGGCCTTACCAGACGTCTCCACTTGTGTACCAGCCACCTCTACTTCAAGTCCTGTGAGATCCATGGTTACCGCTTTACTGCTGCCTCAGGTGAAAATAACCTACCAATTATCAAGTGCTAGTGATGTCAGCATCTCCCCAGTTAGTTTTCAGGGTCCCTGGTGTCTTTGTCTTGCAGGGGCTTGAGCCCAGGAATGAGAACAGAGGGTGCTGCTCACTTGGGGCCTTTTGAGGGAACCCTGTCGTCATTGTCCCTGCGTTTCAGGGAGACAGCAGAGTGGTTGGGCTGGGAGAAGGGAGATTAGAAGGAGGAGTCTCTGTAACTAATGCCTCCGTCTGTGCTAGCCTGTCTCTAGCCACCCACTCCAGTCTGCCATCAGTGACAAGGGTCTAGTGTTTATTTTGTAGAAATACTTCATCCTTCTTTGAAGTTCTTTTCGACGGCGTCATCTTAAAGAAGCATGTTATAGGAACAAAAATTCCCTTGATTTAACACATTCATTTTGACCCTGGAGAGCAAGTGTTTCAACCAAAAATTTCTGAACGTCTTAAGTGTCTTTTAGGCCATTTGTTTTCTGAATTTCTCCTTATCAAAGTGAGTTTATTAAGACTGTGACAAATGTGATTGTACAGGGACCGCCAAAGTCATCATCATCAGATTGAATTGCTCGTCTCTAAGTAGCCTTTTTACTTGGAGGTTTTGATGACTATAAAAATTGTTGAGCTGAATGAAGAGAAAAATATATAAAGCCATCATTATATGCTTTGTTATATTTTCATGTGTTCCAGAAAGCTTAAATTTGTTAAGCTTTTAAAGAAAACACTCTTATGCAACGAGTGAAATTTTAATAGACACAGGGTGTGGGAGAAACACAAAAGGCCATTCCCTTAAGCAGATTTGCACATCGAGTGTAGAAGCTTAGATATCGATTTTTCTTAGACATACCCTGCTGTGAAGTGTTCCTTTAATTACCTAAACAAGGTTGTAGGGAAAGGATCAGGTGAATTGGTTCATGAGAGGTACCAGGTCCATGGTACCTTTACCCATCATGCCTCTGGTTGCAGAGTGAGTGGAAATTTTTAAATATTAACTATTTTATAAAAATAACTTTAAGAATGATTTGCAGGGCTTCCCTGGTGGCGCAGTGGTTAAGAATCCGCCTGCCAATGCAGGGGACATGGGTTCAAGCCCTGGTCCAGGAAGTTCCCACATGCCACAGAGCAACGAAGCCCATGCGCCACAACTGCTGAGCCTGCGCTCTAGAGCCCGCGAGCCACAACTACTGAAGCCCGCGCGCCTAGAGCCTGTGCTCTGCAACAAGAGAAGCCACCGCAATGAGAAGCCCGCGCACCGCAATGAAGAGTAGCCCCCGCTCGCCACGACTAGAGAAAGCCCGCGCGCAGCAACGAAGACCCAAAGCAGTCAAAAATAAATAAATAAAATAAGTAAATAAATTTTAAAAAAAAGAATGATTTGCAGTGTAATATAATTTATAAAACTTTGACACACAAAACAGTACTATGTCTTGTTGATGACCTCACTGGTATGTAGAAAAAGTGTGGAAAATATGTTTGGGAATGATACACACCAAATTTAGAATGATGTTACCACTGTGAGCTTGGGGACAAGAGGGAAATTTATCTGTACTACTTTAAAAAAAAAAAAAAACTGAAACAAGTATAGCCATACGTTAACTATTAAATCTGTGCTGATTTCTCTCCTTTTCTCTGTCTAAAATAATTCTGCATGAAAATTAAACATTACTTGACTAAAACATTTATAGCCTGTGTTTAGCATACAAATTATGGAAAAACAAATGCCAAAGTAAAAAAATTAAAAATTTGTTATACTATATCCTGCTTGTAATATCCTACGATATATCAGCCTAGTCTATTTTGTATTCATTTGGTATTATATCTATACTTTGATATAATGTTTGTGCATTTTTAGTGAAATTATGCATAAAGATTTGAATTCTGCATATCTATTTGAATCGTAGTGTAATGATGTTGAAACTAGTGATTTTCAAATTGTAACATGCATGAGACTCATTTAAATGTGGACTCCCAGGTTCCTCTCCAGAGGTGTGAACTAAATAGGATCCAGGAATGTGCATTTTTAACAAGCCCTCCTGGCCTCCTAACTCCCCTACCCCAATCCAAGTTGATTCTGATACCGGTATCCTAAGGAACACATTTTGGGAAACACTGGTTTGAACTATCTGTGCTTGTGCAGTCTGCACAACTCCAAGTGCCATTCCTACTTCTTTTTCTAAGCCAGGGTCAATAGGCTATGGTCTAGGGACCAAATACAGCCCACCACCTGTTTTTGTAAGTAAAGTTTTATTGAAACCCAGCCACCCTGATTGGTTTACATATTGTCTGGTGCTTTTTTTGCCACAATGGCAGATAGAGTCGTTGGAACAGAGACCATAGAGCTGACGAAGCCTAAAATATTTTCTCTCTGGCTCTTTACAAAAAATTTTGCTGACCCCTGCATGTAATCCATCATTTTGTGTGGGAGCATGTCAAAGGTAGTCCAGTAAAGAAACTGGAATATATATAATAAGAGAGAGTTGACTATGATGATGAAGGGCATATAATTGACCAGTTTAGTTTAACAAGCATTGAGTTAGTCCTTACTGTATGCTAGGTACTGTACACGCCTCGGTTTTCCCACTTGGGCAGCTTAGAGTCTTCCGTGGCAAATGCATGATTTCAGATGTGATAGGGGAAGGGCAGCATTTCTCTTCATGGTGTGCCATGGGAACGTGGCATCTAACGCAGTCTAATCCCTGAGGTCGGGAATGATGGCCTAGGAGTCTCTCACCCTCAGTAACTTGCCCAGCAGGTGCCTCTGGTAGATGAGATTCAGAAATAGGCACTCCCTTCCCCTCACTTGCTCAGGTGAGTGCAGTGTGTTGCCCCGCCCCAATCAAGTTGGCTTGGCCACGTGACTTGCTTTGACCAATGAATGTTAGCAGCCCTGATGCAGAAGAAGTTGGTGCAGTTGAGCTTTGCTCTTTGGTGCCGTTGCCATGAGAAAGGTAAGCCTGGACTGGCTTGCTGGTCCTAGGAGGGAGGAGAAGCACTACAGGTTATCCCTAGGGTGACCAACCATCCCAGTGTGCCTGGGACTGCCCCCATTTTAAAATAATTTCCGTGTCCTAGGAAATTTCTCAGTCTCGGACATACTGGAGCAGAGCCACCCCAAGCCGAGTCTAGCCTAGGTTAGCTGCCCTCCAGAGGACCCGCAGAATCGTGAGAAATCCTAAATGATTGTTGTTTCAGGCCACTGAGTTTTGGGGTGCCTTGTTATGCAGCAGCAGTTATGCCGTATAGCGCCTAATAAACGTTTGCTTATTTCAACTGAGATAGCTCCTGGCAGAAATTTTGAAGGTTGAGTAAAAGTTAAGCAGGTGAAAAAGATGAGAGGTGTTTTGGCAGATGGAAGCACAAAAGGGTCAAGGGCCCAGGGGCCTAGAATATAGTGTGAGCCGGCCCGTGGAGGACAGCTCTGAGGGGAGCGCAGCTGAAAGCAGGGGGCCCCTGTCCCAGGGTATTGTGGTAGCCCAGGGGAGAGGCCCGCGGCCGTGGCTGTCTGCGTGGTCGAAGGAAGGGCAGCGTTTGGGAGTAGGAAAGACCTCGGCTCAAATCTCAACTCTGCTACCTAATGACTTGGTGGGGGGTTGTTAGGCAAGTTACTTTATCACCTTTATCCTTGGTATCTGCATCTGTAAAATATGTATGATAATACATATTTCACAGGGTTTTTGTTAGAGGGAGGAAACCAACAGGAAAGTTTGTGATTTCTTCATTCTGACTCTACACTTACCTACCAAGCTGGCAGCAGGTGATGCAGTTAGAACAGTGTGGCCGGAAGCAGGACGGGCATTGCCACTGCTGCTCACTGGTTGCAGAACTGTTCAAGTTTTCTTTCTCTCACCTTTTTTTTTTTAATGTTCGAATTTCTCATTTATTTCTCACACATTTGTCTGGTTCAGTGGAATCATTGCTGGTATCAGCAATATTTAACACATGTTTAGCATGGAATGGTAGTATATATGATAAAGGGAATAGCTGAAATGATAAAATGTCTGTTAAAAAAAATATATATTCAGTGTGCTCTGTAGAGCCGTAGTGAATATAGTTTTTTTTTTTTAATTTTTTTTATTTATTATTTATTTATTTATTATTTTTTTTGGCTGTGTTGGGTCTTCGTTTCTGTGCGAGGGCTTTCTCCAGTTGCGGCGAGTGGGGGCCACTCCTCATCGCGGCGCGCGGGCCTCTCACTATCGCGGCCTCTCTTGTTGCGGAGCACAGGCTCCAGACGCTCAGGCTCAGTAGTTGTGGCTAACGGGCCCAGTTGCTCCGCGGCATGTGGGATCTTCCCAGACCAGGGCTCGAACCCGTGTCCCCTGCATTGGCAGGCAGATTCTCAACCACTACGCCACCAGGGAAGCCCATGAATATAGTTTTAAAGATAGAGCCAAATAGAATAAACATTTTGGAAGGTCACTTAAGGTTGGCTGAAAAAATTATTTTTGTCTTAATCATGTACCAGGAAAAACTTAACGAAAAAATTTTTTCCACTGCCACAGAGCAACTAAATTTACATGGTGGAACCCAGGAGGTCCCAGCCTGTCTGCATGGATTACCAGGTAGGATGTGGGCTGCTTTTCTGATTTTGGCTCGTTGTTGATTGCCCCAGGTTCTGGGTGGGATCATTGAATTCCAGAGTTTTGGTGGATGGAAGCAATGTAGATGTCCTTACAAATTAAGAAAAGCATGCTGCCTAGCAGTTAATGACCTTCTTTCTTCTCAAAGTGATGCAGTATAACTCTATGGATAATGGAAATTTATTATTAACCCTTTAATTCAGATTATATATTTTTAACAGTTTACAAATTTTACTTCTGCTTTTTGTAACTTAGTGATAAAGGAATGGAATTTAGTTATAAAGGTCAAATTATCTCTTTGACCTGGAACTTGCTAAGATCAAAAGAAAGAGGGAACATGGGAATGAGTAGACGATTCTGTTGTTCACTCTTGTGACGAGCATTGGTTAGTGCTGGCTGTGTGTTAGGTACCGTAGGGAACAAGGAGGGAAAACGATGAGATCCCTGCCTTTGGAGAGCGTTATTGGCTAGTACTGTGCTAAGTCGAAGATGGTCCAGGGCCCTACCTGGGTGCTTTGGGAATTCGGAATTTCAGACCCTATTCCAGACTTGAATCAGACTCTGTGTTTTAATAAGATTTCCTATGATTTATGTGCAAGACAAGTTTGTGAAGAACTGGTTGAGTAAGTAAGAAAAAATAATAATTACAAGGATCTGGAGAGGTATGAAGTACAAAGGAGATTATGATTAAAAATTTTTTTATTTGGAGTTTTATTTCAGTTTCAGAGTAGGTTCATCCTTGATCTTCAAAGTGAATGCTCAGTTTTAGGGGAGCTTCTCGTATGAACTTCTCGGATGGGGACATTTTCTTGGTCAAGGTTGGGGCAAAGTTTGCATTCTTGGCAAGCCCCTAACAGTGCACAGTACACAGTACACATCAGTGACAGTATCCATCAGTGACAGCTTCTGACCAGGGACAGGCCTTACCCCCTTGCAGCACGCCAGATCCCAGGGGGTTGAGAGCAGTAATGTGCTGCCATATTGCTCCTGTATCAAGTGATCCTGTGGGAACAGTGTCACTAAGCCTTCGTGTCAGAACTGTTCAGGAGTCCTTTTCAGACATGAAGACACTAAAAGGTGGGATTTAGGCTTGTGGTGATACATAAATACAAGTGTTTGCATTTAATCTTTCCAGTTGAGGGAAACACTATTAATTCCATCGAAAGGGACCTATTCTGACTTTCAAAGCTAAAGCTCAACGCAAAGGCAGAGCTTTTTTTTCTTTTAAGTATTGAAGCAGTGGCAGGTGAGGAGAACCCTAAAAATAGACCTCTCTCTGAATAGTTAATTGGCAATGTTTCATCTTCTCTGACTTCCTTCTTGAGTAGATCAGTTGCTTAGTTCCGCAGGGGATGGGAGGGGGATGAGGAAGGCGGGTACTGTAGGAGTTAGCTTGCTGTGGCCCTGGGGGCAATATGGGTTTTTTGTTGTTAGTGATACATGTCTGGCTCGAACTGTTTACTTCTAGATGTTGAGATAAGCTTTCATTATGCGTGTGTACAAATTACCTCATAGAAAGTTTGCATTTGAATCTACTCTTCAATTATTTACAAGAGATGACAGTTGGAAAAACTACTGCACCCTGTCCTAGAAGCTGTCGGTCTGGTGACTCATGGGGTAATCTGATAGGGTCCACACTTCACTGCTTCTACCCAGTCAGGGCTGCTTTAGAACAAGACACAGTTGAGAGTGACTCTCCTTGCTGCGGTATATGTTTTTTTCACCCTTGTCTCTGTTCATTAAGCCTTCTGTTTGTGCGCCCCATTCCAGCCAAGCCAGCACCCCTACCCACTCTGACCATACAGCACTGTTCTCCGTTGGTGTCTGACAGCAGGGTTCTGCCTCTCCTATTCTTCCTTCCAGGTTTGAGGGAGAGGTGTAATAAGGAAGAAGAACCTTTCGTATTCTATTACAAGTTAATCGCTAAAGGGATGTTAGCTATAAGCTTAAATTATACATAATGGCCCATCTCTGGGAACCCTGCTTCCCAGGTAATGAGCATTAAGCTAAAATACCTTTGTTTAGCTCACGGGAAATATCCTGACCAGGCCCACCTGTGAATGACTGCAGGGAGGAAGAAATTAACACATCCCCTCTGGAGGCTGATGGGAATCAGGAAATGTTTGACTTTACTCCCTCCCCTTTTAGTATAAAAGGAGCCTGAATTCTCACTCAGGCAAGATGATTCTTTGGGGGCACAAGCCCACCATCTTTTCTGTTTGGTTGCTGGCTTCCCAAATAAAGTCGCTATCCTTTGCCCCAGAAACTTAATCTCTCGATGATTGGCCTGTTGTGTGGCTAGCAGTACGAGCTTAGACTCTGTAACAGAGGGTCAGGGCAGAAAAGGTACACATGGAAATGAAAAGTTATAATGCTCCTTTGTGGCCCTTGAGGCCAAAAAACTGATGGCACTTGAAATTAGTTCCTACTCCTGGCTGGCATTTTACACAGATGGCAAGGGCAGCAATTACATGCCTGACTGAGTTGAGAGATTTGTCTAATCCTATATCCTGTCATGTTTAACAATTTTTGTTAAATCAAAAACTTCCATTCGAGCTTAACTCATCTTTAAGGATGTCGGTATATATGGAAACATGAAATATTGTGTCTTTTGGCAAGGACTTTCCAAACGTATTCAATCTATCCCTTTGACTCTTGGTGGAAATATAAGTAAATCTTTCCAAATTAATGGGTATTTGACTCAGGAGTTCTCAAAGAAGATGATTCTAGAACTTCCCTTAGTAATATATTCTGGTGCATCCCAGTTCTTATAGTTAACTTTTCTTTAATGTATTACTTAAATCATTCCTGAAATAATACAGAGTAATTTCTTGTCTTTTTGTCAGTAACGTTGGGTAAATTCCTCACCACCCTCAAGTGCTAAGAACTTAATATAAAAGAGGCAATAAATCATAAACCCGGTTTCGGTCTACCTGGGGGTCGTTATCTAGAGGCTGCTCCTCCAGCCATTTCAACCCCTGGGCTTCCATCTCGCAAGTGAAAGGACAAGGGTGCTGGCCAGGAGGCAACTGTAACAAAGCCCTTCCTTCCACTAAAGCTATGTATTTCACTCCGTGAGTGCTCATGACTCCCATGAAGCAAGATTATTTATCTGATTTCCTGTTGCCTGAAGCGCAGCAGGGGCAAAATGGTAGGAAGGGAGCAGTTATTGGCACGTATGATGACAACAGAAGTTTCACTTTGACAGCCTGACAGTGAGGGGGGAGATGGGAAAGCACTGCACAGTAAGGAGTGTGGATCAAATCTGTTCAGCATGTCTGTTTAAAAGATCTGGGAAGAGTGTATTCTACTGTAGATTTTCTTGGGAAAAAAATGGTTAAATTATGATGTTTTATTACATTGAAGATTATGGTGGAATCTAATATTTGAAGAAACAGGTTATATTCTGAAAGTAGGGATTTTCCACTGTGGGGTTATTATTGAAGATTAGCAATAGTATATGTGATGTGCGTGGCACAAAGTAGCCATGACCCCGGTGCTGCGGGCAGGGGTAGATTTGTATGGCCCTAGGGTTGATAGTCCAGATGCTTAAAGTGTGTGGTTCATCATAGTTGTTGCATAAATATAGGTTGAATGAATGTAATAGCTTTTTAAGTAGTTCACTTATGTTTTTCTAAGCTAATTGGAGTACATATCTAACACAGATAGTTAAAATACAAATATTTCCTACAAAGCTGATTTAAGTCATTACATTTTATCTTGGTCATAGGGGAACTCTGGTCCAGTTGTAAAAGTAGTTAAGTTATTTGACCTTCTTTTACGTAAGTGAAGATATTAATAATCAAAGCTCAGCATAACAGAAACAGAATAGCTAATAGATGGTGAATTGGTTATATGCAAACATATCCATCGGTCTTGTGAATGATGGGAAATCCATTAAGTTTCTTTGAAGTCCAGCATAAGTGCGTATTTACTTTGAGGAAGAGTCATGAGTGTAGTCCTTGAATGGACCAGTTTTGCTTCTTGATTGCTTGGCAGTGAATATTCCTCTAGCCCCTCCCATCAGCTCTTTCCCAGATGTGTGTAGGAGGTACCAGAGGAAAACACACCAGTTACTAATAACATCAACTCATCTATGCTATTGTATGTGTATGTGTGCACACTCCAAGGAAGCTGGTCTGGGGACAATGTTCAAAAGCACTTCCTGAATATAAAGGACAGCATGAGGTTTATTTCAGGGCTTAGAATTTTCTAAATTAAAACTGTAACTGCAGGATGTAGACATCAGTGGGGATACCACTGTGTTCCTTGTTTGGGGTCCATGGATCCTTAAAGAATGCATACTTGGATGTCAGGGGGTCCCATGAACATCTGAAATGGTAAGCAGCATTTGGGATGTTTTGTATTTTCTGGCACGAGGGTCTTGTTTTTTTTCTAAGTTTAATTTTATATTTTGAGTTTCTCAAAGTCTTTGACTCAGAAATAATATTGGATCTTTGAACTTTGATGTTAGCCATTGATGCTATATGTAATTATATCATTTTTGCCCTTATAATAGTGATCAAATCACATACATTCTCTGGACCTGAATTTCTCCATCAGTAAATTGAGGGGTTTAAACTACGTGATTTCTTGAGGACACTTTGAGCTTTTATACTGAGTCCATGTTTTTGCTACCTGGACTGTTCTGCACCTTTGTCCTTTAGTCCTAGTACCTGTTCTCTGTCGTGGTTTCCATGGTAATATGAGCTGTCCATCCAAGGAACACTTGGCAGCTGCTCTGTGTTTTTCTTCTATAAATGTTCCAGTCCTGGTAGGCGTGTAGAGCCTTTTTCTTACAATCTCAGTGAATTGCAGTAGATGTATGATGCAAAATCCTGCTTTTATTATTTTTAATCAAAGTTTATTTTCTATTGTAATATGTTAGCTTTAATATATTTGCTATTACAGGAGAGTGAGTACAGGAGAGTGAGATGGACCCAGTTCTCTACTTGCCCTTACTCTGAATGACTTTGGGGAGAGGATACTGACCCAAGTCTCTATGATGAAAAGTTGCAGAAGTTCTTTATACCCCTAGGACCATGGAATTATGTTGGCCTTGGGTGAAATGATGCACCCAAATGCATTCCAACATGTGGCTCTAGATATTTTGCATGCCCTGATTAAGGGTTTACAAAGGGCTAGAGCCTACAGCTAAAAGCTACTAGCATAGCTCTCAGATTATGGTTCTTTGTGATAGGATGATCATTCAAAGCCAGAGAGGAATGACCCCCAGGGGCTGCCGGTGGGGAGGCAGAAGTGGCTCATCAGCCCCCGACTCTGGCTGCTGGTGGAAGACGGGAGAGGCAATGACAGGTGCAAGAACGGCTGCATTTCACCTTCGCTGAAAGCTGGGAGTGACATAATAGCTGGGTCAGTTTTATTCCCTTTGGAAGTACATTTCCTTAGATGATGACATTCCTAAATCCACTTAGGAATGCTGGATGTGTATATAACTACATAATCTTTGAAAGTTCCTTCTCAAAATCCCGCTTCCAGAAGTGTGGTCTGATGATAATTAAGTTTTGGCTTTAAAAAAAAAAAAGTGTCCAGAAGTGTGTATGCGTTTCTGTAGCTTTGCCGGAGTTAAGAAGTTTGAGCTGCCTCTGAAGTATTGACTGCAGGGAGGCGGGGTTTTTTGTCTCCAATGAGGTGGCTTCAGTGTTGGGAAAGCCTATCGCCTTTCATAGGAGCGCTTACTCTGTAATCCAAGCAATAGCCACACAGCCCGTTTTATTGTTTGTGGAGTCCTGTGGCTCCTGAGTGCTTCACAGACAGGAAAGAGGGCAAGTGGGTGGTTTACGATTCTGTGCTGAGCTGGGGCAAGTGAGCTGAACTCTTTGATTTCTCCCAAGTCACCTGTGTGGGTGAACTTTAAACTAGGCGCCTGGGTTGATGCTGAATCTTTCTCTCCAGCCTGAGGAGTTCCTTCTGTCTGCAACAGACGGCTGGCTTTCTGCCCTTGTGGGGAAACATGCCTGGGAGAGGAGTAGGATTACAGTATGGGACGCTAGGTACACACCAAAGAGTCGGAGTGCCTTGGTCCTGTTCTTCACCAAGTCCTGACAAGCGTTCCTGAAATGAACACCCTGCTTCATTTTTAAAATTATACTTTTAGTTATTTTTATTTTCATATTTTCTGGGGCCGAGGTGGGGACTGTGGATAGTCCTGATCTAGAGAGACCAGGTACCACAATGTGGCTAGGGTAAAAAAAAAAAAATTTTTTTTTGTTTCCTAATCTCTCATTTTTCTTTTCTTTATAACTGGGTGACATAGAAGCAATCTTTCTGCAGAATGCCCTGCCTGACTCTCAGTATTGTCTGAACAAGTAGGAAGGAGCAGTTTCATTGAAAGGACCTGGAACGATTTTTAAAAACGAGCTTTTTGTTGGCTGGACTGTCCTTTGTCTATAGTTGATTCTGATGTGAAAGAAGATGAAAAAGGAAGGCTCTTCAGGTTCCTTCAGACTCAAGTCAAACCCAGGTTCCCTCTCACGTGCTGTGAGTTGGATAAATTTCTCCTCCTTGTCCAAGCAGACAAAGAGGCTGTTTCGCAGTGATGGAGAGCTCTCGGTTTGTGGGCAGCAGGTGGAAGCGGATGATGAAAACTGGACCTACAGAATCCAGCCCAGAAAAGGTGACTTGACTTTTTTTTATTTAAACGTTTTTAGGAGTTTACTATCTAGAATTCTTTGTTTCTGTCACTGATTTCTGTTCACGATTTTTGGCCCCGTTAGGAGTTTTTGTGTGTTTTTGTATTGGAATTCAGGGTCACTCATTTGTTTGCGTGTCTAAAATAGAAATGCTCCTTCAATTAGATTCAACCTGAGATTGTGTCCTTCTAAGAAGGATAAAATAGCTGTTATGTGTCCTCAGTACTGCCCCCCCTCCCCCAATCAGATCCACACGCTCATGTGACTTGTGAAAAGTTCAGTGGTAAACTACATCCTGGGAGGAATCTTCTGCTCTCTACAACAATTGAAAGTTAGGACATGGGGCTCTTTTCTGAAACAGTGCGCTGAGAAAACTTTGGGAATCATGGATAAACTTTTTGCATGTTTCTTTAAGAAGACTGATGAATTACACGCACGCTTGAATTAAACAGGTGTTGGGGTGACATCGAGGAAATGAACACACGAAGTGCTGGCCCTTGATATCCTGGCCAGAAGGAGTTTTTGGATTTCTTTCAAGTTCCTTTTCAGACCATTGCTGGTCTCTGTTCTCAGGTTTAGCATGTTTTGTCTTCTTCAAGGTGAAGAAAAATATCAGTCCTGGCAGAAAAGAGGGAACTATTTCAGTGTTTCTTAAACACACCCCTGTTTTATATTTAGAATTTCTGAGGTCTTCCTTTTAGAATGTTTACTGGAGAGACTGAATTGTTAGGCTCTAAAATGGTTTCTCCATTCAGAGCTGTGTCACAGCCCAGTGGGGGAGCACTGTTTAAGGTTTACAAAGGAACCTCGTCCAGACATTCCGCATGCTTGTATTTTCCCTGTTTATCACATTCTTCCCGTGCCAAGAGAAGCCTCACTAAAACCTTTCAGGGACCTGTCCTCCCCCTTCTTTTGGGAAATAAAACTGCTGAAACATGAGAGAACTGAGTTAAATATGTGCTTATGGGGACAGTAATTATATTCCATGGACTGAGAATTAAACGCACCCTTCTTCATGGATAATGTGGGTTAAGCCATTTGCTCTTGTCTGTTAAACTGTGGCACAAGAGGGCCTAGTTAATGCTCTTTGAAGATGTCAGTTGTTTATTATGTCAAGAAGGGGGTCCACAGTGGTCTGCTGATACTGAGCCGAAATACACAGGTTTTTAGTTCAGATGCTGTATAATTGCCAGGCGTAGAAAAGCCATTTGTGCTTTCTGGCTGGAGTTGTGTAGTTTAGTAAGTCCACGAACTTTACTTTTCTAAATCAGGAATAAGCTGCGGTTTTGGTAAATGGGTGGGTTGTAATGTTCAAAGGGTGGATACAGTAGTGCTGTGGTCGCGCGAGGGTGTAGTTTTAATTCTTTTGGCTTTTGCCAGAGGTTGCTTTTTTATGACTTGTTTTGTTTTAAATCAACCGCTGTCAAGTTTCTGTTAAAGATTGTGTACATGTGAGCACGCGGCTTTAGGATTTCCGTCATAGATGCGCCATCTAAATTAACGCTAAAGGGAAAGAGGCTGTGAGTTTGCATGGATTAGTTTTAGTTGGGAAATGAAGCAAATACTGTACACTTGACTTGTGAAAAATAAAGAAGTCATTGTAAAGACCAGGGGCGATTTGTAGAGGGAGGACTTGTTTATGTAACAATACAAAAGATTGTGCCCTTTATCCCTTACAGTAATAGGGGATACAGTAGCCTCATGAAGATAAATGGTGGCATAATACAGTGTGTGAATTTATATGGTGCTTAGAAATAGTTGGACATGGATAATATTATCACTTTTGACATGTGCAGTTAGGGGAAAGTCCTTAAAAAGCTGCCTATAGATCAGAATTCGTGGTCTTAGATTCTTTTTTCATATTTGACTTGCAAAAGAAAATTGGCTCCCAACTTTGACATGTTGCCTCAGGGGCATTATAACAGTTGATCTTTATTCCACATAATCCTTTGGAGAAATACAGAGTGACATTTGTTTACGCTTACAGATCAAAAGAGGGAAAATCTTTCAGAAAAGTTATACAGGATTGGAGTTTTGTTTCTTTTTTTTTTTTTTTTGAGCATCAAATAAGCTAAATGTCTAACAAGGATTATCAGTCAGTGCTAAGAATGCCCAATGGCCATATTAGGATTTGTTTGCAAATAAAATATGCATCGAAGACATATTGGTCTGATGGGGATTGTGTAGCATCTTTCTTTTATATCTGTCTGCCTAGACCACAGGCATCCAAATCCACTTTCCTTTCAGCCTGCTCCCTAACCCCCGACCTTTATAGTCACATTTTTTGATAATACACAGGTTTCTAAAAGCCTGCTCTCCCTTCTTCTCCCATGCATACATATACTGCCATCAAGCAGTGACAGCCAGAAGTAGGGCAGTGTAGCTTAACAAGTCAGCCTGCGTCAGTGGTCCTGTCTGTGTTCTTCCCTCTACCCGCCCCACCCCCCCAAGGGATCTCTGTCTGATGAGGTGTCCGGTGAGGTGGCCGGTTCTACAGGCTTTCTCCCTCCCATCCAGCAGCTGCTGCAAGGCCAGAGTGCTTACCCTGCTCCCTGCCTACATCTCCAGGTCGCATTGCTTTGCACAATTAGACCACCGAATCCCTACTATCAGTGTAGGTAGTATGTTGAATAAGATGCACGTTCATTTTATAAAGTAGTTCTTTCAAGTTTTGTTTTAGAAGTTCTTTTTATAGTGAATCTCCACGCTAGATTGCTTATCAGTAACATCAGAATAAAGTGTTTGAGTGATTACCTTTATGGATATCTATCAGTACATAGACCCATGGCTTTACAATCCAGTGTTACCGTTTATACTCGAGAAGCTAAGGATAAAATTCCTGAGCCTAAAAAGTAACTAGAAGATACGTATTTATGTGTCCAAAGTAATCACAAGTAAGGACCTGTGTGCTTTCTCTTGTTCTAGCACATGGCAAGTTTCAAAACCCTCTTGCACTGACATTTGTACTCTGGAAGGTAAAAATGAATTGAGTAACAGCAGTGACCCGTCCGTATATTCTTCGTGTGATGTGACCCACTCTAACAGCAGATGATGTTTCGACTTAATTAGCCATAAAAATCAAGGGTGTGAATCACTGTTCTTTTGAATGTTACATTTAGTGAGTCATGAGCTGTTTTACTAGATGCCTGTGTAGTCAAAAAGTAGAAGTCAGCTGTAGATGAGACCATATGTTGCTTTTCACGTGGAGTTGTGAGAGTATTTAGGAGGAATTCTCATTGAGTACCACGTGTGGGATACGGAGAAATGTAGCGCACAGGCCCTGAAGTCATGGAGTTCATACTTCAGTGGAGAAGCAGATAAAGCATTTAAGGGAGAATTAAAGAGAAAATGCAGGATAATTGTGAAAAAGTGTAAAGTGAGTGGCTTAGATGAGAAGGTACTTTATCTGGAGCATTTCCATGTTTTGCATGGTCTTCTGGCTGTGCATTGATTTCAACAATATTTAATGAGCTCCTGCTTTGTTTCCAGCACTGTGGAAGGTTCTCAAGGGAAACTAATGACCAGTAGTATTTATTCTGTGCTTCCCCTATCTTGCTTACTTACTCTTCTCTTGTCAATTAAAACCGAAAGAGGAGGAATAATAATGGCGTATCCTCTCATTGAGCAGAGCGTGTTTTGTTGGAGCCCCAGTTCCGTGTTCAGCTGGGCAGAGGCATGATTGATGATCGTGGTATTGGCAGGTCAAGAGACTGGGTAATTGACATGCCAGGCTGCAATTTAAAAAATGCTTTCATTCTGTTCTTCTGGACATTGCCATATGTATTAACAGCATTCCAAAATTTGAATCATTTGGATTTCCGTTCCCTCCCTTTCCAGGAATGACAAAAATGACCAGAGAATGACCTTACTAGATATCAAGGGTAATGAATAATCCATACACTAGATAATCAATTGTGTGGCGTCGGCTGTATTTAAAATAATTTCATCCCAGTGTCCTCCCTAATAAAATAGTTGCAGAAAACAGAATCCTTGTGCATAATTAGATTAGCAGTGACTTCAGATATTACAGTGGAGGAAAATGGCATGGCAGACCAAAAGCAGCAAGGTCAAGATCCTGTTTCTATGTAAATACCTGTAATTTATTTTTGATCATAAAATCCTTAACAGTATAAGATTTAAGAACATTTCCTTCATGGCATTAAAAAAACCTGAAAAATATTAGCAGATATTGTCAAAGCAGAACCCCAAATTTGATAGTAAAATTAAACAAGTAATATTTATCCTGAGGGTCACTATGTACGTTGGAAAAATAGCTCAATGGAGTTTATCTTGGTGTCTTAATAAAAAGAGAGAAGAAGAATATTCTCAGTGCAGGAATGTAATGTTTTCTTTCTTTCTACTGAAGCTGAGATTCTGTGAGAGAGACAGTGAGTGCCACTTAATATTTTATCTGGTTCATCGAGACTGCCCTTTATTAACCTTTGATTGTTTTTTCTTTTGAAGTGGGGAATCTCTGTTGTCTCGCTGCCTTGCTTGATTGCAAAAATGATCCTGTTTGTTATTAAATTGATGAAGTTCTATTGAAATGATATTTTAACTAATACCCTTCTTTTATTTACTTGTTTTTAAAAGTTTGTGGGTTTGTTTTGAGACTTAGATACTTATTTCGATTACTGGAAGTATCGTAGAGTAATGAAGGAAGTTACTTATTGTCAGAGCTTGGGTTTGGAAGTGAGTAACCTGTGTTCTTTTTCTTTCTTTTTTAAAATTCAATTAATTAATTAATTTACAATTTAACGTATAGTTAATATAGCCTGTGTTCTTTTCCATGGAAATGTCTTTACTGGGTTTTGAAAACTTTTTGGAAATTGTTCTTTTCAAACAGTTATTTTAAAAATAATTTAAAAAGACACTGCACATTAATTAGGGTTAATTTTTATGTCTCTTACAATTCATATTTATATAATTATGTATCAATATTATAGTCATAGAAAGTGTTATATTTTCATGTAATTTCAGGGGTTTGGGGTTTATCTATCATTTTCTATCAAATTGAATGATGTGTGTGTGTGTGTTTTGTTTTTACCACAGTATTTCCTATCAAATACTTCAGGTAGCTCCAATCTTATGAGTTTTACCTCAAGGCCTGTTGTGTCTGCACCCATTTGTCCATCCTTACTGTGGTCCAGGCCCTCATCAGCTCTTCCCTGGCCTTCTGAATGGTCTTCTACTCTTGTTCTCTTCACTCTTGCCGCCTTTGAGCTATTCTTGGGTCTACACTGTAAACAGAATGATCTTCCTAACCTACAAATACCGTAGTCCCCCCTTATCCACGGGTCCACTTCCTACGGTTTCAGTTACCCGTGGTCAACTGTAATCCGAAAATATTAAAGGAAAATTCCAGGAATAATTCATAAGTTTTAAATTGCACGTCATTCTGAATAGCATGATGAAAGCTACCAACATCCTGCCCTGTCCTGCCAGAGACGTGAATCATCCTTTTGCTCAGGGTATCCCGCCCATCAGTCACTTAATAGCCGTCTCATCTCGGTTATCGGATCGACTGGTGTGGTATCATGGTATCGTGGTATCGCAGTGCTTGTGTTCTTGTCACCCTTATTATACTTAATAACAGCCCCAAAGTGCAAGAATAATGATGTTGATAATTCAGATGAGCCAAAGAGAAGCCATAAAGTGTGTCCTTTAAGTGAAAAGGTGAACTTCTCAACGTAGGGATAGAAAAAAAAAGCATATGCTGAGGTTGCTAAGATCTATGGTAAGAAGGAATCTTCTGTCTGTGAAATTATGAGGAAGGAAAAAGAAATTCGTGCGAGTTTTGCTGTTGCACCTCAAACTGCAAAAGTTACAGCCACAGTGTGTGATAAGTGCTTAGTTAAGATGGAAAAGACATTAAATTTGTACAATAAGATATTCTGAAAGAAAGAGGGAGACCATATCCACATAACGTTTATTACAGTATATTGTCATAACTGTTCTATTTTATTATTGGTTATTGCTGCTAATCTCTTATTGTGCCTAATTTATAAATTAAACTTTATCATAGGGATGTATAGGAAAAAACAGCGTACGTAGGATTCGGTACTATCCTCGGTTTCAGACACGCACTGGGGGTCTTGGAACGTATCCCCCGTGGATAAAGGGGGACTACTGTCTAATGGGATCATTCTTCTGTGGCTCCCAGTGTGCATGGAATGAAGTCCTTATCATTTGACATAGCAGGAGATCCTCCTCCATCTGACGCCTCCCTGTCCCCTCTCCCTTTTAACTCCAGAAATAGCAAACAGACCCACAGCTCTTTCACAACTCCAGAACTTTCATCTCCCATTCCCTGAGTCAGGATGCTCCAGTCTCCTCCTCTGCCTGTTAACTTCCTGCTTTAAAACTGTGAAGTCCTCCCTGATTCCCAGAGGGCAGAGCTGATTTCTCCCTTCTCTGTGTTATTCCTGACCTCCTGCATACCTTTGTAATTGCGTCTATCACACACCGGGTTGTACTTATTTGTTTACTCGTCTGTGCCTTGAGCTAGACTGTGAATTCTTTTAGGACAGAGACCAAGTCTTCCTTATCTTTTTTATCCCCAAGGCTAAGTACCCAATAAAGGGATGCTGGCTAGGTGAACGTAACCCACCTGGGACACTGTTACTAGTGCTGTTTGCCCAGGCCCACGTGCCAAACAATACTCTCTGAATTTGCTTAGAGCATGGTGGGTTATAGGTAGCACTGCATGCTTACGTTGTCGATTATACTGATGAATATAATCTTACAAGTGCTCCTGACTCTGGACTTTTCTGAGTGTAACAAAAGAGAGGGTGCAGTCTGTGGGAACATAAGTTTGGTGGCAGTCTGCCGTTTCCTGTTGCTCCACGCAAACAGTGCACGTATGAAACACTTTGTACAAGCGTTTGGTCCTGGCTGTTTTGACCATGAGTACAGTTGACTTAGTGAACAGGGATGAGGTGTGGGTTGGGCGATGCCATGCCTGATAAGGAGAGGCAGCTCAGCGCTATCACAATCTTTTCTTAACCGGTTTTCCTGCTTTCACTCTTGTTCTCCCTCACCCCAAGCCAGGCAGTCTTAACACAGCAGCCTCAGCAACCCTGTAAAACATCAAACATAGGTCGAGCCGTGTCACTTCACTGCTTAAAACCCTTCTCAGACAGTTTAATAACGTCTTTACAATGTTCTCTGAGGCCCTGTGTGACGGGCCACCCTCGCCCCGTTGCGTCCCCGGCTTCATCACCTGTGCTTTCCCTTCACTCTCCACCAAGTCAGACCAGGCTCCTTACGCCGTGCAGCTTGACCTTGCCCTCCGCTTAGAATCCCAGCTGTGCACACCATTCTCTCTCTCCCTCTCTCACTTTTGCCAGGTCTTCGCTCAAAAATCATCAGGGACCTTATTTAAAATTGCCACATCTTCAGAGAGTTGGCACATGTGTGGTCTCCCCATTTCCCACGCCATCCTGTGGAACAGTGTGATTGGCTCAGTACCACTGGTCCCACCGTAAGACTAGGCTCCAAGGGAAGCATCTTGCCCTTTGCAGCTGTATTCCTTTCCTTTGGTGCTCTGCCTTGTGGACGATGGGGATATAGTCTAAGCGAGGACACCAGAGTCTGAACTTGGGTGCACCTCCTCTGGGGTTGCTTAATGCCAGCAGCCCTACACAGAGCTGCCTATAGGAAGTTGATCTATCCATGAAGCCGAACTTTAAGTATTTACCGATGTGAATAATTTTCCTATTCCAAGGTAATGTTTGTCACTACTTATCAGCAAATAGAAAGGCATGCGTGATCTAAGCAGTCTTTGCTGCCGTCACTTGATGATAGACTTAGCACTTATGTTTTCAAATAAACATATATGTTCTCCCAGACCTACAGTAGTGTAAGCCATGACTCCATCTGGCACAACTTCTGCTGACATCTCTTATCACATGGTCGTATCAATATTAGTGTCCCCCATTGAACTCTGAAACCCTAAGGGAAGATAATTTGCCTTTGTGCTACCTGGACATTTTACAGTGCTTAGAACAGAATATATTAGATGGTCAATAAATATTTATCAGACTAAGAAAACACAAAATGTTTCCTTATAAAACAAATATCTAAGAAAGAAATGAAGGGAAACAAAGATTTAAAAAGCATATACACAAGTAGCTTGAGACCTTAATAAAGTTCCAAGTGGATTTCCACCTGCAAAAAAAAAAAATAATAATAATAATAAAATTGCCACATCTTCATCCTGACCCTTCTGTCCATATCTCTGTTTTACTCTGAAGCGCTTTCCACCATCTAATATACTATATACTTTTCGTATTTATTTTCAGTACTGCCTGTCTCCTCAAACTAGAATTTAACCTCTAAGACAGGAGTGATTTTTTGGGTTTGTTTTGACAACCAGTGTTTCCCCAGGCCTGGCCCATAGTAAGTGTTCAGTAAATTTTCATTGGAAGAGAATGAATGATGCAAAGACCACTAGATCAGGAAATCTGGATGTTTTGCTTCTGTCACTCGCTAATTGTGTGACCTGAAACAAATCACATGATCTGTTTAAGCTCTAGTTTTCATTTCTGTAAAATAGGATAATACCTATTCATCATACATATGGGTAGCAGGTACAGCTTGTTTATTGAACAGATGAGTGTGTGTTTTATAGATACTGTATCAGCCTACAGATTGAATCTGGTTGTATTTAATGGTACTGCCCCTGGGTTGGCAATCCCTTCACTATCAATAGTTGAGTCAAAAGATGTCTTTATCCTAGTATAGAATATATATATACTAATCTCAGAATTTTCAGTATAGAAGTAATTGCTTTTAAACTACTTGTGTAACCTAGGCAACCCAAATGGAAGCTATCACTTCTTTTACATAATTTTCAAGTAATTTATACCTCAGTTTTTATGTCAAATCCTGAAATGATTAAAATACTAAATTAAAAGTCGTGTCTAAATCAGTCAAGCCCCCGCCCCCCCTTAAGTATTAACAATAGCTAACATTTAATGGGTGCTTGCCATGGCTCGACACTCTTAATGACACAGTACATGAATGAACTCATTTAATAAATACTGTCTGGATACCATAATTAGTCAATAAAAATAATAGTTGGTTTGATAAGGAAGGATTAGATCATTAGGGAGAACTGAAAACTGGGCAGAGAAACTTATATGTGGTGAGACAGGGAACCAAGCATAATTCTTCAGAAAGAGAAATGGCATTGAAAGCACTTAGGGCATTTTGGGGTCTTTGACTCGTTAGCTTCTGTTTTCAGGGCAAATGCTCTGCTTTGAGACTATTTGGGTATGTGCTTATTTGAAGCTCTTTTAAGTCTAGCCTGTGTCTCATCCAGTGTCTTGTACTTTACAGATAGTGAGTAAATACTAGTTGTGTGAACACGTGATAAGCAGTGCTGAAGGAAGTTGCTCTGGTTTTGGCGTGCAGAATGGATTGGAGCGTTTGGAACTAGAATCCTGCCATATAGGGGCTGTAGAGGTTGAAAAGAGGCAAAAGTGTTGGTCAAAGCGATTATGTAGGCACGTGAGGAAAACAGTTACGGAACCACAGATTTCCATGTTAGGCCCTCTTTGTTAAGGTAAGTCATAGGTTTTAATAATTACTTGTTAGTGTAGCAACAGTATCTGTGATTTTCAAAGGTATAGTTATACTTTTCTAGCTTTATGAAATGTGGGTAGTTACACCTTGTATTTCTAATCTTCCTAATTAAAGGTGATATTTATGGTGATCACTGTGATGATAAACGTGATTGGAAAACTTACATGTAATCAATGTACACATTGTCCCTAGACACAGATGTGTGTGGTGTGAGGCTGGGGGAGCCAGAAGCTGGTTGCAGTGGTGTCTCTGCGGTCTGCCCCGCTTCAGCCTTTACTGAACTTCTCTGTACCATCAAATGCAGCATTGCAAGGTGCTCTCTGTCATTTATAGCTGACATTTGATAACCGACTAGTCACCAGAGACATTAGATCAATAGCTATTTATTTAGTTCTTGCTAGAACCCATCACTATGCTGGGTGCATCACATTTTGGCCATTTATACATGTACAATACATGGTGGGCGCTTGCCTAGGAAGCAGGTGTCTGAGACCATCTCCCTAGGGGCATTTGTTAGCTGGAGTTCTCAGTTAGTTCCCTTCCTCAATACCACCCTTTACTTAGACTTATTCCCAGGATCTGGGTGTGGGTTGTGGATTCTTGTGTTTTGAGAGCTACTATTGCCTTGTAGACTTGATATAAAGCAACACCTTGAGAAAGCCACTTGGAAGAGTGAGCCTCTCCTAGATTCAATGTGAAAATGGCTTGGCTTGTGAGTGACCTTGAGTGACCTGACACACAGCCTTCCCTAGAGCAGGCGCTCATTAAGGCTGGTGCAATGAAGAGTGACTCTATCCTGCCATTTTCATGCCCTCCTATTTTCAGAAAAGGCTGTGTTGGGGGCAGTGATGAATGGAAGATAATGAAAGAAGGTAGCAATAGATAGGAGGGAAGAAGGGAGGATAAAGATAGAAGGAGAGAAGAGATAATGAGTCTCCATATGTCTCTATTCTGCCTTCTTTTTGCCAGCACTTTTCTGATCCCATCTTCTAAATCAATAAAATAATAGTAGTCTACTGGGACTCTGACATGTTTCTGCATATGCCCCTTGCAGGACTAATTGTGCGCTTGTAATAGTTAAGGTTTGTTTGCTTTTAAGGCATAGCTTAATAAAGTTTCTGTACATGGTTGAAAGAAGTGTGGAGTAAGGATAAAGGCTAATCTGTTCACTGTTTAATATAATTTCAGTGGTGCAAGTGAATTGTCAGATTAGAGTTTAATGTATATTTATCTTTCTCTAAGGGAAGCCCAGTTATAAGTAAAAGCCACAAGCAGTTGAGATTTCAGTAAACTGTATCACTTGATTTTGGGGGTTTTTTAAGTAAACTTTAAAAAGAGAAAGTGAGAATAAATATATTTTATTGTTGTTACAATTCCTTTGCCTCTATTCCTGAGGGTTCTCTTTCACTTTGTAACTAGAAACGCCTCAGCTAAAGTAGAAGCTGGGTATCTGGTGTTTCCGGATTACATTTTGAGATAAACCAGAATTCCTACCTGGACACAGGTGTGTATTGCTTCAGTCTTGAGTGGCTGGGGATTCTTTTGCAAAGAATACAGAAGTCAGTTTGACTTTACCCTGGTGGGCGGTTGTTGGTTTGGTTGCTCTGGTCATCTTGACTGGTGGTTATTTATTTACATACTATTTTTTCACCAACGGAAAGTACATGGAGTGCTGTGACTTCCTGGAAAAAGAACTTTGATTTTCACCTTAAAGTAATTTTACTGCAGAGTTAATCAACACACTGTATTCCAACTATAAAAAGATCATTTAAGTCCTTTTTTTCCTTGCTAGCTTTCCACGTCCAATTCTTTGTCCTTAGGTATGAATGTCTGAATGTTGTTCTGTTCTAAGGACCCCGGTTCTGTTTGATTTGTAAGCAATTTTTGAGACAGCTTGTTGCGTTTGGGATGTTCTTGTGTGCTTTAGGAAGCTGGAGAGTTTGGGATTGCTCTCCTTCAGTGTTCCTTTGGATCATCAGACCTCGGTTACTTCCCACACACTGGGGTATGCGTTAGTTTGTCCCGTGGATCTCTGTGCTCCTGTCATTGTAACTAGGGGAGAGTTACGTAACTGAGTTTAGAAATCCAAAAGGTTATGTTTCAATTCCAGCTAATAAAGGTCTGAACAAAAACACAATTGCTAAAGTTTCCTCTAGTTTCTGAGAAAGTTAAGCTAAGTTTCTCTCCAATAAATGTTTGCTTGGAATGGGAGAAAGAACCTTCTGTAGTAGATCTATGATGCGAATGTTGAGTTTTTCAGTGCCCAGGAAGTTTAATTATAGTTGTTTAAGTCAGTGACTTTCAAAAGTTTTGCCTGTGTCCAGAGTAACAAGTACACGTTACTTTTGTTCCTAGTCTATACAACGCATATAAACACACACATATATACACACACATACATTCATATACATATATACACACATTTGCATCTATATAAAATGAAACAAAAGCTTTGTGAAACTACTTACCTTTATTGCATGGCTACATGTGATACCCTCTCTTTTCTGTTCTGTTTTATTCTGTTGTGTTTTATTAGACAGAAGACGTCAGTCTCGACCTACTAAATTGATTTTTATCACTACCTATTAGGTCACGGCCTTTGACTGGCAAAATAATGCTTTCAGAAGACTTCACTTCTGGTGGTAGGGTTTTATTATGCTGTGTTCCAGAGAGCGCCCTTACAAACTGTGATGGAGTTTCTGCAGCTAGTCCGTCATCGTATTACTGTTGTAGGAAGGCCTCGAACACCAGAAGTATCTTGAGGTGGAATGCAGATTAGTGGTGCATCTCAGAAAAACCACCTGGTCTGAGAACTGAGCAACGCTGTTGAGCACCTGAGCATTCACTCACAATAGTAAGTCCTCTTCTAGGTTTCCCTCTGTGCCCCTCCCAGCCCAGGGCCATGCTGGTGGATAAGGGGAAATGCTTGAAAACTCGCAGGCAGGACTGAGCGATCTCCAGCATGGACCTTGCTGCCTGCTGGAGTACAGCTGTGCAGAGCCTGCTAATGCACTCCGTGCGTTACTTGCACCTGCTCACCGGCCCAAGGGAAAGCTCATGAATAGCAATGTCTGACAAATATCTGCCCTCATCTGGAGATTTCTCTGTCATTATGCTTACTGGCCTGTTGTGCATCCCCCGTAGAGGAAAATTAGTTGAGAAATTCAGTCCATTAAACTTTACTTTCAAATGGTTGGACTCTACCCTGTATGTATCAGAGATCCTATGTCTGAACTGGAAGAAAAGCTGCATTTTCTTTGAAATAAAGTTATTGTAAAAAAACTGACGACTGGGGGCTTCCCTGGTGGCGCAGTGGTTGGGAATCTGCCTGCCAATGCAGGGAACACGGGTTCGAGCCCTAGTCTGGGAAGATCCCACATGTCGCAGAGCAACTGGGCCCGTGAGCCACAACTACTGAGCCTGCGCGTCTGGAGCCTGTGCTCCTCAACAAGAGAGGCCGCGATAGTGAGAGGCCCACGCACCGCGATGAAGAGTGGCCCCCACTTGCCACAACTAGAGAAAGCCCTCGCACAGAAACGAAGACCCAACACAGCCATAAATAAATAAATAAATAAATAAATAAATAAATAAATAAAAACTGACGACTGATAAGAGATGCTTTTCTAAATTGTGTTCATATGGACTACATGTTAGCTTATATAAAACCTTAGAGGAAGATGTCTTTTATTATTTGTATTTCTGTATAACAGAAGCTTGCTTCATTCATAGTTCAGAATTCTAAAACAATTTAAAAAATGTTAATGAACGTCTTTCTAAAATTTGCTCTGCAGATAGAGTGTTTGCAGGTCATACTTTACCCAGTACTCACTCTGTACGGTCTCATTTCATTGTTCTGACAGTCGTGTGAGACGGGCAGGATGGTGTCGGTGGCGTTTACCTAACCCTTTTGTGCTGAGAAAGCTGTCCCTGAGAGATTAAGTGACTTGCCTGAAGCGTTAGAGATAATAATGGAATAGTTGGGTTTGAATTCACTTCTTACGACTTAGTCCTTCCCTCTCTGCATGACACTGTGCAGTATCTCTGCTCAATCCTCAGGACAATCGAAGGTTGAAGGTTGTTTGGATGCCGTGGTGTCACTGTGAATAGTCACTGAACCTTGTAAGTAGCTGGTGACACCCTGGTGGTTATTGAGGTTTGTAAGGATCTTTGCTTTGGCATGAGGTGGGTCTCCACTGCCTGCTTCTTAGTCCACTTTTGCTGTAAGGCTGTGAGCTTTCTCTTTTCACCCACATAGTCGTGCCTGCCTCTTGTCCCCACCACTGTCTGCTCTGGGGTTTCTAATATGTTACCTTGTGTGGAGGGTCTGGACAATCCAGTTTATTACAACAGTAATGACCGGAAGATCATAATAAGATCCGAAACCACAGTCCTTGTGAGTATCGGTATCTGGTAGCACAAGTATGGCTATCTTGTGTCTTGGCCATATTTTGAGTGGTTGAGTGGTTGAGTTTTTCAGAAAAGTGATCTCTTAATAAGTGGGATGTTCTGTAATATGTAAATATGTTTTTTCCATGTTTATCTTCTTCTGTTGGATTTTTTTTTTTTTTTACTACAGTTAAATAAAGCACATGTTTGCATTAAGATATAGAGTTGTGACTATATTTGGGCATCCCAGTTCTTTTTGTAAATGTTAAATTTTAAACACATCTATAAAATCACTCTGAGTTTCCAAGTAGGATTACTGCATTGTTGCACTTAAGCAAGCATTGCTTTTCAGCTTTGGTCTCATCATTAACCACTTTCTCTAATGATGTGTTGAGTTCTCACTCGCCTCTCTTCTCTCCATCTGATAGCTGGACACCAAATATATTTTTTTGTTTTTCATGTGGTTGAAATGGCCTCTCCGTATCTTCACTTTCATATCTGCTTCTAAAAAAGTCAAAAGATGGTGACAATAAGACATGTTTCTGTTATCTGAAATCAGTTCTACTCCACTAAACTTTTTTGGCCAAACACTTAAGTGACGTTTGATCCTCCTGAACACAAATGGGAGTTATATAAAATGTGACTGAAAAAGCTGATTTGTCTCTGCTTTTTCTGTGAATTTCTTAATAAACCACTAATACACCAATACTTGGAACTAATATGACCTTTTAATAGTCTCTGTTGAAATAGTCCTCATTTTGCATCCTAGTCCTCATTTGGGCTCACAGTAGTTGCTCAGTTAATGCTTTGATTTATACATAGGAGAGCTGCAAAAATGCTCGGGTGCAATTTGAATACATTGAAAATAGAGATGTAGAAAATACTTTTTTTCTATGACTCAAGAAATGAGGCTCAGAGAAAAGTAACCATTTCCAAACGTATTGTTGTCTTTTCTCTCATTCTCCAAGCATAAGAGAATTGATAGAAGAAGCTCACTCCTGATATGAAAAGTTTTTGATATCCAAAATAGTTATTCTGTGCTGTGTTTGTAAAATCTCAGAGATGATGACAATTGTAAAGATGTCTTTCTTTTTGAATGAAGTGAAATTTCAAAGAATTCTGACTGTTCTGGGTATACCTAGAGAAACCAACTTTAGCAACTCTTCGAGAGAGAGAGCTTATTGAAGCGATGATCACATATTTTCTTCTCTCGGTGCCATTTGAGAGCATTTTAGTAAATATTTGTATATAGTTCCTAAATTGGAGTTATGAAGGTATCTAAGTAGAGTTACCTTAAAAAACAAAGCTAAACTGTCAGGACTCAAGGAACTTCCGAGATAGCCTTGTGTGACAGATGAGAAGTCGGGGTCCAGTGAGGTGAGTTCACTTGCTTTAAGACTTCACAACATGGGACTTCCCTGGTGGCACAGTGGTTAAGAATCCGCCTGCCAATGCAGGCGACACGGGTTCGAACCCTGGTCCGGGAAGATCCCACATGCTGCGGAGCAACTAAGCCCGTGCGCCACACCTACTGAGCCTGCGCTCTAGAGCCCGCGAGCCACAACTGCTGAAGCCCGCGCACCTAGAGCCCGTGCTCCGCAACAAGAGAAGCCACCGCAATGAGAAGCCCGCACCCCACAACAGAGTAGCCCCCGCTCGCCGCAACTAGAGAAAGCCCGTGCGTAGCAACGAAGAGCCAATGCAGCCAAAAATAAATAAATTAAATAAATTTTTTTTTTTTTAAAAGATCTCACAAAGAAGAGCAGTCCAGTTAGGCTGTGCCCTTGTGTCCTTTTCTTCTCTTTTAAATGGTATTGAGACTGTGTTCCTTTCTATCAGTTTCTTTAATTTTGACATTCCTGACTGCCCTATGAAGGTCAAGTGACAGATTTCTCTGTTGACCTTCCAGAGCAGGTTTTGGAAGCTTTTCACCCACTCTAAATAGATGTGCCGAAGACAAGCAACTTACTGGTGATGGCAAAGGCAAAAGAGGGACAGCATCAACGCTGGAAACAGGCTCTCCTGTGTCACTTTTACTCTGCTTACAAAAGCAAAATTCATTCAGGTTTGAAAGAATTGAAGGAAAAAAAAAAAACCCCAAACCAACAGAAAACCCCAAGGGTCTCAGCCTGCAGCCTTTCCTTTGTATGAGCTGAAGTCCTTAGAGACGGTTGAATAACTTAATAGAGTCCTCAGAAGCACACCTGCCTTGAGAGAAATAAGTGCATTTTAAAACTGTGAACTTAGTATTCTGTTTTTTGACAGAGAAACTTTTTCCTCTTGAGGAACTGTAGATTTTTATTATCCTTAATAGCTGAATTTGCAGAGATGTGTTAAATAAAAATAGAACATGAAGTAAATGCCAGCTATTTCCATCAACAGAATTGTAGGTGACTTTTATTAGAACTTTACTGATGTTAAGTGAAGAAAGAGGGAAAGAGAAAAGGAGAGAGAGAAGGGGGGCAGGAAGGGAGAGAAGAAGAGGTAAAACAAAAATAAAAATGGAAAAAGCGCGGATCTGTTTGTCTTGATCAAAGAGGACGATCAGAAAAGAGCTGTTTCTGTGGGATACTCTGTCCTCTGTGGATCTTGTAACTCTGTGATTATCTTGCCCTGTGGCAAGACGCCACCCTGAAATTGGTCTGCCAATTTGAAGAATCATTTTCTTGCTTATTTTTAAACTCCTAAGGACAGGGAAAAAGACTGAAGGAGCCTAAATGCTGTGGTTTCCTCAAACCGTTATTGTTGTAAATCCTATGGGTCCTGAAATAGCTTGCTATTCCTGAAGTTTCAAACTGCCCGATTGCTCAGAAGACTTGGCAGTTGAAAGGGAAATGATTAGCTCTTTCCTTTAAGCGCTGTCCCCAAGGTTTAAGTGGGTCAAAATTGAAGAATGTGGTGATTTCAGAAATAAACTACCTTTTTAAAAAAATTTCTTAAATTAATTAATTTATTTATTTTTGGCTGTGTTGGGTCTTCGTTTCTGTGCGAGGGCTTTCTCTATTTGCGGCAAGCAGAGGCCACTCTTCATCGCGGTGCGCGGGCCTCTCACTATCGTGGCCTCTCTTGTTGCGGAGCACAAGCTCCAGACGCGCAGGCTCAGTAGTTGTGGCTCACGGGCCTAGTTGCTCCGTGGCATGTGGGATCTTCCCAGACCAGGGCTCGAACCCGTGTCCCCCTGCATTAGCAGGCAGATTCTCAACCACCGCGCCACGAGGGAAGCCCTAAACTACCTTTTTTAAATGGAAATTCTCTAGTTCTTCATACAGAGCTTTGAGTTTTTCAAATATTTTCTAAATCAAAAATGAAATATTTTAAATTTATAAATCTTAAGTCACTTAAACATTAGATTATTTGATTATCTATGCAGAAATTATCAGGAGCCTGGGCATTTTAACTTGGTGTCTTCCTTTTAATGTTTACGTTTTTGCTTGATGATTAAAAGTAATTATAGTCCAGTAACTCTCTCTGGTTATGGGCTTATGTTTTACTAACAAGTAAATTGTGGCAGAACTTGTGTTCCTTCTGGTTGGCTGGTACATGATCTTGAATACTGTTGATTTGTAGTCTGACTTCTCTTTAGAATGATTTAGGATGGTGATTTTGTGGACAGAAGAGTTGCACCTGTTTCTAGAGTTGAAGGTTGGCTATTGTTTTAACTTCCTCCCATTACTCAGATGCTTAGGAAAAAATGATACAAATGACCTCTTTATTTTAGTTTGGTTGGGTTTTTGTGGGGAGGGTTGCCATTGATTTGTATATTTTGGGAGTCAGTCCCTCCACAGGCACATTGATGAAATATATAGCATGAAAGGTTATGAGTTTATTTTGATGTGTTTTAACCTAGACTCTCCAAAATATAATATGCACGTATTTGGCACACTGACAATGGCAAACCTTTAAGAGGATGAAATTTACACTCTAGTGGTTTTATTTTTCTCCTATAATACATTCCATTATAAATTCACCAAGAAAGGGGATCTGGGGTCATTATTGTGACATCTTTTGGTGTCCTCCCTCCAGCTGGACACACTGACCTCAACATTCTTGTATGGATACTTCCAGAAAAATTCTTTTTTTTTTTTTTTTTTCCTTTTCTACTTCCATCATCCTTCAAACATTTAATTTAGGCTGAGTGAGAGAAGGAAAAACTGCCTTCTGAGTTTGCTCTGATGAACTTGCCTTGAGAGAGAATGGTATCTGTGTTTGTGGGTTTGAAAATGAGGCCTCCTTTGGACTATTAGTTTAAAGAAATGATGATTTATAAAAATTCCACCATAAGTTCAACTATTCAGTAACTATTATTTAATGTTGAGTTTTAGTACAATTGTATGTGGGGAAATAATATCTATTTATTTAATTTTTAAGGAATATGTTAAATATTTTTATGACTTTTCATAGGAATCATTATGCTCTTGGATAGATATCTCATGCAGGTTTTATACACTCTCCACTATTTACTTTTGGGTGAAATAGTAGAGTGATAATTCTGGTTTATGCTATAAGCATTGATCATCTCTTGTGTTCCAGGCACCTCACAGGGCACTGGAGGTTAGGTGTGAATGAGCAAGTCCTTTTTTCGAGGAGCTCTCATTTTAGGTGGGCAGACAGAATTGTGACACCATCATAGCTACATAAATAAAGCTGGGGATTCTGCTGGGGGAGAGGAGCGAGGTCAAGGATGGCTTCAGAGAAGTAAAAAAACAGGCTGTGGGGATGGGGGCTGTATTCCAAACAAAGAGAGTAATAGTCTGATCCAGGATAGTGCAGGTATGAGACCATATGGAATATGGAACAAAGCCTACAGATGGGGCCGCTGAAAGGAATATGGCCGGAAACTTTGGGGAAAAGAATTGAGTTCAAGTCCAAATTTATTGCTAGATGAGGAGTTCGGGATTTATTCTTGTGTTTTTTACATAAGTGGAAACATGATTTCTTTTTTTTTTTTTCCTCCACTAAGAGGGAGGATGGAGCACTAAGTGCTCTTTTGGAAAGATGTAGTAGGTATAACGGTGGATTAAGAGGTCAGACTTAGAAAGAAAAAAATAAACTATTATAAAGTTATAAAGGAATATTGGGGCTTCCCTGGTGGCACAGTGGTTGAGAATCTGCCTGCCAATGCAAGGGACACGGGTTCGATCCCTGGTCCGGGAAGATCCCACATGCCGCAGAGCGGCTGGGCCCGTGAGCCACAATTACTGAGCCTGCGCGTCTGGAGCCTGTACTCCGCAACAGGAGAGGCCACGATAGTGAGAGGCCCGCGCACCGCGATGAAGAGTGGCCCCCGCTTGCCACGCCTGGAAAAAGCCCTCACACAGAAACGAAGACCCAACACAGCCATAAATAAAAATAAATAAATAAATAATTTTAAAAAAATAAAATAAAGGAATATTGTCACTTGAAGAAACATCTTAGCCATCAGCGCTACCTTTTGAAACTCCATCAGGCTGGATGAATGGAGCAAGGTTTCACAGTAAAGGCTCCTTTCTGCTGCCATTGCCTAGGAGGCATACTGTGCTCCTACATGGGCTAGACTGGAGCCCCATGGACAGCAATGGCGTCAAGGCAACTCTGCACATCTAAGGGAGATCAGAAGAGGCTGTAGGATGATCTAAGCTAAGAGCTCAGGTCAACTTGGACACTCGTTCTTACATTCCCTAGGGAAATAGAACCAGAGGGGCCCAAGGGTTCTAAAAAAAGAAAAATGAAAAAAGAAAAAAAATCAAATCATTTGGGTGTTAGAAGAGCTAGGGTTCCATGAATGAGATTAGAGACAAATTTCATGATAAGGAACCAAATGAGGGCTTCCTTCTTGGTTGCGATGTCAAGAAGTCTAGACTTAGACTTGGCTCTGAAGGAAAAAAAAAAAAAGGAAATAACTAAGAACTGGCTCAGGAGAGTATATTTTAAAATGGCCAATTAAAGCAGAACTTCCATGATTCCAGGAGGAAATACAGTGATGCGAATGAGGCTACCTGAGGCCAGAAGCCACTGAAGAGCCCCCAGTGCAGTATTTACAGGGTGCCTTGGAGCTTCATAGTTGGTTTGTGTTCAGCACAAAGTAACCTGTCTTTTTAACGAGCCAGGACTGAAACGTCTCCTGAGAGAAAAGTGACTACAGAGAGGATGAAGGTTGCCTTTGGGATCAAGTAGGTCAGCCCTGGCTGCAGAGTGCAGAAAAATCAAACAGGGTGCAGGGTCAGATGATGTTAGGAGGGGGAAGAGTCTAGAACAAAGTCCTGTGTGCCGGATTTTCCAATGATGAACCAAAACTGCCTACAGAGGTGGCCAGACTAGAGTACTACAACCAGTAGTAGCTTTAAACTAGCCAGTTTAAAGTTATAAGGCTGTCATTTTTTTCCTTCTTTCTCTTGGCTCTGTGGTAGTAATAAATATACAGAAAAACTCAGACTGAGTCTCTCTCTTTTCTGAGAAATTCAGAATATTGGTAAGAACTGAAGTATCCTAGCACAGTGGATAAGATGGAAATGACTAACACTTTGGTAAGATGTTCAGAGAGTGCCATTCAGCCTTGGCCACCAGAATGGCTTCTTCTGTGGTCATTCTCATATAAGCAGCACCAGAGGGTTTCAGCATCTTCAGTCTCTGGCAGTATAGGGGGAAATGGGAGCACTGGTGTTTGGGAATATGTCTTCAGTCTCCTCTGACTTCTAAAGCACTGAGGTATGCCTAAAGATATAGGTATGAAAATAGGCCTTGCCTGATTGGATACCTTTCTAGTTGATGCGAAACAAACCCTCGAATGGGTACGGAGAAGGGTTTTTCCATCTTTGTCTGACTTTTTTGGGTAAGATTCAAAATCAGGATGCATAAAGAAAAATATGGTTTGCCTGTTTTTCTTGTAATCTTGTTTTTTGTTTTGCCAGGAACAAAGAATTTTGAGCCCATCTAGACTCATTCACTATATGCATTATGCAAATTAATTCCGAATTTACCCGCATCCCCATTATTTTATTGAAACCAAACAAACTTTTTTAGCAGGCAAACGAAATAGCACTGGAGTGGTTTGGAAGACCTGAACATCTAAACATTTTTGGCTGTACGTGTGGCTGCCACTCCCTCTGACCGAGACAATGATATTAAACTTGAACATGATGCAGGATGTTGTAATCCTACAAGGGAGAGAAGTGGTTGGGCTCTAAGGTCATGGTTGGCAAAGGCAAGACCTTTGTTCTGTCCAGAGGGCTGTAACTTCTGCGAGCGAGCATCATGCTTGGCCCGCTCCCTTCGCGCAGGCTTCCTAGGGATTTAGTTTAGTTTTTTTTTTTAATTAAAAAAACTATGTTAGCTTTATTTTTTTTTTATTATTTATTTTCTTTTTTTTTTTTGGCTGCGTCGGGTCTTAGTTGCAGCACGCAGGATCTTAGTTGCAGTACGCGGGCTTCTCTCTAGTTGTGGCGTGCGGATTTTCTCTCTCTAGTTGTGGCTCGCGGGTTCCAGCGCGCGTGGGCTCTTTAGTTTGCAGCACGCGGGCTCTCTCGTTGAGGCACGCGAGCTCAGTAGTTGTGGCACGCAGGCTTAGTTGCCCCTCAGCATGTGGGATCTTAGTTCTCTGACCAGGGAGCGAATCTGAATCCCCTGCACCGGGAGGTGGACTCTTTACCACTGGACCACCAGGGAAGTCCCCTTAGGGATTTAGTTTTGAATTTCACTAGCAGTGATCAGTGGTGGTAGATAATAATAATTTTTTTCTTCTAGTTTTATTGAGATATAACTGACATACAGCACTGGTGTACAGCATAATGGTTTGCCTTACATACATCATGAAATGATTAGCACAATCATCTCATGTAGATAGAACATTAAGGAAATAGAAGAAAGATGTTTTTTCCTTGCGATAAGAACTCTTGGGATTTACTCTGGACAACATTCATACTCACATACAGCAATGTTAATTATATCTCTCATGTTGTACATTACATCCCTGGTGCTTATTTATCTTACAAGTGGAAGTTTGTACCTTCTGACCACCGTCATCCAGCTCCGCCTCCTCCCCACCCCCCTGCAACCTTCTGGTAACCAGAAATCTGACCTCTTTTTCTATGAGTTTGTTTGTTTTTGGAGTATAATTGACCTACAGAACTATGTTAGTTCCTGGTACACAACATAGTGATTTGATATTTCTATGCATTTCAAAATGATCACTGTGGTAAGTCTAGCTATCATCTGTCACCATACAAAGATATTATATAATTATTGACTATATTCCCCACACTGTACATGTCATACCTGTGACATTTATTTTGTAACTGAAAATTTATACCCCTTAATCTCCCTCACCTATTTCTCTCCTCCCTCCACCCCCAGATAATAATTTTAATGAATAGTTCTTATTCTTTTTTCCTAGTTTAAACAGTGTGCCTTTTCAGGTTTTATTTCTCAAACCTATTGACAGTTGTTTGATGGTGAAACAAGGGATTTATTTTTTAAAATAATAATCTTTTGATATTAATAAAAGCCTATTCCATTTCCACTGCTTGTGTTTAATGCTGTGACTTTTCAGATGGTGATACCTATATTTCGCTAATCAAACAGAAGATGGTATTTGTATTGTTTAGCAGTGTTATATCATGGAAAGATTTTTTTTTTTCAGTAAAAATTTAGCCATAGTAAGTACAGTGATATGGGGAAAATAGGCTTTAAGCCCTTGTGATCATAAATTGAAGTCTGTTTAAAAAGAAAAAAAAAAAAAATCATACCCCTTCTCCAACAGTTGCTACCTTGCTAAATGGATTCGTTTCCTTGAGCTGTTGTACCAGAGTACCACAAATGGGGTTGCTTAACACAACAGAGATTTCTTCTGTTCCGGTTCAGGAGGCCAGAAGTCTGACATCAAGGTGCCTGCAGGGCCTTGCTCCCTCCCAAGGCTCAGGGAGAAAATCCTTCGTTGCCTCTTCCAGCTTCTGATGACTCTAGGCATTCCTTGCCTTGTGGCCACGTAACTCTAATCCTTGCCTCTTCACATGGCCTTCTCTGTGTGTCCTTTTCTATCTCTTCTAAAGACACTGTTACTGTCCTTAACACCACCCTAATCCAAGATGTCATCTCATCTTGATCCTTATCTCAAGCATGCCTACAGAGACTGTATTTCCAAATAAGGTCACATCCTGAGGTTCTGGGTAGACAGGAATAGGGCGGTGGGGCGGGGGGAAGAGAGACACTATTCAACCCATTACATTAAATTATAGATGTTTTAACCTGTAGCTTGGTTAGATGGTAATAGGCAAGAAGCTGTCATTGATCATTATCAATTTTGCATATTCTTCTATTATATAATTATTATATAACTTATCACATTGTATTACAGTTATTTACCTACTTGCCTCTTGCATTAAATCATAAGAAGGCAAAGATTGTCTTTTTTCCTGATATAATGCACCTAACAAAATGGTTATTTATGTTATATTAATATACATATCTACATATGTCACAGCAAAAAATTAGTGGAGTAGGTTAGAAGGATAGAATCTTAGAGTAATTTAGTCCCTACCTTCAATCCGCACCTTTACAGGTCAGGAATTGCTCTAGAGACCAGCTAGATAAGCCTACAGATGTGGCTACAGTCATGTTCTCTTTACTTTCCAATTCAGTGTTCTTTCTAGCACATCAAATCATCTCTATATTAAAAGGTTTAACTGTGAGTATTCATAGAGTGCTGTTAAAAGCATGCAACCACCCCAAACCCTGGGTACTAACCTATGTTTAGAAGCCTTAACTCTCCAGGGTGTAGAATTTCTCTCGCTGTGTACAATTTTAAAAGTTGAATCTAACCCACAAGAATACTTTCAGGAATATCTTTGCAATTCATACATTGCATAGAACACCACTTGAGATAGGAGAGGATGAAGAATGACTCCGACCATCTGTGGGGAGGGTCACATGTTGAGATGGGAAAGGCTGAATCAGGTGGTTCGACTTTGATCTTGAGGCAGCTGCTACTTAGTTGAGCAAATCACTTCATCTCTGAACCGGTTTCCCCAATGAGACGAGCTGGTTCCTTCCAGTTCTGTTCTAAGAGTTAATATCACTGTTTGTCATTCCACATGCAGGTTTCTTTTCATCCCAACTAGCTTCTGGCTAAGAACCTCTTCCATTTCTCTGTGGTCATAGCAACTAGTACAGTGACTTCCTCACGGTAGGGAACTTATTAACCAGGCCCTGCTAGAGATACTGGAAGGTGAGGAGCAGAAACCCAACGAGGCTATGCTGAACCTCATGTCAAAAGCCAGAAGACTCAGAGCATCCGTCGTATGTAGCCAGGGCTGCAGCAAGCACCCCAGGACACAGACAGACAGATAGATTGGTTCTGAGTCAGTTTCCTGTATCCTGTGGAGTCGAAAGGAAGACCTGCACACAGCAACGGGCCTTGTGAACAATGGTCACTTCCTGTGGCCAGGAGAGTCTGAGGGCGGGGGGTGGCCACTCACGGTTCAGACAGCACTTTCAGGCAAGGTGCTCCCGAGGCCACATCTGTGGACTGTTTCTCTTCAGATCTGCAATAAAACTCCTTCTCTCCCTTTTTAACCTGTGTTAAAGGGTTTACAGTAAAGTAAACCTTGAACTTGCAAGAGTGAATTTAGCTTTCCCGTGGAGGGGGAGATAAGTAATACTCTGCTTATGGGTACAATGGCGTTGGCTATTCACATACTCCGATGCCAACTTAACTATATTAATCTTTGTTTCCTCGTGTGAAAAATGGCAGTGCCATAGAAGTTTTAAAAAACCCTCCACACGCAGGAGGGAGGGGAATATGGGGATATATGTGTATGTATAGCTGATTGACTTTGTTGTAAAGCAGAAACTAACACAGCATTGTAAAGCAATTATACTCCAATAAAGATGTTTAAAAAAATTTTTTTTAATTAAACAATCAATAAATAACCCTCCACGTTTTTTATCCTAACACACAAGTATATTAATAGTAGTAGTAATAGTGGTAGTCGACACTTTTGTAGTGCTTTTACTATTTGTCTGGCACTGTTTTGAGCACGTCACACATAATCCACCCATTTGTGTAGACTCAGCTGTGCGCACAATTTCATATCATAACGTTCAGTGCTAATTCTGTACCAGTATATGAGTTGTTCCACATCAGAAAAAAAGAGTGTGACTAGCAAAAGAATAATGATGTCAAAGAATAGTTGTGAGAATTAATAGCAAACAGTGAAACCGAATCGAGCGATTTCTTTTTTGTGTTGTGGGTCACGTGAGCTGCCCCATCTGCTGCAATGGAAAATGCTGAGAGATAAGAGAAACAAACGGGCTGGCTCTCGTGCTGCCCCGCACCGGACCACACGAATATCGACTGCTCACCCCCGGCTCCCCTCACTTTCCAAGATGATCCTGGCTGATTCCAGGGTGTGAAACTCCGTATGAAAGATAGGGAGGTGTCAGCAGCTCAGCCCAGAAAGCTGGGGATTGGGCAGTGGCTTCCTGTAATCCCAGGCGCTGGCTGACTGCCCCGCTCTTGGCAGTGAGGGCTGGGAGGTGGGCTGGGAGACAGCTGTGCTAGCACTGCCGCCTGCACCGGCCCGTGGAGCACTGGCCCCTCATGGAACTGCCTCACTATGTTCTGCCTGAAAGGTGAGGGGGCTTCGGGCCCACTGGGGTGGTGAAGCTACAGTTAGAAAAATGTTCGTTTGGCATCAGAGTCTAAATCCCAGGGCTAGTTCTCTTAGAATCAGAGTTTGAGGGAGTTTTGTTAAGCATGAAAGTGAAAAAGTCATTGTTCTTTTTTGGTTGCAAACAGGAAGAAAGACCTCCTGCTGGGGAGATGGAATTTTTCTTTTAGACAGAGAGGATATTTCTCTGTTTGGATGCGTTTTGGATGTGTTTTGTCATAGGCAAAAGTAATTAAAAGTTTAGAATGAAAGGAAACTTAATAGTCTAAGTGGGAATGGTTTACAGCTGTAGTATGAGTCCTGTTAGAGAAGTTTCCATGCGATGAGTCGCTTGTGTAAAGTGTTAGAGTGAATAGAAAGGGGGAAGCGATTCTGTTGCTTTCGGCTTTAACGTGTGAATCCAGGAATTAAACTAATTTTTAATTAAACTAATTTTTTTTCTGTTTACCGTAGAACAGACTTCTCGTTCTAGCTATGTGTGTATGGGTATAGTGCTTCGGGAAGCACTGGAAGATGGGCAATATATGAATATATGTAGTGATTCCCCCATCAGTTGGAGAGTATTTTCTCTTTTTAGGCACTTATTTTTTTCTTCAACACTATTTTTCTTCCAACTCTTGTCATAATGTAATTAATTTAAGCATTTAAGAATGTGTTTCTTGATGAGATTGTTGGAATGAGGGAGTTAAAATGAATTTCCTTGGAACCAGAGTAGACTATTTTGTTCATATCTTTCAGTGTATATCATTGTGTTGATGCGAAATTCTTGATGGCTTTTCAATTTTGGGAAAGAAAGTGGCCCTGGCTTGCTCTGCTGATTTGCCCCTTTGTCCTGAGTCTATGACTGAAGTGTAGACCAGGGTTCTCTAGTCTCAGCCTTTACAGATTTAACCCTGACACCTTAAAAACCACCACAGTCTTTAATATTAAACTTTGAGTTTGGGTTGTTTGTTTATATGTTGGTATAAATTTGATCAAATCGACGGGGTAAAAGCAGAAAAGAACATCACATCTTCCTCTCCCTAAGAATTCAACTAGGGGCTTCCCTGGTGGCTCAGTGGTTAAGAATCCACCTGCCAATGCAGGGGACACGGGTTCGAGCCCTGGTCCGGGAGGATGCCACATGCCGCGGAGCAACTAAGCCCGTGCGCCACAACTACTGAGCCTGCACTCTAGAGCCCGTGAGCCACAACTACTGAGCCAGCGTGCCACAACTACTGAAGGCCGCACGCCTAGAGCCCGCCGCAACTAGAGAAAGCTGCACACGGCAACGAAGACCCAATGCAGCCCAAAATAAATAAAAAATAAATAAATTTATTAAAAAAAAAGAATTCAACTAATTCTTACTCTAAAGTGTATCTAGTTGCAATGGATTTCTAAGAAGCCCCATCAGCAGAAATGAATTTGAATATTTCTGAAAAATAATTTTAGGTGAAATGAGTTACGGGCTTTCCTGATGCTTTCTCAAAAAATTGTTTGCTCAAAAAAAAAGTGTAACTATGAAGAGCCAAAATTCAGTATCATTGGATGAGTGTGCCTCCTAGCCGAGTGTCATTTCCCCAGCTGAAATCATTATGATCTAATGACAGCTTCCGGTTTAGGATTTTTAATTGAATGCAGGTGTGGAATTGTTGCAGGGCATGACTTCCGCTGCTTCAGCGTGTTTGCCTCCACCCATTCCCATCACAGCAATTTCATTTTATTAAAGAATCTATCAATTTCATGGACTCTTAGTTTCCGAGGTAACTTGGGAGATTTTAGAAGGTCAAGTGAATGGCATGTGATGACAACTGAATGCTTTTATGCTGAAGTGTGTGTTCTAATCAGGACTCCACAATCCCTTTTAAAAAAAAAAACAACCCACTTTCCCATCTCCCAGCAGCCAGGACAACAGTTGACATTTTGCTCTCTTCCTGTGATTTATAGCCTCTTGATTTACAATAATGATTTTTAGGTTGCCCTCTGTCCTACATGTGAGGCCAACCCAAGATAAAGTCATGGTGAGTGAGATTAAACACAGGAATATTAAGGGCTGCTTGTGTTGCTTTGTGTTCTTAACTGCATTTGTGTTTCCCTCTGTTGGAGGCTTTTTCAGAGGACTTCATTAATTGGCCTGTTTCTGTGGCTCCCTGAGGTCCTAGGAACTATTGGTTATGATTAGCGTGGGTATTAAAGGAAGCATGATTGCCCTTCTTTTGGGTTCAATCGTGTCTTTGTGTATTTCTTTTAATTGTTGAAGAAAACACATCAGACAGCCTCCCACATGGATGCAGGGTTTCCTTTTCTCCATTTATACTACTTTTTTTCTGAAGTCATGTCTACTCAGCTTTTGGTCAATTTGGTGCTAGAAAAAGTGCCTTCTTGGAAGAGAGATGTCATCTTTGTCACTGTTGTTGGCTATAATAGCTCGTATAGTTACAATCACCCTCTACTGTTGCCATTGAAGTAGCTCGGATACATTCATTCCACCCACGTTTGCTTCCTATGGGCAACATCTGAGCTCCCAGTCTCTGGGAAGATGTTCTCTCAAGTTCTGCCAAGGTCCCTGTCGTTAACAAAGCCGAGGTGTGTTGTTCCTTCACCGTGTAATCAGCAGTCTGGGAAGTGAGTTTCCAGCCAGTCAAATAATATGATTCGCAGGAAACTACCATGCATATATTGTATACCATTCATGGATGACTTTATTCAAAAAATTAGAATAAAATATTTTTACCTCCAAAGCTGCATGGAACATAATTATGTTTCTCCGAGACGATTCAGAAAATGCAGATTTCTTAATTACAGTGCACCAGCTTCCTCTTTATAAATATTAATTATCTTTTCAGTACATCTCTAACTCTGAAGACTATCCTTTTCTTTTAATTTCCAATCTATCACAGATAAGTATTTTGTAAAACATAAAATCACATGCTGTGGGCTGTCACCACAATGTCAAACAGGTGTAATAAAGTTCTTAAACATTTTGTTTCGTTTCCTATAGTAATCTTACTGTAGACTGGTAACAAAGCGTTGGCACTTGTAAGTAGACACATCTGTATAGTTAGTAGACACTTCTGTATTAGTTTCCTAGAGCTGCTATAACAAATTACCACCAAGTGAGTGGCTTAAAACAGGAATTTCTTCTTTCAGTTCTAGAGGCTAGAGTGTGACCTCAGGTGCTGGCAGGGTCTTGCTCCCTGTGAAGTCTCTAGGGCAGAATCTTTCCTTGCCTCTTCCAGTTTCTGGTGGCCTCAGGTATTTCATGGCTTGTGGCAGCACCTATGCCTCTGTCTCCACATGGCCTTTCTACCTGTGGGTCTCTCTGTGACTCTCTGTCACTTGATTTTCTTATTAGGACACCTGTCATTGGATTTAGGGTCTACCCTAATCCAGTATATGACCTCATCTTAACTGACTACATCTGCAGACTCTACTTCCAAATAAGGTCACATTCTGAGGTTCCCAGTGGACATGGATATTTTGGGGGGGACATTAGTCACCCTATTAGAATGGACCATGCATAGTCACATGGATTGAGAGTAGCATTATAGGAGGTGTATTTAATGGAGAGCTGTAAGAATGGCTGTCCAGTGTAGCTGCTGTGATGATGTATTTGAAATGTGTAGCATTGCAAGTTTGACAAGTTTGTATGTGTAGGTAGAAGGGTTGAAGGTACCCACTACGATCAGTCATGCAAAAGAAAATGTTGCCTTTTTATTTCCTGTAAAGGATCCAGTTTCCTTCATGTACTCTGATCCTGCTGAGACGGGGAAAAACAAAAAACAAAATTGAACTTCAGTTCACTGCAGTCAACCCAGTGTGAGCCAGAAATTTAAACAGTTGCATTAGCTAGCTCAGGCTGTGGGATGAATCGGTCTCTCAGAATTCTCCTATTATCTCCTTCTCTCCAAAGTGGATTCTGTTAAGTTCCTCCCTTATTAATATAACAGAAGTGATGCATGCTAAGTTATGTACTTTTGAATCATTGACTTTCTCATTACCTAATTTTGGAAATGTTAAAGCAGGATGCTTCCGTGTAGTTGCGTTTAAAACATAAGGTACTTTTTAGTGTCCGCACTCTTAATATGGAAAGGATTAATGCATACATCCTTTTGTACGCTTAAGAATAATTTCAGTACGTTTCGTGAGAATCGTGAATCTTAATTTCGGAATTTAATATTGATTTTACCTGGCCTGCATTCTCTCCAGGGATTTAAACCTGGCTTTGGGGTTGGACTAGATTCTTTCCCTTACTCTCCTCTTACTGTCATCCAAGATCCAGAAATTGAGTTTCATGGACTGGAAAAGTGGTGCATTCTGTAGAGTGGGTGTATCCCAGCTGCCTACATACTCAGCATGGTAGGGTCCTGTCTGCATCCTTTTCTGCTTCACAAGTTACAGATTTAGGAAAGCCTTTAGGTTGTCCAATAATAGCAGAGTTATGTTGGAGATTACAGCTATGAACTATGTCAGGCATGTATTTCTGTTCCCGAGAGGGCAGTTCATCGTAGAAATTCAGCTCTGTCCTTCCTCCTCGTGCACCCTGGAACAGATCACGGGCCTCTTTCCAGTTGTCTCGTGTATGTTGTACATGTAAAAGAATTCCTTAGATTCTTTTCTTGGCAGCATTTGGAAAATAATGTCTGGAATCAGAAACAGATTTGTTATTTCTGTGCTGAAACAAGTGCATTTTTCAAGTTAGCAAGCAACCATTTGCTCTGGAAGGTTCCACACCCCTTCTTAAATCCAGTAATAACCTGTCAAGTAAGTGTTGAGCAAAGTTTATGCAATTTTACTATTTGATTCTGAGCATCATTTTAAAAGGCTTGAACAATCAAAATGCAAAGTGACCCTGGGAATATTGCATCTGTGTGAATCTGGACATTTCATTATCATACATTCAGATTTTGAGTTTTACTTAAATTAGGAGCAGCCTTTAGGACCGTAGTCCTGCAAGCCTTTCCTCCTTTCATTTAAAAATTGCATATAATTGCTAGCCGATAACCTATAGCTACCAAGAGGAATTCACATTTGCTAAATCTGCAATTTAAAGTAGCACTTTTAATAAACACACTGATGATATCATGCATTTTTCAAACTGGCGGGCAAAGCCCTTGAAATTTAATAAACCAAACAAAGCTAGCCCTTTATTTCCTTTGTCTTTCCCTTGAAAACTTTCTCATGCTTTCCAGTTCTCTTTCTTCCTTCCACTACTAATGAAAATCTTGCTTTTACATATGTTGCAGTAGAAGCCAGATCACTGTGCTGAAGAGGTGATATAATAAAAACTAGGAGATGCCATCCTTAAGGAATGAAAGAGCAGTTAACAGAGCTTTGCTGCCCGAAGTGTGCAGGGCTGGGGGTCTGCTTGTCTGTGGAGCATGCTCTGTGCGAGGATAGTGCCCTGGGTGATTTGGTGGAACTGAATCAAATGACTCGAATTACCAAAAGCTTTGGCAGAGGTTTCCGTTAGATTCTCCATTTGAACATCTCCTGTCCCGTTTTTGCCTATTTTTGTTTTCTTTATTTGCTGATTTCCGTGTCTCTTTTTTTCTAGTTCTTCCCTTTCCTCCTCTCCTCCTCCTCTGTTTGCTCATTGAGGGGGCTGCATTATACCTAAGCCGGATTGAACTCCCTCTAGTTACGAAGGTGCAGATCAGTAATCTGCACACGCGTTAGTAAAGGTGATAGTTAATAGACGAAGGCAGATGGACCAGTGTGATAAAGGCAATTTACCACTCAGGACATCATGTCACCACCATCAGCCAGGCACAAAGGTATGCAGGGGTATGTATTTTTCTATTTTAAACATCAGCAGACAATACTGCCGGAACAACCTGAGTGAGGGCCTTTAAGCAATTAATAGCTTTTGCATGATTGAACGTATTGGGGACGCAGGGTAAGAAGATGGATATTCCTAGATTTGAAAAATGTCCATTGTTTTGTAAAATCATACATAGCAGTTGGATTTGAAATTAAGAGGTCTTCATTTGACAGGCAGTAGTATAATGACAAACTATTGGCTATCATATTAGCAATGTCCATTCTCCATCTGCTGATTATGTCATGTTTATCGGGTTTTGTTAACTTAAATTGGGTTTAGAATTTGTATTGTTGTGACTGTCAAAATGTGGCTAATACTGAGAGCCATTGAGACAAAGGCCATGCTGGCTTGAATGAGGATTTAATTTGGGGGGTGGGCTTGCATGATAAGAGCAATGTGAGCGCTCGTCTCCACTTCTGCATTGGAATGTCTTCTTATAACAAAAAGATATAAATAGCATAAATTGAGCTTTAGGAACTGGGAGTTGAAATATAGTTTAAGTGAATTTATATTTAAGTGGAGTATATAGGGTTTTCAAAGGTCAGATTATGTATTACATGTTTGTTCTTGAGAAATTTGGCAAGAGGCAAGACAGCATTTGGAAACAAAAGAGAAAAATTCCCTCCTCTGATGACCATAAGAGGACATCTATGCTCCTTACGGTTTTATTTCACTGCGTGAAACTGTGCGACCTTTGGAAACTTTTAGAATGAAAGTTGGGACACGTGCCTCTGCTCTCTGATATGTGGAGGGGGAGGGGCGGAGGGATGTCCTGCGACTTGCCCGGGGTGTTCTTAGGAGAGGGAGGAGAGAGGGGATCCAGAATGGTTAAGGTGGCTTCAGGAAAGGCAGGAGTCCAGGAGATTCCACAGTTGGTAGAAGGTTGGCTGGGGAAAACCAAGAAGCTGAGAGTCGTGACTTTTCTGTTTTCAAACAGAAAAGGTTCCTCAGCAAATGAAAAGGGAGCCCCAGAAGATGCCTGTGAGGTGGCATGGTGAGGGAGAACAAGGCATGTGGGAGCACCTAGCCCCAGATGGTACTCCGTCTCTCCTTCCTTGGCCATCTCTTAGAAATTTGGAGTTTTTCTTTAACCCATTCCTCATTTTTAAGAGGACAAAGGAAGCTCTAGTTCCTTCTTTTCCTGCAGAAGTGTTGCTATAACAGAATACCTAGTTTTATGCAAAAAAAAGGCCAGTATTATCCCAAGGTGGCTAATTTATATATCTAGATTCATCCAAAATTTTGTTGATATTCTGAAATACCTCTGAGGTTCATCACGTCTGACCAAACTGTTTTGATAGAATTTAGGGTGTGAGTATTAATTCATCAGATGTTAAATGGGTACTTACCATGTGCCTGGCTCCCCCCGCCCTAGGAAAGCCTTCCGTCTCCCACGGTCCTGGACTTCTCCCAGGCCCAGGTCTCCTCAGCACCCAAGACCTTTCCAGCTGCTTTCCTGTCCTCTCAAAAGGCACTACTGCTTGCGCCTGATTTTGGGGGTTCCTCTTTCCCCAACACTGACTTTGAGAACAAAGCAAAGCCAGAGACTTTTTAAAGGGTTTCCCTGCTAATGATGACCCAGATAACAAAACATTAACAGATTCATCTATGAAGAAGATTCAAGAAATCCCAGCTCTGTCCGTTAATAACATAAGCTTGAGTAAAGATCTCCTTAGCTTTGAGAGTAGCAGCTACCTGACAAAAGATCAAGGATTAAATAATAACTTACATAAAATGCTGGACCTTTTCTCACAAGTATGTAGTAACGTTAGTTAGATGTGACCTCTCTAAGTGCTTCATAAAGTTACTGATTTAGACTTACCTTGGGCTTGTGCAAGTAAAGACCGACTTCTACCACAATTTGCGAATACAATGTTAACTATCATATATAGTGAAAAAAGACAGATATCCTTCTGGTTTTTCACTGCAACATATTTACACCAACTTTTGTAAAGTTTTCTGGAATCACCGTTGTATAAATACACCCAGATGAATACAAAGAATCATAAGTCACATATACTGGCAAATGAGCACTGTAGCAACACAAATATTTTGAAAGCGGGGGAGGCCAAGGAGAGTATCCTGACGCGGTTCTAACTGCTCCAGCGGAAGTGTTTGCTCCCACAGCAGTTGAGACGAAAACCATTCCTTTTTGGAAATGGAAATGTTCCTGGCAGAACAAATACTTGATAAAAGTTTAAAACAAGATTTGGGCTGCTCGTATGGTGCCTTTTATAAAACTGCTTTGTATTAAAAAAAAATCTCTCCATATCTATAGATGAGAGGAACGGATGGGTGGGTAGTTTTATCCTTCATAGGTAGACATGTCCTTATTTCAGGTTGACTGTTGAGGAATCGGTAACTGGCTCTCCTTGATCGCTGGAGTATTTCTCCTTTCACTCAATTCCTTCTTCCATTGTTAATTGGCCCATTTTCCACCTCAGAGAGAACAGGTTAGTGAGTGTACGAATTGTCCAGCTGAATTGTCAGTAAATTACAAAGGAAGTTAAAAAAAAGTAGCAGACTCGAAAGATGACATTGTGCGTCCATTCCTCCAAAAAAGCAGTGTCCATAAACCCCGGAAGGACTGAATGCAGATGAGTAAATTTTTGATGGCTTTAAGCATGATTTAAAGCATTGGTTAACATGAGATAAAACATTAGTTTGATATTTGCCATCACTTTTAGGTTTGGGATTATATGATTTCAACAGAGACAGCTTCTTTTCAGTCACCTATTGTGAACATCTAAAGCTTAAAGGTCCAGTATGTTTTCTGCTTCCTACAGAAAGTTAATGTTGGTATGGCAGACATTATAAATCTTTATTTATATGCTTTTTTGGCTTATAGTAACAAATTTGTCTAGAAGTGAGTTTGTCTTAGTTGCTCCCCGCCTCTCACTCACCTTCATGAAATCGTTGAATAGATCCATTGTTGGAGTGTTATCTGCAAAAGATAAAGTGTCTGTGAACTGAGGGGAAAACAGGAGCCCCTAAAATAGATGAGATTCCTTTGGCACATGACATACCAAAGGCTTCTCCCCGACTGCTATTTTGGACAGTGTTTGACTAGGTTTTCTTTAATTTTCCCTTTGCCTCATTTCAACATTGGAAAGTGACCTTCCTGCTCTGTGTATGAAGACCAGCTACCTTTCTCTGTCTCCCGCTTGATATTGGCCCCTAGCAACTCTGTGATGTCTGCGATTAGGTCAGGCTGAGGGATGCCCGATAGAGAAGCGAGAGAACAGGCAGGCTTCTCTCTGCCAGAGTCGTGCTTCCTCACTGCACAGCGAGAACTCTCATGTCAATTCTAAGATAATTCTCTAATCAGTGTCAAGAGCCCTTTGCTGCTTTTCAGTAAGGGACTCTAGTATTTGTGATGTACTGATAATTCCCACATTTCTATCTCCAACTGGTACCTCTCCCCTAAATTTCAAATGTGAATATCCAACTGCCTCCTCCACGTTTCCAACTGGATGTCTAATGGACTTCATGAACTCCTGGTCCCCTTCCCGCTTTGTCCCCACATCTGTCCCACTGCAACCGACCTCATTTCCATAGGTGGCAAATCCACTTTTGCAGTTGAGCAGGCTATAAACCTTTAAGTCATATAAGATTCCTGTTTCTCTCTTAACCTCCCCCGTTTAATGGCAGAAAATCCTATTGACTCAATTAAAAAAAAAATCTTTTCTGGGATCTGACTACCTCTGGCCACTTCTACTGCCAGCTCCTTGCCTGGGTCTCACCTGGACGACTCTCACAGCTTCCCTTGAGAGCCTGTTTTCAACCCAGTAGCCAGAGTGAACCTTTGAAAACCTAGGTGAGCTCATGCCACTCTTTTGCTCAAAACACCTTTCACTCAGAGTAAAAGCTCAAGCCTTGGCAATTTCTCGTTGTTTTGGGAACATCAGTCACAGGCCAAAACTAAACCATAGAGGAGAAAAGTGGTTTTCTAAGAACCACAGAACTTGTAGCTGTGTCAGATCCTTTATTCTGGCAGAAAATGCAAAGGTTTCGATGCTGAAACCACAGCCCCAGGTGAGTAGTGTTCTTGTCCGGTGCTCATGGAAGGTGTGGTCTTTAATGAGATGCCTTCATCTTTTCTGCAGTGGGAATGAAGATCATTCCAATCTGTCTCATTTTATCATCAAATGTAGCCATTTGTGTATTTAATGCAGCTACCAAGGTGTACCTTTAGTTTTTAAGAAATAAATTTGATAAGAGAGTTTCTGTTGGAATTTTGGAAAATTGATTCCCATGGCTTTTTTTTTTTTGGGATAGGGATTAAGTTAGAACTAAACAGTAGGGAGCCTATGCATATTAGGAAGCTAACAGAAATATTTAATAAGCAGCTCAGTTTTTATTCTTATACATATACTTGTTTTGCTGAGCCTTGGTTTGTTATAAGGAATATCAAAAAGTCCTCTCATGATAAGTGCTTGATATTTTACTCTTTCATAGAACCCCGGCTTTTTTCTTTTCCCTTTCATAGCATTATTAAAATGGAGGGCAGGCTCTGACCCACTCATTGAGTGAGATTTGCAGGTTCTTTGTGACATACCACGTCGTGTGTTTGGTAGTGAAAGGTGCTGTGGCTTCCCCACTAGATTCTAAGCTCCTTGAGGGCTTATCCCGTTATCTTGACCAAGAAAGAATTCCAACTGGTATTTGTGATTAAAGGAATGAAATGTAATATTTAACCTAGTTTAGGTGGAAAGGACTTCATCCATCACTCTCCATGAAAATAAATGGACTCTTCTGAGGATAACTTAAAATAGAAAAGTGGATTTTTCTACTTTCAATGGGACTGAAAATATGCAGACAATAAGCAGAGCAAGAAAGATTTTTAACTTTCAAAGTTTTATTTTCTATAGCAACCTGATAGAAAAATCTAGTGCAACGATTTCAGTCATTAATGGCTTGTTAAGATGGGGAAGCTGATCAGAGAGGAGGAGGAAGGTTAATGTGTTTCTAGAAATTCAAACATTCAGAACAAATGAGTCTAGACTTTGTGGTGACAGGGAGGGAGACATGCTTCCCAGGTACCTTCTTGGTCTTTGAAGTGGCAGGTCACCATCAGGGAAATGGCCAGTCCCCTGCTGGCTCCTTTCAAGCACCGTCCTGAAGTGGTTACACTTCTCCTAAAGGACTGGGGATTTACTCACTAAGGAGAAGCGCAGCCTTTAAGCACTTTCTTCCCTCTTGAGTTTTCAATTGGAAAAAAACAAAAACAAAAAACTCTGCTCCAATGCATAGTCCCATGAATGGGCAGTTGACTGTAGATAAAAGGAAAGTGATAAAATTATCTTTAGAAATATGAGATTATTTTCTCTTAGCAAGTCATCATTTAAATATGGGACTTTTTCCTTTTTATATCTATTTAAATATTTCTATTGAAATTTTATCTCATTTGACCTTCCTATCCCTGATTCTAAATTTTCAGATCCACTGGATTATTTTCTAGGGTTCCCCTGTATGCATTTCACTCTATTTCCATTACAACACTTGTTCCCCATTTTCTCCGTCAATATGCTTACAAGTTGGTCCCTGTGTTTTTCTGTCCATGTTAGGTACTATGAGAACAAGCTGGTTATTATTCAGGACCTTATATCAGAGTGTACCTAGAGGTGCTTTATTAATATCTGTTAGTGAATGAGTGCTTAGCTGCATTAAGGACTTTATTTCTTCCCCTTTACCTCTGTGAACTATTATGGTTATTAAAAATCACAGGAACTTTAACCTGTAGGTTGTGTTTTCAGCTCAAATAAAACGAAAACGGTGGGCCCATCCATCATTTTAATGACCAGTTGAGATCTTACTAAAATGCACATTTAGGATGGTGAGCCTGAAATCTGCATGATGTGATTAACCAGGAGTAAAATTTTTGCATGTGAAGCAGAAAGACTCTTAACCTAGGAGTCAGAGAGAGTTTCTCATCCTGAGTCTATCATTTACTGACTCTGAGGAAGCCACTTAACCACTGAGCCATTTTCCCCATCTAATAAATAGAAGTGGCTGCCCTGCCTACTTGATGGGGTGATTTTGTGGGAATCAAATGAGATAAAGTACCTGGAATGTTATTGGGGAAACTGGCAATTCTCTTGCTTCCTCCTCTTTCATTTTCCTATACTTCCTGTCAATTCCCCCTTTTTAATATGTTCTGGAACCTGCCTCTCCTCTTCATCCCCTGGGCTAGCACTGCCTTAGTTTGATGACTTAGCATTTCATGCTTTTATTGGTTTATTGGGAGTCTAACTTTCTGATTCTAGGCTAATTGCTCTCTGATCCCCTACTTCAGACCCTATCCAGAATGTAACAGACCTCATTGTGTTTCTTCTCTTACTGTAACTCTTCAGTTCCTCCCCCCGCCCCCAATAACATTGCCTTCAGGATAAAATTTAACTTCTTTAATACGATGCAGGGGAGCCCTTTATAAAAGAACATCTCCTTCAACCTCAATTCTCACTTGCCTCTTCCCCCATCCATATTCACCACTTTTGCTCATCTTTCTTTGCATGTGTCAGGACCCTCAGCTTAGGAGGACTATCTGTTTCTCCCGTCACATCTACCTAACATTTAGATTGGACCAACAGGACTTAGTTCATACATTACCTCGTCTTGGAATCTCTCCGTCACTAACATTCCAAAGCCGGTTTTTAAGCTCTCCTCCGTGCTGCCTGTCACATTGTCATGCAGCTGTCTGTCTTCTTGTGCTAGGCAATAGGAACCTAGAAGGCAGGGCATGTGTATCAGTCATTGTCCTTTATGCTAAGAATCACATAAGACTTGATTGAGTTAATTCATTCATATTTGAAAATCTTTAAAAAAATGAGGGAAAATTCTGGTGTATCATCTGGCTTAGTATTAGAAGCAAAATAGAAAACATTACCCTGCCCGTGTATAAAGTTATAAACTGTTCACACCTGGGATACTGAGGCTCATTTCCAACTGTTCTCTTTAAGTAGGTTCCAAGGAGTTGAAATGCATTAAGAATTGCACAAGTAAGATTTTTTTTTTTGGTCTGGGAAGAAGTAACTATGCCAAAAAAAAGTCCTAAAGTAATTTGGGTTTTACCTGGGTAAACCATGTTTGGGATGCAGGACCACATTATTCTGTAGGAATAAATGACACGGATATTGTCAACCAAAGCCAGGTGTTCGGGTCTAGGGATTTATGACCTGGATGGTGGTGCATACCAAAAATATTAACCCATTCAAGACAAGTACAGATAAACAATTTAATAATGGAGCCATAATTGATTATCAAGGTAAGATAGTATGTTTGCATATTCTGGAACTCAGGAATCCAAATCATGGAATACTGCTCCTCTGCTCTACCAACCGTGATATGCAGACTCTGGCCCCATGATGTTCATCACCTGGCGCCATGCCTGTCATCGTGTTACACTACATGGCAAAAAGGGACTCTGCAGATGTAATTAAGGTTACTACTCAGTGACCTTAAGAAGGGGAGATTAGCCTGGATTATCTAGGGTGGGCCTCATGTAATCACGTGGGCCTTAAAGTGCAGAGCCGCTGGCGAAGGGGGAGTGGGAGAGGCTCCAAGTGTAGGAAGGATTCAGTGTGCTCTTGCCAGCTTGAAGATGGGGGAGCCACCGGGAAACCTTGAGAAGGAACTGAATTCAGCCAACACCTGAATGAGCTTGGAAGCAGCTCTTCCTCTATAGTCTCCAAGAAAGAGCCCACACCAGACGACACCTTGATTTAGGCCTTGTGAGACCCTAAGCAGAGAACCCAGCCAAGCCTGCTGGACTTCAGAGCTGTACAGCCCTGAGATAAATAAGTGGGTATTGTTTTAAGGTCCTGAATTCATGGTATTTTGTTAAAACAAAAATGGGGCTGACGTATGGGAGCTTCTTAGTTTGGGAACCTTTCTGTTAGGACACTTGATTTCCGGTGGCCCTTCATATTGAATGGGCTATGTTTGACAGACACTGAAATTAAATGCTTTCTGATAGCTGTGAGGGGTCTTTACTTCTGGCTGATCTGAGATCTTTCCCTGACCTCCAGAACATCAGAGTTGACCCGAAGCATGCCCATGAGTGTGTCTTAGACTTCTAAAGGCTCCAGTGGAAAAATCAACCAGGGGAATCTTACGTTATTATATGCTGACTTTGTTCAGGAAAGGTTAACAATAATAAATCTGAGGAATGAAGATTGTGTTTGGTAGTACAGTATCAAAGGCTCATTCTCAATTTTTCCAAGTGTTGTATAAAAGTAGGACATTTGAGATGTTTACTTCCTTTTAGCATAGTTTCTCTAATATTGCCTTTATGAGAGCTATTCTCTGTCAAAGGCCCCCTCAAGCCCCAAATGCTTGAAATATACTAATCTTTTGTTAAGGAAAAGAGAGAGGATTTGATTGTGACTTCATTTAAGAAATACTGTACTCTCATGTTGCAATTCTAATAAGCTATTCATTTTATTTGTGATGTACAGGACAGGCAAAGACTTAAGTCTGGGCCATGCTTTGTCAATGTGGTGAATTTGTCTGTGTTAATATTAAAACAGTTGACTTGGTATCAAAATAGGAAACAGTTGTGTCTGCATAGGATGATAATAGCAGAGTCAGAAATTAACAGAGTTGATAACCCTGCTTACTCACTGGCCTTTGTAGAAATTGACTTCGGTCTAGGAGGACAAATGTATCTATCCCTCTCAGAACACGGAATAACAACCTTATAGATAATTCTTTGAATGACTAGTTGAAGAATGAAAATTAAAAGGAATAGGCTACTGTCTTGATGGGGCAGCACCGCCAACAAAGTTTAAAAACCTGACAAAATTTTTTTTTGCTTGCTTTGCTTATTTTATATGTGTAATGAATTTGAGATATAATTTTGACTTTGGAAATAAGAGTTTCATTTGACCTTCTGCACATTCATTTCATCCATCAGATATTGTCTACATTTTCTTGTTTTTCTAAGTCAGTCTCTTGTCTTTGTCTCTGCATATTTATTTTTTCAAAAGAAACATTTACTTAGTATGAGAGCAAAGCTCCTGCCCAGTGGTGTTTGAAGACCAGGCTGGCTACTAAATTGTCTCTCTCCATTTCCTTTCTTCCTTGGTCCTCACAATTCCTTGGGCACACTTATTAACCTAGATCTACTTATTTATTGTTTTTCTTCTAAATATGTTTCATCCCTTCCTTCTGAGTGGAAACCTTTGGGTTTTTTCTCTCCGTTCTACCACTCTTTATAATTCTTCATTACTCCAGTTTCTCTCTGAGTATTAGGAATATATTTTAAAAAGAAATATCAGAAACAAAATCTTGATATTTTAGGCTTTTCGTATAATCATCTGACATTATATTTACTTACAAAGCCTTCTAATTATGTCAAATAACTTGCTTTCTCTCCCTGATCCTCTCACCTGAGTCTCATGTGTACAATTTACTAGTGCCCAGTAAATTACAAAGTATGAACTGGAAAATGGCCCATGAACCTCAGAGGAGGAATAAATTAGGAGACAGGTCTGGGATCCAGTTCACAGGCTCTTGTGTGGAGCTGTCTGATCACTGGTGACTTCAGCTCTGCAGGGGACTGTATGGCAGGGGGCAGGAGTCACCTACCTTCCCTGCGTCTCAGCTCTTTCACCTCTAATATACAGATGGTAATTCCCTAACTCGTGAGATTTTCATGCACTTTAAATGGTATAATGCATGTAAAGCTTGCCTGGAACCTGTCTAGACCCAATAACTGTTAACTGCCATTTTTCTTTCTGTCCTATGTGTGTGTTAAATGCCACATAGCCTCTGTTAATCTAACCGCTGTTTGTGACACTGTAGCGTCAAAGAGGATCCTTTCACTCAGCGTTTTGTTTCCTAAGTGGATTGGTAGGGATCATACCCACTGGTTTTTACTCTTCATATGCAGATGCTCTCAGCGAGTGTCCGAACACCGGTAATCCTGCTGCACTCTGATTTGCCAGTGACGGGAGCTATAAACTCAGCTGCTATGCACGAACGAAAATGAGGGGATTTGTTCTCATAGTGCGACAAGCCTTATAAGCCTTATTACTCTGTTGTCACTTCATATTTTAAAAAGAACAGAAACTTTTGCTGTTGTTGCACTTTTGCCTTTCCTGCTTCACTGTCCCAGGCTGCTGTTTGTGAGCCGCATTGGAACGTTCATCTAAATGTCTATGTGGGTTTTGGTGTTTCATTGTGGGGTTGTTTTTTTTCTTTTTCCTCTGCACATAACTTTAGTTTCTAAAATATGTAACTACGAAAGAAAGCCTTATCCCTACAAAATCCAGTGCAGCCTCACAGCGCTGTTCTTGACCTCATATGTCAATAGGATAAAAAGGAGGAGCCCGAAGAGAGACAACATTGATTTGTGTGCTGCTTATACAGCTGGCTCAATTTGCTCTCTTGTTTAAACACTGCAAAGCAAAGACAAAGAAGCTAATGTTACACACATTACAGGGTGTATTACCTTTTTTAAGGCATATCTGTAAGTGTAAAGAAGCAGGATAGATGCTGGGGGAATTTTAAAAAAAGGACCAAGATTGACAACATTTTTATGGGTATTATCAAGATGGATTTTATTCAACTTAAGACCCTGTGTCAGGTTATTTTAAAATTCATTAGTATTGCAGGTAAAAAATAGAAGGAAATGAGGATATTTAAATACAAAAGTAGACTCTTGAAAGTAGTGATACAGAGAAAGTTAAATTTCAAAACTGATGAAATGTAGTCAAAACTGCATGCAGAGGAAAATTAGTAAACTTACATGTTTGTATTTTTAAGCCAAAAAGAATAAAAATCAAGCTCTTGACTCCAGGAAAAGTATGAAGGTTCATAGTTATTGAAATGGCTTATAATAAAAATTGGAGAAAAATGGCAAACCCACTGGAATTTGTTCATATATTACAGGTGTTCTGGGTAAAAGAAGAGAGGGCAGGGAAGGGGCATATATAAGAAGGAAGAGAAGTGGGGACTGTGTATGACAAAATATGAGGTTTTAGCATTGTGACCCGAGGATAAAATTTTAAATTTTATCTTTAATCTTGTGATCATTTTGGCCAAATATTTTCAAATCATTTTTTTCCCTAATAGACTTCCTTATCGGATCCCCAAATATTTCCCCAACACTTAAGTTGTCCTTAGAACTCTGCTGCATTCCCTCACGTATCAGCGTAGCTAACCTCCAATTTTATGTTGTCTTTTATTTTGCAACAAAATAAAATGGTTTTATATCTTCTTGCTCGGGGTGCATATAGTGATTGTACAGGACTGAATTCTTGCTGTTTCTGACAGGCCAGTAGCATCTCTTTTATCTATCTATATCACATAAATTTGTGCCCCAAATAGAACTTTGAGCTCAACCTGTGTGGTTCTGTCGTTATAGATGTGAAAAAAACCAAGGCCCAGACACAGTAAGGTTCCAGGTCTCACCTATCAAGGTGTGAGGACTAGAAATGGCAATCCTTGGCCAAAGGCTACTCTGTCTCTACCAGTTTGTAGCCAGCCCAGTTATTATATGTGCCAGCCCTTCCAAGACCCTTTCAACCAGTTTTCTCTTTGGCTTTTATTACATGAAAATTTGGCAAGAAGGGCTTCCATCATTCAGATAATTTTCAAAGGCAAAGACTCTCCTTTTAATTTATTTTTGATATTTAAGAATGGTCCTTTGATAATCACAGGAACATGCCTTCAATATTTTTAAATTCTGTTTTTACTTGAGTACTCACTTGATGTGGAAGAATACCTTTAAATCACTCTACTGGTCTTTCCTCTGTGGAAAACCTTTTGGCATTATCTACGTAGAAGCTGGATTATATGCACGCTATGAACCAGCAAATTCCCCTTTTAGTGATGTACCCAACATAAAGATATAAATATGTTCACCAAATGACATGCATGAGAATGTTCACAGCTGTACTTTTCATAGTAGCCCCAAATGAGGAAAAAAACAAATGTCCACTAATAATAAAATGGGTGAATAAGTCTGTTACCATACAGCAATAAGAATAAACAAACTACTGCTACATGCAACTGCCTAGATGGATATCACAAACATAGTGTTGAGTGAGATATGCCAAACACAGAAGAGTATGATTCCCATCATATAAAATTCAAAAACAGGCAGAAGTAATCTTTGGTGATGACGTCAGGGTAGTGGTTACCTTTGGGACATGAACAGGGAGTTCTGGGAGCTGGTAACCATCTATGTCTTGATCTGGGTGCTGGTTACATGGACGTCCACTTTGTGGCAATTCAGTAAGCTGCTCACTTAACCATTTGTGCACTTTTCTGTACCCGATAAAAAGTGCACTTAAAATCCATGCTTAAATTTAGCTTTCGGTTCTCAGGCTTTGTGTGCATCTATGTGGGGCTTGGCTTGCTGTGTCTGCTTTGTTAAGTGCTTATTCCTTCCGTAGGCATCCCCAGAGGGCCTGTGGGGTGGCGAGTAGTTAGGAGGGGGCTTCCAGCATCCCATACCTGGTTTTAATTCTTGCCCCACCACTGGACAAGCTTACGGCCTTTGAAAATTACTTGGCTCTGTACTGCGTCTCTATTTCCACAACGACAACTCGGGGCTGTAATCAGCATCAGTGAGTTAAATGAGATAATGCACGGAAATGGTCAACTCAGAGTAAGCACTATTAACTTCTAGCTATTGTTTTTATTTTGTCTCCCTAAAGACTGTTCTGTCCTTTAAAAATACAGAGCAATCTTGCTATTTGGCACCAGGCTAGACCTACAACATAGACATGGGTTTGGGCTTCCCATTCTTATGTCCTTAGATTTCATACTCTCCATTACTCTTCTGTTCCAGTATTCATGATGATTCCATGTCAAGAATTCCCAATCAAGGGAGTCAAGAATTCCCCTGTCTCAGTGCACTGTCTTCTATTCCTGGAGATACGGAGCTATTTTGCTCCAGCTTTTTTACCTTAAAATGTTCTCATTAATCCATTGCCTTCCCCACCCCCTCCACCTCCCAATGATAATTTTTTCTTCCTAAATACAAAAAAATGCGGGGTGAACTGCAAGACATGGGGGACAGACTTCCCGTAATTGCCTTACTGGGTACCTTTTGCCCAAATGAGTGATTCTTCTCAGGAATGTTCGGAACCTGTATCCAGCCATTGTTTGCTGGGAAGATGGAGATCGCAAATGCTATACAAAGAGATCAGGAAAGGGTGAAATGGGGGGGGTGGAGACCCGTTCTTTTTTCCATTAATGAAACTCATTGATTCAGAAAATAATCCGCTCCCTTTATGCCTAAAGATTATTGTCATTCATTAACCCAGAGTGTTGAACCTTGTTTTGTAATGTGAATCTAAAAAGGACTTTTCAGTGACCCATGGACACAGAAACAAACCAGAGAGCTTGAAGAGAAACAGACCAAAAATTTTCTGAAAAGGGATGTTATAATGATGTATTTCAGAGTTTGAAAGTACTTTCTTGACCTCACATATCCTTTACATGCCCACCCATTTTTCTCTTTGTCTTCAGAGCAAAACATGTTAATAAAACAGGTGGTCTACATCCAATCTCCTCGCTTTCCCGCCGCCTCTTCACTTTTTCGTGGATGTGGATTTGGATTGCCGGTCGTCCACTGCGCGCTGTGCATCCCCTCAGGGCACTCGCAGCTTCCCTGCGGCCGGATGCAGCGCTTACATTTTTATCTTTGCCTCACTTTAGTAGCACATTCTGTGCACATGACTATTTTCCCCCCCTTGATACAGTTTCCTCCCTTAGAGTTTAAGAACCTACTTCATTGGCCACTTCTTGACTCTTTCTTCCTCTTTCTAACCAAGAGCCTTAGGATTCAATCCTCCGTTCTCTTCTCTACCTGCCTTCTTTCCCCAGGTGTTCTCATTCAGTGCTTTTCAGTACCTTTTGTATGCTCATTTCCAAGACTTTTTTAAAAAATTTATTTTATTCAAGTATAGTAATTTACAGTGTTGTGTTAATTTCTGCTGTACAGCAAAGTGATTCAGTTATACATATATATACATTCTTTTTCGTATTCTTTTCCATTGTGGTTTATCACGGGATATTGAATATAGTTCCCTGTGCTATACAGTAGGACCTTGTTGTTTTCCAAGTTGTTTTTAATCTCCGACCCTGGCCTCTCCTCTGAGCTTCAGACTTAACATGCAATTGGCCATGTGAGATTTTCACTTGCGGGTCCCATGGACGGCTCCCTTGGCGCATGTTTTGATTCCCTTCCCCTTCAACTGTTCCCCCTCCAGGGTTCCCTTTCTCAATAGATGGCATCACTAGCCTCCCCCAAGGTAAATTCTGCAAAAAACACCAACAACAACAACTGGAGTTAACTGATCCCTCCCTTTCTTTCTGTCCCACATCTAACCTTTCTATTCTACCTCCTAAATATGTTTTGAATCCACCCATTTCTCTTTTTTCAGCACCATTTCAAGCCCCCATTATTTCTTGCCTAGTTCACGACAGTAGCTCCCTACTTCCTGTTACTTGCACACAATCTATTCTCCACACAGTGGAAAATTGGATAGTGGTCAGAGAGATCTGGTCGAAGCTCATGTGTTTGTTCCAGAAATTAGAACTCAAGGTGGAATTGACCAACTTCTCATTCAGGCTCTGTTGTCACTGAAAGAAAAACACCCAGCATCAAGAGTTGTGAGTTTTATTCAGGGTCTTACTGAGGACTGTAGCCCAGGAGACAGCCACTCAGTAGCTCTGAGGAAACTGCTCTGAAGAGGCAGGAGAGAAACCAGTTTATGTGTGATTTTTGGCGAGAAAATACAGGCAGTCAAGCATATGTCTCGGTAAAAGGTTACTGCTAATCACAAAGAACCGATATGTCAAGTGAATAATTTTAATGCTTTTCTATGTATGGGAAGATGCAGGGATGTGGGGTCATTAAAATTCTTCCTGAGATATGCATCTAACTGTCTAAGGGACCTGCTTGTCCAAAGCACAGAGGGCCTCACCCTGGCATAGTCTTAATTTCCTCTCAGGGTGCCCTGTCGGTCAGCAACCACAGCCGGTCCGTGACTTAACCCTTGCAGAGCTCGGTGGTGAGCATTGCTCTCTGTTCTTCTCTGTTCATACCACCATAGACAGAGAGGGCTGACGTGTTTCTTTTTTAGAGATAGAACATTTCAGTAATATAAATGGGAAGCAAAGAGTTACTGATCAACCCTCTCTGAATCCTGAAATGGAGGGAATAAGAAATACGATATGGCCAATGTAAGTGTTCTGGATCCTTCTCCAGACATCTTGTTAGAAACCCTTAGTCGTGTGTGGAGGAGCGTCATTTCTGAAGTGTGAGAAAGAACTAGCACCAGACAACAACCTGCAGACACTGTGCTTGTTTTCAAAGATTGTTTACGAACGTTGCCCCGCTCCCTGTTGCTCTTCTGACGCGGACTATGGATCGTGACGATTAAAAAAACATCTTGTACACATGTCACACTCGCCTTGCAAAATTAAATTATTCATATATCGAGATGGCAGTAAATTACTTTCTTCATCCAAGATGCCATTTCTCTGATTTTTAAAAAACTGGGTAAGAACATTAATATTTAATGCTTTTATTTTATAATATCAGGGTGTTTATGAAGAAATCAATATTTTTGAGTAATGAGATACATAGAAATTCCATGTGATTGTCATTTGTTTCTAGATAAGACTTTCTTCAGGTCATTTTATCAAAAGGAAAATTGGATAGCAAAATAGAATTTTTTAAGGAGATTCACTAAATTACCACTAAATTGTGCCTTGAAAAAATACTGCTGAAGATATTACCATCTACATGGTGCTTTTTTCCTGCCTCATTTCAGAGATGGCTTATTTGTGCAGTGCGCTCAGAAAAATTGTGTTCTCTCAATAGATGCTCACCTATGGAGTGTTTAATTCTTCAGTGGCATTTTAGAATGTGTAAATATCAGAGTTTCTATGTCACTGCTTAGATTATTCAGTCTTCTTCCTGAGAACACATGATATAGTAGAGAATTAAGGCCAAACATAAACTTTTCTAGCATTGTTTCTGTTCATTTTTTTTTTCCAATTTTAATTACATAAGGTAGTTGGAAAAGTGAGTTTATCGAACTTGCTCTTTTAATTTGTGAAGTCAGATCGCAACAACCTATGGAATAATTCTGGTTTCTTGAAAATCATTCTTTTGAACCTTCCACTCTCACCTCTATTGCCATTATTTTTCTTATATACTATGCATTTGAGCATGTATTTTAAAAAATCTGCTGTAATTTTTTTTTTTTTTTTAAGTTCTCCAAAAATGAAGTCTATGGAAAGAAACCAATCCTGGGCTGTGTTGAGTTAATGTACTTAGTAGGTGACCGTGTTGAATACTACTTGTGGGCCACTGATGCAATTTGAGTAAAAGAATTCTCCAACTTTCTCAGCTGCTGATTTAGGAAGATCAGATGTAAATGACTATATTTCTGGATCTGAATCAAAAACAGATATAAAAGGTGACAAATCCCAATTGATTTTGGAGCCTCTTGTAATTGTTCTTTCTCAAGAACTTGGCCAGAAATCCTTCAGCAGTTTCTGTCACTGGCTCATTCAGCTCCATCTCACTCCCTGTCTGGCCTGACTTCTCCTATCACGTTAGCTAGGCTAACACCTTCATTTCCCAGACTCCCTTGCAGCTAGAGTTGCAGGTACATGACCTAGGCTCTGTCACCCAGACCCACTGATTGAATTTGGATGCCAAACTGAGGAATCATAGGCAGTGGCTGTGTAGGCTGTTTGGATCTCCTGGCAAGCCCAGAAGCACTGGTCTCTTGCTCTTCAAACATTTGCTTCTGTGGACACTTGACATCCAGACTTGTACATGATCAGTGATAGCCAGTGATGACCAGCAGGTGGCGACAGCGGCATCGTTTCATTGTAACAGTCCTGACTATGTGATGTGTAAACTTATCCTCTGGCCACCTGGAGATTCTGAAAGCTCCTTAAGGTCCCTCAGTAATTCCTCTTACCTTAATATAATGAGTGGATTCTGTTTGCATCTAAGTGTTCTGGCATTGCCATCATAGCTGCTTTAATAAAGTGCTGGCTGTCCTGTTTTAATTATCTGATGTTCTTTCCCTAAACACTGATGTTCTTTCCCTAAATACTGATAGTGGCTAGATTTTCTTGTGTATTCTTTATCAGAATTGATGCAGTATTTCAGAGTTGTATGTAATTAACATTGAGGAAAAGACAGCGTTTTAAAAATAAACAAACTATGTTATTTTTCATTTATGGTCTTTTTTATAAGATACATTTCTTTATTTTTTCCTTTTCCGTTATAGGTTATTATGAGATATTGAGTATACTTCCCTGTGCTATACAATAGGTCCTTGTGGTTCACCTATTTTATATATAGTAGTGTGTATATGTTAATCCCCAAATCCTAATTTATCTCCCCCGACCCCCGCTATCCCCCCTCTATCCCCTTCAGTTACCATAAGTTTGTTTTCTATGTCTGTGAGTCTGTTTCTGTTTTGCAGATATGTATATGTAAGTAATATATGATATTTGTCTTTCTCTGTCTGACTTCACTTAGTATGATAATCTCTAGGTCCATCCATGTTGCTGCAAATGGCATTATTTCATTCTTTTTTATGGCTGAGTAATATTCCATTGTGTTTATGTACCACATCTTCTTTATGCATTCATCTGTCGATGGACATTTAGATTGCTTCCATGTCTTGGATATTGTAAATAGTGCTGCTATGAACATTGCCTGTATCTTTTTGAATCAGAGTTTTCTCTGGATATATGCCCAGGAGTGGGATTGTGGGATCATATGGTAACTCTTTTTTTAGTTCTTTAAGGAACCTCCATACTGTTCTCTATAGTGGCTGTACCAATTTACATTCCCACCAACAGTGCAGGAGGGTTCCTTTTTCTCCACACCCTCTCCAGCATTTATTATTTGTAGACTTTTAATGATGGCCATTCTGATCTGTGTGAGGTGATACCTCATTATAGTTTTGATTTGCATTTCTCTAATAATTAGTGATGATGAACCTCTTTTCATGTGTCTGTTGGCCATCATTTATGGGCTTTGTTCATGAGCATACAGTTTATACAAACCCCACTCTTAGAAAAAAAGAAAAATCAGTTTGTCAAGGTAAGAAGTAATCAGGAACTAAAATATTCATTCAGAATTGTCCAGCAATATGAAATTGAAAGAGAGACTGGTGAGACTAGAGGCTAACATGAGTCAGTAGGTGACTGTATCCCATCCCCCCAGATTGTTGGTGTCCTACCTGGAATAGATTAGCACTGAAGAGAGGGAGGCAGTGTTAGGATACAGCCAAAGGTGAGGCATGGGGGAAGTCATTGACATAAGGGGCACAGACTACTTACCTCCATTCCTTCTTTCATCAACATTAGTTTATCTTGGTTTTATGGAATTTGCCTACTATCTCAATTCATTTTTCTATGTCTTTCAAATTTTTCTAAAACACAGGATCACCACCTTATATGAAAACTTTTGGTGTCCAATCATTACTGACTGAATGAAGTCTAACCCCTTTATTCAATAGGCAAGATTCCTCCCAACCAGTCCCGACTTACTTTTCCAACCATATTCCCACTGCCACCCCTAGGAACCCCACTTTTTCATCTGAAGGGCCAGCAGATTGTCTCAGGCAGGTTCAGGTGCAGACAGCAACGTAGGCAGAAGGGGATTCAACACAGGTTGTAAAGATTGTTGGAAAAGCTTGGGGAACAGGTCCAAGCTGAACTCCCAGGAATGATATCCAAGAAACCAGCTCAGAACTGGCTCACCAAGGGAGCCGTAACCTCTGCTGCAAGCAGAAAGCTGGCACTCAGGTTTGGACTCCAAGGTCACATTGCCACAGCTGTGTACCTTACCTGCAAAATGAGTGTCACTGGTCTTGCCTACCATCTCCACGTAAGGAGGAACTGGATGCTGAGGCTGCAGTTACCACTCCTACTGAAGTGTCTCAACAGTCAGACTAACCACCAGAGCTAGCTGAGTGCAGACTCAAGTCCTCAGCCGAGTTTAGGTGCAGCGACTTTTCAAACCAGGAGACTCAGGTATACTGGAGTCTGGGAAATGTGGTTTCCAGCTCCCAGTGACTGCAAGGCAGTTTGACTGAGGCCATCAGAGGCAACGTGCACCATTTGTTGTACACGTGACTCAGTATTCCCAGCACACAGACGCCTCGCTCTCTTCTTTCGGCCTTTGCTCTTGCACTTTTGTCTAGTTGGAATGTGTCTCATATCCTCTCTATGTAGCAAAGCCTTCAAGGTCTAGCTCACATGTCATCCTGCTATGTCATGTTTTCCCTGATATCATTTCCTTTTGGCCCCCATTAGAGCTTATCCTCTGTTTTAAAATGTCTTATTACCATTCGCTTGTATCTGCCTTCTTCTATTCAATAGAATTCCTTACAGACAAGGAATAGATGCATTTTTGTCATTTAGTCAAACTTACTGGCAACTCCAAAGCCAATAAAGGCCTGATCCCGGTCCTCAAGGAGGGAAGGTCCTAGTATGGGAGACACATAAGGACAGTTATGGAATGGATAAACCACAAAGGAGTGGACAGTCCACCCTTGCGGGGAGAGGGCATGGGAGATGAAAGGATCAAGGAAGGCTTTGTAAAAGAACTGTCTCCATCTTGGGGTCTCCAGTGCCTAGAGTAGTGCTTGGTGTATAGCATCTTTAATAAAGAAGACCAGGCTGGAAAGGAGTGATGTGATATTTTTGAATGAACTTTTGTCTCTTCTTAAAAGTTCTCTATTAATACTGAGACTTTAACATTAGTTATTTTTTAATGCCATAGAGTAAAGCTAAATCCTCTAGAGCTCATTGTGTTTAAACTGTTTCTTTTCTTCCTGTAACTCATTCCTTTAATAAAATAATATTAATTGCATGCCTACTGTGCATGAGATCTGGTGCTCGGCACCTGGACCCTGCAGACCCGCTGAGCTGTGGCCTCTCTTCTACAGTCTAGATCCTGTGTCTAGTGAGACATACAGTTACTAAACAAATAACTACACAAACACAAGTACCAGTGCTATGAAAGAAAAGTGAAGGTCTCCATGAGCGTGAATAATAGAAGGTATAAACAGAATCAGGGTCAGGAAAGGTTTGCTTTCCTGAAGAAATGGCAATTAATCCGAGCCCCAACATATGATGGGAAAAGAGCAAGAAAAAAGTAATCCACTATTCTTCTGTCTCTCATTTTTCATAGCAACCGAAAAGGAGTTTTTCCGTTTAACTCTTCCCCCTTTGTCCATCAGCGCCAGCAATCATTTGGTTGACAATATACTTGGTATTCAAGTAAATAAATTCCAATTTCAACACACAAGGAAACATTTCAAAAAATGACTTGTACAATGTATAATGAGGTGAAAATAACCATTATCTGTGTGGAAATTTTTGTTTAGTCTTTGCAAGCTAGTTCTTAAGGGAAATTTTCATAGAGGTTAAACAACTATGGCCCTATAGACAAATGCTTTTAAAATTTCCAGGCTCTTTCTCTCCCTCACATGTTTCATAAAGATGGGTGATTACCCCCTTTTTTTGAATGTGCCCATGAATGTTATGCGTTGTCACATTGTATCAAGTTCCCAAGCATCTGGCTTTTCCTGGCACCAAGATTGGCCCTGTGCAAAGAGATCTGTATGGATTCGGCCCTGGCCCACCAGGAGCTTACAAAAATGGCAGAGGGGGTTTTGCCATGTGTAGAATACACAAAACATTAAGGCAAACAACTTAAAAACCATTTGAATTAACCCGAGAATGGATAATTGATGCTAGAGCATAAATAGACTAAGTACCTTTTATTAGGAAAGCAAGAAGAAAGACATTCGTCGTGGGGAATGGAGGCAACCTTAGAGAAAGCCCGTGGGGACAGGGCAGGCTGAGGGGAATTAGCTCCTCCTTTGAACACTGTGGGAATCTTCCGAAGCCGTCTGCATAGAACAGAGGAGAATTTGCAGGCTACGGCTGAAAGCAGTCCTCTGCCCCAGGACTACCAAACCATCCCCTTTTCCACTGCGATGTTTTTAGGACATTCTACACATTTTAGCGCTCTCTGAATGAAGCATTCACGTTGCCATTCAACATGTTTAGTTTGGGGTGCATTCTAAGTCAAATTATACAAGAAGCTATTTGTGGCATGCAGCAGCTGCAGAAAGAAGAGGCCCGTGTTTTTTTTGGGGGGGGGGAGGGGAGTGGTGATGTTAAACAATATGAGTGAAGCTAGAAAGTTCAGAATATAGAGTTATCGTTGTTGATGAGTGGTTGTGATTGTATTGACAAGAGGGAGAGGAAGGCTACTGAGCGAAGAAGTGAATTTTATCCTATTTCAACATGGGGTGTCCTGCTGGAACTAGCTCTCCAGAGCTGCCCCGGGGATTATTTTGATAATGAACGTAATACGTTGTCTGGAGTCTGTGGCTGATTCCTCTATCCGGTGGGGTGCGGTTGGTGAGTATTTCTCTTCAGAAAGCAGTTAAAATAATTAAGTTCCATTCAAGTGAAGCTGATTGTACATGAACATCAAGGCACGTATTGAAAAGTGCAGTTATTTTAGGACCGCCCTCGATAGTCTAAATGTATACTTCAATAGTTTGCTAATGAGAATTGATTGTGGCAGCTTCATTTGAACTTGTTTCTATCATATAATGATGTGTGTGAATTGCTACGCAGAAAGAGATAGGTGTTTCAGATGAGGTGATAAAAATGGATGAAACTGAGTCTTCTGAGAGCTGCCGTACAACTTGAGAGAGGTTTGGGAAAACTATTTGGCATTGTAAGAACTTATTAATCTGTTTTATTTTCTCCCCAGATTTCTTTTCTTTTTATTCTGGTTGAGGAAAACATTGATTGCCCATGTCTTCGTTACCAAATTCCTATAGTGATTTCTACTCCCTTGATCTTTTTTCTTTAGTGAAAAAAGCACACACACACACACAAAATAATCAGTGGACCAAATTATGAAATATTCATACCTGTCTTTATATTTCCAAGCTTCATAGTTTTGGCTGCATATTAGAAATAATGTCAGGCACATGAAGAAGACTGTTGATCTTAATCCTGCCTGATATTATTGTATTTGCAAGATGTGAAGAATTTAATTTTTTTTTTTTTTCTGCTTTCTGTTTCAAACTGCCATGATACCGATGCGGAGGACCTAAGCTTATCATTTTTTACAAAGCCAGTGGCCAGCTCTTACCTAGTATTAGCATTATTGTTTTGATTGCCATTGATTTTTCTCAGATTCTATGTGAGCCTAATTATGTGGGCTCTGCAATCACCATGCTTCCCTTCCCTTCCAGTTGTGTCCAGTTGTATTGTCCTCTAGCACCAGGGAATGCCCACAAGTGTGAAGACACTTCTGCAGCATCAGTTCAGAAATCTACATTGTGAAATCCTTGCTTTAGAAAGATTAGGTTACGAGAATTAGGTTACTGAACATGTCTCTATATACTAACCAATGTTTTTATTCTTGTCTCTTGCTGTCATTTGTTGTTTACTTATTTAAATTTTACCTCTCTGGATTGAAAAGAAAAATCCATGAAAATATATGAAAACTTGAGTTTATAGGCAGGTTTTATTTATTTCAAAAGTCTGTGACTGCCTAACTTAAGTGAAAGTTCTGTACTCTCTAGATTGTCTGAATATCATTTTATGCCAGGCTGACCTTCCCTTGCTCCTGCTGTGACATCTCCAGCATAATTACAAAACCTTCCTAGCACTCATGCTTTATAAGGAGCTATGGTTTCTCTGAAGAATTCTGCTGCTGTTTATTCAGTGGCTTAGGACAATGTAAATTTTTTTTTATAAAACCTAACACGAATCAGATAAATGTTATCCTTACCTAGATCAACTTTTACCATTACTAGAAAACCAAATACAGTTGGAGACATTTAACTATAAGTATTGCTGTCAGTTCATCAGCAAACCAAAGCAGTCTGTCTTAATTTGTCTAATTATCATTTTGCATGTGAACCAGCTGGCCTCTTAACAAAAGCAGTTGATCACATCAGCTTATTAATTGTAGCCTTCATCTTAACCATATGTGAAACAATATAAGAAATCACAGAAAATAAAAGAAAAACTGAACAGTTCATGGAATTCTTCCCATTGCTTGTTTTCTCCAAATGGAAACACACTCCTTTGGATTCCTTTGTTATAAGATTTTACCTTTTGGTTGTAAATTGATATGGACCTCTATTTTCTTAGTCCTAGTTATTCACTTGTAGCTGCCCCCTTATTGAATCAGAAATGCTTTCTAGAATTCATGGGTGCTTCCTTAATCTGAGCTTGGTTGCAGATACTAGGGAATTTATGAATATTCACAAATCTTCCTGGAGGTATGAGATCAACTTTGTCCAAATTGAGGCTCAAAAGGGGCACAGAGATTACAGAGTATGGTCTTTCTTTGGTAGAAGAAGATGAGGACATTCTTTTGAGACATGACCATGAATGTGGGTGTGTTAAACCAGAACCCTTTTTTCCAAGCTTTTCTGTCAAGAGACAGCAGGAGGAATCCTTTTCCTGTACCCGTGTCTCATTGAGCGGACAGCGTCCCCCTGTAGGTGGCAACCTTCGACTTTATTTTGTCAGTTTTTCCCCTGGTAGTCATGATTAGGAAGTATCCTTTGCTCTCAATTTTTTTCTAGGTAGAAAATTCTTCTCAAGTGTAGATTCTTTATAGGTTTTGTAACCTGTAGGTGGCAACCTTCGACTTTATTTTGTCAGTTTTCCCCTGGTAGTCATGATTAGGAAGTATCCTTTGCTCTCAATTTTTTCTAGGTAGAAGATTCTTCTCAAGTGTAGATTCTTTACAGGTTTTGTAACACCATCAATCAAGCAGGTCCTTAATATTGTCCAATTTAAAAAGTAAAAGAGAGCCCAGAATATAAAACACTTCAGCTACTCACATGACTCTCTTAAATTAGATTTCCAAGATCATCACATTATATACTTTGGCTTTTCATTCCATGATGAGATTTTTTTTTTCTTCCCTGAAGATTTAGAAGAAAGGTTACATTGATTTTTTTTCTTTTCAAATTTAAAATTTTATTTCCCTTTAAATTATTTTTCTTATAAAAGGATATAATTATGTTAAATAGCCCAGAAAAAATATTTTTATTTCCAAGTGATTGAAAATTATTCTCTAAGACGTGCTAGGCCTTTAATATGTATTCAGAAAATATGTTTTGAATGACAGTATTGGGGAAGGTAAAATGAGTTAACTTAATTGAACTAGTTGATATGTTGCTCTACTCATATACATTATTCCTCTCCTGAAATGAGCGATTATATACCTCATATAGGCTGAATAAAATGAATTAGATGAATCAGTTCACTCGGGTGGATGGATTAGGGCTATACAACATGTGAAGAATAACTAGTCCAAGTATAAGAGGCTTACATTTAGTGATACTATTTGTTCTCTTTCTGCAAGACAGACATAGTTCACTTTGGAGGAAGTTATCCTTGAAGTAAAATGACATGTAGGGCTTCCCTGGTGGCGCAGTGGTTGAGAATCTGCCTGCTAATGCAGGGGACACGGGTTCGAGCCCTGGTCTGGGAAGATCCCACATGCCACGGAGCAGCTGGGCCCGTGAGCCACAACTACTGAGCCTGCGCGTCTGGAGCCTGTGCCCCGCAACGGGAGGGGCCGCGATAGTGAAAGGCCCGCGCACCGCGATGAAGAGTGGCCCCCACTTGCCGTAACTAGAGAAAGCCCTCGCACGAACCGAAGACCCAACACAGCCAAAAATAAATAAATAAATAAATAAAGTAGCTATAAAATTTAAAAAAAAAAAATCCTTTAAAATGACATGTATTTTTGAAATAGTTATGAAAGCTCTGTCAAGGAATGCTTCGTAAGGAAGGTTAATGCTTGAATTATAACTTAAATAAAGAATAGGGGCATGCCAAGTGGATAAGTCAGGGATCCAGCATTCCCGGGGAAGAATAACAGGGGCACAGAGGGAGACACGAGTGTGGACGGTTGGAGCCCCGCCCATCAGCCCTCTGCAGTGAAGGCAGGGTAGCGTGGTGTACTAGAAACTGGAGCACAGGATGCGCGGAATGAGCTCAGCTGCTGGGTAGCTCTGTGATCTACTGCAGGTCACCTACTTTGTAAAATAAAAGGAGTGGATTGGATGCTCTTTAGGGCTCGTTTCAGCTCTACCTTTCTAGGAGCCTGTGACATCTCCCCTTTCCAGTTTGCCCTTGCTGTATCCCTACCCACCAGTATTTCCAATCTCAGGGCCCATTCCCTTCACAAAGCTCTCCCCTGTCTGCCCCACCCTGTGTCCATCATGTCAGGACAGCCTCTGGATTGTCACATTCCCTACATTAGAGAGACAGTGCGTCCTTCCATCCCCACAGGCATGGTTGAACTTTGAATGCTCAGTCAGCAGGGCTCCCTTTGTGTTTTAGACTTTTGATGGGGGTTTCTTTTTTCCAAAGCATACTTTCTGTCTGCTTCGCCTTTCATTTGTTCAACATTTGTCACATGAATATTGTGACTTGGCTAAACTAGTCACGGTGATAGCAGACGTTTTGAAATTGACCAAGCAGATGGTAGCAATGGTTTTAGATTAAATTATTAACTAGGATCCACAGCAGAAGCCTTTAGCTTTAGCACATGCAGAGTGAAGGGTATTTCCTAGCATCTGAATTAACTGGCAAAGTGGATGCCAGATCAAGTTCCTTCTAAAGAATTGATACATTATCATCTCTTAAGGTTTCCCTTCCTACCCCCAGCCACTCCCCCGACCAGATATTGATGAGAAGAGAGATTTCCATTTGTCTTGTTTTCAACACGCCATATGATTCATCATTAAAGATTAATTCAGAAGCAGAAGAAAGAAAAGACTATTGTACCAATGAAGTTCTAGAATATTGGTGATTTTTAATACACTTTTGTGAAATAACATGATTCATGGGACGTTAAAATAATTCTTCATGGGCATCTGCCATCAGACACATATTTGCATTCCAGGCCGGCATCTCCACAACCATGCGTGCGCGTGTGTGTGTGTGTGTGTGTGTGTGTGTGTGTATGTTTAACATTATTATTCAACTGTTAAATGTGTAAGATTACACCCAGTGTATATTCAAATTTCCCCATTTGTCCAAAAGGCCTTTCTTTATAGCTGGTTTATCCAAAACTTGCATCCTATCCAGAATCATACATCTGGTTGTGATGTTCCTTAAATCTCTTTTAATCTGGCACATTCCCTTTCTTGTTATTATTATTTAATTGATTTATTGCAGAGGCCAGACCAGCAAAATGTTCCACTTTTCAGTTTGAGTGATTGTTTTTGTTTTTTTCCTCTAGCTCTAAGTCTTGTATTTCCTGTAAAATGGAAAAATTTAACTTGTCAAAAATGTTTAACTCGAATTTACCATGGGTGATGTTTACATCACTTGGCATTTCATCGCGTCAGGGCCCACATAACGCCGGTTGTCCCGGTAGTGTCTGCTGGATTAGGGAGACGGCAGGCTGACCCTTCCATTGTGCTCTTGCTCTGAGAGTCCTCTTAGACCGCAGCTCTTCAGTAATGGCATTGAAAACCGACAAGTAAATCAAAGAAGAAGTTTTAAATGTTTAATATCTTAGACTAAAGAGATGAAGAGTAGTAATTTGTAAGAAAAATGCCTGATGTGAAAAATAAGAGATTGATTATTTTTTTTTTTTTTATTTAATTTTTGGCTCGTTGGGTCTTCATTGCTGCACGCAGGTTTTCTGGCTTTCTCTAGTTGGGGCGAGCAGGGGCTACTCTTCCGGGGACTACCCTTTGTTGTGGTGCGCGGGCTTCTCATTGCAGCAGCTAAGAGATCGATTCTTTAGCCAACAACTGACGAACTCATCTTTCAGTTTTTAATCAATTAAGTGCCAAACAGCAAGAACCTATAGTGAATTCAATTTGTCTTGAATAATATAAAGTATATTTTTCCATCTGTTGTATCAAATACTTAAGGCTATTTTTTTTAAATTTTTTTTTATTAATTAATTAATTTATTTATTTTTGGCTGTGTTGGGTCTTCGCTTCTGTGCGAGGGCTTTCTCTAGTTGCGGCAAGCGGGGGCCACTCTTCATCGCGGTGCGCGGGCCTCTCACTATTGCGGCCTCTCTTGTTGCGGAGCACAGGCTCCAGACGCGCAGGCTCAGTAGTTGTGGCTCACGGGCCCAGCTGCTCCACGGCATGTGGGATCCTCCCAGACCAGGGCTCGAACCCGTGTCCCCTGCATTAGCAGGCAGATTCTCAACCACTGTGCCACCAGGGAAGCCCAAGGCTATTTTTTAATATCATAAATTATAATTGTATTAACAAATGAATTTGTAGATTTTTTTAAAATCCCTTGTGAAATTTCGTCTATCTGAAATTCAACTTTATCTGGGCATGCTGTATTTTATTTGGCAGTCCTGTTTTTAAAATTTACTCTCTTATTTGTACATTTATTGATTGTATTAATTCATCTGCCTACTATTAATTTGCTTTGCAGCTTCAATAATGATTGCTGTTTTCGTAGATAAGAATTATAGACTGTATATAATTTCTCTCAATATGCAAGTATTTATAAAAACATGAAACATAATTCTTCCAAAAGTTAAAGTTATGGGAAGACTTTGTTCCTTAATAAACCGAAGCTAGGCCTAAGCTTTCTGTAAGTCTATCTATTATTAAAGCAGTGTTATGAACGTTTATTAAGGAGATTATGTTGCTAGTTAATTTTTATAAATTTCTGAAATCTCTTACTACTAAGTTGTGTACATTTTATTTTATAGACCTGTGGCCTTGCATAGGGTACTTTCTGCTATGATGTTTTCCAATCCAAGGAGTCTGAAAAGCACAAGAATGAATGGGTGTGTCTATGGATTTAAACATTGTATTTGAAGTATTTTAACTATGCATAAAGATAATCAGTACACCTAAATTAACTTAGTCATGTACAGTCTTCTATTTCAGATGTTAAGCTTGATTTTTAAAAATAGCATAAAACACATCAGTAGTCAGTAAAAGCACCATTTATAGATAAGGCTAGGCTGAGAAATTTTCTATTTTCAAGAGCTAAATTCCTTTGAGACATGCTTAAATTATCATTTAGAATCTGGAGCTCTGACCAGAACTCCATTACATCTGACATTTCTTTCCCTTCCCTCCCCTTCCCCACTTAGATGACCACGGTGATCTTTGTTGATTATACAGTCCATTTTCAATTGATCTAGGACTCAAATTTTATGTAATTCAAAATGTGTATATATATTATATGGCATAATCATGCCTTGTTTCTACTTATAACTCCTGTTTAGTATTTGAAAATGTTTCTTTTTACGAAATACTTTTAAACAAAGTTTGTGAAAGTTTTCGATTCAAAATACTCTTAATGCCCTAACTATATTTAATGCCTGAAGCTTTGTGTAAATGGGGAGAGGGAAGGGAAGAATTCAGAGGGGGTGGAGGCCTATCTATGAGTCCTTAGACAGCTCTGCACTTACAGCTTGTAGGTTTACACCTGTAATCTTTTGTCCGTAATAAAAAGAATAAGGGTATATTTTAAGGTTTACTGCAAATGAAAGCATGAGTGGTAACAGGGTCATTTATTAATAGCTAAGGTCTAATTTTTAAAATTTTATATGTTAAGTATATAATGGTTCCTGAAACATAATACACACTGTTAAAGGCAGTCTGCTAAGACCAAGGATGTTGTGGAAAAACAACCCTGCGTGAGAATTGGTTCTGACCTCCTCGCCACTGGCGTGATTTGCTGCCACTGGGTCCCCACCTTCTCTCCCTCCCTCCAGTCAAGCCCACTTAAGCCCATCAAACACTCTTCACCTAGACTAGTGATGTCTTACAGTGTCACGCTGGCCATACAACTTCCTCTGTTAAACTCCTTCAGTGACTCCCTAGCCCACCAACTGAATTCCACCCCTATGACAAGCAATGCCCTTCAGGGTCAGGCCCCTGCCTCTCTTTCCACCTTTCTCCGTGTCACTCTCCCATAAGCTTACACCGAAGCATTTGCAGATCTCTGTGTGTCCCAGGATGGGCTTTACCTAGAAGTTCCCTCTTCGCCTCTGTTCCCTAACAGCTGTTTGTCTGTTTTCTACTGGAAGTTTTATGGTTTCTTACATTCAAGTCTTTTATCCATTTTGAGTTGGTTTTTGTGTGTGATGTGAGATAGTGGTCTAGTTTCATTCTTTCGCATGTGGCTCTCTAGTTTTCCCAACACCATTAAAGGCCCATCAACAGATGAATGGATAAAGTGGACGTGGTGTGTGTGTATACACATACACATACACACACACACACACACAATGGAATACTACTACTCAGTCATACAAAAAGATGAAATCTTGCCATTGGCCACAACATGGATGGACCTTGAAGGTATCATGCTATGTGAAATAAGTCAGATGGAGAAAGACAAATACCGTATGATTTCAGTCATATGTGGAATCTAAATAAATAAAATAAACAAACCAAACAAAAACAAACACGGATAAAGAGACCAGAGTGGTAGTTACCAGAAGGGATGGGGGTGGGAGGAGGGAAAAATGGATAAAGGGGGTCAACTGTATGGTGATGGAGGGAAACTGAACTCTTGGTGGTGAGCAGGCTGAAGTTCGGACAGAAGTTTAACAATAATGTTGTACACATAAAACCTATGTAATGCTGGAAAGCAATTTTTAAAAAAAGCTTAAGTGGCTACCAATAACTAAACTATGTTTGGGTTTGCTTGAATTCTTCTCTAGGGAACAATACTGTGGCAGTGTTTTCTGACCTAATACCTCAAATTATGACCCAGGATCTAAAGCTAAATGCATTAACTTTCAAACACAAATAAAAAACTAATTTATAAAAAATAAATTTAAAATAAGTGAGCTACATACCCTTTGTCATCTTTCCAGTAAACATCATGGTCTTATCTCTCTCGCCATACTTATTCATTGTTTTATTATTTTTATCTGTTTGGGTGTGGTCACTGACTTTCGTAGGAAGTTCCTCCCCAGTGGACTATGAACTTCCTACGAAAGTCAGTGACCATGTTCGATTTACTTTTAACCCGGATGCCTAACGCAAGGCAGCTAATAAGTGCTCGATGTAAAATTGCTGACTGGTGGGACATAAATGCATATTCACAGTTAAAATTTTTAGAATATGTGTTACTTTGCAAAATATTCCTCTGACTCTTTGCTGGTATGTTATATACCCGCTCCTGGGAAGTAATCAGGTAACTGTAGAAATAATCGGATGATTCCTAGAAGAAAAAATTTAAATGTTGGTTAAAAATAAGATTTCATTTCAGTGAAAGATTAAGCAGAAATGTTGGACTTTTATGAATAAGGATGCCAATATTTATACAATAGTAGTGGTAATAGAATTCCAAAATTCTGGACCAGGATAAGCCACCAGGATTATTCAAGTGATATTAGAGCATATTTTCCTTTGTAATATTTGACAGTATTTTTAGAGGGCAATGATTTACTCTTAAATATTTTAATTTATAGGTTCTAATAAGGACTTTTGTGTAAGATACATTAACTTGAATGTACTAACTGAAGACTTCTACTCTTAAATATTTTTATTAGTTGTGGGCTCTAATAAAGACTTTGGTGTAAGATATATTAACTTGAATGTAGTAATTAAAGATATCTTTGCAAAACTTAATTGCGCTAATGGAAGAGGGCTCAGGACACCCAGATTCTCATCTTAGCTCTGACATGCATCAGCGTCTAGATCTCAGTTTTCTCATTTTTTACTGGAGTTTAAATGTACCTGTCTGGTTCACTGAAAAATTGACTGTCAGCCCTAATAGAAATGAGAAAGTTCTTGATAAGTAGCTAATTTAAGTAAACTGGCTTAAATTAGACATTCAGCTTGAGATAATGTGAGATTCGAGTAGAGGTTAGTAAGATGGAGCTGGAGGACAGACCAATGAAAGACAGCAGACGGAGGTGAAGACTGAGTGGGGTGTTTAAAGGCAGAAGCTTCATCCAGAGGTCAGCATATCTTTCTCTAAAGGTCCAGAGAGTAAATATGTTCAGCTTTGCAGGGCATATAGCCTTTGACGCAACTACTCAGCTCTGCAGTTTTGTGCAGCCTGAGAGCAGCGTAGACAGTAGATGAATGCATGGGCGTAGTGGTGTTTCATCACAACTTTATTATCAGACACTGAAATTTGAGTCTTATATAATTTCACATGTCATGAAATATTATTCTTTTAGTTTTTTTCAACCATTTATAAAGAGACCAGCTGGATTTGGCCCAAGGGCCATAATTTGTTGACTCCTGCCTCCCACCAGCAAAATCATTAAGGTTTCAAGGGGGAATAAGTAAATAGCATAGGACGGAAGTGTAACGACTGGCTCGTGGAAGCTTGTTAAGAGTTTGTCAGAATCCAGAGAAGGAGCAATCAAATGTAGGAAAGGAGCTAGTGGTTTGCAGTGTTGATGAAGAATAGTGCCAGAACCGGGTCATTAGCCGTATATGATTAAAAAGATAACTAGAAAGATGCGGAGAGAGAAAAAGACCATTGGTACTGGTTAGAAGTTCATGGTGACCACTGAGAATTTTTTTAAATGGTGAGCGGTAGAATTTTAGGCAGGGGGAAAGATAATTTGTGCATCAAAACTGGAAGTGATAGGTTTAGAGCAGTCATTCATGCAGCTGGCAGTTTAACTCTCCAGCAAGTAGAAAGACAACCATGAGATTGTGAAGTTGATTTCCATTCACAATAAAGGGCATTACTGTCCCTTTATTAAGCTTAAGACTGCTTAGCTGTCTCTTCAGATATTATTCATGTCTGTAACAAATACTTATATATGCTTACCACATACCAGGGACCGTTCCAAGGACCTTGTCAATAATAACTCTTTAAATTCTCATAATAACCTTGTAATGTAGTGTTATTACTTCCATGTTACAGATGAGAAAACCAAGGTATGGAGAGGTCACTTCTCTAGTAAGTGGCCAGTATCCTGGGGGAGAGAGCTCCAGAGCTGAGCTCTTCACTCCTTTGCTATGCTGTCAAGTCTTCCACGTTTGGGATATTAGAACTTTTAAAAAAAATTGTTGCTACTGATATAGAGCTAAAGTTAGAATAAGAAGTACCATGGATTTATGTGTTTTCCGTTGAATGTGTAAATGGAACCATTGAAAAATACTAGACACTTTCGTAAAACCATGACTCTTCAATAAACTATGACATCCAGGCAAATGCAAATTATAAGATGAAAACACTTCCTCATTCTCATGCTTCTATGCAGGATGTAAAGTAAGAGATGAGAAAATCATTGGGGAAATCTTTATCATTAAAAAGCTCTTTCCAAACACAACTTACTATGTAACACAATAAATACCCTAATTTATGTGGTTCCTTCCTGAAGCTCTGGACTTAGGAGGTTAAGAGGCAATGCGGAATAACGCATAGAGGACAGTGTGCCCCGGGAAGTGGAGTGGAAGCCTGCTTTCTACCCCTAGACTCACCACTGACTGCTGTGTAACCAGATAATGGCATTATCTTTACACAGCTCAGGCCACTTAATATCAGGTTTAATTGAATGAGAAAGGGAATTACTCCATGCGTGACTCTTACCAGAGTTCATTTTCTTCTAGAGCACTTCTCTGACTAGTCCTAATGTCTCACTACCAATAAACATATCTCCCTCTTTAAAATGAGAGCCAGTGGGATTCACTGGATAGATTCTTATTTTATTGCCATTGCCTCCTTCAAGTTTTTACTCAGATCTCACTTTTTCAAGCTCTACCCTGACTCCTGTTTAATACTACAACTTGGCCACACCTCCCCTCCTCCCAAGCCCCTTTTATCCTATTCAACTTTTTCCTTTGTCCATTCTACTTACCACCTTCTAATATACCATATAATTGTGGTTTACTGTCAAGTAATGTAAGCTCCAAGAGGGATCTCAAATGAGTGGCCCTTAGTATGTGCTCAATATTTATCTTTTAATGAATGAATCAATGTTCTAATGCCATAGTTGTATACATGAAAGGCCATATGCTGTTTCCAGTTGGAAATTTGCATGGGGACGTTCAACCTCGGAAACTTGTTGGTTGTGAACTGAATAGGAGTACTTCCTGCCAGAACCTGCTGCTACCTGTCTGAGTGTAGTGAGCTGAGAGGCAGCTCTTGAAGCCGGGCGAGGTTGTCATTCTTGCTTATAAGTGTGTTTTCCTAAGGGAGACTTTGCACACTCGTTTCAGGCAGCTTACACTCACAGTAGTTTGTCATTTGCCATCTGGCCATGTGGTTACTTTTAAATAAAGCTATGTATGGGATGAAAGAACACAAATTGGAAATCTGTGATAATATGTATGGTGATAGGATAATATGTGTGTTTTGGTTTTTGTTTGTTTGCTTTGCTTTTGTTGTTGTTTAAAAAATAAGATTGGGGGGGAAATGATTTGAGGAGGAATCATTCCAAAGTTTTCCCTAGAGGGAGCCCCTTATATAAATTTTATTCTTTGACTAAGAGCTTTTGTTATAAACGAAATGTTTTGAATTAGTGGGTTATTACATTTTTCCATTCAGTTGTAAGTCTGGCCCAAAGCTATGAAATAAGAGGTTGTCTAACATGCCTCAAAAACTGTTTTGCCATGAAGTGGAATTGGGGAGAGATGTGCGGAGCATTCTTTTCCTTTGTCCCTTTTCATAATATTTTCTTACTTGTGTTCTTTTCCTTTTTGTTCCTGTCCCTTTACCCCGGAATGTATTTTTTACAGTGTCTGCTTGTACCACGTTTCTGACTCTTCTCTATTTGTGTTTCCCCAGTTCTCTGTGGCTAATTGCAAATGGGTTTAGCTAATTGCAAAAGAACCAGAACTCAGTACAGTACATTCAAGTTAAAGAGAAACTCAAATAATGTTTGTTAGAAATTATTCCTCTTCTCTCCCGTGGGTGGTGTTTGATGTGGAATTTAAAAAACCTGGCTTAGATGATAATTAAATTTAAAATACAGATTTAAATGATTAGGGTACTCTATCATCTAATTTCTCCTTTGGAATGGGAGAAGTTGAGGGGTTTTTTTGTGGGGTGAGGTGGGAGAGTTGTGGCAGCTAGATGCAAACAAGATCACCCTTTGGAACAATGACAGTGCTATGCTCACACTGGCAAGAAAAAAAAAAGAAACTGGGTGAGAAGACAGGGCGTACTAAATTGCACGAAAATGCAACCAAGTCCTCATTTACAGCTCCATGGAGATTCTATTGTAAAGTTTTACTGCTTCTTTGCAAACATTCCTTTGGTGTGGGAGGCTGAGCCTGGGGGCATGGTTGGGGAAACAATAGTCTGGCGCTTTTTTCCCCTAAATCAGTTCAAATGCCTGACTTAACTAGGGAGTCAAAGAATCAACAGACTGGCTCTAAGACTTGTCGGCTCCAGTAAAAAGATCTGGATGTTCACAGTGGCCCAGTGAAAATGGGGAACACATTTACTTCACCTCAACTTCCTTAAGGAAAATCTGCACTATTTTTGTGGAATCCAGAGAGGAGAAACTTCTGATCTATTGGAGAGAAAACTGAATAATTGAGCACCAAGGCAGAAAGACGGATGTGGCTATCATGCAAATAAGAACTGTGATTGGCTTTCTCTTTCTTTCTGTACATGTTGTCACTGGCCGCTCTCAGGCTTAAAGATTAGGTTTCAGTGGGAGCGTTTCAGGTTCAAGGACTGTTAATGGTTTGTAACTGCCTGACAATAAGCTCAACCTCAAAGTTACATCACCCGGGGCAGATGTCTAAGGATTCAAGACCAGGGGAAGAAAGTTCGAATCTGGAACAGAAGGACGCCGCTTGCCACCTGCTTGCTGCACTGAGCTTTTAATGTGATTCAAATTTCTAAGCCCTATGTAGACATCCTGGAAATGGTGGTCTTTATTAATACAAAGATCAAGTCTTTAATTAAACTTTTTAGGAAGAAAAGTAAGTAGTTTCTTTTCTCCCCCACTACATGCGAGTGTGTGTGTATGTGTGTGTGTTTTATGTACTACTTCATCCTTTCGAGTGACGGAATTAAGAGTGTGAAACAGCATAATTGGCATGAGTTAAACTCCATTCTATACCAAGTTGTTCAAACACCTCAGACTTTTGTAACTCTAGGACAGAATTCTGTGATTTTTTTAGCATGTCTTACTTATTTATGGGTTGGGATTTTAGGTGAATTCATTTCTGCTTCTCAAAAGAAATCCTTTGAAGAAGCGGGGAAAAACCCCCTTGTATTTACTTTATGTCTGCCTTGATGTACAGTGTATGTTTTTTTGATTCTTTGGCTAAATATATGAGGAGCCTCTGTGTAATGTATCACATATTTTTGGTGGGGATGATCCTCTAAAACTCCCTGGCACTCTGTTGGGTATTTAAGAGCTCAAGGACAGGCTCTGTCTAGACTGATCAGTCACTGTAAAGTACACAGCTTTTGTGATGTGGCTTCATTGTATACTTACCACTGGTTTAAATTTCTTTAATCCAGGTGCTTCTTCATTCTTTGGAAAGTATAATTTTTATAAATACATGGTTCTGTTTTTACATAGTTGTTGGTTTATTTTATTTTACTTTAGTTTTTGGACCAATGGATTTAAACTGGATAAATGTGCCATGGGTAGGAGCGTTGGTAAGAGAAACTTCGGAGAAAGCAAAAGAACAGCCCTTGGGGCTCATTTCTACAGCTTCCCTGGTTGAAGGCTGTCTTTGGATGGACTGATTAAAAGTCTGCCCTGGCAAGAGTGAGATACACCAGGGGAGAGACAACTGTCCTTTCTTAGGAGCCAGTTTAGTAGCTGTGTGGTGGGGCTGATGGTGTGATTACACGGACGCTATTACTTGGATTTGATTTGTAATTGGCGAATAGGAAGAGTTTCAATTTTCAGTATTTTCCAACTATGAAGTATGGTAATTCAGTCTTTCAAATAAATAGACATTAGCACAAAACATTGTAATTAACTGTGGCTACTCTTTGGGGGACATATGGTGAGTCCCACCCTGTGCAAGATTCTCAGATACATAACTAAGAGCTAAATCGGGTCTCTGTGGATTTTATAGATTAAGTTTGATAGTTCTATGCACCATGCAAAACATTTGTTCCACGGAGGTTATGTGAAATGCCAGATGCCTAGTTTACATGCTGCTTTTAGCAAACGTTAAAAGCAGAAAGCACACAGGACATTTCTGTTTTTAACTTGATGTCTAGTTCTCAATGTTTATTTTCCCATTTAGCAGTTTATGGAGAAAGTGGGATGGTTTTAAAAAACACTTTGTCCAGTTTTATTGAGATATAATTGACATACAGCACTGTGTACGTTTAAGGTGCACAGCATAATGATGTGACTTGCATATGTCATGAAATGATTTTCACAATAAGTTTAGTGAGCATTCGTCATCTCATATACATACAAAAGAAAAAGAAAAAAATTTTTCTTTGTGATGAGAATTCTGAAGATATACTCTCTTAACAGCTTTTATATAGAACACAGCAGTGTCACTTGTGTTCATCATGTTGCACATCACGTCCCTAGTACTAATTTATCTTACAACTGGAGAAGGTGGGATGATTTAGGAAATGAATTATTTAAAGCCCGGCTTGTAGAATTCAGTAGCTGTAGAGAAGATGGTATATGGGGTGAGCGCTGACCATGGTATATACGTGGTGGCTTATGTTCCCAGGGGCACTGAGAAAGGCCAAGTTCCTCTTCAGCGATGGTTGAAAAGTCAGGAGCTACCTTCAAGTAATTGCACTGCTCTCGCCACAACCATTCTTTACATGAGTTATTTCATAAGCTAAGGCTTTACATATATTAGTTCATTTGATCTGTTTAATGGCTGTAATAGCTGTACTGTAAGGTACATTGAGTTAATTTTAAACATGTTCAAATAGAAAGGTTCAATAGTTCATGCACGCCTGTTGATTTTATTTTGAGAGTCTACTTTATGGTCTCATTTCCAGGGACATGTTACGTTGTAGAAACAAGTATGCCCAGCGTGCCCTGTGTGGCATAGGTCAGAGTTAGGGGAAGACTCGCCCCTGACTCACAATTGTCGTATCTGCTGGTTTTACAGGAGTTAGGCTTGTCACCCTCAGTAACTGCCTCAGCACAGGGTCCTTCTCAAACTTCTTTAGTCTCTTCTACACCTGGCTTATGGCAGCAGTTATATAGAGATTATTTAAAAAATTGTTGAATATTTATGGTGCTGTCAGTTTCGTGTTGGGATCCATTGGTACCCCACTTAGATTGTGTTGTCAGGAAAAAATGAAATGCGTAGACAAAGCGATCCCAATCCCTAGAAGGATAAAGGAAAATTGTCATAGAGATTTAGCCTACCTATCATTTCCCCCTCTGATGTCCTCAATCTCTTTTGTGTTGGAAAAATTCAATTGAATTGGATTATATTGGGAAAAGTCAATTGCATTGGAATTTCTAAAAACATTTGAATATAAAACTATTCCATGAAAGCAAGAAATACAGAGAAAATTCTGTAGCACAAATGGATTTCTAATTAGATATGCTATTTAAATGTGTTACCTTGAATGTTTATGATTAGTTTTGTAAAAATTTAATTGAGTTTATAACAATGATGTTTTAAAAATAATGCCTTAGAGGGGAAAGAATTGGTCCCAACTTCTTAGTAGAAAATTTGTTTTCTGTCTTGACAATCTAACATTTACTAACGCAATGACATAGTACAATTGACTATTATTTGTCATGGTGGAGTTAAGCAGGAGTTGGAGGTCTTCATTGATTTTGTTAATCATTTTCTAACATTCGAGTAGAGGGAGGGCCTAAAAAGCTGGGAAGCAATTAACTGAACAAACACAAAACACAGTGGGAAGGACCCCTGGGATCTGAGATTGAATCTTATTCAAAATTTGTTCCATTTCTCCCTTGCTGGCCCTTACCTATGGGTGTGTTAGGTACCAAGAACCCACCTTGCTGTAACACATTTAATTTGACCTCTGAATGTGTTCTTTCTTTCTACAGCTGTTTCCAACCTAGATGAGGAGAGTCGATGGACAGTCCACTACACTGCTCCATGGCACCAGCAGGAGAATGTGTTCCTTCCCACCACAAGACCCCCCTGCGTAGAGGACCTGCACCGCCAAGCCAAGCTCAACCTCAAATCAGTATTGAGGGGTAAGATGGTGCCCTGCAAGCTTGCTGTTCTGAATTGAAAGCATAGATTTGGTTGCTAATTATAATGAACGGATAGTATGCTGTGTCTTTATAAAATATCATAAATACTCACAACCTAATACATGCCTAATATGTTCTGGTCTCTGAAAGCTGCCGATTTACAGATATGCAAATCTGTCCTTAAAGAGCCTGCTCCATGTTCGAACCCTCTAGCATGTTTAAACCACCAGTACTAATTTAATGCAAATAAACACCCGCTGATGTGGGAAATTTTGCCACTGCCTTTTTAAGACCATTGTAAGTATTCAAAGCAAATTGTTAAAGCTAGTACTTTGTAATGGTTTGTTCAGTTAGTTCAAGTTGGGTGGAAAGGGGACCTAAATATAGACTGTGAAGGAGTGCAGAGTGGTTTGATTTATCAGAACTTGGGCAGCACCCAACGGGGCTCCTTTAAGCCCAGGTGGGCAGAGTGCACTGTGGCCAGTAGGAAATCCAGGAAGAGTGTACACCTGTATCTAGTTTAAAATTCTCATTTTTACCTCAGCTTGTTGCTGATGTTAAGAAGAGTTTATGCATGGTACAAAGAAGGCATCCTAAACGTGATAAAGGAGGGAGGAAGTTCTTTAAAAGAGGAAGAAGTGACTTTTAAGATTCAGAGACTTCCTCTTAAAACAACAAACCAACATTCTTATCCTACCAGACTCTGCTTCTACCAGTTTTCTCCTATGTGCTGTTTGGGATCTAACTATACTAAAAAAGTACGTGTTGCTTATCTGAAATTTGATTTAACCAGGCATCCTATATTTTATCTAATTGTGAAAGACTTACATCTGAGAAATACTGTTCTTGATTCAAGAAAAACCCAGCATAAGGACCCCTCTAATTTTTATGATAGTTTTTACTTGTGTATCAGTCATTTATTAAGTAATTCATATATTAATGTACTGTTACTATAACTACTGTGGTTATTAGCTAACATTTATTAAACACTCAACTCTATACCAAGTATTGCTCTAAACCATTGCACATATTATCTCTTAATCCTCACAATAATCTACCAACCATTGCTGTGCCAGTTTTACAGATGACAACATGGAGACACAAAGATTAGAAACTTGCCTAAGATCTCAAAGTTAGTGGTAAAACCAAGATTTAACCTTGGACAGTCTTAGGCTATAGAGCCCATATTCTTAACTGCTGCCTTTAACAACCATTTGTTTGAAACCTGTTATTCTGGCAGAAATGCAGAATACACAGACAGGGTCTCAGCTCTCGAGGAATTTATACTTATATCTAGAGTGCAAATCACAATGTGAAAAATACTCGAGAGGTGCCAAAAATTGCTGTATTGTAATTAAAGAAAGCAGATAATCTCTGCTTAGAGAGAGAAGGAATAGCTGTCAATAGACTCACAATAGATTTGGTATTCTGAGCAGAACTATACAAACATTTTCGATCATGGCCCTATTTTTTCTTCCTTTAATCTTTTATAACGCTTCAGCTATCTCTTATGTATCTTGTATCTTACAGTCTTGGCATTGGACTGTCCAGCAATGAGGACATTATTGGGCTCCCTTTTTCATTTAGACTGAATACCCTGTATATTTAGTGACTACAAGCTTAAATGAGAAGAATCACATTAGTTGGGCTCTTCCGTATGGCCTTGGAGTTGTACTTTGACCTTTGTTGACTTCATGAGGTGCCTAAATCCAACCACAATTTCTTCTAGATCCCTTCAGTTCCTAGTAAATTTTGACAAAGAGCTTCTCTACTTAGAGCTCACCTTCCTCCACCAAAGAATTAATAAGAAGATTAAATGGCACGGTTCCCAGGACAAACCCCTGAGGGAGTGCCATTGTTAACATTTCTCTTGTTGCTCTGAAGACAGAACACTGCATGGTCTGGCTTGTAGAGAATGCTTTCTCAAAGGTATATGTGAATTTGAGTATTCAGGCCCAGTGGTTTTTTGATCACTCTCCAGGAAATAGTGCTTCACTACCTCTTTCATGTATTTTCAAGTACCAGATCAGAGCTTCTCTTTTCTGCCCTTAGAACACTGAGCATCTGTATATAGATTTTTCTGATTTTATTTTCTTTTGGACTGTTCAGCAGATACCTATGAAATATCATCACCACTGGTTTTGCCTACACTTAGATTTTATTTTGAAAAGGTAAATGCTTCAGTGATTGCTTAAATGCCCTAAAATCGTTCATCGAAGGGATTTACTCTTAATAAAATTAATAAGTTTGGGAAATTCTTAGAGCTCAACTTTTAAATCTGGATTTAAATGCAGCTTAAGAGATTTTAGATAACTGATAACTTGAAGAATAGTGGTTGAGAAAGATGAAATGAGAAAGAACATCTGAGCTCTTTTGTTCTTCATTTATTTACTTTTAATCACATGTACAGAACTTCACATACCACTTCCCCTACATCATGTTAGCAACTCGAAATAAACACAACATGAGTGCAGAGTATTTATTGCCTCATTATCAGTGAAGATTAAAAAGAAAAAATCCAGTCCCTTACTATATGGCACTATTAAAGTATGATGTTATATAAGATTATCAGTCTAAGTTAATTTGACCTCAACAGCCTTTGCTTAAAAATATAGAAAGGTAGGTCACTCACTATTCACAATGAGCATTCTAATATTTTGTTCCTCCTTCTAGTCTTACTGTGACTTTGTCCATTGTTTTAAGGAAGGAATACCATCGTTTAATGTTAAACAGGTTGGTGCTTTTTCTTAATCATTAAATGCTCATTGAGCTGTTCTGTCAGTTTTTGTGGGGGGCTCAGCTCCCTTCTTGAGGACCATAAAATACAGAGGGAAATGATACAGTGAGTACTAATAAATTAATAACTAAGTGTTGTAAACATTTGCTTATGTTAAAGTAATGCACAAATGCTTACTGGTCAGTAGAGTGGTTGAGGAAGGCACAGGTTTACTGAAAATGCTTTTACGAAAAAGCTAAGCTCGGGTTAGTACATAAAGGTAGATAATAGACACTACTTAATACATATTTAAGAATCAATTGTGTGCTATGCCAGGAGTTTTCAAATGAAGAGACAAAAGGTCGTGGGTCCCCAGCTTTAAAGAGCTGAGCTTGCTGTCTGGTGTCAAGACTGAAGTAAACAGACAGTAGTGTAATGGAGATGGGCGTGAGGTACGCTGGGCATACAGGGGAGAGCTTGGTCAGCCAGAACAGCACTGGGAGACCACCACTCTCCCATTCCCCCACTGCAGAGGAGACGGGCTTTCCTGGTGCGTCACACGGCATGTGGAGTGCCTGTAGCAGGTGGTTTCCATTCCAGTCCAAATAAAGCAGAGATCTTTTGTATTTGTTGTTGGGAGCTAGTCTCTGGAGAACTTGATAGAATTTAGTGACCATGCTCTTGGATCAAATGATTTGGTTTTGTTGATTTATTTAGTTACTAGAGATTTAGGTGATGACTTATTACTAACAACAATACAAAGGTGTACCCATTTGTTTTTGTTTTTTTATTTATGGCTGCGTTGGGTCTTCCTTGCTGTGCGCGGGCTTTCTCTAGTTGCGGCGAGCGGGGGTCACTCTTCGTTGTGGTGCTCCAGCTTCTCATTGCGGTGGCTTCTCTTGTTGCAGAGCACGGGCTCTAGGCGCACGGGCTTCAGTAGTTTTGGCACACGGGCTCAGTAGTTGTGGCACACAGGCTTAATTGCTCCGCGGCATGTGGGATCTTCCCGGACCAGGGATCGAACCCATGTCCCCTGCAATGGCAGGCAGATTCCCAACCACTGCACCGCCAGGGAAGTCCGTACCCATATTTTAAGAGTATTTTGATATTTGGGTAAACAGGACATCTGGCTAGTAATGAATAGTGAATTTTACTGAATTTCCGGAAGAATTCTTCACTTTTAATTTCCATAGTTATTTGAACCCTTCATGAACTTCATCAGAGTTAGTTGTGATGATCAGTAACCTTTATCTATCTAAATTTTTATCTCGGTAGTTTTTATATATATTGAAGGGGCCACAGTTCAGTGGGAAAAGGGGAATTGAGGGATGAGGTGGGCTCACTCAGACTCAATGAAAGTTTCAGATTTTATTTCTTCACAACCTGTAGGCCTCATTTGACAAGTTTTAAGATTATTAAAGGCTGAAACAAACATGTTATTTTTCAGGCTTCATTCCCCCAAAAGGCCAACTTGGGAGAGAGATAAACATACTTTCTCGTAGTATGTTTAACAGGCAGTTTGGTTACTGCATCTGTGTTAACTCCTGCCTGAATTAGTTCACAGAGCATCTGTTGTTGGTATCAGAAACCGTCTAGTCACAGCTCTCATTCCTGAAGAAACACATTTTAGCAGGTCAGCCCGCTCTGTGGCTCTAGAATTAGAAGTGTAAGCCCAGGGAGGAATGTGGGATCTGGCCTGTGTTAATTCGGAGTCAGAAGGTTATGTTTATTATATCTGGAGAGATAAGAATTGGGGATTTACACTTCGAAGAAATGACTATTTGTACCAAGTGATTTAAAACAATAGTGTGTGTGTGTGTGTGTGTGTGTGTGTGTGTGTGTGTGTGTGTGTGTGTACAGACCAACCTATTTAACATTAAAGAGTGGTATACCTTTCTTAAAATTATGGACAAGGTTTCCAAGTAGTCCCAGCCAGGTTTCTCTGACACTTCCTGACACACAGACTTTCTCTAAGGGTCACTGCATCTACCTTTCATTGTCAAGAAACCACCTACTAATTGCATTTTGACTCAGACAAGTAAGTCTGTTCTGGGAAGGGCTGTGGGGATCTCTGGATTTGATGAGGGGGCTTGGTGGTCTCATTTGTCTGCGCTGGGCTGATGTGTCCCTGGGATATCCCAGGTGCCCTGTGGTTTTGGCTATAGAGTCTCCTCTTGGGGGTCCTGTGGCATTTTTTACAGAGCTTTCTGGAAGACACCTTTCTAGGCATGACCTGGGGGATGTTGGCTGAGAGCTCTCTCTCTTGGTATGATACATCTGCTCACCACCCAGACAGGCTCAGGACGAACATCTGCTTTGCCCACCTTGTGCTAATGACAATGAATTCTTCATCTTTTTCTTTTCTGTCACTTTTAAAAAATTATGACATAGAACACCAACAAATACATAAGACATGTACAGTTTAACAAATAATTATAAAGCAAACATCTATATAACTATTATTACTCTGGTCAAAAAATAGAATATGACCTGAACTCCAGAAACCTCCTGTTGTTCTTGCTTTCTAATAGGAAAAGCCCAGGTTTCATGAAAAGTGCATGGGTCACATCTAGGTTTACATCCTGCCTCTGTTATGTACTAGGAATATATTATTTGAGTTTAATTTTGAGTTTGTCTCTTTAACATTTTGAGCTTTTTTTTTTTCATCTATAAAATAAGATCATAATCTTATTTTAATAAGATTAAAATATCTGTTTTGTGGGAATAAAACCAACTTATTTATATAAAGTATCTCAAAGTACCTGCCCCTCAATGTGGAAGCAGTGTTTGTAGAAAGAAGGGTGCCTTTTAAGTGCAATGGAATACAGATAGAACTTTCAGCCCTCTTTCCCAAATGGCTGTCATGATTTAGCTGGCACTTCCTCTCCCAGCCATTATGCTCCAGGGATATACAGTGGGGAGGAGGGAGGAGGGAGAGAGGAAGAGAACAAGGAACATTGTCAGATGACAGTGACAGCCATAGACACTTGACACTCAGGTTCATTTCATCCACATGCGCAAGATTCCTTTTCCCCGACTCCCCATCAACCTCTGAAAGATGCCCAGGATGCTAGAGCTAGAAGGGCCCTCCCCGGTCCTCTGGTTAATAAATCCCCTTTCCATTTTGTAGATAAGTAAGCCAGGACCTATCAGAGTTAAGGGATTAATTGACAGCTGCTTTGCAGTTTATAGATGGCTCTGCCAAGAACTCCAAATCAGGTTTCTCAGCCCATGCTGGCCTGTTTTGATCTCAGATCCCAAGGGCCTATCTCTGACGCTTCTTCAGCTGCCCTCAACTTCCAGAAAGGTCACTGGGACAGGGCTTACACGGGGAATCCAAAGGCTCAAGCCAGATTTGGTTTCTTCAGCCAGTTAATTTAGGAAATGCAAAATAGCCTAAGGTCGGTGGTTTCCCTGTTGCTCATGAAAACTTCTCTTCACTCATACCTGATTTCATTAAAAGTCAAATATGTTTAAGAGAAATAAAGAAAGGAAGCTTCATCATGAGACATCATGTGTGACAAACATCTGTAACCATTGTTTCATCCTAATAGCATTTGGTGCATATTTTTAGGGCTACGGTAGGTCATTAGTACCTCGATGGACTTAAAAAAAAATAGTAATAAACAGGTTATAAAAGCGACAAAGGAAAGAAAGATAAGGGATTAGAAACATTAAATATACCAATGATTTAGCACTTGCAGCCAGTTTACTCTTTGCCTACTTCTTTACTTACATTCTTCCTGAAGAATCCTTTGGTAAAATTGATGTGTAAAAGGAGACGGTTAAATGTCACTGGTTAAAGAAGGATTATCTTTCATTTTTTTTTAATAAGAAAGAAACATTAAATTACACTCATTCATGGAGAATTTTAACTTATTTACTAGTTTAAACAAAAATAGGCATAGAATTGAGGGCAGGGCACGGAGTGGTTCGTTATTCTGGAAAAGCCGCTGAACAGAAGTAGGATGTGTAATTGTCTCATCTTTCCTGAACCACAGAGGCATTGACATCTTGTTGTGTTGTCAGTAACTGTTCTGAAAAATGAGATAGGAGACCAGAATTGTGATCCCACTGCTGCCAGTAGCCTGTGACATGTTGGAAAATCATATACCTTTTTTTTAAAATAAGTTTATTTATTTTATTTATTTATTTTTGGCTGTGTTTGGTCTTCGTTGCTGCGCGCGGGCTTTCTCTAGTTGCGGCAAGCGGGGCTGCTCTTTGTTGCGGTGCACGGGCTTCTCATTGCGGTGGCTTCTCTTGTTGTGGAGCACGGGCTCTAGGCACGTGGGCTTCAGTAGTTGTGGCACATGGGCTTCAGTAGTTGTGGCTCACGGGCTGTAGAGCGCAGGCTCAGTAGTTGTGGGGCACGGGCTTTGTTGCTCCGCGGCATGTGGGATCTTCCCAGACCAGGGCTCGAACCTGTGTCCCCTGCATTGGCAGGCAGATTCTTAACCACTGCACCACCAGGGAAGCCCCCAGAAGTAAATTTTTAAAAGACACAGGAACCAGCTTGAAGGGTCTCCCACAGACCAAATTTAAGGCAAGTTTTAGCATCAAAAAGAAAATGAGATGTGACAGGGTGAGAGAGTGGCATGGACATATATACACTACCAAATGTAAAATTGATAGCTAGTGGGAAGCAGCCGCATAGCACAGGGAGATCAGCTCAGTGCTTTGTGACCACCTAGAGGGGTGGGATAGGGAGGGTGGGAGGGAGGGAGACGCAAGAGGGAAGAGCTATGGGAACATATGTATATGTATAACTGATTCACTTTGTTATAAAGCAGAAACTAACACACCATTGTAAAGCAATTATACTCCAATAAAGATGTTTAAAAAATAAATAAATACGAAAAAAAAAAAGAAAATGACTACAGTTGACTATAAATACTGAATAGGTGCACGGGCTTCTCATTGCGGTGGCTTCTCTTGTTGTGGAGCACGGGCTCTAGGCACGCGGGCTTCAGTAGTTGTGGCACGTGGGCTAAAGTAGTTGTGGCTCACGGGCTCTAGAGCGCAGGCTCAGTAGTTGTGGCGCACGGGCTTAGTTGCTCCGCGGCATGTGGGATCTTCCCGGACCAGGGCTCAAACCCGTGTTCCCTACATTGGCAGGCAGACTCTTAACCACTGTGCCACCAGGGAAGCCCCATATCCCATTTTTGTACTTGGTTTCCTCCTCTGGAAAACAATTTTCAATCTCCAAGTTCCCTTCTAAGCTCCAAAATTCTGATTGGCCTCTTTTAACTGTTTAAGAGTGATATGCAAAGTTTATTAACACAAAGATACAATTTACGGCTGAACACAAATACTGACAAATTGAATTGTCCACAAATCTAAGTTTGTGGTGACATAAAAGTTTCTAAGTGCACCCAGCAAGTGAGGCACTGGGCTGGATGTTGTAGCAGAGTCAGAGAGAAATCGACATGGCTGCTTTCCTAGTTTACACCTCGTCAGAGAGAGAAGTGTGTGAATGACTCACAAGGTTGATAATGGTGGTATCACTGAGCCACACCCTTGTCCATGGGTGTTGTCTTTAAAACAGAAATCTGATCATGCCTCTCATTAAACATTTTTTACCAGCTTTCCACCATTGGCAGGATAAAACCTAACTTCCTTAGCATCTGAGAACCTTCCTTACCTCTGTTTGTCCGGCCTCACCTGACAAATCACCCTTTCTCCACCCCCCCCACCCCCCCCACCCCCTCGCCCCGTGCTTCTCTCCGCCTCCACCTAAGGTCTTTACCTTGTGCCCTTACACATAAGGATAAAGTCCTTCTGTTGGAACCCTGGCTCATCTTGCCCTCCCTTTCTCTCCACCCCATGTCTCAATCCACTTCCTCTCCCTTCTAAACCACAGCCTCTCACACCTGGCCAACTCCTGTTCCCCTTGTAACAGTCATCTGGTTGATGCTCGGATTCCCACAAAGCTTTCCTGGACTCCTCAGGGAAGACCTGGGCATCCCTTACCCACTTTTCTACACATGCCCACAGAACCTTACATCCCTCCATTAAACCAGTAATTGTGTTCACATGTTTATCCCCCCACCTGACAGCAAGACCTTTGGCAGCAGGACCTTTTCTTGTCATTTGTGTGACCCCAGTGTGTGGTACTGTAAATACTGTTGTGTTTGTGGAGGTCCTGGAAAGGTCATCTCGAACTCAGGAGGAAGATCAGTCACAGCCACAGAACAAGTGGTGAGAACACGGGAGTGAGGAGATTGGAGATCGAGAGAGTGTGCAGGGAGAGGAGTCGTGAAGGTTCAGCCTGGAAGGCTTTGATCTAGGGGGCTGGAAGGAGAAGTCAGGAAAAGAGTAACTGGGGAAGAAGAGAGGAAATCAGGATGAGGCAGTGACCATGGTGCTCGGGGATGGGCAGAGTCGGAAGCGAGGCTACTGAATTGGTCAGTAGGCAGTCATTGGTGACCGTCAAAAGAGTGGTTTCAAGGGGGTCTGTGGATTTAAGAAGCCAGGTTTCATGAGATAATTATTTTAATAAGCAGAAAAATAATACAAGTAATATTTTTTAAGAAATAGAGTAAATGATGTCAACAAGGCAAAGAGAAAAAAGGACAGTATTTTGAGGTGGTGGCAGGCTAGAAGTAGTAGTAGTATTTGTTTTAAAAACTAGAGCCAATTAAAACATGGTTGTAGACAAAAGAGCCCACAAGAGGAGAAAAGGTTGCAAATATAAAGAGAGAATGGGAGCATTCCCTGAGGAGACAGCAGGCAGTGAACAGGCACAGGCAGAGTTCAGGTTTCGACTTCTAGTTCCCAGACAGGACTGGGGAAAGGGCATTTTGAGATGGAGCAAAAAAACATTGAATCTGTTTATTAAGGGGTGTTGAAGTCTTGATAGAAAAATGGCCCCCACTATGTGGCTAGTTCCTTGGTGAGAAGGATGACTTCATTTGGAGCTCTCTTGTTCAGTGCTTGTGAATTTAATTAGGTTGACTTTTCAAAGACAAATGGTAATGTTATTAAAGACTTCTTTTAATGTTTAGTATTTCATTAGACTTCCTTTGGAATTTTTATCCTTAGGGAAAGTTGCCCAACCTGATGAAACGATGGATTGAATTCTCTATTGAGAAAAGGGAAGTGCAAAGACAAAAATAAAAAATTAACAGAATGGAATGATATACAAAGGTGGCAGTTTAACTTCTGTTGTTTGATTTGATGGCGCACAAAATTTTTTATAATACTAACTCTCTAGGTATGATAACCCTGAAAGGGTAGTTAACCTGTGAGAGGGAAGTCAGATGCAAGAGCAAAGGAAAAAGGAACAATCATTGCTTTTTCAGTGGGTAAAGAGACCTGTTGCCTTTTTTTAATGGTAAGCAACACACAAAAGATAGAATAGCAAAGACAGTCATTTAAATGATCCAGGTCTTAACAAAGCACTATGGATTGTTTAAACAAAAGGCTTTTTGTTTTGTTTGTGTGTCCATGGTCAGTCTGCTGTTTCAGCAATTCCATTTTAATTCCTGATAAAGTGAGTAACTTGAGTGGCTGCTATATTTCACCCGGCGCAGCATAAAAATGCTACATTGAAGGTACTGTGGATAAGGTTTGTTATCATTCCCTGAACAACTGAAGTCCCTGGTGTTGGTTTAGAATCTTTGCAGGCTATTTGATATTGAGTAACCTTGGTGATGCTCCAGGACTGCCAGTGATAGGGCTTTTTCATTCTAAAGTGAAATGAGATCACCTCCAGTTTGGCTGTGCTCTGGTTGTGCTCAACTAGGGCTTGCAAACTCACAGCACCTTCACATTTATCATGGGCACCAGAAAGCTTTCACCTTAATTTAAATCTGATTTAGTTCTTCAAGTCTCCTTAAATGATTTTGGGTATGTGAGGAGAAGAAATGTTAAAAACCAGTTTTCTGCCATGGCAAATAACATTTGAGGAATAATTCCTTCCATGGTTTGCAATGAAAAATAAAGCTAACAAACAGTTTTATCCAATGGTATAAGTTTTAATATTTAATTCCTGTGTTTTGGGAGGTTTTTATTCCACCCTAATAGAAATTAACCATAGAGGGAGAATATCAATCAAAATGACCTTTTTTTTTTTGCCCTTCTGCATAAATGAGATTGCCTATGGTGTTTAATGTCAGTGAAGGAGATACTGGTCCCAGGGTATGGAGCGAAAAGACTCTTTTCAATGCCTTTTCAGTATATTAGTCAGCAGATTCATTTCCTATGTGACTCTTTAGCTGATGACACCACCTTTTCCCATCCTGACCACTTTATCTCCCCAAACTCACTAAGGAGGTTGAAATGAGAAGTCATTTGGAATAGTGCTACAATAAGTGTTAGGCATATGAATTCAGCAGTCTGCTTGTCATTTCCCCCCTCCTTTGGCAAAACCCATCCATTTCAAAGGTGGCTTTTCCGACCATCTCTCTTCTACCTTACTCCTTCCCAAAACTTTTCTGGGAGCTTTCCTGTGACATCTGTTCTATCTGACCAGAAATCTTTGGGGGAGTTGCCCGTGATGGAATTAGTGTTTTAATGCTGGATTTGGTCAGTGTCCCTGAAGTTCTACCGAGACCAAATTTTCTTGGATAGATAACCCAAATAGAGCACTGAGTATCGTCTTCCCTACCTGCTCTTCCCTCATCCTCTTATTTCCTGAACATATATATGATTGGGACCCCTTCCCCCTTAAATTCTGTGTTGCTGCTGGCCCCAACCCATACCTGCCCGTTGTGCTTAATAAACACTGATGACATGGGTGGTGTACCAGATAGATAGGCAGGTCACATGCCTTGGGTAAATTAAGACGGAAGGTATGGCCAAAGATAAAATACACCTGGGTGAGGGATAGGGACGGCCCTTCTGTCACATAATCACAGTACCCTTTCAAGTACTGATGGTTCATTCATTTAATGAACTCCCTGGCCACCCACACTGAGTAAATCATGTCTGGCTTAGACACCTTTAGGAGGACATTGACTTTTACTTTCAGGGCCTGGAAAGCCATTGGAGAGGTTTGAGCTCAGGAGTGACATAATCTGACTCATCATTTTTAAATGTTTCAATCTGGTTCTGTGTTAGAAGTTTGCAGTAAAGGGATCCAGGTGATGCAGGACACTGGGGGGAGATGACCACATTAATCAAGGGAGAGGTGGAAGCAGCCTGAATCAGGAAGCTTTGTTTAAAGCTGAGCTGAAGGGGTACGTTAAAATAACAAGTCCTCTTCAAGCGTTTTAAGGGAATCTTGACCTGTAAAGTACTTCTACAGGAGCAAAATTAAAGCTTTTTCTGAAACGCAACAGTATTCCTTAGGAACCGAAAGTAATTACCAGATATAGCATTTCTCCTCCTCCTGCGGTGATCTGTTAAATTCTTCTTTGTCCTTTGTTTCCTGTTTTCCTCTCGAGTTACTCTGTTGGTGAGTGTGGACCATCTGTGACATTATAAAGGAAACAGATTAACCCTCTTTTCCCCTTGGGCCTTTTACCATTTCTCACCTGGAATATGTAGGAAATCTTAAACTATGAAAATTCTGCTTCCTTCTTCGGGAGCCTCTCCTCTAAGTGGAAGACTTTTCCTTTTATGTCACACCTACCCCAAATGGTTGAATGGATTTCACATCAAGCACCTTTAATATCGTTTCTCCTTCTCTGTGGCTACTTACCTTCCTCTGAAACAGTTTTCTCCTCCTGTGGCTCCCAGACCAGCAGTAGGAACATCACCTGGGAACTTATTAGAAATGCAAGTTCTCGGGCCCCACTCCAGACCCACTGAATCAGACACTCTGGGACCCACTGGTCAGCCAAGTGGTTAACAAGCCCCCAGGGGATCCTCATGCACCTTAACTGGGAGAACCAGTGCTCCATAAATTGTCATGTGAACTTGTTTAATCAGTCAGCTAAATTGTAAACACCTTGAAAGTTGTACCCCCCTTCAGTTTCACTAGCTCATCGCAAGCTAGGGTTCGAACACACAGCTGTTCACTGTCAGAGTTTGAGCTCTTGACTGCCGCCATTCATCTCCCTGGCTGTTAGCGGAAGGTTACTTGAACAAACTGATTCATCTCCTTCCAGGCGCTTCCTTCTCCTTGACACGTGGGTGATTGTTGGCATATTTTCTAATTGGCCGTCTCTTTCTTACCTGCAGTTAAACAAATTATACTCTAACACCTGGAACATTTTGTCTCATATGCACCATTAAGAGAGGAGATATTTCAGAACTTTTAGAGAGACTTGGGCTCAATCATTAAAGCCATATATTTTCTCCTTTTCTTTTTTATTTTATCGTACTTTGGATGCAAAGTATCTTTGGCGTGACGATTGATAAAGAAGTTGTCTTATGGACTCAGATATGCAGTTTTTGGAAGATAAATTTGGATATAATACTTCATATATAATAATATGCTTTTATATCATTGTAAGTATTGCTGTATAACTTCATATCAATACAAACTCTTACTCTTAAGCAGAGAGGGGAGAAAAGAATGAATCATTAGTGTAATAGTAAACCAAAAAGGCATATTTATTTGGAATCTGTTATTTTAAATTGCTGTCAAATTATCTAGGACAATATGCATTGAAAATATCTATATTAAGTCCATGGTGTCTTTAGATTTAACATAGCTTTTCAACTCACTTGATATGCTGCAATTAACTGAATAACTTAAACACATTTGACCATTTATAGTCTCTTAATTATGTTCTAATTTGTTGATTCTTAAAGACGATTTAAATAAATTGAAGTACAGCTGTTTTGAAGAAAGGAATTTATGGAAAGTCCAAATGTAATTTTGGAAAATCCAATATACATGACTGGCAAGGCAGAATCTGAACTACAGTATCAGTATGATTTCTTTCTCTTGCTCAGGATTGCCAAACCCAATAAATTAAGGTACTAGAAGGCAGATCCCTTCTATTTTAAAATGCATTTTGGTTTGATTTTCATTAAGAAAATAAGTTCCCTAATGTTTACAGAGCATAATATTTGAGTGCAGTAAATTTTTCCTACATGCTTGTTACTTGAAAGCTCAAACTAGAATCTTTAGCTATATAAGACCTGATACAGCTGTTGGACTGGAATTGATTATTGATTTTCTTCTAAATATATGTTTGTAGTCTTCTATGTTCTCAGTTCTCTGGTACCGGACAAAGATATGTAATAGAACTGGTGTTTGACCCTGTCACTGATAATCTGATGGATAAATAACTGGGATAGAAGTTTGGAAACCTGGATCTACCAGAAACTTAAAACACTTGTGTTTTATAATCCGTAAGACAGGTATAATATCTGCTTTCCTTCAATTCCCACAGAAATATTTTACACACAAATCAAATAATGACGGCCAAGGGCTTTCAGTTTAGAAAATAACGCATTTATTAAGTGTCATCAGCAGTAATGGCTTTAAAAATCAGTGATCTGAAAAAAAGAGTTTCTTAGACTGTGGTTCATCACAGAATGTTCTCACTGAAGCAGTACATCATGACCACTATTTATAATTAACTTTGGAACTGGAGTCCTCCTAATTGTTAATGACCTTGAATTATAGGAGGAGGATTATGAAAGATTTAATACTGTTAAAAAGAAACCACATTCAGATTTTAAAGTATGGTACGTCTAAAATGCTGTACTGTTGTGAAATACCAACATTGTGCTTTTGACCTGAATGTTTCAGCACTTTCCTAGCAGTTCATGCTCGTATACACCACCACTATACATATAACCTGAAAAATGACAAAACAGTCCTTCTTAACCAGTCCTTTTGCCTTTTAATGCAGCAGTGCTTGTTTTCTTTTTTTTTAAGTATAATTAATTTACAATATTGTGTTAGTTTCAAGTGTACAGCAAAGTGATTCAGTTGCACATATGTGTGTATGTGTGTGTGTGTGTGTGTGTGTATATATATATATATATATATATATATATATATATATATATATATATATATGCTTTTTCAGATTCTTTTCCATTATAGGTTATTACAAGATAGTGAATATAGTTCCCTGTGCTATACAGTTGGTCTTTGTGGTTCACCTATTTTATATATAGTGGTGTGTATATGTTAATTCCAAATTCCTAATTTATCTCTCTCCCCTACCCCCGCTATCTCCCCTGCTATCCCCTTTGGTAACAATAAGTTTGCTTTCTATGTCTATGAGTCTATTTCTGTTTTGTAAATACATTCATTTGTATCATTGTTTTTATATTCCATATATAAGTGATATCATATGATATTTGTCTTTCTCTGACTGACTTACTTCACTTAGTATGATAATCTCTAGGTCCATCCATGTTGCTGCAAATGGTATTATTTCATCCTTTTTTGTGGCTGAGTAATATTCCATTATGTATATATACCACATCTTCTTTATCCATTCATCTGTCGATGGACATTTAGGTTGCTTCCATGTCTTGGCTATTGTAAATAGTGCTGCTATGAACACTGCGTCTATCTTTTCGAATTGGAGTTTTCTCCAGATATATGCCCAGGAGTGGGATTGCTGGATCATATGGTAACTCTATTTTTAGTTTTTTAAGGACAGCAGTGCTGCTCACTTTAAATACTTCCCTTATCATTGCTTTCTCTTCTTACTCAGACAAGCTAACGTTCAGCAAACCTCACTTTTTTCCCTTTTAGCATCCACTCATCTTACCACATCATTTCCTTAGGGTATAAACGACGAACCCCTTTTTCTTCCCACCTTGCATTCAATTTCTCTCTCTTTCTCCATCTCCTCCTTTTCCTTCTATCTTTCGTTTAAGTAAGTCAGAATTTAGTAACCATTTATTTAAGTTAAAAACTTTGTTCTCTCAGAGTATATTTCAAAGTCTTTATAATAAATTCATGAAATTTTTCACTTATAATTGTCTCTTATAGAATTATAAATATGAAAAAATTAATTATGACGAATTATACAAATCAATGGTAAAAATGCCAGTGTGCTTTTACTAGCATCACTAGGTGATTTACTTTTCCTCATACAGGTAATGTTCAGACTCTTATTGTGGTTTAGTTGGAATTCATGTATTTGAGTACTGTTAGCTGAGTCATAGCATCTGGAGGAAGGTGGTAAATACAGGTGAGATCATGTCACTTCTCTGTTGGCAGTCTCCAGAGGCTACCCTCTGGCCTCGTGGTGACAGCCAGAGTCCTTACAGGAACCTCCAAGGCCCTATGTAACCTGCTCCCCCTTTACCTGTCTAACCATCTCCTATTGTCCTTCCTCTTCACCCAGCCCAGATCACTCTTCCCTCCAGCTCTTTCTCAGGGTGATGGAACCCACTTTCTTCACTCAGATGTCACCACTCAGGTAGCCCTGCTTCAGTACCACTCCCTATGCCCTTCCCTGCTTTATTTTTCTCTTAGCACTTAGGACCTTCTTATGTATTATGTAGTTGATTCTTTTTACTGTTTGTTGCCTGTGACCTCTTAGAGCATAAGCTCTATGAAGACAGGAATTTTTGTTTGCTCTGTTCACTGTGGAATCTCCTGTGCCTATAACAGCACTTGGCAGACAGTAGATGATTCATAAACATTTATGACTTAACAGATAAATGTGGGACGGGGATGCTTTCCTCTGGAGTATACATGAGGAACCGAGAAAAGAGAATTGTCTTAGGGGCTAATGACTTCTTCCAACTTCGATCCTGCCTTTTTGGCAGTAATTGCTACTCTACCTCCTTACTCCTTTTCTTTGCTGTTCTTTCGTTAAAAACACCAATTGAACCTGGCACAGCAGAGGATCTAAGGAAGTATGTGATATGGTTTATAATATTGAAGAGTTCAGGCTAGCATGGAACGTTGTAGTAACGAGGGAAGGCTTTGTGGAAAAGGGGATTTGAAGTAAACCTCAAAGGGTTTTGATTGAGCTGTCTTGAAGTAGCACAGAGACTTGGGTTCCCTGTAAGCATGGCGGCTGCCACTGCCGGCCAGTAGACCCTGGATGCCATCATCTATAAGAGGGTTTGGGAACTGATGATGGTAATATACATTATATATTAATATGTATAATTAATATAAATTGAAGAATTTATAAAATAACTTCCAGAAGGGATCAAAAGATTTTCTTTTTCATCTTAAAATTCTGAGTCTTTTAATATTTTCATTACCCATTTGAGATATGCAGTGTTTTCACCTACAAACCTGCTTTCCCTTTGAGGAAACGTTAACAGTCCATCTCTAATCTCAATTTTAGTAGACCTTAAATACCAACATTCTTTTAGATGAACATTTACTTATTTCATTTTGTACTCATATATTTGTTCTTGTTGTTATGGAAATGTAAGTATAGGGAAAAGCTATAATAAAACTAGTTTAACATCTTTTCTTTCTCGGAAAGAGTTTAAGGAAACTAAAACCCAAAAGTGAATGTACTGATTTGCTAGATAAAGGCTAATGTTATTTTATACATATTTAAGTGTGGTACAGAGAGATATGAAGGAGGGTAGTTTCTCGTCATAAGCAAGTTGATACTCTCAGGAAAGAGCACCAGCTTTGGGGCCAGAATACCTGGATTCTAATGTTGGCTCCACCAATTGGAGCAAGTTTCTTTTTGTGTCTCAAGGTTTTCGTACGTAAAATGTAGATAATTATTATCCCCATCTCTTAGGCTCATTGTGCAGAGTAAATGATTTACTGTATGTAAAGTGCTTAGAGCAGTGGCTTGTTCATAGGCAGCCCTCAATCAAAGTCAATATTATTAATACACAGTAGTTAGTATGTCTGCTGAGAGTTGTTTTTACATCTCGCCTTTTCCTACTACAAAGGGTAACTTTTCTTGGGACCTTAGAGATTGGTCCTGAAGCTGACAGATGTTTCTTGCCCAGAGTTGCACAGCTCTTCAGTAGCCAAACGGGCATCTCCAGATGCCCGATTCCTGTCAGTTTCTTTTCCATGATGCTCTACGATTTCTGCCAAAGGCACCCCTGCCCCATTTCTTTGAAGATCCTTATGAATGTCTTTCACATCTTAGCATCTCCTGGTTCCACACTGGGTTAATTTCCTAGGGCTGCGATGACAAAGTACCACAAACTGGGTGGCTTAAAACAGTAGAACTAAAAACAAAAACAAAAACAGTAGAACTTTATTGTCTTACAGTTCTGGAGGCTATAAGTCCAAAATCAAGGTGTTGGCAGGGCCATGCTCCCTTCAACCTCTAGTGGAGAATCCCTCCTTGCCCTCTTCCAGTTTCTGGTGATTCCACATGCTCTTTGACTTATGGCAGCATAACTCCAGTCTCCGCCTCTGTCTTCTCAAGGCTGTCTTCCCTCTGTGTCAGTGTGTCTCCGAATGGTCCTGGTGTCTCTTTTTCCTCTTCTCATAAACATATCAGTCATATTGGATTAGGGCCCACTCTAATGATCTCATTTTAACATGCTTACATCTGGAAAGACTATTTCCAAGTGAAGTCACATTCATAGGTACCAGGGGTTAGGACTTCAGCATATCTTTTCTAGGGACACAGTTCAACCCAGCACACATACTTTCAGATCAAAGAACCTTGATCCTTTTCTCTCCTTGCTTTGGTAGTTACAATATATCAAATACATTAACCAAGCACCTGGCTGATACTCTTTCAGTGTAAAAATGCCCCTAAGTATAAGGCTTTGTGTTACATGAAACTGATTAGGTTTGTAAATTTTGTAGTTAGATTAATTCAAATATTTGTGCTCTTTCTTGGATTGAGAGGAGTTAGAAATAAATGTTCAGGCCATTGACAGTAAGAGAAGCCCTGTATGAGTGTCATACTCACTTAGGAAAAGCAATACAACCTCATGATGTTTTGGTAAAGATGTAGCCAACAGCTTGGTCAAACTGTAGAATCTTAAAGAACTGTGTAGGGCTTCCCTGGTGGTACAGTGGTTAAGAATCCGCCTGCCAATGCAGGGGACATGGGTTCGAGCCCCGGTCCGGGAAGATCCCACATGCCGCGGAGCAACTAAGCCCGTGCGCCACAACTACTGAGCCTGCGCTCTGGAGCCCGCAAGCCACAACTACTGAGCCCCCGTGCCACAACTACTGAAGCCCACGCGCCTAGAGCCCGTGCTCCGCAACAAGAGAAGCCACCGCAATGAGAAGCCCGCGTACCACAATGAAGAGTAGCCCCCGCTCGCCGCAACTAGAGAAAGCCCGCGTGCAGCAACAAAGACCCAACACAGCCAAAAATAAATAAATTAAATAAATAAATTTATTTAAAAAAGAAAAAGACAACTGTGTAGCCAAGCAGGTCTTGTTATGGAATTGCTTACTGGCTTTTAAAAGTGGGAGAGTTTGAGGTAGTTGTGGTTTACGTGGTGAACGCTGACAGCAGTGACTGTCTCTTGAGCACCGGCCAGGTGGAGGGTCCTGTGCAGAGTCCTGACACACCCTGACCTAGTCTCTCACCTGAAAGAGCAAAGTACTTGGAAATATTTGTTGACTGATTCCGATGACAGCTTCCCAGAAGAAGTAATGTGCCAGCGCTAGAGGTGGGATCTGAGTTTCCAGGAGGTTAAAATGCTGTCCCCCAGGTCTCACAGGTGGTGAGCGGTGCCTTGTTTGTCTGGATTCCAGACACTCAGCGGCTTCTCCATAGAGTCCCTCCCAGAGGTTAACGTCCTGTTGCTGAAACACAGCAGGGTAGCTTTTCATCGCAAATTCCACATCGAAAGCCTCTCAATCTCATTCAAGAAGGATTGGAAATAGACACTTAGTAAGTGTTGGGAGAATGGGTGACAAGAATCTGGAAAATCATAGATTCAGTGTTGTCCCTCTTTTTGGAGGAGTCATTAGAGCTGGTGTGGGATGGTCTCATTTTCCCCCTTGCTTATGAGGTAGGGTTGCCCTTCCTTGTCCCCTCTGAAGTTAGGTATGGCTGTGTGTGTGGCTTGCTGTGTCCAAAGAAATAGGAGTGGAAGTAAACTCTGCTTATTTCTGGCAGAAGTTCCCAGAGCCAGTGTGAAACGCACATTCTCCCAGCGCTGCTGCGTGACGGTGCAAGCACAAGCTGAGAAGGACCTTCCCTCGGCCTGGTCCCTGCGTGACTGGTGAGCAGAGCCCCCAGTAGCTCTGCCTGGACCAGGGAACATGCAGGGAAGAATCTTCTTGTTGTATTAAGCCACTGGGATTTTGGAACTGTCTGTGACTGCTGTATATTCCAGCGCATTGTCACTAATTCAATACATTGAGGAGCAAAACAGAGAGAGTGGAAATTCATCAAGGATTTCCAGTAGAGAAAGTGATTTTGAAGATAACTCTAAATCTTCTTGCAGCAGACTCAGCATATCTAAAATATTAAAACAGAAAGTCTAAAGAATAGTTTAATATGTGAAGGTTTGGAGGACAGAACAGTATTAAATTCACAAGATGTGTAGGTAACCATCTAATCCTTTGACAGTATTTTTTGCTTCTATATTAAAAACTTTGGTCTACCAAGGTATTCGTCCATTGTTCTTGCGCTAAAGAACATAGTTTGACATGAAAGGAAGGAGGAAGAAATTTGTGGCTGGGAAACCAGAGGACACAATAAACAGTGACACCTTTATCCAAGTAGTACTGTGAGAACAATAGCATGGTTTTACTCTTAATTTCTGTTGCAAGAGACGTATGTGTTAAAGACAGAGCTTCTATTACATTTAGTATCGTGTTTCCCTCCTGTGGTTACTGGCATTACCTGGCTTTAAATTATGCTTTGCCTTGCTCTTACCATCAGTTCAGTGTTTGAAAAGTCTTTGTTTATTCATGATGGCTAGTACTCACTTACATCTCACTCCACAGACAATAAACTGAGTTTTTAATGAACAAAGCCATGGTTTAGAAACTGAGAGCCATTGCAACTTGACAGGAAGAAATTTTCCTAGATTTCCCGTAGAGTTGGAATAAGATAAATGGCAATGGAATTTGATGAGTTTACTAGATTGCAGAAATCTGATAAGGGTATAAAAAATTGGTCATCTGCCATAAATTTATATGGACTGATTTTTTTTTTTTTTTTTTTTTTTTGGCTGCGTTGGGTCTTCGTTGCGCGCAGGCTTTCTCTAGTTGAGGCGAGCGGGGGCTACTCTTCGTTGCAGTACGCAGGCTTCTCATTGCGGTGGCTTCTCTTGTTGCGGAGCATGGGCTGTAGGCGTGCGGGCTCAGTAGAGCACAGGCTCAGTAGTTGTGGCGCACGGATTTAGTTGCTCTGTGGCATGTGGGATCTTCCTGGACCAGGGATCGAACCTGTGTCCCCTGCATTGGCAGGCGGATTCTTAACCACTGCACCACCAGGGAAGTCCCTACATGGCCTAATTTAATCTTAGACCAGCATCATGTTCATTTGATATGCTACTGTCTGTTATACTACTATTTAAATATTTTTGTGACATAAACTTAATCTTGGGGGAAAAAAAGGCATTATCTTTTAAACTAGGCTTAAAAGGTGACACACATTGGAAATACTAATAATTGTCAGCCTTTTATGCTTTTAACTTACGGATAATAATTTTGCAATATTTTGGTCTTTTAAGATTCAACAGGTATCAAGTTATTAGGCTACTTTAAATTTCTTTTTAATTAAAAAGTTTTAATTGAAGTGTAACTGTTGTACAATATAGTTTCAGGTGTACAACAAACTGATTCAATATTTAAATACATTACAAAACAATCCTAATAAGTCACCATACAAAATTATTACAGTATTGTTGACTATATTCCTTATACTGTATATTACATCCCTGTGACTTATTTATTTTATAACTAGAAGTTTGTACATCTTAATCCCCTTCACCTATTGGGTGGTGCCCAACCCCACCTCCCTCCCCTCTGGCAACCATCCACTTGCTCCCTGTATCTATAAGTCTGTTTCTGGTTTGTTTGTTTTGTTTTGTAGATTCCACATATAAGTGAAATCATACAGTATTTGTCTTTCTCTGTCTGACTTATTTCACTTAGCATAATACCCTCTAGGTCCATCCATGCTGTTGCAAATGGCAAGATTTCATTCTTTTTTATGGCGGAGTAATAGTCCTCTGTATGTTTGTGTGAATATTGGAGTACATATATCTTCTTGAATTAGTGTTTTTGTTTTCTTCAGGTAAATACCTAGAAGTGGAATTGCTGGATCGTATGATAGTTCTATTTTCAATTTTCTGAGGAACCTCCATACTGTTTTCCATAGTGGCTGCACCAGTTTACATTCCCACCAACAGTGCACAGGGGTTCCTTTTTCTCCACATCCTTGCCAACACTTGTTATTTCTTGTCTTTTTGATGATAGCACTTTGCTTATTTTTAATATTATTGCCAAGAATATCAGAACTAATATCACCTTTAGAGATGATCTAGCCTAGCAGTCCCTTGCAGAGGAATCTTTCTCAAACACATTCTTACATGGTATCTGGTACGTGAAACAGATTTTTTAATATTATAAACTTCTATAATTTGAGACTTGTACTTATCATAAGGTCAGTGGATGAGGGGAGAAAGGATTATTTTGAACAAGAAAAGGACTTAGTTTAAAAGGGCCTTGGCCTTCACTTTGTATTTTGTTTCGTTTGGCAACTATTTGAAAGCACTGAATTACGTGATAAGTAGCTGCCAGTGGTAATAGGTTTTATTGGTTTGTTTTACAAGGTTCACCCTGAATCCTTAGGCGACTTCAGTTTTATAGGACTACAGAAAAGTTAATTTAGCAATACAAGTTAATGACATGTAGAACTATGGAGCTGTTATTTTTTATCTTAGCTTTAAGATAAAAAAATAAAATCAAATATTTACAGAATCCCAGAACTCTGCACAGAACACCATTTGAAAAGTAGTCATCATGCTTCACGTAACATCGCTGTAGAATGAGAGCATAGCGTCTGGTTGTACTATCTACTTTTGCAGAGAGATTGTCAAATATTGGAGAAAATATGAAAGTATTTCTCACTGAAAAGGGTTAGTGTTAGTAAATCCTCATTTTTAAAAATGTGTTCTGGAAGTTTCCGAAATTTTTTTTTTAATTTTCTCTTTTACCCAGTATTAACAGTGGTTGCCAGCCCACACATTGTTCAGCCCATAAGTAACTGAAGTAGTAGGGTTTAGCTCTCTTATGATTATCAGTACATTTTTTAGTTAGTTGGCATTCTAAAAGAGCCTCATGACTATTTCCATGGGGCTTTTAAAAAATCTGATTTATAGTTTTGGTTTGGTTCTCCACTCCCACTGTGAGGTAGATAGCACAGGAGAGTGAGGAATTTTTTATTCTCCAGTTGCAGAATTTTTATCCCTCCACTAAAGCAACTATTCATCTTCTCTTTGAAGAAGAAGCTTAGCTCCTAGTGTTAGAAGGGAACTCTGAAGATGCCCTACTTTAGTTCTGTGCCATTAGGTGCCTGGTTTTGTAAAGCTGTGCAAAGAGGAAACTTGTCCAAAACCAAACACATGTCACCTTCCTTTACCAAGCTGGATATTTAAAGGAACCCTGTGGGGAATCCTTTTGCAAGGCAAATGCTCCTCTGAGGTATCTGGGTAATAGGAGAGCTCCTGGGGCTTTGAAAAGCCATTAGAACTCTTTTTTCTGTGCTCACCCCCACCCATGGGAGTTATCAGTGCAATGGTTTGTTGCTCCTTGAAGAGAATCTCTAATCTCTGAGCAGCCAGTGGCCCTGGTCCCCCTGTGATCCAGGGCTGCTACTTGCCTTCCACTCAGTGGTGCCAGGCATTCCTCTGTGGACCAGAAGACATCTCAGACTGCCAGCCAGCTTGTACTAACTAAATTCTGCACAGTGATTATAGGCTGTTTAGCATCAAAGTTAAATTGAGAAGTAAACACAAAATGAGAGCATTATAATCCATGATTTCTCTTGTCACTTCCAGCTAATCAGTCTAGAAAACAAGCCTAGCATGAGAATTGCTTGTGTTTTTTGATGTGGAATTACTTAATCAATTGTATCATGTCAAAAATTATAGTTAAGTATGGAAACCAGTATGGAGGTTCCTCAAAGAACTGAAAATAGGGTTGCCCTATGATCCAGCAATCCCACTCCTGGGCATATACCCAGATAAAACTCTAATTCTAAAGGATACATGCACCCCTATATTCATAGCAGCATTATTTACAATAACCAAGACATGGAAGCAACCTAAATGTCCATTGACAGATGAATGGTTAAAGAAGATGTGGTACATATATACAACGGAATATTACTCAGCCATAAAAAAGAATGAAATAATGCCATTTGCAGCAACATGGATGGACCTAGAGATTGTCATACTAAGTGAAGTAAGTCAGTCAGAGAAAGACAAACATCACATATCACTTATATGTGGAATCTAAAATACGACACAAATGAACATATCTATGAAACAGAAACAGACTCACAGACATAGAGAACAGACTTGTGGTTGCCAAGGGGGAAGGGAGTGGGGGAGGGAAGGATTGGAATTTGAGATTAGTAGATGCAAACTATCATATATAGGATGGATAAACAACCAGGTCCCACTGTATAGCACAGGGAACTATAGTCAGTATCTGGTGATAAACCATAATGGAAAAGAGTAAGAAAAAGGATATATATATATGTATAACTGAGTCACTTTGCTGTATAGCAGAAATGAACACAACATTGTAAATCAAGTATACTTCAATAAAACTGAAAAAAAATTATGGTAAGTAAGACCTTGGGTTCAAATTCTGAGTCCACTGCTTACTTGCATAACATTACACAACAAGTGATTTAATTACCCTAAAGTTGACTCAGAGGGTTGTTGTGAGGTGTAAAGGTAATCCCTTTGAAGTGTATTAATGTGGCATGTAGAGTGTGGCAGCTGCTTTACTAATTCTTAGTTCTTTTTATCATTATTTTTCTTATTAATATTGTCATTATTTTGAAATTGTGTTATACATAGAGAAATATTACTAGGAAAGGTAAGTAAGGAGGATTAAACTAATCCTGGTTCTTAAAGCCCTTTCTCCCCTCCCCGGCCTGTACCCCTGCAGAATGTGATAAGCTGCGGCGGGATGGCTACCGGAGTTCTCAGTACTACTCCCAGGGACCTACCTTTGCAGCCAACTCCAGTCCATTCTGCGATGATTATCAAGATGAGGATGAAGAACCAGATCCAAAGGTAAGGCTTCTAAGCGCAACAGAGGATCCTGGACTGGATCCCAGAAGAGAAAAAGGGCATAAGTTGGAAAAACTGGTGAAATCAGAATAAGTCTGTTTTTTAGTTAATAGTATTATCCCACATTAATTTCTTAGTTTAGGCAAATGTACCATGATTATGTAATATGTCAATATTAGGGAAATCTGGGTGGAGGGTACACAAGGAATTCTCCATACTATCTTTGCAACTTTTCTGTAAGTCTGAAATTAGTCCAAAAAAGGTAAGTTCAGGACCCAAGGAATTCATTAAAGGGACATAATCAGTGTATTGATTTCAGTACAGTATTCAATAAACTACATGAGATATTAAACACTTTATTATAAAATAAGCTTTGTATTAGATGATTTGCCCTAACTGTAGGCTAATGTTAAGTGTTCTGGGCATGTTTAAGGTAGGCTGGGCTAAGCTGCAATGTTCGGTAGGTTAGTGAATTACATACATTTTGACGTTTGTTTTCAATTTACGGTGGGCTTATCTGACAAAACCCCATCATAAGTTGAGGAAGATCTATACAAAGAAGGTCTTTTATTATAAAAGGAAAAGCAGCTATTTCAAAATTGATCTAGCCTATAATTTTAAAAACGTACTTTTCTCTTGTTGGTGTAAGGAAAATTAAAATCAGAAGATGAATCACATGGTGAGGATTTTGTTTTGTTTAGATTAAGTTTTTTCAGCTTTATTGAAATAGAATTGACAAATACATTTGTGTATATTTAAAGTGTGATGATCTGACATACGTGTGCTTTGTGAGACGACCATCACAATTGGGTTGATTAACACATCCATCACCTCAGCACTTTAAACACAGAATTATAATTCATTTTTTAAAAAGTAGTTATTAAGCATCTTCTGTGTGCCAGGGACTCTTCTAGGTGCTGGTGATGTAACAATGAAGCAAACAAAAGAAATCCTCGTCCTTGATGATGCTTTGATTTGATGGTTAGACACCGAGAATAAATAAGCAATGATGCTGTACTAGTGGCGTGTGCTCTAGAGTAAAATAAAACAGAACAAGAGGTTGCAATTTTAAATTAAAGGGGTAGGCCTTCCTGAGCAAAGAGGTGATTGGGATTAAAAGAGTGAGCCATGCAGAAGTCTTGGAGAAGGACATTCCAGGAAGAAGCAGGAGCCGGTGAATAAATGTTTCTTAATGTATATAGCATTGACCTGCTACTACAAAATGCAAAGATTGATACGATATCTGTACTTGCCTCAAGAAACTTAGAGCCTCTCAGGTAGGGAGAACTCACCAGAATGAAAAGTATTACGTATATTAACATGATGCAATAAGTGTTTGTCATATAGTGACATTCGCAAGAGAAATTCTTCTGACTTGGGCAGTCACGACATGGGGAAGGGGTTGGGAGAGGGTGAGGTGTGTAAGAAGAATATTTATAGACTACTGCAACAGGCAAGATGTCCTAAGGACCTAGAGATCCAAAGAGTGGCTGTGAATGGTCAGGAAGGGGGAAGTTAAAAGCTAAAGTTAAGAGATGGTGTTATTCTAGGAGTTAAGGAGACAAATTTCGAGTCTTAGCTCTGCCACTTGCTGCATTTCTTTGGATGTATCACTTGGGCCTTCAAGGCATTAATTTCTTTATCTAGAAAGTGGTGAGTGGAAAATTGTTCTCTGAGATCGGAGCTGTAATTCTTCCCAAGTTAATTTTAAAAATTAACACAATACCAATACAGTGAGTCCCCTACATATTAACGAGTTCTGTTCCGAGAGCATGTTCGTAAGTCCAGTGTGTTCGTAAGTCCAGCAAAGTTAGCCTGGGTACCCAACTAACACAATCAGCTATATAGTACTGTACTGTAATAGGTTTACAGTACTTTTCACACAATACGTATAAAACAAACACAAAAAATAAAGAAAACATTTTTAATCTTACAGTATAGTACCTTGAAAAGTACGGTATGGTACCAGCTACATCACCGCTGCTTTTACACTTGCTTCCGGACATCCTGGGCTTGAAATAAAGATACTGTACTACTGTACTCTATACAGTACTGTACAGTAAAGTACACAAAAGCATAAGCACTTGTAGAGGATGCACGCATGTGACAATGTATGCCAGATATGTGAACTGACTTAAGTGATTGGACATGTGAACACGGTTCGCATCTTTGAAAGTTCGCAACTTGAAGATTCATATGTAGGGGACTTACTGTAAAAAGTTGAGTAGTTTTGTTCCGTTTTAGTTTGGAGTTATTTTAGGGGATGGGAAGAGGAGGGCGAGGACTGGAGAAACTGAGTCCAAGGTTCCTACCTGGGAAAGCTGTAAAACAGAAGAGCAGTGGGGGAAGGAGAACTGGCCTGACCAGGTATTAAAACATAAAGAGTCAAGAATCACTCCAGTGTGGCACCTGAACATGCAGACCAGTAGGACAGAATATTAAAAACAGACTATAAAGTCCAGGAGTAGACCTAAATCTTTAGGGATTTAGTATATGAAGAAGTTGGCATTTGAGATCAGGTGGGAATCCATTAACTGTACGAGGGGCTCCAAGCTAGCAGTTTATGGTCTCCACGTTAAGACCAAGACCCCTAACTGCAATCATGTCCTTAAATGTCACTCTAACAGTTGGGATCATTTTAAACATGGAGTATATAGAAGTCAACTTAGAGGGAAAATTCTACTGGGGAAACCCTTCACTTTGTATTTCCAGGTGGGCAGTGGAGGTGGGGCTTTGGTGAGGAGAGCAGTGAACTATAGAGAAGAAGGGACAGGTAAGTTAACAAATGCTTAGGGGACAAATGGTCTGACAGCAAAATTAGGATGAAAAAGCATCTAACTTGCATTCAAGAATAATTAAGCATCTATTATGTGCTTAGGATAGAAGCACTCTCCTAAAATGAGAGTTGCTAATAGGGCAAAAGTTAAGGACATAAATTAGAACAGAAAACTTAGGGGACGTCTGTTCTGGTTGTTTATTCTGGCTAATCATTCCAGAATAATTATCCTAATGCAAAACATTTCCCAAGTAGGACTTGTGTTTACGGTGTGGTGAAAGGTATTTTGCTAATGATATCCACATATATCTTTCAAAGTAGTGATGTAGTGTAGCAAGAAAAGAAATTGCTTGAAATATTTCCAACTATATATGTTATGTATATCATTAAATAGTAAACATGCTGCACGAAAAATGCTGTCTGCAAAGGGATTCAGAAATCTCACAAAATACCTTTTTATTCAACTGTGAAATCAAAGAGTAAGGCATTGCTTTAGTATTGTCCTAGCCTTGACATTTTTTTGTTCTTTTAGTTTTCAGTGTGTACCAGGGTACTACCAAAGAGGTTATTCAGGTATTTGAAGAAAATTCAGTTATAGATGACAGAACACTTCCTTGAGAAGGCATTTCTCCAACTGCCATTGTTGGAGGTTATGTTTGATGAATATCTTCACTGAATCAAGGAAACATTCATAGAGGCCCCATTGTCTCAGCAGAAAGAATGTCAGTCATTATTCAATCTCTTGTGTAAAATTCCCCCTCAAACAGATAAATTAGACTGGGATTGTGGCAATAAATCGTTGACTTTAATGGTGGTATTGATAGAAACAGAAATGTTCTTTTCTAGTTTCTGTTTTTCTTTGAACTGGCATCTCAGGTTCTGTTTTAGTCTTCACTGATAAGAGATATGTAAATTGAAGGAGGACTTAGAAGACGACAGAAGGACAGTAGCCTTACTCTGTGACTGCACATGGCGGAGGCTTGTATAAGGTGATGCTTCAGAACACCGGTCTGGGGCAGCTTTTCCACCTGTCGAAGCTGGTGGCCTTGGCAAATTGCTTCCCTCTGTGAGCTTCAGTTTCCTCAACTGTGAAGAGTCATAAACGACATGTTCTGGTTTTGCTCAGGACAGTCTGGTTTACAGCTGCTGTTCTGTGTGATTATTAAAAGCACCCCTTTCACTCTCAGAGGTGTTCTGGTTTTGATAATAAATTGCATGATTACGTCACCCACCTTGAGGATGACTGTGAGGTTGAAGTGAATTAATGTTTGTAAGATCCTTAAGCGTGGTGCCTGGTGCACAGTATATGCTCAAATGATGATGACAAGTGTCTTATAAACTGTCTGGTTTTATGAAAATTGGCCGCTCTTTCAGTCACTCTGAGTCTTTTATTCCACCCACATAGAATTTCCTACCTAAGGCAGTGAATTTGAGAGGTTTCAGCAATTACTAAAAAATTTCTAATTGTGTCTTCACAGGTTATCTACGTGTAGAACTACCACTGGTTATACTGGTACTAACTTTATAATGATAGTGAAATACTTTAGAACTTTTTCAAAATTATATCTCATTTTCACAAGAACTCCCATGAAATAGGTACTTTAATAATTATTACTATCATTTTAACCATCTGGAAACTGAGACTCAGGTATATGAAATTACTTTCCCAAGAAGATCACATAGCCAGAATGAGTCAGAGAGGACATGACCCAGGGCTTCTCACCTTATATTTCATTTCTTTTCATTGCACCATATTGGTGAAATAAAAGGGCAAGATTACTAAATTACCCAATGCCTTCACATTATGCCTGCCATTGTCATTTTTCCTTCTATATTTGACTTGTCTGATATTCATTCATTCATGCTATTGTTTTCAAAAACCATTTAAGTCCTGCTTGGTCTCAGTATCCAGACAGGGCCCCTAGCCTAGGGTAACTTACCATCTAGAAAACATTTATGATGATTCTAGATACAGTCATTTCTTACTGGGTCTCTCTGGGTGAGTAATTTCAGGACACAGTGGAAGCACAGAGGACTCTTTGCTGGCTCCTTGTGTTCACTGCTTTGCAGTTTGTGGCACTTGTTACCCTGTACCTTTGCAGGCAGGGTGGGAAGATTGGGGTCTGTCATTTCCAGGCCTTTACGCATTCAAACAGTGAGGGTGTCTCTCATAACTTGTTCCGGTTTCTCTTGCTACACACATCCCATTAAATTGGAATGGACTGTATTCATATCTGCCCTCCATTCTAGACTGGGGCAGGACGGGGGGACGGACACACAGCCTTCTCATTGTGTTGATCTCTATATTCCCAGTATGGAGCCAAGCAGGTGGCACAAAGGAAAGCTCAGAGGCTGGGCTCGGTGCTGTCTGTGAGTCTACTTAATACTTACTGCAACCATGCAAGGTAGCTTGCATTGTGCACATGTCACAAATGCCTCTTGGAGGGATTACACCACTTGCTTAAGATCACATAGCTTTTAAACCCTGAAACAGAGTTCTCTCTCTCTTTTTAAAAAGAGCATTATGTGGTATAATTTACATAAAATAAACTACACATCTTTAAAGTATACAATTTAATAAGTTTTGACATATTTATACATACAGGAGACCATCACCACAATCAAGATAGTGAACACACCCTTCACCCCCAAAAGTGAACTAGGATTAAAACCCAAATCTGTGACTCCACAGCCCCTGTTTTCCCTCAAACAATGAGTGTATGTGGAATTGAGCCTTAGCTACAGCTCTTTCCTGCTAACTACTCTGTTAGGGGAGTTTTGAATTGTTGAGATAATAGGAAGAACATCTTTTTCAACCCATCAGCCATCAGTAAAAGAGTGGATAAATAAATGTATTAGAATGGGATGTAGGCTTCAGTGAAATGGATTAACTGTAGCTCACACAACAACATGGATATGTCTTCGAAACATAATGGTAGGCAAATAACACTACAAAGAGACTGGTACCATTTTTATAAAGTCAAGCAAGTCTAAATATGTAATTTAGACATATTTATGCACACACATAACAAAAATTTAAGGAATGATAAATAACAGAATTCAGGAGAATGGTTACCTTGGGGGAAGCAGGGAAAAGTATGGGGTGGATGCAATTTTTGGTACTATTTTAAGTCATGAGTTGGGTAGTAGGGTCTTAAAAATTCATGTTATGTTACATACTTTGTATATATGATTTATTATAATAAAAGGTCGTTAAAAGTAAGAAATTACATTATCACTTTGAACATTTAGGTTCACTTAATATGTGATCATTTAAATCCAAAATATTTTAATTCAGTACATGGTAAGAAAGTTTAGAGCCCATGATAAAGAGGCAAGGTTTGTGGTAATATACTGAGTAGGAGAGAAGGAACAATTGAAATTATTTAATAATGTGAATGTGGAAACCACCTCCTGGCCATCGTGGAGCTGCTGGATGGGCCATGAACTGTGCTTCTGTGTGGATCCCCCCAAACCACTACCTTTGGTTTTTGTTGTTGGGTCCAGGGCCCAGGAGGCCGGGGGGAGGAATACGGAGAGAAGAGAATGAAGTCAGGACCTTTTGTGTCTAAGTGTATTGACGGTGGAAGAAGCATATAGCCAAAAAAGACTCCAAACATTTTGGCGCCTTATAAAACTATCTAGAATCTTTAAAAAGCAAGAGTTGACCCAAGAAAGATTTAATTCTGGAGAGAAAAACACCATGGACTAAGTAAGTGTCCTATAAAAAGGACCGGAAGGTATGTGGGTTTCCTCTTAAATGGTGCTCTATATAGTTTCATCTGTTCTATGTCTATTTTTATGTAATAATTGCTAAATGAATGCTAACCTTAACTCTGGCTATAATTAGGTTTTCTAATTTTTAAAAGCATAGCAGATTTAAAAAAAAAAAAAAAAAAAAAGCCTGGGTGGGCATATGTGTTTCATAGTTAAGCCCATTTTTTGGTAACTTGGCCGTCTGCCAAAGAGACCATGTTTCAGGCCCCACCATCCATCTGGTGAGAGCTTGTCTGATTTCCAGACAGGACCTAGTAGTCTCTGAAATGCAGGACTTAACAGCATCCAAAATTCACAAAACAACTGCTGGTATGGCAGGTGATCTCCCTTTGTAAATTAAGCAATTTGACACAAGAAATCGAGGTTTCTTATGTTTCATTTGTGACTGTCCATTCCTTCCAGGATAAGGATATGGGGTGTTAATGAACATTACTGATCAATTTACAGTTTTTAAAACTGCATTTAAGTTTTGAAAGCAAGACCACTTTCAACTCAATATTTAAAAAAATAATTTACCCTGTACTGAGGGATCCCTTAACATGAAGCATGGTGACGCTATTTAAGTTACTCTGTTCGCAACACAGGGAGCTTGAGTTGCTCAAAACGTACAGCTGGTAAATGACGGACCCAGCATGCTGATACTTAACTGTTTTCTACTCCAGAGTGTAGTGTTCCATCCACTACACCACACTGTTGACTTTACTCTAGCTTTTTTAAAGGTTTTGTTCTATTCAGAGATATAAATGGAGATTTTATTTTTATTTTATTTATTTTTGGCTGCGTTGGGTCTTCGTTGCTGCATACGGGCTTTCTCTAGTTGCGGCGAATGGGGGCTACTCTTTTTTGCGGTGCGCAGGCTTCTCATTGCGGTGGCTTCTCTTGTTGTGGAGCACGGGCTGTAGGCACGCCGACTTCAATAGTTGCAGCACACGGGCTCAGTAGTTGTGGCTCGTGGGCCCTAGAGCTTGCAGCCTTCAGTAGTTGTGGCGCACAGGCTTAGTTGCTCCTCAGCATGTGGGATCTTCCCGGACCAGGGATCGAACCCATGGCTCCTGCATTGGCAGGCGGATTCTTAACCACTGCGCCACCAGGGAAGTCCGGAGATTTTAATTTTAGATAGAAAACCTAGTAATTTATTGCAAATATTGCCAAGTTGTTATTTTACACTGTTTGACAGCAGAAGCTTTGAGGGCACCTGTGGGTTCTAATCCCAGTTGCCCACTTGTGAACTTTCCAAAAGTGAAGTTGCTTTACTCCATTTCCTTATTTACAAAACAAGGCTAATGCTGTGAAGATTAAATGAGGTACCAATTCCTATAAAGCCTGTAACCCAGGGCAAGGCATTGAGCAATCAGTTACTAAATGGTGACCCCCTTTTTAGCTAAAATTGTGAAATAGCTCTCTATGCAATTCTGATTTAAAGCCTTCTGAAACTTACATTCTCATGGGAGAGACAAACAAGGTGAATAACTAAAATATATGCATACTGGTGATATGTACTGAAGAGAAAAAAGAAAGCTGAGAAGGGGAATATAAAATATTGGGGAGGAGTTGAAATTTTAGGTAAGTGAACAGGTAAGACCTCAACAAGAAGGGGACTCTTGACTGAGCACCTGAAGAATAAGAAGGTGCTATCTGTGAGGATGTCTAAGGGAAGAGCAAGTGCGAAGGCCCTGAGGCAAGAGAGTGCTTGGTTTGTACAAGGAACTGGATGGAGGATGGTGAGGCTGGAGTAGAATAAATAAGGGATAGAATAGTAGAAGATGAGGTCAGAGGTAGCAATGGGCCAGTTCATAGGTCATGTTGGGTCTCATAGGTTATAGTAAGGATGCACAGGAGCCGCACGATCTGACATATTTTATTTATTTATTTATTTTTAACATCTTTATTGGAGTATAATTGCTTTACATTGTTGTGTTAGTTGCTGCTGTGTAACAAAGTGAATCAGCTATACGTATACATATATCCCCATATCCCCTCCCTCTTGCGTCTCCCTCCCACCCTCCCTATCCCACCCCTCTAGGTGGTCACAAAGTACCGAGCTGATCTCCCTGTGCTATGTGGGTGCTTCCCACTAGCTATCTCTTTTACGTTTGGTAGTGTATATATGGATCTGACATATTTTAAAAGGATCCCTCTGGCTTCTGTGTTGAGCAATAGACTATTAAAGGGGCGGTGGGGAGAAGGGGAGGGTGGCCAACAAGGTCAGAGCATGGAGACCAGTTAAGAGGCTAAGGTAATAATCCAGAGCATTACAATATCCATCTTAATGGAGTAACTGTGATGTGTTCTGCCATTGAGATGGTTGAGGTTTTTCCTGTTCCCCTGCTGCATTTATAAATACTGAGAAGGATGGGAGTCAGATCATTCTGGAAGTTGTACCCTCCTGGTTTTTTATTTCTCTTTAGTAGATCGTGGCACTGTATAACGGTCCCATTTGCATATAACTTTATCTGTGACCTGCATGTCTGGGAAGTTTTCTTGCAAAGGAAGGGAGCACTTTATAAAATAGATGATCTTTGTCACTGGTCATACTGGAGTGGTCCCTGGTCATCATCCCATGGCAACGAGGCTAAACTGAAGTACTATATCATTGTGATAGTTATCAATTCTGACACTCTCAGTCAACTGAAAGAAAGGTAGGTTACTAAGGCTGATGAGCCCCATTGAGCCAAATACAGACCACAGAACTGTGCTTCTTCACCTCCCTCGGCAGACGTCACACGGAAAAGGGAACCCTCTCGGTAGGGTGTCACCATGCTATTTATTCTCCATCAAGCTGAAGCTTTACTTTTCTTTCTTTCAGACCGTTTTGATTAGGATTTGCTTCTTATGGCCTTTAAAATTTGTGCTATATTTCAAAGTTGCCTGAAAAATTATTTCTATCTATAGATATCAGAAAATCAGAGTAACCTTCTAATTTACTAAACTGAGATTCAACTTCAGACATGTGACCTTTACACAAACTGCATGAAATTCTCAAAATTAATTTTAATTTGTGTATGTGTGTGTTTGTGCATCTGCAACATAAGGGTAGATAATAAGTATTATAAATCAAACCTAACGCGAGTGTCACAACTGCAAAAAGGATAGAAATAATTGATTTACATCGGTATGGCTTAGCTGCTGCTGCTGATTCAAAAATCCCTTTGATTGCCTTTCAAGGATTTGTAGGAGTTGTGATCATTTTAACCAGTGTTGGATCAAATATGAATAGATATGGTGCAATTTAGTATCATAATAGGATGTCAGTAACATATGCTCATTATAAATTGAGTATATTGTCAGTTTAATTACAAACATTTCACATTTTCCTTAGGTGGCAAGGAAAAACTAGGTTATCATTTTATACGTTTTATGTACTAATAATATAATATAATAATATAAACTCTCAAATATCGAGATGTCTATTCATATGATTTATATTTTTATTTCCACAATGCCTTTTCCACAGCTATCATGTCATTAGGTTCACGAATACCTCTAGTGGGATGTGGAAGGTAGGGAGGATAGCCCTTTTTTTTTACAGCCAAGTAAACTTCAGTGTTTAGGAACAGCTTCAAGATCACTTAACTGTAAAGTGAGTGAGAAAAATCTTCACAAACATAATGTTAAGTGAAAGAAATAAGTCACGAAACAGAAAATACAACATAATTTCCCTTAGAGAAAATTCAATTACAGGCAAATGAAGCTGGGGTGTTAGGAGTCAGGATAACAGTTACCCTTTTGGGGGGCTGTGTGATTGAGGGGTGCTGTATTGACCTGGGTGCTAGTATTCTAGGAATTCCCTTGGGAAGGTTTATTGACTTTTCATTTTTAAGGAAAACCTGTCCTAACTGCCTTAGGTGGTAGTTAGTTTAAATGCTTTTGACTTCAAGAGCAGTCCTTAAGCGTTTATTATGATTATAACCTGCCATTTCCCAACAAAAGTCAATTACCCTTTTTTGTTGTTATTATTGCTGCTGTTTCTGAGACCGTCACATTTCTTTTGAGTTCTTGGTGTTTTCTTGTCATAGAACCAGCTCCTGGAGCCATGGTGAAGTTCATCATAAAATGCTTGCCAAAACAACTTTCTTGTTTACACTTTTTAAGATGTTACAGGAAGAAAGGTGTTGACGAGGGCTCCCCAGTTAGCATGTTAATCTGTATGAAAACAGACACTGCTAGAAATGTTTTCATGGGACTTTGGTAAGGCTCCAAGCAGAGCTTCAGTCAGCTTCTTATAATTTAACAATTTCACACTGATTTTTTTTTTTCCCCATATAAATGGTTTCCGAAGAGCACAGATAGTTGAACAACAATAGCTCTCTCATTTTCAAACTGTTCTTTGAGGTCAGAGCCTAAAGGAAATGAGATTGAGGCTAGAAATTACTTTGAGCAAAATGAAATTTTAATAAAAATAGAAACTGATGGGCAAACCCCTGATGTTTCTCTGGGCTTCTAATGTTAAACTAAATCCAAAGCTTTCTGATCACAGTAAATATAGAAAAAAACAGGAAGAACTTAAAAAATTTTGTGGGTCAGCAAAACCTTTTGCAGTCCTCATGGCTTAGAGACTAAGGCCTCTGCAAATCGTATATATTATGGGTCATACCCAAGGTGATGAACGGTTCTCTTGCAAACCGTTGCTTCTGTTCCTAAATGTGACCAATTTTTTTTTTATGGCTTGCTCCAAATCAGTTTAATTTTTTTTTTAAAGAAATGTATTTTTAAATGTTTCTGCCAGCATTTACACACCTATGGCTTCCTCTCACTTTTTTCCCCTGCAGTGTTCTATCTCTTCGTCGGAAGAGGAAAGACTTTCTACCAGGAGACCTAAAACGCCAACCTCAAGTGAATTCTCTGACCTTAGTACTCAAACCAACTGGACCAAACCACTTCCCTTGCCAACACCGGAAGAGAAGATGCGACAGCAGGCCCAAACAGTCCAGGCTGATGTAGTTCCTATTAACATAACTGGTATGCTTTGCTCTGCAGACAGGTTCCAAATGTTCTGGGAGAATGACTATGGCTCTTTGTTTGTTATACACTCTTAGCATGTCATTTATACATCAAAGGTAAATAGCTGTGGTCTGACTTCCTGCTCTTTGTTTAACATATATATGTGTGTGCATGTCAAATATATATTGCTTTTAGATTAGAAGACTGTGTCACCAGAAGTTGATGTCAAAGAACTCAGTGGTCCAGCCATTCAGCTGAAGTGTTTCTTTTAATTGATTTGCCTTTTAAAAATATTTTGGCTATATGGAATATTTGGAATATCTTATATTTGGAATATCTTCCAAATGTGATCTTGGGTAAGAAAAAATTAGGTTTACCTTCTAAAGGGCTATTTTAACTCATTTTTAGAAGTGAAGAAATAACACTTTTGTGATATTTCTGAATGATTTGCTTACCTTCTTGTTTTCTCAAGTAGAAAAAGAGAAAAATTACTTGAAATAAAAATATCAAGGGAATTAATAATAACTAAATATATTTTTTTAAAAACTTAATAGGGTGGTAAAATTATATCTTGAGCTCCATAATTTGAATTCTATAACCGCCAAATAAAAATCCATTCCTTCTGAATTTGAAAATATCATCTATGATAATTAAGGTGACAACAAGGTACATAAAGTTCAAAGACAGTATTTCACAAATGTAGAAGAACTGTTAAAAGATATCAAAACTTTTCTACTTTATCACTTCCATAGCCTGCAGAGAAGCTAGGTCAGTGGTTTGGGGAGCGTACAGAATGCAAAATAGACACGTTAAGAGTTAGTAGCTTCAGCCATTAGACTATGTGTTCAAGAGAAATAGTTTACTGATAGTTATATTGATAACCAGTCCATACAAAGCCTGGCTTATAGGGCCAGAACCTTAAAAAAAATCAGGTGACCAATAAGGATAAGTTTTCATAAAAACTCAGGATGAAAACCCATAGCACCCTTGCTGTGTTTCCGACGCTGCTGCTCTTGACCTACTGTTAGAAAGCCTCTTGCCATGGCATTGGTGGGACTGAAAACATTTTGTAAGGAACTGAAAACATTTTGATAGTTACTGAAGAATTTTTTTTTTATTAATTAATTAATTTAATTTATTTTTGGCGGTGTTGGGTCTCCGTTTCTGTGCGAGGGCTCTCTCTAGTTGCAGCAAGTGGGGGCCACTCTTCATCGCGGTGCGCAGGCCTCTCACCATCGCGGCCTCTCTTGTTGCGGAGCACAGGCTCCAGACGCGCAGACTCAGCAGTTGTGGCTCACGGGCCCAGTTGCTCCACGGCATGTAGGCTCTTCCTAGACCAGGGCTCGAACCCGTGTCCCCTGCATTGGCAGGCAGATTCTCAACCACTGCGCCACCAGGGAAGCCCCACTGAAGAATTTTTTAAAACCTTACAGGATGTTGAAAAATTACATTTAAAACCCTTGTTTTGAATTCCAGAGAAATTTAATAAATAAGTACCTGAATTATTTTAAATTCCATGTGCATTTTTCCATATTTACTATACTTAAGCCTTAAAGGAATAGCATGGCATTTTATTCCAGTTTCTTTACAAATAACATTGATTTTTCTGAGCGTGATTCTCATTCACCTAGATCATATTTTTTAAAGATATTTTTATACGTAGTTACGTTTCAGAACAAAGTACAATGTTTATTGCTCAATGAAATACATGGGTGCCTATTTTCTACAAGAAAATGCATTACATTGTTTGATTGATTAAATGCAGCAGAAATGTAATTACATTATATATGATTAAATGCCTCAGAAATAATATTATAAGATTGTGCTATGAAATGTGACAGTCCTTAATGGAATTAGGGTAAACTGCATTATCGTGAAATTAGGCAATTTAAAACAGAGTAACTAGAGTTTCAGGAATAAAGAATAATTTGCAGTGAAATACATTGTCGCAACAGCAGACACTGTCAGTCTCTTTGAACTTAATTCTCTCCTGTTTGACGACTAACTGGATATGAATTACATAGAGTTTAAAAGGAGGCCTTGAAAATGCCACACAGGAAAGGTGAATGACAATAAATAAATGAGCGGTATGAGTTAGGAAAAAATGCAGTTTAATTCTGAGTGGTTAACGTTTTTGGAAATGTAGAAAGCAAATACCTAATTACATATTTATTGATCCATTTTCTGGATCCGTGTGTTCACATATACACACGTATTTCATAAAGAAGTAGTTTTTCTAATATTCTGGTATAAATAAGCATTCAATTTAAAATGTTTACTTTTAGTGGTTGAATTGACATAGGTTATACAACTTCCTGCTCTTTAAACGATATATTTCTAAAGCCCTAGAAGACTTTTGAAATAAAAATGTAGCTTCCTGTAGGGCATTGTCATGTGTTCATTTTTTTTGGATGAACACTGACCTTCTGTTTGGTTTGCAGTACAGTTCAGCAGAGGGAAGAATGCCAATAAATACATTATTTCAAATGCAGAGAGATGCTCGCCAGGCATAGAGGTAGAACATTAGCCCAATGAGCTGCTGGCTTGAAAATCAATTTAATCCCTTTAGTCATAGTCCTGTGGGACTCATCATGTTCTAAGAGTTGAGAAAAAAATGTTTAAAATAAAATGTACATACACGTATGTCCCATAGTCTGCCATGTGGGATAACAGCTCTTCCACCTGGAAGATAAATAGAGTGGGTAAACATACTTAAGCACTTCTTACAAACTGCCTTTGTACTGACGTTCGAGCTAGCTAAATTGATTTCTAAGTAGTAACCATGACCAACTAATGCCATTTTTCAATGAAAGGGAATAATTAAATTCCTCTCAATTCAGTAGATATTTACTGAATAACTGCTTTGTGTCAGGCATTGAGCTGAATGCCACAGGCGATGCTACAGTACATGATCATGGTCCCTGCCCTCCAGAAATGTATAATCCAGCGGGGCAGGCAGTCCTTTTAGGTCACGATTCAAGATGGAGTGTTGGCACCAGTAATGGTGTATGTCTTAGATGTTCATCTTCATGATTTGTTTCTTAATTTCTTTGGAGCTTGGGTGGTTTATCTTTGTTTTAGTTTAGGAAGCAAAACTGGAGACTAAATGCAACTATCTATTAATGTTCTGTCCATTCTTAATGGCTTGATCCAAGAAAATGTTTTTCCTCTGCTGCAGGGAACTAGTGGACCAGTGAAGTCCTGACTTGTCCCTTACAAGAGCCATATATGCTATTGTATATAGTGACCCATTTGTCACAGTGATGGTACCTTCCGGCGTTTCAGGGTCTTCTCTAAGTCATTTCTGTTTTTCTCCATTAGGAACAGAAGTGTGAGCATTTTCAAGTTTGCAAGCACTTACCTAAGTTTGTTGCTTTGTAGGTAAAATGTGTTTTGATCATTCAGATCTTTTATCCTCTGTTTTGACTAGAACCTTATTGGTTCTATTCACAATTTATTCCCATTAAAATAGAAGAGACATTGTTTACAACATACCCACTTTGAATGTGTGTCAGTATTGCTAAAAAGAGTGAATAATTTTTATACTTTTCTTAAAACATAAAAGTATGTATTTTGTGTATGTATTTTTTTTAAATCTCTTTTTGAGGAGAAGAACCATTTAATAAGGTCAATGCTATAAAACTTTCTTCAATTAAACTTAAATTTAAAGCAGACCAATCAATAACTGATTGGTCTGCTTTAAATTTAAACTGATAAATTTAAAGCAGACCGATCAATAACTGATACGTTACTATTTTATGGTTCCCGTGGTGTTTTAATCACACATCTTACACGCTAGAAAGAAAAAAAGTCCTGTGGATGTGGCATTCTGGGTTTGTTTCAACATAACTGAAATGAATTTAGATCAACTTTAAAAAGTGATTAAGAAACAGCAAGAAGCAGTTCAGCTTTCACAACAGCAGTGCTCCTGGGTCTCATTGTGGTAAAAAGTACTTTATCATTATAAGGCTTTTCCTCTTTCATTATCATTGTATCTCACACCATAGCAATTACCACAGTCTATCCAAATTATCAGCCTCCTTGACGGAAGAAAAAGCTCTTCATCCAAAATTCTTGATTAAGTTATTTGTTTCATCACACAGGACGAGACGTTACATTGGTCTCTGGAGAGGACCGGATGAGTCAGACATTCATCGCTGGCACCGCATACACGCTGATGTTAAGCGTGATTTCAGTGACCAGAAGACCTTTGTAAACTACTTCCAAAATGATACTTTTTTTAAATAACACAAAATCACTTTTCCAGTGTGTTATTCACCAGTTTGTAGTTGCCACTCCAGCTCATTTGCAGATGAGCTCAAGGTGCTTCCTTTGGAAGGACACACACACACGGAAGTTGGAAAATAGCCTTATGGTGCTAATGTGCTTTCCTTCCTTTTTTGCCCTTCAGCATTCATTCATCGTCGTATGACTGGCTAACATCATTATTAATACCTTCCTAGCATTTTACAACAAGCTTCTGGAAGAAAGTGCATGGTGTCGGCTTGCTTGAAAATAACCTTGCTTTGCTTGTTCTACTACTCTACATTAGGGGAGAATTTCGATCGCCAGGCCAGCCTTCGGCGGTCTCTAATTTACACAGACACTCTGGTAAGACGACCGAAGAAAGTCAAAAGGAGAAAGACTATTACAGGAGTCCCTGACAGCATACAGAAGGAGCTAGGTACGGCTCATCAGAACTGTATTCTGTTGCCCCTCATTGCTACTCACCATTACTATGCTAACCTCATCGGTGGTGCTTATGAAATCGATACATTCTGATAGCCTTTTGGTACCCCAGAGGGCCAGCTTCTTCCCTGAGCGAAGCACTGGGTACAAATCTTAACGTCCCATGCAGATGATTTATTCAGTTTTGTTGAGAAGGTAAGAGGAAGAGCCTATATGAAAACTATTAATTGGGATGATAGAAATTTCAGTTATGTCATCATCTCTATGTACCTTGAACAGTGGGCATTCCCACAATAAAATTTACTTTCAATTTAGAGCTTAAGTCTTCATAAAACCAAAAACTTATTCTAGGACTTCAAATTATGAATAGAGACTTCATTAGTTGTACCGACAATATTGGTGGCATTTTGTCATCAGAGACAGCAGTAGAGCGTAATTAGTAAATACCAGTACAGTAGAAAATAGTCACTTATGTTGGCTAGTGCTTTTATTGGTACTTCGGTGAAACAATTTCATAGCTTTTTGATTCAGTATTTTTCAACCTTTGATTAAAAAAAGAAAACGAAAAAAACTTTCGGCTGGTGGAGAGGGTGATTTACTTCATTATTCACTCATCTAGTTTGTTTCTGCTTATCTTTATATATGCTTTGGATAATCCTTTCCTTCTTTTCTTTCTATATTCACTTCCTTTCCCTGTTTTTTCATGGCCCATCAGGAATGTCTGCCGAGATAGCAGGGCTAAGAGCAGGGGCTCTGGTGCCAGGCTGCTTGGATTTAAATCCTATCTCTGCCAGTTACTTGCTGGGTGGCCTCAAGCTGGTTACTTCACCTCTCTGAGTCTACTTTTTCATTCAAACAATGTGGCTGGTGATGTTACTAGGACCTACCTCATAGGGTTGTTAGAGGATTTAATGAATTTATACAGATGAAGCCCTTGGTGCCTGGTACTACTATAAACGTAATAGCTACAATTACAATTATTGTATTCAACTTAATACTACCTATCTTGAAACTTGCCTTTTTCTTTTTGGCCAACCTGTGGACTTCTTTCCTTATAATTACTTCACCTGGTCTTTTTACTTTTATTTGCTATTGAGGGCTATACTCTAGAAACTCCTAATCATTATTTCTGAACTTGCCTATTAGTCTTTTAATCAAAATGAGTTTATCCTAGCAATATTGGTATATGTTACAGCAGTTTGAGGTAGCATTTCAACTTCCAGGTGCCACAGACATCACTCCTATGTGTTTTTTCCTAACACCCTTGCCTAAATGCTTTATATTAGGGAAGGAAGTCTCACTCTTCTTCACCCCGCGTCTTCTCTCTTACTGCCATCCAATTCTACAGCATGTGGTCTCTGCCTTCCAGACTGTAACAACAACGGGACAAGAGTAGCGATGCTTTTTCCTCTGCTCTAGGTAGCTCCAGTAACCCCGATGACATACGGGTATGCATCTTATCCCATAACACAGGAGTTTAATCACAAACAGAGGCAAGATTGCATCCACAGATAGATAATTTCACAGGATTTCACAGGATTTATGAAAGTTGCTTCTGGTTCATGCCCTCACATCTGCCTCCTTTAGTGGACCAGGGCTCCTGTATCCCGTCTTTCAGACTCTCTCCTTTAGATAACAGCTAACTAATTTGAGAAAAAATAATATGTACTAGTATGTTCAGCAGATATTAATGGGCTAAGTTTTTTTTTGTTTTCTGGGGTTTTTTTAAATTTTTTTTTTTTTTGCCTGCGTTTGGTCTTTGTTGCTGCGTGCAGGCTTTCTCTAGTTGCGGCGAACGGGGGCTACTCTTCGTTGCGGCGTGCGGCCTTCTCATTGCGGTGGCTTCTCTTGCTGTGGAGCACAGGCTCCAAGCACGTGGGCTTCAGTAGTTGTGGCTCGAGGGCTCAGTAGTTGTGGCGCACGGGCTTAGCTGCTCCGCGGCATATGGGATCTTCCCGGACCAGGGCTCGAACCCATGTCCTCTGCATTGGCAGGCGGATTCTTAACCACTGCGCCACCAGGGAAGTCCCAATGGGCTAAGTTTTTACAGAACTCCGGTAATATTTATATTTTAACTGATCTTCTAGGAGATGAGCCTTAACCTAAAAAAGTGACTTTAAAGACAGCTCTTTGCAAGATAACAAGGTTGATGTTTCCAGGTAGGCTACGTTTTGAGTGGCTTTCCAACCAATATGGGTAGGTTTTGGATGGCTTTGTGCAAAGAGTATAAGAATAGTTTGGCCTGAATAAAGATAGACATACACATAAGTATTCAATATGAATTATCTATCTATCTATCTGTCTATCTATCTATCTATCTATCTATCTATCTATCTATATTTCCATAGCCTGAGAGTTAAGAACTTTTATCACTTTTATTACTGAACCAACCAGTATGGAGCCAGTAACTCAGTTGCCTCTTTGACCTTACTGGAAGGATCTGATCAGTTAGGTAAATCATATCTTCTGTAATTTTAATATTTTTAAAACCAATGATAGAGTCTCTAGGGCCTGCATTCATTTCTCTTTTGCCTGTAACATAGGAACACCACTAATCCTAGCGGAAAGACAATAGCTTTCCCTACATCATCTGTGTTGTGAGTGTTACCAGATGTGAGACAGTTGATGTCATTGCACAGTTGATGACATGTCCTGGATCACCGCTGGAGGTCAACTGAGACAGCTGTATCTGAGTTAGAGCTAGTTTTTTTAAAAAAAGACAACTAGACAACCACTCTAGTTTTATAGATAGGGTAGTTGGAAGGATTCATGGGTAGAGTAAGGCAAAGTAACATTTGAATACAGTAACATATTAGCAAAAAAATTAGATCTTTTCTTTGTTCGTTCATTTGGAGAAAGGTTGACCTTGCCCTTTCTTCTAATATTTTGTTCTTATAAGGTGTCTGATTGGAAAGCTTTGTGCTACCTAACTAATGATTATCAAAAATAGACACTTCATGTTTTCTTTAAAAGTTAGTCGTCCTTAGATATAAAGCGTAGGGAAGGATGGCTGAGTCAAACAAGTTAGATTTTTAAAGGATACGATTATCTGAAAGAAGGACATTTAATAGGAAAGATGCAACCTGTCCACTAAACACTGCCCAAGTTGTTGGGACTTTGGATTTTTAAAATCTAACCAGGGATGCTCCCAGAAGTAGAGAGTTAATTGTGCTTAATTATATGCAGCTTTTACTTCAAAATCTGTATGGCCTCGAGAGACCAGTCAATATATAAAGCTTTAAAAGCAAGGTATGATATTTTCTGTTTAAAGCATATTTATGGTATATAATGTGTTGCCTTCCATTTAAATAAAAGGCCGAAATTTCTAACTCTTTCTTTACTCTGATCTTAAATGTACATTGAATTGTATTTGAATGACCTGTTATGAGGTTTCATCTTTTAGAATCAGGTAAGATTATTTTGTTGGTATATAATGATTGTTTGGCTGCTGAATAATTTGGGTACTCCTGGAACTTATCCCAATATGGATTCCCCAAGCAGAAAAGGCCTTGTTTAAAGGAATCCCCCCTTCTGAATAATTTTTGCTGGTTTGTACTAAGAACATTACTTTAGACCTGACAATACATTAAACCTTAAGTAAAACTAACTTGTAGATTTCTATCATTTTTGATTACATGTGTTTTTTAAAAATTGGACAGTCCTTGTAGTATTATATAATAAGTAAAAGAAAAAATATGTGTAATTATTTTAAAATCAGGTAAATCCCATCAAGATTTTTAGCAGCACCTGAGCAGACTATATTTGTTTGTAGTTCTATTTTTGTAATTTTTGCTGTTTAATCAAGATAACATTCATCTGTGTCCTGTAATATTGTCACACTTTTTGTACTGTGAAAATTTTGGAGGATCTCTCTTGGGAGAATTTTGGTGGTCCCTGTGATAAATAATATCAGAGTTGTTTTATATATATATTTTAGAGGTCTTTAGAAAAGCATTGTTATTTTAATTAAAAAATAGTATTGAGCTCTAGGTGGTGAAGAAATGGCTGTAGTCCCATTTTCAGAAGCCTAGAATGGTTTCACATGCAAAATTGTTACCTGAAAGAATCAAGACTTTGTTTATGGCCCTTAAAGACATTTAAAAATCTGCCACTGACCTCATGTAAAAACTACTACAAATTTGAAAGAAAAAGATATTAACATAATAAGGTATGCTGAATGTTTGGAATTGAACTGGTGCAAACTGATACAGAACTACAAGTCAACCCCCCACCTTCTAAAATACTAAACCGCAAAAACTTGCACGTTTCTTCTTTCCTTAAAGTGGGTTTTTCTTCTGTTCCTTCCCTTTTGCCCACTTTCCCCTCTTTCTGAGGGAGAACGTCACATGGGCACATGTGAGTGTGTGTGTGCAGTAAGTATACTTGGCAGAGGGTAGGAGGAGGAAATAGATCCTCTTTGCCAGAGATACGGGTACAAAAGTGATTCTCCATCATCACAGTGAAGGAAAGAGCTTTATGCTGGGGAGCCTTCGTTGCAGGGTAGCATCTCCTGTGCATTTGATGCAAGACCACTGCTGCCATTTTAGCATTGTGCTTTGCTCCTTGGGTGAGCTGTGCTATCCAGTCAGGGACATATGACATATGATGGTTAATTTAAGTGAGGTAGGGAGGGAGATCTCAGGAATCCCGTCATCACCAGTGTCCTTGTCCAGGTAAACAGGGATGCCAGGTGGTCCTTGATGAATAACAACATAGAAAGAATTATGGTTTTGCTACTATTTTTCAAGATTTAATATGTCCTAAAGATTACTATGCATGGATTGATTTTTTTTTCTATATATACTTTGACTAAGTTCTTGGCTTCATGATTTTTTTTTTTTTTTTAAGCTTCTCTTCTTTCCTAGGTAGCTTGAAACCTTTACCTACACTTAAGGATTTTTCTCATCCATTTTCCTCCCTCTCTGTAAACCCTGCCTCGTGCTGCTGCTGCTTCTTTTTTTTTTTAAACATACTATTCTTTCTGTTTGGTTACAAAGCTCCAAGAAATGAATAATCCTAATCTGAGGAAGTGTTCACTGGATCTGTTCCTGCTGCCTTTTCCCCACCAGAACACAACAGATTGCTACTGAATTTTGAATGTCATCAACAGACAGATGATAATGGCTTAAGATGGATAATGAAATGTTTGAAACACAGATGGGCCTGTAAATCATTTTTCTTTTTCTTAGGATTTCCTTCTGACATAAAAAATTAATGTAATTAACTATGTTTTATACCAATATCCCTCATAAATGGTATCTCTGTAGCCCTATTGTTGAACTGCTACATTCGTCTGTCTTTGGAAAAGACAGTCATTGCTTGACGGCTGTTCTGTGCAATCACCAGGTGGGTGAAAGGCTACCTTTACGAAAAGGAGGTTATGTGAAAAGTAAACCTTCCAAGAAGCACTCAGCTTTGATCTCAAAGGGAGTACCTGAGAATCCTATATGCAACACTTAATCTATAGGAGGATTTGAAGTATATATTAAGAGAAGTACCCAAAATTCATAATAAGGATTTTCATTTTAGGGGCTATCAGTAACTGTCAATACTTAAACTTTCTCTTAGGTGCTTACAGGAAAAAAGAAACCAGACCAAATAGAAAAGATTTTTTTCTTTTAAGTACAACAGCAGAGTCAGAAGGGGGTGAGAGATCAAGGTAATGAACTAAGATACTGATTTTTATTTTTAGGTGACAAGCCTCTTTCTGCTTTATCTCCAGCTTCGGGGGGCACTGGCCAAGATGCTGTTGGTGGCCACTCAGTGGACACCCCAGACCACTACTCTACGCTCGGAAGGCTCGATAGCTATCGATCTGCTGGGCAGCGCTCAGAAACCAGGGATTCCAGCTGTCAGACTGAGGAAGTGAAAATCCTACCACCTTCGATGAGAAGAATCAGGGCGCAGAAGGGGCAAGGCATTGCGGCCCAGATGAGTCACTTCCCAGGCTCCTCTGGGAACATGTCTGTGCTGAGTGACTCTGTGGGCGTCGTGTTCCCTTCTCGCCTCAACAGTGACGCTGGTTTCCACAGTCTCCCCCGGTCTGGAGCGAGGACAAACGTTCAGTCCCTGGAGCCACGGCTGGGTGCCCTGCGCCCTGCAGAAGACGCAGACGAAACTCTCGCCTACCAGAGGGGTCACCTGCAAGTAGACGAAGACTTCGGACATCTAGGAGCTGCCCCAGGGACTGGAACACTTTTGAGGCCCAAATCCCAGGAGCTGGGGCACTTGGAGGGTGAAAACGTAACAAGCCCGGCGTGCGTAGTCTCTCCTCACGCGACCTACTCCGCCACCCTCATCCCAAATGCCACGCTCTCCTCCTCTTCAGAGGTTATTGTGATTCACACTGCTCAGAGCTTAGGGCAGCTGGACAGTGAAATTACCAGTTCATCTTCATACACAAAGATCAAATCCAGAGACCACTTCCTCTCCCGGCAGAAAGATGGTCATCCTTCTCCCCGTGGTAACTGGACTGAGGGGCACGCCACCATTTTTTCACAGGTCTCAGACCCTCATTCGTCCAGTGCAACCACTCTGCTGTCCCTCTGTGATTCTGCAGTCTCTCTAAATACGCCCGCAAATCGGGAGAATGGGTCCCAGGCCACGGCCTATAATTGTAGAAACAACCGGAGCTTCCCGGTCCACCCCCAGGATCTGAACAGCAAGAGTGAGTCCAGTTATTCAGGAGGCAGGGGACACGGCGGCAGCGCAGAGCCCTGGGAATACAGTGCCTCGGGTAGTGGGCGTGCGTCCCCACGGAAGCCACATTTGGCAACTCCTGGTTACTCCACTCCTGTAAGTAACATGAGCAGTGGCGGTTTGGACCAGACATCCAACAACGATGATGCCAGGGCCGTGTATCCAGAGGACCACGATGGCTACTACACTTCTCGGCACACCAACTCTGGACACGGACCTGGGCATCTGTACAATAGCAGCGATGGCTTTGGGAACCCGAGGCACAGCGTGGTCAATATTTTTGATGGAAGAGCGCGGAAGAACCAAGGGGACCGGTCGAATTGCCGAGACAAAAACCTTTCTCGAAACATCTCTCTGAAGAAAGCGAAGAAGCCTCCCCTGCCACCCTCTCGGACAGACTCTCTGCGCAGGATTCCCAAGAAGAGCGTCCAGTCGAACGGGCAGGTGCTGAACGAGAGCCTGATTGCCTCGCTCCAGCATTCGCTGCAGCTGAAACTGCCGGGCAAGGGCGGCAGCTCTCCCTCCCAGAGCCCGTGCAGTGACTTCGAAGAGCCCTGGCTGCCCCGCTCCCGCAGCCAGAGCACAGTGAGCGCGGGCAGCAGCCTGACCTCCGCCACCACCCCCAACGTCTACGCCCTGTCCGGGGTCACACCGGCACAGAGCGACACGAGCAGCGTCAAGTCCGAGTACACAGACCCGTGGGGTTACTACATTGACTACACGGGCGTGCAGGAGGACCCGGGGAACCCAGGCGGGGCGGGTCCAGCCGGCAGCGCAGCGTCGCCCGGAAACGGGCCAGGCCGCCATCTCCCGGAGGGGTCCAGGGCCGCGGTAGCCCCGGTGGCCGATGGCGCCGTCAAACCAAAGATCACATCGCCGGAGAAGTCACACAGGGTCACTTCTCCATCCAGTGGGTATTCCAGCCAGTCGAACACACCCACAACTCTCACCCCTGTGCCTGTGTTTTTAAAGTCAGTGTCACCAGCCAATGGGAAGGGGAAGCCCAAGCCCAAGGTGCCAGAAAGGAAGTCCTCTCTGGTATCTTCGGTATCCATCTCCTCCTCGTCCACGTCGCTTTCCTCCAACACTTCTACGGAAGGAAGCGGAACTATGAAGAGGCTGGATTCGGTGCTGGCGACTCCCCTTGCTGCTCCTCCTCTCCCCTCTCTCCCATCTCCTTGTCCCAGTGACAAGTCTCCTTTCCTCCCTCCTCCCCCTCCACTGGCAGATTTCCCCGAGGGCTCGCCTCTGCCCGGCTCTCCCCTCTTCCCCTCGCCACCACCGGAAGTTCTCACTCCCTTCTGTCCCCCCACCAACGTCTTCTTTCCTCCGACACCTACAGCACTTAGCCCCTTTCTTCTGGACTCATCTGCTTCCCTGCCACCTCTACCACCTGCCTTACCCCCCTCGGTACCCCCGCCTGCCCCACCGCTTGACCCCAAATTGATGAAAGATGCCAGGCCTTCTTTCAAAAAAGCTGGCCAGCCAGAGCCCTCCCGGGAGGCCTGCAGGCAGCCTTCCACCAAGGAGGAGGGCGGTAGACCCCCCATGCCCCTGATCACCACGGAGGCGTTGCAGATGGTGCAGTTAAGGCCGGTGAGGAAGAACTCAGGAACCGAGGTAGCACTGTTACGTGAACATGCATCTCAGGAAAAACGAACTCCGGTTGTTCCCCAGTATCATTTAAAGCCATCTGCTCTCCTGAAATCCCGAAATAGCATAAATGAAATGGAGAGTGAAAGCCAGCCTGCCTCCGCGACAAGCTCGCTCCCGACTCCTGCCAAGAGCTCGACTCAGGGTCGCCAGGACAGTGTAGCCGAGCGTGGCCTCCCGAGCCGCAGCCCGGGCCGCGCCGGGGAGGCAGAGGCCGGGCCCGGGACCGCCCCGCCCCATGAGCCACCCGGCCCGTTGCCCAGCAGGAAGCCCCCCCCTGTTTCCAAGAAGCCCAAACTGTTTCTGGTGGTGCCACCTCCGCACAGAGATTTCACGGCGGAGCCCGCAGAGAACGTGAGCAAAGCGTCGCCCAGCCCCACGAGAGGAGAGGCACGAGAGAGGTGTGCAGCCGGGGCTGGTTCCGATGAGACCGACTCTGGCATCTCGGTTCTTGCGGGAGGAGCTGCAAGATCTGAGTCCCCGGGCAGAGTGGAAGCCAATGTCCCCATGGTGCAGCCCGATGCCTCGCCAGCCCCCTCGCGGGAGGAGCCGGGCGCCGAGAGCAGTGCGGACGCCGGGGACAACGTGGAGAGCTGTTTGTCTCTGCAGGACCCAGGGCGTGAGTCTGGTTTTCTCTTGTTTCCCTCCGACCATATGCAGCCGAGGCGAACAGAGCTGGTGCACGTTCACGTTCAAGCCAGCAGTATGTGGACTCCCTGTGCTGCCTCGTACTTAGGTTACCAACTTGGCATTTCTATGAATTTTTTTTTTTTTTTTAATCTAGATCTAAGGGTAGAGCTTACAGAAGCGCAGAAAATAGAGGGGGTGGGGTGGTTGTCAGCAGGCTGGGTATTAAATAGCAGTGAGTAATCCCCTGGAGAGCTGCAAAGAAATGTTATAACAAAATTTAAGAGAGATTCAGTCAGTTTATCTAGACTTTAACAGAAAAGCCTGAGCTTTGACTGTCATGCTTGTGTCATTTTCCCCATCTTTGTAAAATATCAAACTACAGGCCCTACTGCCTCTCCCTGTGATTCTCACGTTGTCAGAATGGTAGGGAAGCATATTTGGGAGCTTGGCTACAGACTGAAATTCAAGTCATTTGTGCATCTTGTGTCTGCCTGCTTGTTTCTCCATAGCTGGGGTACCGGAGGCTGACACAGCCGGTTCTTCCTCAGAGGCCTGTGACTTCTGTAAGGAAGATGGGAGTGATGAGGTGATGACCCCCAGTAGACCCCGGACCACGGAAGACCTTTTTGCAGCTATTCACAGGTATCCAAAACTTCCTTCCTCTTTTTTGCATCTACTTTATGAGTCCCCCTTTCCAAATCGTTTCTCAATGTATTTTTCTTTCTTGAGGTTTCTGCTGTCACCCAATTAGGCTTCACTAACCTGATTATTGATTTCTTAGTTTGTTTCTATATTTTTATTTGCCTTGACTCCAATTTCTGTTTTACTTTGTTCCACTGATTTTTATGATGATATGGGGGACAGAGGCTAAACATGATGATGCCATTTGGTTGGCCCTTCTCTTACTAGCAAGAAATGCAGTGTCACTGTATTTGATTGGATATTTACAGGAGTTGGGTTAGAGTAGCCAGTGGTCCAGTCCAGGATGAGGGATGCTGTGTTCTGTGGACTTAAGATGCACAGACTCGCTGTACAGGACTTCTTCTTTCCTAACAGTGTTTGGTTTTATTGCTGTTATTATTTTCATTTTACAGAAAAACTAGGATTTTATAGTGTAATATCTTTGGCTACTTAAATGTTTCAGTAAAAGTACATCTTTTTTAAGCAGGAGCAAAAGGAATTAAACTTGCTTGTTACTATATACTGCTAGTGCCATCTACTGGCTTAAGAAATTATTGGGTTTTTAAAAAATGTAGAGTAAAATTTTCAAAATAACTGCCTGAACTGTTGTACTTTTTACATGTGATCACCTTGAAGAGTGAATATGACTTAGCCCTAAAGTTTTATTTATTGCCTCATTTTTCTGGCTATAAACAGTTGAGTACTCCCACAACAGTGTCATTGTGAAAATGAATATGATTGTGTTCGTGCAAGGACTTTAAGCTATATGCTGTATAAACCCTTTACTTCCTTCTAAAGTTCTTTACCATAGTATTTCAGATAACTGTTATGAATGCCCCTGTACTGCCAAGGTCCCTGAATCAAGGTCCCTTTTTTTCCTCCTGAAACTATACATCCCGTAAAATCATTTGATTCTCTGTGTAAGTAACCTGTGTCAGGAGTGCTTTCCCAATTCTTGGAATTTAACTGAAAAGGCTGTTATTGCATGAGATGGAAAGCAGAGGCTGTGCAGTCCCTACCTGCGATTCCTCGTGCAACATGTAAACATCTAATTTAGGGGGGAAAAACCCAAGCTGATGAATTGAGGTGTTTGTCAAGAATTATGTTCTTTAACTCTTGACTCCACTATTGGTATAATGTCCCAATACACCCTAAAGACTGCCTCTCTAACATTGTCTGACGGCTCTCTATGCTCTCATTAGAAATAAAAAGGTAGCTAGTGATCACATTATTCCTCCAAATAGGGAAATAAAAATTCCACATCCTTTGAAAGCAACTTCAGTGACATGTCTAGAGGTTTACGCTGATGTTTCTAACTCGAGTCATGCTGGACACCTAATGAGCTCTCAATGATTGTGTAACTGTTAGGAAATTCTTCCAAGGTTCAACATCTCCCGTGTGGTATGGGATGCATTGGGTTGCTAAATATACAGGCATATATATTTAAGACAGCATCCACAGAGAAGACATGTCGCCTGGTTGCTCTGTGCACTAAATACTTGGTCTCAGAGAGAACCCAGCTGTTGTGGGGCCACATCACCACACACTTTTCCTAACAAGATACCGAGGATCTCCTCTGTATTTTACTGTAGCAACCTTTGTAAGGCACTAAAAGACTGTGGTTTCTCCTACCAAGGAGTTACATCTACTGCAGATGCAGAAATTGGCCAGTCTGTATTGTTCTGTGTACACGATAGAAGGAAAGACTGAGTAGGGTATGGATTACAGAGTGAGAGCAAGGATGCAGGCTAATTTTTAGTAGATGGATGGATGGATGGATGGATGGATAGATAGATAGATAGATAGATAGATAGATAGATAGATAGATAGATGCAGGCTAATTTTTAGTAGATAGATAGATGCAGGCTAATTTTTAGTGGATGGATGGATGGATAGATAGATAGATAGATGCAGGCTAATTTTTAGTAGATAGATAGATAGATGCAGGCTAATTTTTAGTGGATGGATGGATAGATAGATAGATAGATAGATAGATAGATAGATAGATAGATAGATGCAGGCTAATTTTTAGTAGATAGATAGATAGATGCAGGCTAATTTTTAGTAGATGGATGGGTGGATAGATAGGTAGATAGATGCAGGCTAATTTTTAGTAGATAGATAGATAGATGCAGGCTAATTTTTAGTGGATGGATGGATAGATAGATAGATAGATGGATGCAGGCTAATTTTTAGTAGATGGATGGGTGGATAGATAGGTAGATAGATGCAGGCTAATTTTTAGTGGATAGATAGATAGATGCAGGCTAATTTTTAGTAGATAGATAGATAGATGCAGGCTAATTTTTAGTAGATAGATAGATAGATGCAGGCTAATTTTTAGTAGATGGGTGGGTGGATAGATAGGTAGATAGATGCAGGCTAATTTTTAGTAGATAGATAGATAGATGCAGGCTAATTTTTAGTGGATGGATGGATAGATAGATAGATAGATAGATAGATAGATAGATAGATAGATGCAGGCTAATTTTTAGTAGATGGATGGGTGGATAGATAGGTAGATAGATGCAGGCTAATTTTTAGTGGATAGATAGATAGATGCAGGCTAATTTTTAGTAGATAGATAGATAGATGCAGGCTAATTTTTAGTAGATAGATAGATAGATGCAGGCTAATTTTTAGTAGATGGATGGGTGGATAGATAGGTAGATAGATGCAGGCTAATTTTTAGTAGATAGATAGATAGATGCAGGCTAATTTTTAGTGGATGGATGGATAGATAGATAGATAGATAGATGCAGGCTAATTTTTAGTAGATAGATAGATAGATGCAGGCTAATTTTTAGTAGATGGATGGGTGGATAGATAGGTAGATAGATGCAGGCTAATTTTTACTAGATGGATAGATGCAGGCTAATTTTTAGTGGATAGATGGATGTATACATAGATAGATAGATAGATAGATAGATAGATGCAGGCTAATTTTTAGTAGATGGATGGATAGATGGATAGATAGATAGGTAGATAGATGCAGGCTAATTTTTAGTAGATGGATAGATAGATATAGATATAGATAATATATTAGCAGACATAATAGGAAGCCATCTAAAGTCTGTGATTTTTAGGGCTTTATTTTATATCCTTCAGTACCTAAGCTAGTAATCTAAAGTAAAGAATATCTAAATTGAAACACAACTTTCAAATTTTATAATGCAAATTAATTCACTTCAGATTTAAAGCCAGATGGAAAATGTAGAACACCAGTTGAGGTGTGAAGTTTTTATCTTTATTGAAGTAATTAGTTTTTAAGCCAGTGTTAATTGTTCAAGCGTTTTTTAATAGCCATTTTCCTTAGAAATACACACACACACACATATTTATAGTCTGTGTGTATATATACATACATATATGCAGAGAATTCATATATTTAGTTTTAATTCTCATTTTAGTGGGCAGTCACTCTTGAGAAACGACAATACTTTTATAAATTCCCGTCTCCTGTCTTCATTCTAAATCTGCAATTAAAGGTTGTAGCTTTAATCAAGCATAGCTCTGGCTTGTTATGTGAATCTCAGCACACCCTCTCCATTTAAAAGCCAAACAGAAAAGCCACATTTAAAAGCCACAAACCAATACCTACAAGAATCAGATGAGCAGAGATGTCTTTGGGAAGCAAACAGTATAAATTGTGAGGTCATGAGCTCTCCTGGAACGGTACTCCATCAGGTCCTACTTCTTGTATTAAGCCGTATGACTTCACTCTCTAGACCTTGATTACCTTCTCTGGTCAGACCAAACCACCTACATGTTTTCCAGTTCTGAAATTCTGAGATGTTATTGTTTCTGTGGTTTTTGTCAGTGGGTCAGCAACTTAACTCCAGAGCAGTGCTCTTGTTGACAGTGGAATAGAACTGTTGAACCAAAGTACCATAGGCCAGTCTCTGCTGTCCCAAAGGGTCTGGCGCTATGTCAGCTCTGGCCACCCCCTTCAGCCTCTTAATTGGGTTTTTACCACTTCCTGTCTTCCATTTTAGTGGCTTCTTTTTGGCCAGAAGCACAAAGAGGACCCTGGGAGCACCAAGCCCAGGGCAGCCATCACGGGCCCATCCTCCCCTGTGGCTCGATGTGCAGGACAGGTAAAAACAGCACTGAATCCTGAGCTGATAGCAGGAAGGAAGAATTATATTTCCCTAAATGACACTCAAAGGTTTGTTAGGCACCTACTCTATGCCTGACACTTTACGCCTATGACTGCATTTATCTTTACTGATAAGCTCTGAACTGTCTACTGTTATTCCTCTTTTCCAGATAGGAAACAGGATCAGAAAGTTTAACCTGCCCCAGTTTAGAGAGCAAGGAAGCTTTAGCAGTGGGTGAACCCAGGTCTGTGTGACTCCAGAGGTCCTTTATCTCATTGAATCCTCACAAACCTGTGAGGTTGTTATCATCATCTGCATTTTACAAGTATGAAAAACTTGTAAATAGATGAGTGACTGGTCCAGGGTCACACAGCTAGAAGTTGCTCAGATTCAACTCTTAATTTCTATGTTCAGATAGCATCCTCTCAACCTTTGCTGGTTGCATGTTCTGGAATTTTATAGCAGAAAAAGAGGTATAACCACATCTTAGTAAATGTATCAAGTTTCCTTAACAGCCAGTCCGCCTGCACTTAGCTGAGAGATTCCTCCCACACTTGAGTTGTTGATATGAAGAGACCTGCAAGGGGCCACTTGGCACATCTGCTTTACTTTCTCTAATGCATTCTCAGCAGAAGACACATTGAGCCAGGGAGATTCTTAGAGACTGGGTATAAGAAATTCCCCCAGGACAATTTTACTTTTCCTGAAGGCCCCTCCTCTTTCACATTCTACCCACATCCCTCACATTTGCTTGCTCGGCTAGTGGTTCTCTGCAGTCAGCCAACAGGATCTGATGTGGAAGGTTCACTCTTATTTTCCGGAAAATTGGATTTCTAGGAGTTGACGAATGGTCCAGTAAGAGCCAAGGAAAACTGGTTTTATGCCAAACTCTAGAATGATGGAGAATGTAAAGTTGCAGAGTTGTTCTAGAACCTAAGGTGGGGGCCTGTCTCAGTATGTGGGACATTCTAGGAGTTGGTTTATCTATTAGGCCAGTGGTCCCCAACCTTTTTGGCACCAGGGACCAGTTTCGTGGAAGACAGTTTTTCCACGGGGTGGGGTAGGGAGGGATGGCTCAGGGGGTAATGAGAGTGATGGGGAGCAACAGATGAAGCTTCGCTCGCTTGCCCGCCACTCACCTCCTGCTGTGCGGCCCGGTTCTTAACAGGCCCCCCTACCCCGCGGCCCGGGGGTTGGAGACCCCTGTATTAGGCCATTCAAGCGCCAGCACCATAAAATTCACTCAGCATCAGTCCCATATAGAAAAGTTAAGTAAGAAATGGCAATTATTAAAAACGCTGGAAATGGTCCTATCCAAAGTAAGATAATATGATGTTTGAGATTTGTTTCAGAATAATCCAGTGAGCGTAGAAATGAAAACAGGGTGGCCATAAGTTAATAATTATCACAGCTGGGTCATGGGCACACATAGTAATACAATGAACTATTCTTTCTGCCTGGGTGTTTGGTACTTTCCATAGTGAAAATAATAGCTGGTGACCTTAATGTGCAGTGAGAGAAGCAGGGTGGATGTGGTTGGCATCCAGTGGCCCACGAGGAATTAACCTTCATCTTAACGTTCTTAAATCTCAGGTCTAAGAGGAAAGTCCTTGGCCGTAAAGATTCCGATGATGATCACTCCCGAAACCATTCTCCCTCCCCGCCAGTGACACCCACTGGTGCTGCCCCCAGCCTGGCCTCCCAGAAGCAAGTGGGATCGATTCAGAGAAGCATCCGGAAGAGCAGCACCAGCAGTGACAACTTCAAAGCTCTGCTGCTGAAAAAAGGGAGTCGGTCAGACACCAGTGCCCGCATGTCCGCAGCCGAGATGCTCAAGAACACAGACCCCAGATTCCAGAGGTCAAGGTCGGAGCCTTCGCCAGACACCCCCGAGAGCCCATCAAGCTGCTCCCCGAGCAAGAACAGAAAGGCCCAGGACGAGTGGGCCAAGAACGAAGGCTCGATGCCTCGGAGTCTGTCCTTTTCTGGCCCCAGGTACGGCCGCAGCCGAACTCCGCCTTCCGCCGCCAGCAGCCGGTACAGCGTGCGGAACCGGATCCAGAGCAGCCCCATGACCGTCATCTCAGAGGGCGAAGGGGAGGCCACGGAGTCCGTAGACAGCAGGGCTCTCCGGGCCCTGGGCGCTGCGAGGGGACGTTCGCTGGAAGCACTGGCGGGGGATGGCGGGGGTGAGGGCAGCCTGCTCTGTGCAGGGGAGCCCGCTGCCTGGCGGGGGGCGCAGGCTCCCGGCCCCATGGCGGGGCGGCCCAGCGCAGAGGGCACGGATCCATCAGAACAGCGCGGAGGTCCCCAGAGGGAAGAGAGTTAAGGGCGAGAACCTCCCAGGTGATGTGGGGAGATGTGCAGCACGTCGCTCTGGGAAGCCTGACAGGTACCCTTCCCTGCCTTGTCCCTGGATCCCACTCAGCATCTGTGCTGTGGGCCCGGCACGGCCGGCCCCGCGGCGGAAAGGGAGGGCTAGGACTCACTTGGCACTTGCCCTGTGGCTTAAAAGCAAGTAGAAGCTTAACTTCTAAAAGTGCTTCCTGGGGAAGATTTTTTTTTTTTTTTTTTTCTCTAAATGCTGGGTGTGTGTGCAGGGATGTGTATGTGTGTGCATTTGGAACACTTTTTATGTTAAAAAAATACAAGCAGCATGTACAGAAATAGGAGAGACAGCATTAAGCTAGGTAGAGTAATGGAGCCTTCTGAGCAAGGTGGTAACTGCTTTAAAAGTATTACGTTTATGGAAATTAGTGAGTTCCAGAAGAAGGGAGAGGACCATTACTTCTGAGAAAGAGGGGGTAGATTTGCTGGTTCTGAGCGCACAGAACGGGTGGAGATGTGCACAGGTGTGCTTTCAAGGGGAGCCGTGTAGTGGTTACCCCAAAAAGTTGGTAAGGGGCTAAGTGACTCATCGGTTCAGGTACTTTTTTCTGGGGAAAAAAGGCTTTGTTTCTTTTTTGTAAAAATGACAGATACGTGGACATGGCAACGCCGTAACTCGGAGTCTGCTGCTGTGCAGCCACGGACACACAACTTCTAGCCTGGTTTGTAGAAATGTAGGTAATTTTTTAATGAGTTTCCTCCTTGAGCAGCAGCTGAGACCTCCTTGGAGAGCTGAAATGACAGTGGCACATACAGAGAGGGTAACAGAGATGAGAGAAGGGGAGAGGAGTAAGTGATACACTGCTGGAATTTGTTTCCTGCTTATTAAATAAAATTATTTTTCAGAATTAAATTTTAAAACTTGCACTACAGAACTGTGGGTGGAGCCTTTCCTTTTACAATTTTTTTTTTTTTTAAACCAGAGTTTAAACTTCCATTTGGCAATTTCTTATCACTTGAAACGTCAACATTTGCTAACTTTTGGATATCCTTTTGGTTACACCAAAGAAAAAGTTAATGCTATTTTTTCTTGAACTGCCTGCCGTATCATGTCCTCATTTAGAAAGGTTTATCAAAACCTATTATATATTATCTTACTTTGAAGAAAATGCTGAATAGCTCTTTTTGGTCAAATAAACTGATAAAAATTGGCAGGCCTTGGCTCTTATTAGCCCTGGGAAATGAATTTTTAGATTAAAAAGATTTTTTGCATCATTTGGTTTGTGTGTTTTTATATTTTTTACAAATAATTGAGTTCACTAATTACCTTCTAATCTTCTCCGGTTAGAATTTTAACACTTTTAGACATGGAAGAAAAGTGTGTAAAGTATTTATTTTTATGTGATATTCTTGTGACCACTTCCAACTGCCATGTACATAGACTCCTTTATTTGTTGGTTAAATAAAATCAGTCTTGTCTTCTTCATCAGAAGGACTTAAGATGAGAGTACTGAGATTATTAGCCTAAATACAATGCAGCTGCCAATTATCATCTTTTTTGGTATGAAAATATCATCTAAAAGTTGGACTGCACAGGCCCAATCATCATAAGGTTTATACAATAAAACATTAGGGTACCCATTTTAGACACGTCTTTGAGACAAAAATCTAAAGAATTGAGACTCCTTCCGTCCTCTGAAGAAAACAAAACACGTCTTTTCACACAACCAGAAATCAAGACCTGACATTTGGCCAAGAGCAAAAGGACTTTCTACCACTTGGAGCAAGCGTCTGCTACTTTGGGCGCAAGAATCTCTTCTCCTAAATTTTAGAAAAGTGGCATTGGCTTTTGAATATGAAATCTTTTCATAGCTACCTAAAAAGGATGAGAATGTACGTGGATATCAGAAAACAAATTTAATATATAAATCATTTATGTTGAAGGTAAGATAAGCACCCTCAAAACTAATGATAAAGCTTTTTTAAAAATCTCCATTTTTTAAGGAAAAATATATTAAGTTTTTTAATTTGCTTTGAATAAAACAATTGTAAAGTAAACATTTGAACTTTTTTTTGTTCTTGCTGTTTGTGCATGCATTTTTGAGTGGTGAGCTAGGTCTTCTGGTTACAGAACTTCTGAGTGCTTCGCTGGATACAAACAGAACAGCGGTGACGACCAGAAGGTGCCTGTGGGAAGTGGGGACCGAACAGAGAGGAAATAGACCATCACAGACACTGTGGGTGGTGCCGTCCAAAAGGACCTAGGGAAAAGCAACTCTAAAAGGTGTCCTGTGGACTTCTGAATAAAATCCCAGTAAGATATCGACTGAGAGTTCAGGTGATGTGATGTGTAGAGAGATGCGAGAACTTTTCGCAGCATGGTTGAAATATAGGGAGACAAGGATCTAGACTTACCCCGGAAACACACGGCATCTTCAGCTTTGCTACTTTGTGGGGCTCGATACTGTTAATGCACCATATATATTTAAAAACTCAATGAGGACAGACTTACTGACTCTTCCCTAAACCCTGAGACTTTAAAGCCCCAGGGCTAAGCTATTTCCACCTTGTTTTTCTAAGAGTTGGGAGAAAAACAAATGACCATTTGGTCTGTCGGTTGGAAGCAGCCTCAACTTTGACCTGATTTCTGCCCTCCTATTTCTGAAAAATGTTGATTGAAACCATTGCTTCTCCTGTGGGGATGAGAGCATATTTGTTTGGGGAATCGCAAGGACAAGGAAAGAAAAGGAGGCGTTTCTGTTTCTCGATCTTATTTCCCATCCACCAACACCACGCCCAGCTCTGGGGGTGGGTGTCCCAGGAGGACAGGGGAAACACAGGATTAGTTTTTTGCATTAATGTGTTTTCAGCACATTAATTGAATTTGAACAATTGTTTATATTGCTGGGATGCCATCATGAAATGGGTACAATAGGATAATTTCGCAGACATTAGGATATTGTTGGGCGGGTAGGGGGAAGGAGGGTCTTTCGAATAAAACATGGACCCGATTCTTGAGGTTCTTTAATAAGCTATTCAGTTACTATAACATAGTTTCTTTCAGTGAGCTGCCCTAAACTGCCTTCCACACAGGCCAGCCTTTATTCACAGAACAAGAACTAGAGCAATCTGTAGTCACTTATTCAGCATTGAAAAAAACCCCTTTATTAAATACTTCTCATGTGCTAGGTAAGGAAGAGGGAGTTCTAACATAGAAAAATGTGGATGAGAGATCATTAAGGTGCTTCAAACCTGGTGAAGAAGACATACAGTGAACTGTCAGAGTAGCGAAAAGGAAGAACCCTGGGCAGACGTTGCTGCGCGCCCTCCCGCACCATGTGAGTTCCCCTTTACCAACAGAACACCTGATCAGTCAGCCAGTGCAATGGGGAACTCTGGGGGAAAGATCACTTACCTAAGGAGTCCTGTGGTGGACAGAAACAGCTAGGTCCTTTACCACTGTCTCGCTTGGTCTTCGGCAAGAGACTAGCAATGCGCCAAGTAACATACTACTACCACCCACCCCACCAGCTCCCACAATCCAAAGGGCCACGTGGCACGGTTTTGGCCAGTGAGACTGGCAACAGTCTAGGGGTTTCCAAGAGAGTTGCTTTCCTTATGTAGGTGCCATCCCCTTCCTCCTTTTATCCCTAGAATGGGTGGGAGGCTGGAGGAAGAACAGTACTCTTGCAACCTTTGAGGCACCAATAAGGACGGAAGAAGCCACATGTTGTGGAAGGTGGAGGAGAAAGGAGCCTGGTCCATTGATGACATCCAGAGTCACTGCACCAGCCTCGGGCTGTCTACCTGCAGACCCACTGGGTAAGTCATTTGTCACCTGCTTTGCAGTTGAGTGGTACTGTTCTCAGAGGAAGATAAGAGAGGGATTGGCTATGGTGAACCTGAGCTAAGAGTGTACGAATGAGGAGGATTTTGCCGAACAGGGGAAGTTGGCAAACGAAAGACACTCCAAACGGAGGGGATAGCATGAGCAGAGGCACAGAAGCAAAGTGTTTAGAGGAAACCAAGGAGCTAAAATAGGAAGTCTCTAGAAAAACAAAGTGGGACATGAGACTGGAAAGGTCATCTCAGGCAAGAATGTAGAGGGCCTGGGATGTCATCCCAGGTAATTTGGGTTATGTTTGTAGTACTGGGAAACAATGAAGGTTTTTAAGAAGGGGAATGTTGTGACCTGCCTTGGGTCTTAGCCTTTTCTCAAGCTACTCCCTCCCTTGGTAACTGCGTCTAATCCCATAGCGTTACATTAATGTAATATATACCCATCACTCCTGAGTGTCTCCTGTCCTGACTTCGTCCATGAGCTCCAGTATATCAGTTGCCTACTCAGAATCTGCATTTAGAGGTGTTTTAAACTTAAATATATCCAAGCCTTTATCAATGGGCGTTACCATTCACACAGTGGCTCAGGCCCCAAGTCTAGGCTCATCCTTATGGCCTCTCTTTTCACCCCATGTCTAAACCAGAAGCAAGTCATGTCAACCATATTGCCAAAATATATCACAAATCCAATCACTTCTGACCAGTTCCACTGCCACCTCTCAGGTCCAAACTATTATCTCTTGACCAGACTACTGCAGAAGCCTCCCAACTGGTCTTCTTCCCTTTATCATGCATCTTCAGCCACCCTCAATTCCCCTTCCAAAATCTGCTTTTAAAAACAATTCAAGCACTCCCCTGCTTGAAACGCTCCAAAGACTAGATGTTACAATTGGAATAGGCTTCTAACTTCTAGCTGTGGCCTGCAAGGCCTTTAAGATCTGCCACTGTTCCCCTCACTCAAAAGGTTCACCTCATTCTTCTTTCTGTGCCCTGATAGATGCTACTTCTGGACTTAGAGCCTTTATTTTAACTATTGAAAAGAAAGGTGCCTGTATTTCTACCCTGGTTTAGGTTCCTTAGGAAGTAGACACTGTAACACATTTGAAAGGAAAAGGGAGGAAAGAGAATGGGGCAGGCAGAGCTATCACCCTGCAGTACTGATCAGTCAGCTAGGTCCTTTATCAGTGTCTTGCTTGGTCTTTTGCAAGAGGCCACCCTGAGAAAGGTGTGCCCTCAATTTCCACAGCTTAGTGAAATCACTGACCACTTATCCTGCCTGCCTTGAGAAATAGCATGGCCTCAGCTTGAAAGCTAAGAGGACCTTTTGAAGCCAATAGTTGGAGGCTGTCAGCCAAGCACACTTCTTGCAGCTGGATGGCAAGTCTTTTCTTGAGGGGGGATATAATGGCACATCTCCATGCCTGCCACACTCCACCACTTGCACTGCTTGGATACAGTTCCCCATAAGCATGTGGACAGCACCTCCTCCAGGGCTCTGGTGGGCCTCTCTTCCTGAGGAGAGATTTAAAAAGAAGAATTTGATAGGACCAACTACAGAAACTTCCAGCAAATAGTCTCCAGGATACAAGTGTTACTCATCATCCCCCACCTCCACTCTAAATTCCTTTCACCCTCAGCTATCACCTCTGTTGGGCTTGGGGCTTTCCCGATGGTGTGAACCAAGCCCTCATTCCAGAGTGTTCTGAAATCCTGGGAGCCAGGGTGGCTGTACTTGCCTGTGGATAGACAATCGGGGAAGGAGTACAAAGGGTGCCCCAAGTGGGCCCTCTAGTTCCCCACATCATGCAGCTGTAGGCTTGCCTACAGTTCAGGGTCAATTACCCCTGACAAGACGGTGACTCTTCTTGCCTGCCGGTCCCTGGATACAAAGAGACCCGAGTGCCCAGCTGGCAGCAGTAGGTTGAAGTTCAATGGAACCCTTGCTATGTTGCCAATGGAGAGTTTACACCTCTTAGAACAAGGACCTCTGGCTCTGCAGAGCCCAGAGTTGTGGGGTGGAAAGTCCTACATCCCTAGTGGTTCACTGGGAGTGATTGATGTTAAGTGAGGTCACTCCTCCTTCTACCCCTTGGTTCCCAGATCCACGTGTCCTTCCTATTATAGACACAGCACCATATAGGTTCTCTGATTTAGTAAGTGTACTGTGTTTGGGAGATGGCGCCCCATCTTGGCAGGGTATTGCAGCCAACCAGGCAGTAAAGCAAGTCATTCCAATATTCTATCAGGCCAGCAGCTTCTAGGTGGTGCAGTATGTCAGAGAACCAGTGGATCCTGCAGCCATGAGCTTACTCTCCCTGATTGGATGTTATGATGTGTAGATCACACACTCTGTAAATCCACGCCAGCAGATCAGAGACTTTGTAAGTTTCTAGACTGTGGTGCTGGGCAAGGCCCTGTGAGCAGGAAAGAAAGCTGCATACCCAGAATAGGTGTTAACCCTCGTGTCAATCAATTGCTGGCCCTGCCAGGAACGAATGAGTCTAATATGCTCAACTTGGTATCAAATGACAAGTCAGGCTTCCGACAGCCTTACCAGGGTCTCAGCATTGGTATGTAGTGCTGGCAGGTTGGACATTCAGATTCAGCGGTATCTAGGTTGGCCTTGGTAAGTGGGAGTCTGTATTTTTGGGGGTCCGTGCATAGCCTGCATCTTTGCCACCACGGCCACTATATTTGTGTGCCCATTGTACCAGCCCTGGGGTGGGCGCCAACAAGAGCTAATACCAACGGGCAAAGTCATTTCGTCTACTTGGTTGTTTAGTGCCTCTTCCAATGGGTACTTTCCAGTGGGCCTTAACATACGATACGGTTTTTCAGGTTCTGTGCCTGTTCCCAGATGTCTAACCATATGCCTCTACCCGCAGACCTTGTCTCAATCCCATTCTTTTTCTTTTCGAACTCCTGACCAGTTGGCCAAGCCATTGGCCACTGCCAAGATTCCATATATATTTTAACTTTTCTCTCTCACGAAGTGAGTGACCAGGTCCATCACCAAAAATTCTGCCCTTTTTTTTTTTTGCAGAAAGATTGCAGGAGATTTTTTTTCTCGAAGCTTTCTTTCGATGTCACCCCTGAATGAGGATGTAATGCAACTGCTGTCCATCTCCAGCTTGGGCCCACATAGTAAGCCAACTCACTGACAAAAAAGCAAGCTCAAGTCCCTGCCCCCCACCCCCTTCAGCCCATCTTACAGGTCCCAACAGCCATAGGGAGGGAGCAACGTGGGGGAACCGTAATGCCATGGGGATCTGGGCCTCCTGCTCATGTAGCTTGCTTGCGTGCTCCGCTCCTGCTTGTGATTGCTCCTCGAGGCATCATTTCCATCTCACGATGGAACCGCCTAAGGTCCCACAGACCTTAGGACACGGTGGTTCTGACAAGACCCAGCTAAGATGGGCAGCTCTGGATGTATCGTCACTTGGTGTCTCATGGGTCCATCTCTACCAGGGCCCAGTAGCACTCCAGAAGCTGCTTTTCAGAAAGCATGCGGTTCTCTCCTGCACTTAGCACAGCCCTGCTTCAGGACCCCAGGGACCTGCATTGTGATTCTCCCACTGGGTCTTATAAATTCCACACTGCAATTTTTTTCACCACTGACACCTCCAGTACCTTAGGGTCTGCCAGATTACATGGTCCAAGTTGCTGATTCCTTCATATCTACCACTTCTGGATCTGTTTTTAGTGATTGATTCCCCCCTAATTATGGGTCATATTTTTCCATTTCTTTGCATATTTTTCTAGTAATTTTTTTATTGGATGGTGGGAACTGTGAATGTTAGGTTGCTTGTTGACAGATTTTACTGTATTCCTTTAAATAGTATTAGGCTTTATTCTGGTGCACAGCCAAGTCTTTTGGAATTAGTTTGATCCTTTCAAGGCTTTTAAGCTTTGTTAGGGGAGCTCGAGAGAAGCCTTTGGTTTAGAGACACTTTAACCTCACTACGAACACCATACCCTTTGGAAAACTCTACCTGATGCCCCATGCGTTATGAGTTATTCCCACTCTTGCTAGTGGGAACAAAAGCTATTCCCAGCCCCAAATGTGATCTGTGACTCATTTGTTCTACTGCTTTCCAGTTGTTCATTTCTTGGCAGGGACAGTTTCTTCTTACACCTTCACAGATTAGTGCTCAGCCAAGACTTAGAGGGACTCGCTGTGGATCTACAGAGAGCTCTGTGTGTGTGTGTTCCTCCTCTCCTTTATTCGGCCCAACAAATCCTAGCCACCTTGGCGTCCCATGACACTGGTCCCTGTCTCCTCAACTCAGAGACACCACTGGCCTCTGTTTGGCTTCCTCCCCCCTCCCCGCTTTGCTGCCTGGAAACTATACCTCCAAGCCATAAGCCTGAACACTCACTGGACTTCCCTTTCTTCCTCTTCTCTCAGAGATCACAGTGGTGTGCTATGGACTTGCCACGTCTGGCTCCTGTTTCACCATCATGGCCAGAAATGGATGTTCATCTGGGGAGCTTTAAAGAGCATTGCTCAAGGGAGTACTGTTTTTACTTACCACCCTGGTTGAGGGAAAAGGGGTTTAGAGACTTACACTCTTACTTCACAGGTCGAGGAATCAGTGTGGGTTTATCCTACCTGCCAAGTACGTCAATCTTAATTATATATCCAGGGATTGGAGAAATAACAATGAGGGTTTGCAGACCCAGTGGACCCACTATAAGCCAAACTTTGACTAGTACTCCATTTATTTTCTAACGTTCACATGCTCCCACTTTGAAATGGGAAGGGGAACTATGATGACACTTTGAGTTTCTGGGTATCAAATGTCAATTTGAATCCCGGCGTATCTGGATATTTTTCTCTCTCCAATGTGTAGCCACCTGAGTAAATGGCCATAGGACCTTTTGGAAAAATACTAGGGGAATCATTACCGTATACACTGAACTACTGCAGTGACCATTCCCCTAAGGGCCCAGTCATTTCTTCAGTCAATGGGTTTTGAGTCTGGAAACTGGGCAAGGGATCACAGTTTTGTGGGGACTTTTTTGAGGTTTTTTTTGGGGGGGGGGAGGTGATCTCAGCCCCCTGCTTATCCATCCTTGATCTCTTTTGATTATATATAAAGAATTACCCTTATTGGTTACCCTCTCTATTTTGCCCCTAGGGATGCCATGTTCTATTAACTACCTCCATAAGACTTCACAGGTCAGGCCCCCTTGGCTGCCATTTTGACCTTGGTGTTTAATATAATTTACGCACCCTTACTTTAGTGGTTAGCACTGCTGCCTGGGCTCTGCAAGGTCTCGTCATCACCCACATTGCTCGCAGCAAGCCAAGTTCCACCCCAGCCTTTCCAGCCAGCCCAGCCTGCAGAGGAGATCGATGCTCACACCTCTCTCACCAGTGCGTTCCCACTGGCCTTGGTAAATGATGCTCCTCTGGGCCTTCTCGTGGAACACAATGTCTATGGACTGAATTGTGCCCACCCCAGATTTATATGTTGAAGCCCTAGCACCCAAGGTGATGGTATTTGGAGATGGGCCTTTGGGAGATAATTAGGTTTAGGTGAGGTCATGAGAGTGGAGTCAGCAAGGTAGGATTAGTGTCCTTACGAGAAGAGAAAGAGACCAGAGCTTCCCTTCCCTCTCCATCACGTGAGGATACAGGAAGAAGATGGCTATTTACAAGCCAGGGAGTGGGCCCTCACCAGGCACTGATTTGGCCAGCACCTTGATCTTGGAATTCCCAGCCTTCCGAACTGTGAGAAATACATTTCTCTTGTTTAAGCCACTCAGTCTATGGTATTCTGGTATAGCAGCCCAAACAGAGTACGACAAAAATCCTCCCATGGGCCTTGTTGCCGCCTATGATATACCCATTCCAGCATGCCCCTTCCGTGAGCCTTTTCAGTCCTTCCTCTATTACCTCTTCCATCAGTTCAGGCATTTCAACATTTCTATCACTGTTTCAGGCTGCCAGGAGCCTCCCTAAAGCAGTGAGTTTGCTGTATCCCCTGGAGTTCTACTCATGGTGTTAACTCCTGTATCCAGAGCAACATCCCCAAGTCAGCAAGCTTCCTTTATCCAGTCTTGTGTCCTGGCACCTTTGGCTGAGCACCTTCAGAACCTAGTCCCCAGGTACTCTCCTGGCCCTGCCAGTACACATTGGCCAGGCTATGCGGCAACCTTTGCACACCGTCCATCTCTCCCTTCATCAGGCCCAGCCTGGCCTCTGCCAGGTTATGCTGTGACTTCACCTTGGGTAAATGCCTGATAGTCGGGAGATGGGGTGGGAACAGCTCCTAGAGGCACCTGTTGCCTTATGGGGGAAAGACCTCTATATTGTCTTTCCTCATATTAGGGCAGGAGGAGGGAGAGAGGGTAGTTCTAGCTCTTAATGGGGGGAAGGGTGGGCCTCTTCCACACGCCCAGAATGTTCAGAAACTTCTAGGGAGTCAAAACTGTTGGGGGCATCCGCCAGATGTCCCCATTTCATGTTCCAGGTTTGGTCCTGACCGTGACACGGCAGATCGGGCTTGGTTGAACATCTGTTGCTGGTTATGCCTTTTACCATCCAATCCTTATGCTGGCCTTCTGCATGAGGTGAGGACTTCTTAGCAAGCTATCAAAGAGGCTCTGGCCCTCACATGTAGTTTTACATTCTTTGTTAACTGACCTTGACTTTCCATCATCCACCTGCAGGACAACAGTCCAACTCAGTAACAGCCATTCAAGTCTACTGTCCTTGTACTCATTATCCACCCCACTCCTAATTTTTGAAGCGCCTGAATCATTCACCAGTCACCACATTCCTTTTCACCAGTAAGCTATTCCATTTAAGGGATTAATAGCTAGACAGCCTCGAGCCACGAGCTGTGTATGTACGGCCTGTCCACAGGGATGGGGAACTCCTAACCGGCCAGGCAGTACATGACCCAGGCCCCAAAATGCTGTCTTACTGCCCACAATCTTGGGGCCACACTGATACCAGCTGTGCCAGTTCGATGCTGAGACAGAGTTGGGAGTACAAAAGATGTATGGTGATGTCATACCCATGAAAGGAAAAAGGAAACACAAGATTGGGCAGGGGAGCTGTCAGACTGCAACACAGATCTGACACTTTCTACGAGCCCGCCAGGGAGCTCTGGAGCAAAGACTGTTTATAGGAAGGGTCCCGAGTCGGACAGAAATGGCTAGGTCTTTGTACCACCAGCTTGCTCAGTCTTTGGCTGAAAGATGCCAGTAAAAAAAGCATGCCATCAGCTCCTCCTGCCTCGCTCCACTGTAGGCTAGTAGGCTAGGTACCCCCCTGAAAATAGTGTGTCCTTATCTTGAAATCTGCAGTGGATCCTGAAGAAAGTCACAGCTGGAGACATCGGCTAACCACACCCCTCACAGCTGGGCAGCGGTCCTTTCATGAAGGTGGATCTGAGTGGCATGCCCCCCACCCCTGACCCCGCCGTGCTTGCCGGCCATGACTCCAAATCCCAGAAAAGATATGCCCATTCTTTGGCCACAATCAGAAATAAGTACCAGAAGTGATTGATGACAGCTTCGCTTCAGTAACCTCGCCTCTGAACCAGTCTCCTAACTCATGCTCATCAGCAGCGACCCCGCTCTGGTAACCGCACCTCCACAACTAAAGCTCAATCAGTTCCTAAGTGATTCTGAAAGTCCGCTAATCCTTGAACTCTGCACTTCCAGAAACTCTGTACAAGTCAGCGTTTTCTTTGTCCAGAGAGACTGTGTCCTGCAAGCACAGTGCAAGCTGCTCAGCAAGCAGTATGTGCAGCTTTGTTCTGGATACTGAAGGGGGCTTCTGCCTTTGACACGTCACCTCTGCTCAGAAGGCTTCCCCCGCCCCCAAGCTGTCATCTGAGTGGCTCCTTCTCATCATTCAGATCTCAAGTGTCTCTTCCTCGGGGAGGCCTGGCCTGCCAGCCCACGTGACAGCCACTGCACTCCGCCCAGCCACACCCTATCCCACCGCCCCATTGGTATTTGCACTCTCTCGCTCTCCAGAACGTACACTCCACAAGGACAGGGGCCCTGCCTGTCCTGCTCACTGTTGTATTCTCAGCTGGAAGGTGGACTGAGTAGGAGAGTGGAAGACGTGGTTGGATTTGATGGGTACAGCCACTGATGGGGGCATTTCTGCCTGTCACCATAGCCCAGTGCCTGGAATAGTGTGCAGAGCCTGCGACCCAGGAGGGACTCCATAATGCTTCTTGAAGAATGAATGAAAATAAATGGCATTCCAGTGAAATATTTAGGAGGAAAAGCAAGATTTTTAGAGGGTTAAGTGATGACTAGAAAGGAATGAAGGAATGCACTCAGTTTAAAGAATTATTTTCAGGCTTTTAAAAACATGAAAAGTTGACCTACACGTAGACTAACGTGGATGGGTCTGTGGGAAGCACGGTGGTGGTGCTGGAGGGGTGCTGCCCACCTTAAAACCCTGTCATGGTCCCTGAGATACCTCCTCACAGCCTAGAGCTCCAAGGAAGCCTCTGGACAACTCTTTCCAGGGAAACTGGATAATCAAGGCAAGGGAGAAATGGGAATTATTGTCCTATGTAAGGGTCTAGGGGGAACTAGGATTTTATTCTGGGGAGCAGGGAAGATCAGGCCAAATCAGAGCCTGTTGGTAAGTAGAGTGATTGGAGCATGCTGGGAGGGAGAGCCTGAAGATGGGAGAAGGCCTAATTGATGGAGTGTGAATTAGACCAACAGGAAAGGTGGATGGTTTAGTCTCAGAAAGGAATCTAGACATGAATTTCCTATTGATAAGAGAAGAAAAATCTCAATAGAAATGTTGAGGGATATTTTGTAGTCAGTGCCAGCCACATAATTAAAATACCTGATTCATTGCTGTGAGAAATACTCTCTGGTCTGGATTAATTGAGGGCTGAAAAATGTTTTAGTTTATGATTTATGGACCAGGAGGGGAAAATGGGATACCCTGGACTGAATAGTACAAAATCGCTTTTTTATGGAACATGTTTCAGATTACAACTAAATCTTGGCAATCAGACATATGCTTTTCTCATCTAAAATGGAAGTTACTGCATAAGAGATGTCTATTTTTGTAGGACTATGGAGTAAATATATAAATATTTACCTCATACCAGTAGAGGCGAGTACTGTGGACTTTCATCAGTAGGAGGGCTAGAAGGTGACCCACAGCTGGTTTTGGTAAATGAGCTAAGAAAGAAATTTAATTTCTTTTTGACGAACACAAAAATGCAAAGAATAAAAAAAATAATCAATGCAAGCAAATACCTTTGGAAAATAATTGCCTAAGACTTAAAAAATTATATCCATATAATAATTTCAAAACCGGAAACCTAGCTTGTTTTCTATCAAAAATTATAATCTAAAAGGTATCTCTGAGGGCATAATCATGTTGATTATGCATGCATGACATGCAGGAAGGACCCCTCAACACAGTCCTAGCCCACTGATGGCCTGAGAAAGCTGCACTCTAGAACACTGACTGCCAGTGGGTGCAGCGGTTAACAGCCTGGACCCAGGAGTCTGACTGCCTGGGATGGAATCGGCCTCTGCCCTTACGGCTCCAGCTGGGGGCAAGTTACCTTACATCTCCGTGCCTCAATGTCCTCATCTGTGAAATGGAGATGACACAAGGTGGCACACAGGGTTGTTCTGAGGGTCGACTGTGGGAATTCAGGTGAAATGCTTAGAAAGCTACACCTAGAAGGCAATCCATAAACGTTAGCTATGGAAACCACTAACTGTAGGTACGTTGGTCTAGTGTACCCAGGTTAGGGAGATTAATTTTAAGAGATACCGTATAATGCTGGGGCTGCAGGGACCTTGAGCATCTTCCGGCCCCACCCTTTCATCCACTGGATACCCAAATCTGCCACATAAGTGATCACGTGCCTGCTTGAACACACGCAATGATAGAAACGGGAAGTAATGTCGTTCGTGGGCAGCTTTACCTATTGGGAAGTCACTGAGCTCCAAGCTGCTTTTCTCCTTCGTGCCTACAACCATCGTCCACTAGGAGCCCACAGTAAAGCTATGACCTTCCCATGACAGGCTTCTAGATATCTGACTGACACTCTTCTCCAGGACAAGCGCGTTCCAATACAATTAGGTCCAAATTTCAACCTCTTTGATTTTGCAGCAAACCCCTCTTTGAATACTGAATCATTTTTATATACTGATTCAGTATATAAAAATACTGCACAAAATACTGCATAAAATGCTTTAAAAATTCAAGTGAATTTTAAAAGTCTATGTTTGTATACATTTCTTCAGAAAAAAACATGCCTCTCTTGAGTATCAAAATAAAGTAGGAAGTCCCTAACTTCATACATTTATTTTCTGTCACGGAATATTAGCAACACTTTTGAGTATTCTGAGAGCTTTTCTTGTGTGGTGGGAGCAGCGGGCAGGTAGGAAAGAGGGCTCAACAGAAAAAGTAACAGTGGCAGCTGCAAAAGACACTTTGATTTTTGGTTCCAACTGAACTTGAGTTCTCTAGGCTTGATAGCCTTGTAGTTCCACACAGGATAAACTTTAACATTTTTATTGATAATATCTGGAGGAGGTAACATCCAACTGACACAAATCCAAGTAGAAATAAGGCAACATGATTGTGATACAGTGAAGAAGGGGGAAGTAACATGACGTTTCCCTGGAGCCTCATAGAAATAAAGATCGATTTACATGTTTATAGAATACTGTCCCCTGTTATCTGTGTATCTAAAGCTTCAAGCATTAAAAAGGCACAGTGGAAATAAGCTCAATTCATAGTAGTACTCTCAGGTAGAGATACTAGACACATTTTGCTTATGGGTAATGTTGACGTCTATGTTAAACAGAAGTTTTGCCCCTGGCAATGGACCTTCCTCTCATTTTGTCATTCACTTTCTTTGGAGGGTTCTTTTTTCTGAATCAACCACACTTCATTTCTTCTATCAAGCAATTTGAAAGGACTGTTGTAGCCTGCGGTGTAGTAAACCTTTTCATCGAAAACTTTTCCTTCTTCCCTCAAAATGCTTGCTAATGTCAAGAGTTGTTCTTGATTCTTTTGGGCACTAGAGAATCCATCGAAAGACCTACAAAGGAGAAAGTAAATGACCATAAATAATTTTAATACTGATGTGAATGTCAGTCTAAGAAGAAAAGTGGGAGCTGATACAAGGAAACCTGGATGGAGCACGGTTTCAAAGCTCCTCCCTGTAGGCAGCTGAACTGACTGTTCCCTTCCTCTGGTTCCCAGGCTCAGTGTGACCTCACACGCACTGAGGGGACCCAGGAGGAGGCAATACGTCCCAGCTGTTGGGCAGATTTGGAAGTTATGCCATCTTGTGCTCTAACTCTGTGCTTCTCAAGCTCTAATGTGCATGCAAGTCACCTGGGAAAACACAGGTTCAGGAGGTCTGGGCTGGGGCCCAAGAGCCTGCATTTCCAACAGTCTCCTGTACTGTTGATTCTCCTGGTCAGAGAGCCACAATGAATCCCCCTTAGCAGCCTCCCTTTAGTCTTTCCATTTTCTATTGAACATTTCCCCTTTCTTTCTCTCCTTAGGAAAAGGGCAGGCACTGCATTACAGATGAACATAAGTTTTGATCCTCTATGGAAGAGATGGACATTTTGGCAGCTCTATACAGTCTGAGAAAAGCTTTAACAGAGACAAAATCAAAGTGCTTGGGAACACTGAGGATATGATTACATCGGGGCAAGGTGTGTCTCTGAGTTGGGTCTGGAATGGAGGATAGTTTTGCTGGGCAGAGAAAGGGGAGGGATAAGAAAAGAACAAAAGTCCAGAAATACAAAGCAATTTCATAGTGAGGCATAAAATGAGGTCAGAAAGGTGAGTCAGAGCTGGAAGGAGGAACCTTGTACATCATCCTAAGGCCTTTTGAGATTATTCTAAAGGATGTTGGAAAAGCAGAAAAGTAACTTGATTAGATCTGGGTAAGAATATAGGCAGAGAGATGGAAACTAGATTGGAGAGAAGGGGCCAGTTAGGAGGTTGCTAAGAGGATGGGGATGAAAAGACAGTCAAAAGATTTGCATAAAAAGTGGGAAAATAGAAGTTTAAGTGTAGATTTTAAAGTATATAAACAAAAATACCCTGAGATTAAATCATGACAGCACACCGACCTAGCTGAGTTGCTGACATGTAAACGTGATGAATTTGAAGGCTGAGAATAGGCAAAACAGACACAAAAACATTCCTAATATGCCTTCTTTAGCATAAGGTTTATTATCAATGTGCCAGTGGAAAAGATCATTCCTACCATTCTTCAGATAAGATGTAAGGTCTCAAGGGTACAAACCAGGCCTGTTCTGTTCAACAATGTCTACCAGGCACCTAGTCATTCCTGGCATGCAGTACCTTTTTTTTTTTTTTTTTTTAAAGGCAGTGGCATTTATTGATTGATTACTATGTTACTATGTTGGGTCTTCGTTTCTGTGCTAGGGCTTCCTGTAGTTGCGGCAAGCGGGGGCCACTCTTCATCGCGGTGCGCGGGCCTCTCACTATTGCGGCCTCTCTTGTTGCGGAGCACAGGCTCCAGACGTGCAGGCTCAGTAGTTGTGGCTCACGGGCCTAGTTGCTCCGCGGCATGTGGGATCCTCCCAGACCAGGGCGCGAACCCGCGTCGCCTGCATTAGCAGGCAGACTCCCAACCACTGCGCCACCAGGGAAGCCCTGTAGTACCTTTTAAATCCAGTTGAGTAAGTAGAGGAATCTGTGTATGCACATGTATATAAAATAAAACATTGAAGATAAATTGATAAAACTGTTCTATAATTTCCATCATGTTGACTGATGATGATAATTCTGAACCATGTGTTAGGAAACATTTCGGCTCCTAAATTTATTATTTATTTCCTTAAGGAATGTTCTGCCTAAAGGGAATCTGTTTCAGATTCCACTTCTTCCTTGAAATCAAATCTTGAGCCTCTTACTTAGAAATCATCTTTTGTCCTCTGAATACATGTTGTTCTACAATGATCTATCCATGGCTTTATTCAGGACACAGACATATACTGAGCCTCCCCACACACACCTGCCTCACCAGGAGCCGAAGGATACGGGCAGAGTAACATGTTGCTATATTCTTGAGGAAGTTACAGTCTATCAGTAGGTCATTAGAATTTAGAATCATAGGACCGAGTGGCTGGCTGACTGGAGAAACTGAGGAAGGCATCACAGACAAGGTACCAATTGATCTAAGTCCTGAAGGATGAAAGTAGGCTCTCCAGCAAGAGAAGAAAGAGGGAGCCAGAGCTGGTAGTAATATCATGCTCATGTTCTAAGTATTTTAGGTAAATTAACTCATCTGATCTTCATGGCAACCCTGTGAGATGGTAGGTAGGTACTGTGATTAGACACATTTTACAGATGAGATTTTTGGCAAGGAAAGTCTCAGTAACTTGCCTAAGGTCAAAGGTACAGAGATGTGGAGGAACTCAGCCTACTCAGTGAAGGGCGGGAGGTGGGGGGGAGTTGTCAGGGAGACAGGTTGGGCCGCGTGTTGCAGGTGATGCGTATACTGAACGGTCTGAATGTCACGCGGAAGCAAGAGGAAGCCAACAGATTTTTAAACACAGTAACAGGTTGGGGTTTTGTTGCTGTCGTTGTGAGAACGATCGGGGTTCCAGAGTGGAGGGCCAGGGAGAGGAGACTGGTGGGCAGAGAGAACAGCTGGGAGGCTCTTGAAGTGGAACCTGAGACTGAAAAATGTCGGAGTATCTGGTGAGTGTCAGGCATGTGCCGAGCACTGGGGTAGCAAAGAGGACTTAGCTGCGGTCCCTGTAAGGTGAGGGCCCGAGCAAGGAACAGTGGGGAGGAAGGGAACGGAATCACGACCCTTTCTGAGGCGAATGGGCCAGATTCAGGGGCTGGTTATCAGGGCAGGGTGTGCTGCCGATGGCTACGATGGTCCTTGCTGGGGAGGCTGGCAGGCTGATTAGTCGCTTTACTGAGACAGGCACTATAGGTCAGAGTAAGGAACCAGTAAACCAACCAACAGAGGCAGTCACTGCGGGAAGCAGCTGCCATCCTTTGGGCTGGGGGAACCAAGGGAAGAGATTGAGGCTATCAGAAACTACGAGTTGGGAGGAGGGGTACCATGCATTGTTTTAACGTATTTTTCTCCAAATTTAACTAGAGGGCGGGTAAGGACAGTCTTTTGCTTTTGTGGGGGAAGGTCCGGTGTATAATTTGTATTGCGTCTTATCTGCGGAAGGTGTGCATCAGCCTTCTCATTAAATGTATTAGTTATTTCTTCTAAAGGACCCTTAGTAACGTATAAAACTAAGTCACTAGGAAAACATCACAAAATGCATTAGACCTGTTTTTGTGGAAGAGGGAAAAGCATAGGAGCTAAGCTGCACAGGAGCTAAACTATGAGTGCCCGCCAAGTAAAACCAACAGTCAGAAAGGCTATAAATTATCTACCACTTACCGTACAAACACCGTCATTTCAGCTCTGTCTTCAATGAAGACATCTGACTCTGAAGGCCTGGGGGGATCAGATTGCCATTCAGAGGGGATATACAGGGAAATGGTAACGGTAGACTCGCTAAAAGGACCTGAACCGGGCTCCACGTAGCTTGTCACTGGAGCTGTCATCTTTATTTTCATCTCTGTGCCACAAAAAATATACATTTTAATGCAAAGGAGACCGTGAAAGCAGATTTAGTGTATTTATGACTACATTTAAAAACTTATTTTTTGACCTGAGTTTCTTGATTTACTTGACATAAATATTTAACCTTTAAGATAATTTCCATCTTAAAAAAAAAAAATAAGGGCAAAATGACAATTATCCACTGCCCACATTAAACACTTTCTGTATTATTAATATTTTTCATTAATAAATTCCATAGTTTTAGGGACAGAAGGGGAAATGAGAGATCACATAGTCCAGTTCATTCTTTACTTTTACAATTCAGAAACAGAGGTCCCATTGGCTAAGTGACCTGCTAAAACATAAATAGCATCAGAGCCAAACCAGAAGATATATCTTGACACCCTGGATCTTGTGTTCTTTGACCCTTGCTGCCCCCTAATGTCTCTTACCCTACCAGTCACCAAATTACCTCAAAGCATTAGCCATGAAAAGGCCTTAATGCTAGTTTCACAGAGGCCCAGTTCATCCAGCAGAATGACAAACAGGGAGAACAGAGGCTAACAAGCACTGCCCAGTACTACACTCCTCTAGACGCCTCAGGTCCCGAGAAGAGTCCTCTTCAACCATTAAGTCTTTGATGATCTGGTTATTTTTCTATTCTAGAAGCTATTTATCTAATCAGCGAAGACTCAATAAGCCAGGGCACTCAAGCACAATACAGTGTGTATAATGACAAGGTAAAGTGCCTTCACCTTTCTCGTTTCTGCCTTGAATGTAGCTGTTCAGCCTTGTGAAGCCGGTCTGCATGGCCGAATCCCAGTCCGTAGACTCAACCGAAGTGCTGACCCACTTCGCAGGTCCGTAGCGTCGGATCTCATAACTTGCGGGCTAAGATGGAACAGGGGGAACTTGGGGAAGCAATTCGAAGAAGGCAGAGCGTGAGATGCAACAGTACAGGTACCTTGATCTCGGGTCCACCTGGGACGGCCAGCCCAGGGGCTGCGCTCCCCCGCACCGGGCAGGGCTTCCCAGCAACGGGCAGGGCTCCTCCCCCGCGGCTCCCACCTTTGGATTAGAGACGCCGGCGGCCTCTGCCCCACAAGCAGGGGTAGGGAGAGTCGGCTCAATTCGGGTTAAAAGCAAGCAACTGTTCCGCCCCCGCCCGGAGGGTCCCATCGCAGGTTTTGGGACGTGGTCCATTTTTTTTTTTTTTTTTTTTTTAACCGCAAAGAAAAGAAATTCTTTTGTGGCCAGTACGTGGGGGTAACTACGGCTTACCGACCGCATCTTCCCGTTTGTGCAGGAATGGAGCCAGGGACTCTGACCATTTTTTTAAATGTGCTTTTAAGTTAAACCTATGGGACCCTCCGGCCGCATTGAAGATCACCTCGAGGACAGCCCCACGCTCCCCACCCCCCGGCCCTCACCCTTCGCGCCCGCGGGTGGAGCCTACCTGGGGGCCTGCGTCCTCCGCGGCTTCCCAGCACGGCGTCTCCGCGAGGGCCTCCGAGCCCTCGGCTGCCCCGGGATCGGGCTCCAGCACCTCGGCCATGGGCGGCGCCGACGCTCCGAGAAAGAAGCCGGCGAGCTGCGCCGGAAGGGGGCCACTCGGGACCGCCCCGCCTGCGTGTCCCCGAGTCCCCGCCCCGTAGACGCCCGGCCCCCTCTACACACTGCAGGAGCCCCGAGTCCGCAGGACTCTGCGAGGCCGAGGCCGGGAGGGGGCGCTGCGACCGCGATCCCACCCCGGGGCAGCTCTGGCCCGCCGCTCCCCTGAGGGTCCGCCAGGAGACCCGATGGCAGGGTCAGCTTGGCCAGGCTTTCTTTGGGGGGGGTTTCTCCCACCTCCACCCTTTTTTTTTTTTTTAAATCTTTATTGGAGTATAATTGCTTTACGGTGTTGTGTTAGTTTCTGCTGTATAACAAAGTGAATCAGCTATGTGCATAGGTATATCTGCATATCCCCTCCCTCTTGTGTCTTCCTCCCACCCTCCCTATCTCACACCTCTAGGTGGTCACAAAGCACCCAGCTGTTCTCCCTGTACCATGCAGCTGCTTCCCAGTAGCTATCTATTTTACATTTGGTAGTATGTATATGTCCATGCTACTCTCTTACTTCGTCCCAGCTTAACCTTCCCCATGTCCTCATGTGCATTCTCTACATCTGTGTCTTTGTTCCTGTCCTGCCCCTAGGTTCATCAGAACCTTTTTTTTTTTTTTTAGATTCCATATATATGAGTTAGCATATGGTATTTGTTTTTGTCTTTCTGACTTACTTCACTCTGTATGACAGACTCTAGGTCCATCCACCTCATCACAAATAACTCAATTTCGTTTCTTTTTATGGCTGAGTAATATTCCATTGTATATATTTGCCACATCTTCTTTATCAATTCATCTGTTGATGGACACTTAGGTTGCTTCCGTGTCCTGGCTATTGTAAATAGTGCTGCAATGAACACTGTGGTACATGTCTCTTTTTGAATTATGGTTTTCTCAGGGTATATGCCCTGTAGTGGGATTGCTGGGTCATATGGTAGTTCTATTTTTAGTTTTTTAAGGAACCTCCATACTGTTCTCCACAGTGGCTGTACCAATTTACATTCCCACCTATAGTGCAAGAGGGTTCCCTTTTCTCCACACCCTCTCCAGCATTTATTTTTTGTAGATTTTTTGATGATGGCCATTCTGACCAGTGTGAGGTGATACCTCATTGTAGTTTTGATTTGCATTTCTCTAATGATTAGTGATGTTGAGCATCCTTTCATGTGTTTGTTGGCAATCTGGATATATTCTTTGGAGAAATGTCTGTTTAGGTCTTCTGCCCATTTTTGGATTGGGCTTTTTGTTTTTTTGGTATTGAGCTGCATGAGCTGCTTGTATATTTTGGAGATTAATCCTTTGTCAGTTGCTTCATTTGCAAATATTTTCTCCCATTCTGAGGGTTGTCATTTCATCTTTTTTATGGTTTCCTTTGCTGTGCAAAAGCTTTTAAGTTTCATTAGGTCCCATTTGTTTATTTTTGTTTTTATTTCCATTACTCTAGGAGGTGGGTCAAAAAAGATCTTGCTATGATTTATGTCACAGTGTTCTGCCTATGTTTTCCTCTAAGAGTTTTATAGTGTCTGGCCTTACATTTAGGCCTTTAATCCATTTTGAGTTTATTTTTGTGTATGGTGTTAGGAACGGTTCTAATTTCATTCTTTTACATGTAGGTGTCCAGTTTTCCCAGCACCACTTATCGAAGAGGCTGTCTTTTCTCCATTGTATATTCTTGCCTCCTTTATCAAAGATAAGGTGACCGTATGTGCATGGGTTTATCTCTGGGCTTTCTATCCTGTTTCATTGATCTATATTTCTGTTTTTGTACCAGTACCATAGTGTCTTGATTACTGCAGCTTTGTAGTATAGTCTGAAGTCTGGGAGCCTGATTCCTCCAGCTCCATTTTTCTTTCTCAAGATTGTTTTGGCTATTCGGGGTCTTTTGTGTTTCCATACAAATTGTGAAATTTTTGTTCTACTTCTGTGAAAAATGCCATTGGTAGTTTGATGGGGATTGCACTGAATCTGTAGATTGCTTTGGGTAGTATAGTCATTTTCACAATGTTGATTCTTCCAATCCAAGAACATGGTATATTTCTCCATCTGTTTGTATCATCTTTAATTTCTTTCATCAGTGTCTTATAGTTTTCTGCATACAGATCTTTTGTCTCCTTAGGTAGGTTTATTCCTAGGTATTTTATTCTTTTTGTTGCAATGGTAAATGGGAGTGTTTCCTTAATTTCTCTTTCAGAATTTTTGTCATTAGTATATAGGAATGCAAGAGATTTCTGTGCATTAATTTTGTATCCTGCTACTCTACCAGATTCATTGATTAGCTCTAGTAGTTTTCTGGTAGCATCTTTAGGATTCTCTATGTAATGTCATCTGCAAACAGTGACAGTTTTACTTCTGCTTTTCTGATTTGGATTCCTTTTATTTCTTTTTCTTCTCTGATTGCCGTGGCTAGGACTTCCAGAACTATGTTGAATAATAGTGGTGACAGTGGGCAACCTTGTCTTGTTCCTGATCTTAGAGCAAATGGTTTCAGTTTTTCACCACTGAGAACGATGTTGGCTGTGTGTTTGTCATATATGGCCTTTATTATGTTGAGGTAGGTTCCCTCTATTCCTACTTTCTGGAGAGTTTTTATCATAAGTGGGTGTTGAATTTTGTCAAAAGCTTTTTCTGCATCTATTGAGATTATCATATGGTTTTTATCCTTCAATTTGTTAATATGGTGTGTCACATTGATTGATTTGTGTATATTGAAGAATCCTTGCATTCGTGGGATAAACCCCACTTGATCGTGGTGTATGATCCTTTTAATGTGCTGTTGGATTCTGTTTGCTAGTATTTTGTTGAGGATTTTTACATCTATGTTCATCAGAGATATTGGCCTGTAGTGTTCTTTTTTTGTGACATCTTTGTCTGGTTTTGGTATCAGGGTGATGGTGGCCTTGTAGAATGAGTTTGGGAGTGTTCCTGTCTGCAATATTTTGGAAGAGTTTGAGAAGGATAGGTGTTAGCTCTTCTATAAATGTTTGATAGAATTCGTCTGTGAAGCCATCTGGTCCTGGGCTTTTGTTTGTTGGAAGATTTTTAATCACACTTTCAATTTCAGTGCTTGTGATTGGTCTGTTTATATTTTCTATTTCTTCCTGGTTCAGTCTTGAAAAGTTGTGCTTTTGTAAGAATTTGTCCATTTCTTCCAGGTTGTCCATTTTATTGGCATAGAGTTGCTTGTAGTAATCTCTCATGATCCTTTTATTTCTGCAGTGTCACTTGTTACTTCTCCTTTTTCATTTATAATTCGATTGATTTGAGTCTTCTCCCTTTTTTTCTTGATGAGTTTGGATAATGGTTTATCAATTTTATTTATCTTCTCAAAGAACCAGCTTTTAGTTTTATTGATCTTTGCTATTGTTTCTTTCATTTCTTTTTCATTTATTTCTGATATGCTCTTATGATTTCTTTCCTTCTGCTAACTTTGGGTTTTTTTTGTTCTTCTTTCTCTGATTGCTTTAGGTGTAAGGTTAGGTTGTTTATGTGAGATTTTTCTTGTTTCTTGAGGTAGGATTGTATTGCTATAAACTTCCCTCTTAGAACTGCTTTTGCTGCATCCCATAGGTTTTGGGTCATCGTGTTTTCATTGTCATTTGTTTCTAGGTATTTTTTTGATTTCCTCAGTGATCTCTTGGTTGTTTAGTATCATATTGTTCAGCCTCCATGTGTTTGTATATTTTACAGTTTTTTCCTGTAATTGATATCTAATCTCATAGCATTGTGGTCAGAAGAGATACTTGATACGATTTCAATTTTCTTAAATTTACCAAGGCTTGATTTGTGACCCAAGATATGATCTATCCTGGAGAATGTTCCATGAGCACTTGGGAAGAAAGTGTATTATGTTGTTTTTGGATGGAATGTCCTATAAATATCAATTAAGTCCATCTTGTTTAATGTGTCATTTAAAGCTTGTGTTTCCTTATTTATTTTCATTTTGGATGATCTGTCCATTGGTGAAAGTGGGGTGTTAAAATCCCCTACTATGATTATGTTACTTTTGATTTCCCCTTTTATGGCTGCTAGCATTTGCCTTACGTATTGTGGTGCTCCTATGTTGGGTGCATAAATATTTACAATTGTTATGTCTTCTTCTTGTATTGATCCCTTGATCATTATGTAGTGTCCTTCTTTGTCTCTTGTAATAGTCTTTATTTTAAAGTCTATTTTGTCTGATATGAGAATTACTACTCCAGCTTTCTTTTGATTTCCATTTGCATGGAATATCTTTTTCCATCCCCTCACTTTCAGTCTGTATGTGTCCCTAGGTCTGAAGTGGGTCTCTTGTAGACAGCATATGTACAGGTCTTGTTTTTGTATCCATTCAGCCAGTTTGTGTCTTTTGGTTGGAGCATTTAATCCATTTACATTTAAGGTAATTATCGATATGTATGTTCCTATTACTACTTTCTTAACTGTTTTGGGTTTGTTATTGTAGGTGTTTTCCTTCTCTTGTTTCCTGCCTAGAGAAGTTCCTTTAGCATTTGTTGTAAAGCTGGTTTGGTGGTGCTGAATTCTCTTAACTTTTACTTATCTGTAAAGGTTTAATTTCTCTGTCGAATCTGAATGAGATCCTTGCTGGGTAGAGTAATCTTGGTTGTAGGTTTTTCCCTTTCATCACTTTAAATATGTCCTGCCACTCCTTTCTGGCTTGCAGAGTTTCTGCTGAAAAATCAGCTGTTAACCGTATGGGGTTCCCTTGTATGTTATTTGTTGCTTTTCCCTTACTGCTTTCCATATTTTTTCTTTGTATTTAATTTTTGATAGTTTGATTAATATGTGTCTCAGTGTGTTTCTCTTTGGGTTTATCCTGTATGGTACTCTCTGTGCTTCCTGGACTTGATTGACTATTTCCTTTCCCATGTTAGGGAAGTTTTCGACTATAATGTCTTCAAATATTTTCTCAGACCCTTTCTTTTTCTCTTCTTCATCTGGGACCCCTATAATTCGAATGTTGGTGCATTTAATATTGTCCCAGAGGTCTCTGAGACTGTCCTCAATTCTTTTCATTCTTTTTTCTTTATGCTGCTCCCTGGCAGTTATTTCCATCATTTTATCTTCCATCTCACTTATCCGTTCTTCTGCCTCAGTTATTCTGTTATTGATTCCTTCTAGAGTATTTTTAATTTCAGTAATTGTGTTGTTTATCACTGTTTTTTGCTCTTTAGTTCTTCTAGATCCTTGTTAAATGTTTCTTGTATTTTCTCCATTCTGTTTCCGAGATTCTGGATCATCTTTACTATAATTACTCTGAATTCTTTTTCAGAGGTTGCCTATTTCATCTTCATTTATTTGGTCTTGTAGGTTTTTAACCTTGCTCCTTCATCTGTAACAAATTTTTTTGTCATTTCATTTTTTTTTTTTTTTTTTGTCGGGTACTGCTGTATTCTTGTCTTACTGGTTGTTTGGCCTGAGACGTCCAGCCCTGGAGTTTGTAAGCAGCTGGATAGAGCTGGGTCTTGGTGCTGAGATGAGGACCTCTGGGAGGCCTCACTCCAATTGATATTCCCTGGGGTCTGAGTTCCTCTGTTAGTCCAGTGGTTTGGACTTGGAGCTCCCACCACAGGAGCTCGGGCCCGACCTCTGGCCTGGGAACCAAGATCCCGAAGCTTCGTGGCACGGTTAAAAAAAAAAAAAAAAAAAGGAAGAAAGAATGAAAAAAAGGAGCAGTACAATATCAAAGCATAAAAAACAAAATAAAATTAGAAAGGTAAAAAATATGTATTAGGAAAAATAAAACTATAATTGAAACAACTGCAACAAGGTAAAATAAAACCACAACAGAAAAAAGAAAAAAAAAAGGGGTGGGGGGAACAAGCCAAAAGGAGAGATCACTAATGAAGTATAAAGAATAAAATAAAGTTAGTAAAATAAAAGATATATTAGGAAAAATAAAAATATAAAAGAATTAACAACAGTGAATCAACAAGGTAAAACAGAACCCCAATCTAAGAGAGAAAAAAAAAAAAGCCTTGGCTATGGGGGCGGAGTGTAGGCGTGGGGTGGAATGTAAGCAGGGGTGGGGTTTTGGGTGGGGCGGACCTAGGTGGGTGGGGGGTGGTGTTTGAGCGTGGGCCTGCCCTTGTTTTTTAATTAACAGGTACACAGAGGCATCCACTCTGGGAGCCGGAGGCAGAGGACCGAGCAGGGGGCCAGTGGGGTTTCTGGTGTAACTGGTCTGGGAACCTCTCCCGCGGCCCCACCCACGGGGAACTGGTTCTGCTGACATCTACTCCTGGGAAGGGAAGTGAACGAGGCCCGCCCTCTGGGTGCACCTTCAGTGAAAGGTGGGAGTTGGGGCGGGGAGGGGGAATGCTCCTACCGACTCTGACCTTGGCCACACCAGTCCGCACCCCGGTGGCCCGAATGCTCCCGCACGGGTTGGATCCGGGGACCCAGCCCGGGGCAAGCGGGCAGCCCCACTCACACCTAGATGGCAGCTTAGGGCCGAAACAGCCGTCAGGGACCCTAGGGGGAGGCAGTAGGTGGGACCACAGTCCCACCTGGAGAAAATCTTCAACTGTACTGGTTTCTTGTCCTCTTCCACCCAAATGACCCCCACGCCCCTGAGTCATCCCACCAGACCTAACAGGCTGGGAAGGTGAGATGGGAGAGAGAGAAGGGACAGTGGCCAGACCCTAGTGATTTTGAAAGTTTTTGGTTAGATTTATTCTGTATTTTTTTCTAAGAGAATTATTGAGATAAAATTCACTTACCATATAATTCACCCACTTAAGGCATACCATTCAGTGGTTTTTAGTGTATATTCACAGTTGTGTAACCATCAACCACAGTGAATTTTAGAACATTGTCATCATCTTCAACCCCCCAAAAGAAACCCCATTGAAACCCCTTTAGCCATCATTCTTCAATCCTCCACCACCCAGTCCTAGGGAACTGCTAATCTGCTCCTTATTTCTATTCTGGACATTTCCTATAAATGGGATCATACAGTATCTCAATACATTGGGCTGCTATAACAAAACACCGCAGACTGGGTAGCTTATAAACAACAGAAATGTGCTTCTTACAGTTCTGGAGGCTGGAAGTCCAAGATCAGCATGCCAGCAAGGTCAGATGAGGGCCCTCTTCCTGGTGGGACTACTTATGGTCTCCTCACATGGTGGAAGAGGCAAGGAGCTTTCCCTGGTCTCTTATAAGGGCGCTAATGCCATTTGTGAATGGTCTGCCCTCATGACTTAATCACCTCCCAAAGGCCCCATCTCAATGCCATCACACTGGGCATCAGGATTTCAACATACGAATCTTGGAGGACACAAATATAACATATAGACCGTGGTCTTTTATGACTAGCTACTTTTGCTTAGCAAAATGTTTTCAAGGTTCACCCATGTTGTAGCATGTATCAGTACTTCATACCTTTTAATGGCTGAAAAATATTCAGTTGGATAAACATTTTGTTACTCATTCATCAGCTGATGAACATTTGAATTGTTTAAAACTTTTGGCTCTTATGAGTAGCAATACTGTTATATACACTTGTATACAGGTTTCTATATGGACATATGTTTTCTTTCTCTTGGGTAAATACCTAGGAATGGAATTGCTAGGTTAAATGCTAACTCTATATTTAACTTCTTGAGGAACTGCCAAACTGCGTTTTAAAGTGGCTGCACCATGGGAATTCCCTGGCAGTCCAGTGGTTAGGACTCCACTCTTCCACTGCCGGGGCCCAGGTTGGGGAACTAAGATCCCACAAGCCACATGGTGCAGCCAGAAAATAAAATTTTAAAAATAAAAAATAATTAAAAATAAATAAATAAAGTGGCCGCACCATTTTAGATTTTCACCAATGGGGTATGGGCAGTTTCTCCACATCCTTACCAACACTTCCTATTATCTGGCTTTATTATTATAGCCATCCTAGAGGTGTGCCTAGTGCTTTACATTTTTTTGTTTTGATATATAATTCACATAACATAAAAGCCACCATTTTAACATATACAATTCATTGTTTTTCAATATATTCACTATGTTATACAGGCATCATCACTAATTCCAGAGCATTCTGTCACTCCAGGAAGAAGCCCTGTACAATTTAGCAGTCACTCCCAACCTCCTGGCCTCTGGCAATCACTAATCTACTTTCTGTCTCTATGGATTTGCCAATTCTGGACATTTCGTATAAATGGAATTATATATAATATGTGATCTTTGGTGACTGGCTTCTTTCACTTAGTGTAATGTTTTCAAGAGTCATCCATGTTGTAGCATGTATCAGTACTTCATTCCTTTTTATTGCTGAATAATGCCCTGTTGTATGGGCCTCCTGCTTTTAAAGCAATTGATGTCTTTACCTTTCCTTCCCCTTCCTGGCCCAAACAAGTATGCAGTGGCCTGCGGATACCTGACACTTTCTAGTGTTACAGCAAATCTATTATTATGCTGAGCTAAATTTGAATTATTTAGTGAAGGCTTAATAATGAATTTTGACGTATTTTTTAAAATAGCCTTATTATTTTAACTTATGTAACAGATGTGATCCATTGTGTAGGTAATTTTGCAAAGCTAAGAATACAATTTTACTTTACAGAAAGGTTTTTTTTTTTTAAAGAGGAAAGGGAAGTAATTTACACTGTTGCTTAAGAAATCTGTTGTTCTTTTTCATCTGCACCATACCTTTTACAGTTATTGATGCTTTTTGAAGGCAAGAGCATTTTATTTGTAGAAAAACTGAGGCTAAATTTGGAGACGTTCATTTTATAGGGTGTGGAATATACAATTAATGAAGATAACAGCAGGTGACTAAGCTGAATTATCTATATTTACAAGGTGATAATTAGTCATATAAAAGAAGGAAGGAAAGAAAAGGATTTATTTTAAACTAATATAATTTCAGTTAGAATAAACAATGAAATTCAGAAGGCTCAAGTTTTATACTCATGTGTCAAATAATCTAGCTAGTTTTCTTGTTGATTAATTAAGGTAAAATTTTTCTTTCTATCAGCTCATATTAATTGATGTTTATGTGACATTATGAAGATATTTTAAGATTTACAGCACATGTGGCACCTTTATATCACCAGGGGCCTCCAGGTTCATGCCAGCAGGGAGCAAGCACGGGAGAATCCTGCAGCAGGAATTCCAGCTGGTTCTTATTATTCACGGCAGGTGTATATGTTCTATAAGGTCACCACGGACATTGAACTAGTCAATACTGAACCAGCACTTCTAGAAGAAATACAGACTTAGGTTCCTGTGAGCCTCTGGTTATAACATTTTCATCAACAGATCAATATATAACCTCATTTTATGTGTGTTATTGTATAAAGATAACTCATTTAATATATACTGTTAATTCATTAACATTGAACTCACAAAAAACAACACTGTAACTTACGCCTTAATGAAGTGTGTATAACATATATCTTCTCTGAAAGGCACATCCCAGCCTTCTTGCACTTAGGAGCACTAGATGGCACTTCAGCACTGCTTGGGGGGCATTTAAAATAGCAAAATCACCAACAAGAAGCACAAAAATGTGAAAAATGTGGCACTAAATACACTGTGAAAAGGACACTCGTTTACTATATAAGACCTCAAAGTAGAAGGCAGAGCTTAGCCTTGCTCGACCTCAGCTGGGAATGTGCAGCCAGTGGCTCAGCTTTTTCACCACTCTACGCACGCACATATCCACCTGCGATCCAGAAAGTGCTGTATTGATCTGGGGGTTACAAATATATATCAGCAAGTAGGTGAATTTTTAAATATGGAATCTGTGATTAATGAGAATTGACTGTAAATGCTTCCTGCACTAAGTTATATTAGTCACTTCCATTCATATTTCATTGATCAAAGCAAGTCATCAGGCCTTAACTGACTTCAAGAGGGTGTGAAAACGCAATCACACCGTGTCGTCAAAGAAGATTTCAAATGTTTGAGAGAAGTACTAATGCCAATTGCTGATGATATCGTTTGGTCATTCATTGATTATTCCATACTTGTGGCAGATTTTATTTCCCAAAGATAGTTGCAGCATTATCTCCCATCCAACATGCTGTTCTTATTATGTGACTTTGATGCACCTCCCATTGAGAGATTGAGGTCTCTGCTCCCTTTCCTTGAAACTGGGCAGAATGTGTAACTTCTGAGGCTAGGTCATTAAAGACCTCCACCAAGTGCTAAGGACACCTTCTCTTAGAAATACAACAAGCATGCTGAAGGGAAGCCCAAGCACCTCCACAGATAGCTATGTATAGGTTCCTAGCTGATGTCCTGACTGACAGGTGGCATCAACCACCACACGTGTGAGTGACCAAGGGTTCAGATGGCTCCAACTCCCTGTCCTCCAGACAGCCTCCGTTCTTCCAAGCTGAGGCCTCGGAGGTCATGGAGCAGACAGAAGCAGTATCCGCAGAATCTGTGAGTGTAATAAAATGGTTATTTTTTATGCCACTCTGTTTGAGGTGACTTTTTTTCAGGAATAATAACTGGAAGAGTTATTGTATGTATCGTCTATGTATAGTGCTGTAGTAGGTGTTGGTGGGTTTTAGAAGTGTATAAAATTTGGTCCTAGTCTCCACATATTTTACATTCAGGTCATTGTTTAAACTGAGGCCATTCTTGTACCCACCATGTAATTAAATAGTTGGTCTTTTTATAGTTACCACGATCTCAAATATGATAACTGTAAAATGGGTAGCAGCTTGGTATTCTAACAGAAAATGTAATCTTTTCTTTCGCTTGGCTTCTCCTTTAGCTTTGGTGAGAATTTTAATACTCATCCATTATTTAGACACAAAACAACCCACGAAGCTCCATTTACACTAAGCACTTTGCTCAGTGCCTGACACATAATTGCTTGATAAATGTTGAATGAATGCCAGTCTGAATTTATCAGACACAGACCGTGATCGAGTGTCTTTAGAAGCACTTGTGAACCACCTTTCTCATGGGCCACAGAAAATGAAGAGACATTTATTGAATGTGGGGTTGAGGATAAGAAAGCTAAGGTCTAAAGCTGGGAATGTCTTTAAAAATTAAAACATCAATTCTAATCAATATGAGGCTGATATAACTTCTGAGACTGTGGTGAGTGTTTGTAAAAACAGAGAGGGATATCCACACTGACTTTAAAAGGTTCATGCTGTGAAGTAAAAGTAGACAACCAAATACACCACAACTAGGTAGCCAATGTTCTCAAAAAGCTCTTAAAAGAAATTAATATAAATTCATATTTAAATATATTACATACATTTTTTGTTTTAGTTTGGTTTTTATTATTTATTTAATGTTTAGAAACATGGGGATTTTTCCAGGTTCATATTTATTGTACAAATGGAATATCATTTGATGAGTTGACATTAGCTTCTCTAGGCCTGAGAACTTAATGGATGCAGTAGAGACAGGTTGGACTCCATTAATGTTGCTTTCACATCTGGAGCTCTTTTGGACCTGCACTTGAAATACAGGATAACCAAAGCAAAGCCTGTATATGTGGTCTGTACACGGTTCATTCTACTTGTGAGAGTGTAAGTGTTGAAATTTTTTTTTTAATACCAGTGAACTGGAATTGGGTATCAGTTTCTGGGCCTACAATGGCTTCAATCCTGCCATAGTCACGAATTCTATAGCTTGCGCCCTTCAACATATAAAGCCATCCCTCCACCAGATCAGAAGACGGTGCCTCCTTCAAGGTTTAAGAGTCTGGCTTTCCATCCCAACTCTCCTACTTCCTGGTGTGTGACCTTGGGCATGTGGTTCAGCCTTATTGAATCTGTTTCTTCATTTGTACAAATGGATGGTATTCACCTCATATGATTTTTGAGGATTCCAAGAGACAATGCCTGTTTATCTCTTAGCCCAATGTTTTGCATGCTGTATCCTGATAAATAGTAGTTATTAGCATGGTCTTTTGTGAGTAAAAACTCTGGACCTGTTCATTAAGAACTGAAATTGGTTCTTTGAACTCACCTGATCCCTTGTTTATTGAACACACATATTGCATTCTTATACATTCTGCCTATAGGAGAAAACTTATTGAGATCACTTGTTTATTTTTATGATGACATTAACAAAATGAGAGGAGAGAGGGAGGGAAAGTGTGGCTAGAACCATTGGGTTTGTGTAGGGAGGAGAGAGAGAACACAGGTATTTCCTCTGAAAAAATTCAGATTTCTCGTTTCCTTGCCCGAAGCTGGCTTGCTTTGAACTGGGATAGTCTCCCTCCCAGGGCTGCATTATAACTGTGACGGGCCCAAGGTACTTTTGCCTTGGTGGGTCCCTTCCTCTGTAGAAAAATACAAAAATTATATTTTATGACTCTGCTGGTATAAAGATGAATATAATCTTTGAAACCCAAAGTTAACTTTTTAAATTCTGATTGTAAAAGAAATTAAAACATTTTTATGAGCCCCTAAAAATAATGTGAGCTCTAAGCATGGTGCCTGGTGAGGCTAATGGACAGACGGGCCCTGATGTCTTAGTTTCCCTACAAGAGATTAAGAACACATGACGTATTATACGGGCTGATAAATACAGAAAGGCACTAGTACTTACTCTGCCTTTTTGGCAGATGTGTGTTTTAACATTGTATCCTTCTAACAACCCTCTGAGACAGGTCTTATGAATGTGATAAAGGAGCAACTAATGAATAATTTAGAACCAAGAAGATTCAGTGTTTGAAGTGAGAAAATTTAACTTTGGCCTCACCTTGTTCTGAATCCAGATGGAGAAGATGAATGCTAATGCTGGCCCTTCAAAACATCCAACTATGTGTATTGTCTGAAAACGCTGGGGAATTGGAGAAGGAGAAGGTAAGTTTTAACTCTATATTGAGAGTCCTGCACTGCACTAAGAATATGTTGGGGCTTAAGAGTTTGTTGATGCTTATGATACCTTATTCTAACATCAGAAGATGGTGATCTCAGTTCCTTTACTAGAGGCTGATTTGGTCTTTGGAACCACATGGTTTCTGAGGAGCAGTTGTGTGTAATTCTCATCTTTCCTCTTCTATAGGTAAGGCTCTCTCCCCCAACCCCCCGCCAGCTTCTTTCAAGATTTTTTCTTTATTTTTGATTTTCTGCAGTGTGAATATGATGTGCCTAGGTGTAGTTTTTGTTTGTTTTGTTTTGTTTTGTTTTTGGCATTATTCCTGCTTGATATTCTCTGAGTTTCCTGGATCTGTGGTTTGACATTAATGTAGGGAAATTTGCCACCATTGTTGCTTCAGATATTTCTCCTGTTCTTTTCTCTTTCTCTTCTCTTTCTGGGATTCCCATTACTCATATGTAACACCTTTTGTAGTTGTCTCACAGTTCTTGGATATTCCGCTTTGATTTTTTTTTTTCAGTTTTTTTTTCTCTTTGCTTTTCCATTTTGGAAGTGTTCTATTAACATTTCCTTAAGCTCAGAGATTCTTTCCTCAGCTATGTCCAGTCTACTGATAAGCCCATCAAAGGCATTCTTCATTTCTGTTACAGTGTTTTTGGTTTCTAGCATTTCCTTTTGGTTCATTCTTAGAATTTCCATCTCTCTTCAGACATTGCCCATCTGTTCTTGCATGTTGTCTGCTTTTTTTCCATTAGAGCCCTTTGCATATTAATCATATTTATTTTACATTCCTGGTCTGATAATTCCAACAACATTCCTGCCATCTCTGAATCTGTTTCTCATGCTTGCTCTGTCTCTCCAAACTGTGTTTTTTGCTTTTTAGTATGACTTACAATTTTTTCTTGAAAGGTAAACTCAATGTACTAGGTGAAAGGGACTGCAGTAAATAGGTCTTTAATAATGTGATGGCTGGTGGTTAGGTGTGGGGCAAAGGAAAACGTTTTATAGTTTTATGATTAGGTCTCAGTTTTGTAGTGAGCCTATGCCGCTGGGCTGTGAACTTCACAAGTGCTTCTCTGTTGCTTCTTCTTTTCCCCCATTAATTGGAACAAGATAACTCGCAGGGCTGGAGTTGGGTATTTCCCTTCTGCAGAGTAAGACTAGAACCAGCTGGGGCTGGGAATTTCCCTCCCCCCAGGTGAGTTAGGCTCTGATAAAACCCCAGCAGGTTAGGCCCTGCTGAAGTAGTTTCTCCCGAGGGCAGACCTTGTTAAGAAGATCAGCATGTTCTGGCGTATTTCAAGATGGTTCCTCTTCTCCTTCTACTGGAAGCACGAGAAGGTTTCCTTCCCAGAGCTTCACTGTGAGAATCTGGTAGGGCTCCTAGAGGCGAGACTAACTGAGTTTGGGCCCCTCTGGAGTTTTTAATTCTCAGATTTGTCTACTCTGAGCCTCCAGCAATCCTTCAATTACAGTTCAGCTTTCCCCACCCTGGCGCTGGTTCCTGAGGAGGTTTCTGCTTGCGGATTTCTGCTCAGGTAAGTTGTGATTCTTTGTATCTGCCTGTCTGCCTCTCTAATTTGGGGGCCAGCGGTTTGTGACCTCAGTTCTCTGAGGGATTTAAGAAGAGTTGTTGAATTTTCAGTTTGTTCAGCTTTTTCTTGTTGTTAGGATGGAGGAATGACTTTCAAGCTCTTTTCATGCCAGACTGGAAACTGGATTCCTTTTCCGTTGTATAAAATGTTGCCTGAGTGATATTTTCTCGCCCCGCGTAGAACTTAGTGAAAATGTTCACATTCTGGTCACCGTTCCTCGTATCCTCCCTCCCATTCTTAATCTTTTCTGGCTACAATGATTGCTTCCTCAAATACTTTTTAGCTTTTAAAGGTCTAGTTCTTTCATCCCTGGATTTTTAAAAAATTCCACTCTCTGTCTCGGAGTGCTGATAGCTAGTACTACCCATGTGTGCCAGTTGTGTCAACATTTAAACAAGGATGCACTATTGACACTGTTGTTTCTAATATTCTGCTGGCAAATCCTGCTTTGTGAATTGAATTGGTGGCAGATGCACATTAGGCTGATGGCTTCAGGAAGGGGTTTACAGAGAATGCTGGGTTATAAATGATGGTTCAAAGCTAGATTTACAGATCTAGTTTTCTCTAAACCTGTTACCGTACATCTGTCCACATTGAAGCTCACCTGTAGTTTGTACCCGCCCACATTACCTAGAGAAAGGACTTTGAGCCTTGCCTTCGTATTAGAATTCTGTTTAATTGGTCTAGATGGGTCTTGGTATCAGTATTTCTAGCAGTTCCTCGAGTAATTCTACCATGGAACTAGGGTTGAAGTCCACTGGTGTGCAGCAGGTTTCGGCAGACTTCTTCGCTAAAGGAACGGATAGTAAATATTTTAGGCTTTGAAGTTCATATGGTCTCTGTTGTAACTACCCAACTCTTGATGTAGCAGCCATAGGCAAGTGGGCGTGGCTGGGTTCCAATAACTTTATTTCTAGCCACCAAAATTCTAATTCATATAGTTTTCATGTGTCATGAAATATTTTTCTTTTGTTTTTTTTTAACTATTAAAAACTGTAAAAATCAGTCTTGTCTCACAGGATGTACAATTAACAGGTTGCAAGTGGGATTTGGCCTAGGGGCTGTAGTTTGGCAATAGTTTAGCTGTAGTTTATTTTCTTCAATTCTTCAGTTTGGTTCCATAAGAGAAAATGTTTCCTTAGCTACATCATTGGCAACATCTTCAATGAGTCCTAACATTGACTACTTATTTCAAGTAAGTCTACCAGAACATTTTTAAACACGGCAACGCATTTCCTTATTAGCCTTTGAAATTGTGGCAATTGGGATGCTTTTGTCTACAAGTAACAAGCATGGCTTAAATGACTTTAAGCAGTAGGAAAGGTATTCTCTCATTAAAATATAGACAGTTGCAGGGTTATTCAGCTGCTTGACAATCATCAACCCAGGTGTTTTCCATCTTTCTACTCTACTATCCTCAATACTAGTCCTGGCTGATGTCTTGCCTTATGGTTGCAGGATGGCTGTTGCAGCTCTAAGCATCACATGCAGATACATAACATCCAGCAAAGAGGAAGAGTATCTCCTTCCATGCATTTATTTTTAATATGAGGCAGTCTTTTTTTAGACCAAGCCTCTCCTCCTGTGTAGATCTCTCCTTCATTCCCAAAGACCAAATCAGCCACCGGTGAAGGAATTGAGATCACCATAATTAATTATCATGATGCATCCCCTGTCATGGGGCGGGATCTGGTCTGCCTCTCACAGGTGGTTCCAGGATCCCAGAACCAAATCAGGGTTCTGTTAGCAAGGGAAGAGGAAGAAATGGCAGCTGGGAAGGACTCAACAGAGTCTCACAAGAGAACTAGAGTCTTAGGATTAAAAACAGAAGGCTGTCTGCTGAGCTTCTCATTTCCATTTGTTTATTTACTTCCCTTAAAAATCATTAGAGAATTGTTCAGTACAATTTTCCTGAAAGAAATATTATTGATTTTTCACTCAAATAGATTATATTTTGCTTCAGCCCTCAAAGAAATTACTTTATTTCTTTCAGATTACATTTGAAAAGTAATGCATCCTACTTTATTTTTCTAAAACTGTACCACGTTGCATATCTAGCATAAAAATGTTCATGTCAAAAAAGCTTTAAAGAGTCATTTTTTGTTCATTTTGAACCATCAAAAGGTTGTTTAGTTTTGCAGTTTATACTGTGAAAACACTAAAAATATTTCCCCCCCCCGAAATTACAGCAATGAGTACGAGTTTAAGAACCATGTGTGGTTCTTATCCTGATACCCACCCCCATAGGTATCCTGATACAGCCCCCAAGTGGTACATGACCCACCTCTACCTCCCCATTTGAAAATCATGGAGGGAGATTTGTATCCCATTCCAAATTCAGAGCTATGTCCATCCTGTTGTGAGCCCTGACCCCCAGTCAGGAGCAGGGACTGAAATTCCACATTTGCAATTTCTTGGGAGACCAGCTGGCACCGTGGAAGCTGCTCTGGCCCAGGATGGAGAGGCCAGGCTTCTGGTCCCAGCTCTGCCTCTTAGGTGGTATTTAACACTGGACAAGTTACTTAACCTCTCTGAGCTCTAGTTTTGACATCGGCAAAGCAAGAGTTTGAACTATGTGATGTATAAGATTCCTGTTAGAGCTTATCTGTGTTTCTCTTTACCATGTGATCCAAGATTTCGACTTTTCCCTTCCAATGTTAAACTGATTTCTATTCTTGTTCCTGCTGCTTGGTGAAGGCACACACTGTCACTGTGTCCCCCAAGATAATGCGTCAGAGCAGCTACCCTTTGTTCTGCCACAGCACGGTCAGACAACCCGCAATATTCTAGTGTGAGACATTCACATGTAACTAAGCCAAATCCTCTCTTTCTAGGAAGCAAATCAGAAGGTAAGCAAGAGCAATGCTACAAAAGAGAGAATTTTGGAGAGCTTTATTTTTTTTTTAAACTAAAATGTTTGCAAATGTCTGTTCTTTATTATTAATATTAAGACATTTCACCATTATTTACTACTGCAGCTCTAGAGGTGTTTCTCTCACCTTCTAGAACTCTCCATGCATCTTCACACAGAAGTGAAATGATGAGGCCCTGAAAAACTTGTGTAGGAAGAAAAGTTTTATTTTGGTGGCAAAAGCAAGTTATCTTTGGCTTATCAACATTTTTCTGTTTTTCTTTCTTTTCAGAGCTATTTCCTATGTTCACTAGTAATTCTTTTTCTTCCTCAACTTGCATAGTACTTGTTTTTCTCAGGGCCGTTATTCGTTATAAAAGAGCCGGGTCATCATTAGAACAACCTGGGGAGATTTTTCCCCTAAGGAACTTGAAAATGCGTTAACAAGCAAGCTCCCCCCATCCCCATTCATCCAGGTGTCGGCCAGTGAATTGCAGCTTCTTAGGTCCAGAGGCCCTTGCCCCCCTGCTCAGGCGGGCTCAGTGAAGGGTGGAGAGCTGTGTTTTAATGGTTACAAGAGCAGTTTATAGCGGCACGTCCAGCCCAGGTGAACCCGCTTTATACTGAAGGCCCGCGTCCAGAGCCTCTCCTCCAGGGGCGTTCCTGGTGGCCTCTTCATAGGAGGGTGGCGAACACGAGAGAAGGGCTACCTCCCCGGGCAGTGGGGAGTAAGGGAAGGTCTGCTCGCTGCTCCAGGGTAAGCCCGGCAGGAAGTCGGTCACCTCTCCTGCAGGCGGGCGCTCTGGAAGGTCGAGGCCGGAAACCTGCCCCTGGGGCCGAGAGGCCTGGCAGTGGCGATACAGGAAAAGCAGCAGAAAGGCCAGGAAGAGCAGGACGGTGGCTGGAAGAAGGATGTACAGGAAGGGCTCCACATCTGCCTGGGTGGAACTTACCTTCCAGGTACCCTGGAGTTAGGGAATGGAATTGAATTAGAAGATGGGGAAAGAAGACCCCTGCATTTCTTAGGCTGATCTTTGTCTTCATCTTGTATTCTCCTTATCATCTACTCACTCTAAAAATCACTCTAATCATTCATTTATGCCAATGAGCTCGAGCCTGCATGAAGTAAAGTGCACTTCCGTGATAAAGTATGAATTCAGATTGTCAAAAGTACACAAGGGTACCCTACAATATTTCCACTGAAGTAAAAATATTAGGATAAATTTTAGTTGGCAGGTCCATCACTCATTCTTTGAATGAGAACTCTTACTATTTATGTACTTGTTTTGTTTAGAATTAGACCAATAATGTTTTATTGCCACAGAAGGATTATATGGAACTGACTTCTTTAATTCTAGAGTAAAATCTGACATTGTTATGTGCTCATATCTCATATAATCAACATTTGAAATCCGATTGGATAGCTGATGCTTATGATGATTGAGATTTTGAAATTTCCTCAGTATGTTTTTGCAATATTTGTAAGATAAATATGGAAATTTGGAATTCTCTCAAGAAAAAGAATTGCAGATAAATTTATTTATTTATTTTATTTTTGGCTGTGTTGGGTCTTTGTTGCTGTGCTTGGCTCTTCTCTGGTTGCAGTGAGTGGGGGGCTACTCTTCGTTGTGGTGCATGGGCTTCTCATTGCAGTGGCTTCTCGTTGTGGAGCACGGGCTCTAGGTGCGTGGGCTTCAGTAGTTGTGGCACACAGGCTCAGTAGTTGTGGCTCGCGGGCTCTAGAGCACAGCCTCAGTAGTTGTGGCACACGGGCTGAGTTGCTTCGCAGCATGTGGGATCTTCCCGGGCCAGGGCTCGAACCCGTGTCCCCTGCGTTGACAGGCGGATTCTTTTTTTTTTTAAATTTATTTATTTATCTATCTATTTTTGGCTGTGTTGGGTCCTTGTTGCTGCGCGCAGGCTTTCTTTAGTTGCGGCGAGCGGGGGTACTCTTCATTGCAGTGTGCGGGCTTCTCATTGCGGTGGCTTCTCCTGTTGTGGAGCATGGGCTCTAGGCGCTGGGGCTTCAGTAGTTGTGGCTCACGGGCTCTAGAGCGCAGGCTCAGTAGTTGTGGCGCCTGGGCTTAGTTGCTCCGTGGCATGTGGGATCTTCGTGGGCCAGGGCTTGAACCCGTGTCCCCTGCATTGGCAGGTGGATTCTTAACCACTGCACCACTAGGGAAGCCCAAGAATTGCAGATAAATTCATTCTTAAGCAACCTAAAAGGTATTGATTTTATTGTATCAGCTCACAAGAATAATGATGGTTCTTGATGGAGTAAATAGTAGGCATGAAATGATACTCCAACAGCAAGGTAGAAAAGCCATATGAAAAATTAAGTCCTGTTCCAAATTGCATAGACATCGCTTTACACAAAGCTACTAAGAAATAATGAAGTATTAAAAAGCTTCTCTGTTCATTCACAACACATGTGAACGTTAATATATACTACTACAGAGGAAAAGAAAACAGTGTAAAGCCTTATAATTGTGTTTAAAGAAACAACATATTAAGATCTTTATCTACTGATTTAAAATAAAACTTATAGTAATAAAACTATGAAAGCTGAGGTTTTTGCCTTGATTTTGGTGGAAAGAACAAATGTTTTGCTTGTCTTGACCTCTTAAGAGACTGACTTATCTAGTGTTGTTCGTATAATCTTTAATTCCTAAAGAATTTGCAACTATGTTGTTAATTCTGACTCAAAATTAGATGGTTTATTTAATATTTACACTGCTAAATATTTTGTTTTCTCTGAGATATGAGTTAAGATATTCTAAGTTAAAGTGCGTACAATTAAAGGTCTTCTTGGGAAGAAGAACATCGTCTTTGGGCTTTGACAGCTGTGGTCTTGAATTCCAATATGACCTTCTGATACCTGCGTGACCATGAACCATTCACTTGCCCCCTCTGTGTCTACTTTTTCTTTTCTATGAAATGAGAATAAGAACATCTTTTTTGGAGGGTTGGCATGAGAATTTAATGAATCAGTGAACTATGAATTCTTTCTGTTTTCTCACACATAATCTAGTTTATCAGAACTATTAACTTAAAATCTGTTGTGCTGTAACAAGGACTTCGATTATAAAAGCTATAAGAACTCAAATAAATTTACTACAGTTATTAAAAAATCAAGTTGGACTGAAAAAGCAATTTAACTACATTTATTTTCTTCCACTAGATGAATCACTTAAAATGTTAAAGCTATTATCTCTTAATACTTAATCACTCTTCAACCTTGATAAACAAGAGCCATTTTGCATAACTGATTTTTCCTTCATTCTCCTTCAGTAACGTGGATGATAATAGTTTCTAAATAGTTGTGGGCATCAAATTTTAAATACTCTATTAAACCCTCTAACTTCAGTATGCATAGAATATGAAAATACTTAATATTCTATTTAAAAGTTTTTCTGTAATAGACCCTCTTGCTTACCATTATGCTATTAATGCTATTAGTTGCAAAAATTTGTGAAAAGAGAGATGCTACAGTCCCCTTCTGTAATTGGTACATCCATTGGTTATTTTGTCCAAATATTGAGTGGCACTGAAAGACTTATCTAATACCGCAGATTAGGACAGTTTCTTAAGATAAAGAACTCTTCTTTCTTCCTAGTTAAGAGATCACAGAGCTATGAACAAATTTATGACGGTATCCTTAATTTGTTTATTTAATGATTCATGGTGTATTCGTTCAAATTGTTGTGGATTTTGTTAATGCAGAAAGGATGTCTTTTTCTTTTTTAACATCTTTATTGGAGTATAATTGCTTTACAATGGTGTGTTAGTTTCTGCTTTATAACAAAGTGAATCAGCTATACATATGTCCCCATATCTCTTCCCTCTTGCGTCTCCCTCCCTCCCACCCTCCCTATCCCACCCCTCTAAGTGGTCACAAAGCACCGAGCTGATCTTCCTGTGCTATGTGGCTGCTTCCCACTAGCTATCGGTTTTACATTTGGTAGTGTATATATGTATATGTCACTCTCTCACTTTGTCCCAGCTTACCCTTCCAAGATGTCTTTTTTTAGTCAAATATTCTAATTGTTTCACTACCCTCAACGTGGTTTTTTAACTTTTAATATTTCTCAAGGACTTTGCTGTTCAGGGAATACTTTAAAGAAATAACCAATAGAAAGTGTAACTGCTGCAGGATATATCATACATATGTGTATAATTTATTTCTGTTAAAAGTGGTTTTAGAGAATTTAAATACCAATCTCACCACTCGATTTTCCAGAAAACAAGAAAATAGGTTTGTTTCCCCCTTTCTGGTGGGACAGTAGTATCACTCATTTCCCTGCTGATTGTAAAATTAATTCTGAGTTTTTAGGTTTCTACAAGTATTTTTCCTTAATGACGCCTCAGATTGAGACTTCTTTGGGGATTTCCCAGGTAAAGCAAAACAGCTGCTGCATTTCTTAGAGGCAAAGCCTCCTTAACCCTCTGCTGCCCTTCCTGAAGTAAGATCCTTCGCTTCTGCTAACTCTTAGAAACAGCTGGAGAGCCAAAGGGAGTCTGTCTGTCTCTCTCTCTCTCTCTTTTTTTAATGTAGACTGAGCAAAGAACAAAGTTGTCATACCAAAGCATAAAAATTTGTTGACTTCTAGCTTCGGTGTTCTTTGATATATTTGGTATATCAAGTGTTCTTAGAATATATTTGTGACAAGTTTTACTTGAGTTTATCATTGTCAAAAGATACCAACTTTCAAGGTAGTTCCTTAGACCAAGCCAGTCAGTGAATTCATATTTTTGTCACACATGTAATACAAAATGTTGCCAATAAGTTTTCCTAAAAATGTAGGCATTGTTGGTTTTAAAGCTAACAAAGATACTTTGGGGAAGAAAAGGCGTAAGTCATAGGTACAAACCTGCAGATGGGTTTCCGGAAGAGGTAGGCTCGGTTCACTGGTTAACCACTCGTATGTCCCCCTGCCAGCGTGGCCGAACTTCCAGCTGCTGCCCATCAGTTCCCGCATGTTTTCACCCGACTGATGTGCCAGTCACCCTTCCGCCTCGCCGCCCAAATTTCAACAATACTGCTGCTTCTTGGCTTGCATCCAGCTTGGATGAATTCAGCTGATGGCTGTTGGTAAATTTCTTCTGAGTGTCAACAGGGAAAAGAAACCAACCAGAGAGACCTCTCAGGACTATATTTAAATTCAGTGCCTCTGGGTTTGCTTTTGTGGTCTTTATCACGGTAAGGATTGGCATCAGATATCGGATATGGAATAGATTTCAGGCAGAGGAGTTCTTCACATTCGTGTTATTATAGTGTCGCGAATGGTCTCAGTGAATAAAGAGCTGTTTGTATTTAGATGTAAATACGACCCTCTCCCTTCCCTTACCATATCCCTCTCCAGACATATAGCTGAGCAAGAACTACCCAAGCTGAATTTCCTTTAATTATTTCTGGATTCTGTGGTACAGAGAGAAGGAGTATTCGGTAGTGAAGCAAGACTCATTAATATCACTTTTGTGAATTATTTAGATGAAAGACACTAAATGATAAAATTGTACAGAAGCCAGAGAGACAATAGCTCCGACTGTTTGGATGGAATGTTTGCTGTTTTCGTAGTCTTAGTTCTGATTACCTTGTGAACTTTATAAAATTATTTATATCAAACAATAAGAAACTTTCAGTTTACACATTCACTGAGGTAACTTTGGGATGTTTAATTCTACTGGACATTTAAGACATGGCAGTTGGATCCTTTCTTTTAGTAGAGTAAACTTTAGCTTCAAATATTTACTCAAAACGTTACAGCTCAGAATTGCAACTACCCATGTTTTTATCCAGGCATCCTTTTCATTCAAGTGATTGTTATGATGCTGAAATAATATTTAAATGGGATTCTTTTCTCTTAATTAGGATTCTCAATCTTTGGCCCATGGTAGTCTATGGATAGGTTTTGGGGAGGGTGGTAAACTCTCTAAACTTTTAGGTACATCTAATTTTCGTGGGAGGAGCCATAGTTTTCATTACCTTTTCAAAGACAGCTGCCCTCCCCAATACACTTCGGCACTTTGTCAAACTTATTTGTGATAAAAAATTTTCACTGTGTCCCAGTGCCTCAATCAGTATCCTAGTGTGGAACACCTTTGTCATTTCATCCTTTCCGTTCTTCATGTGGAATGAATTGATTTTGTTCTTTCACTTAATATGTTGCTTTGTTCCATGGATGTGTTCCTATTTTAAGTCAATCCTGTATCCCCACTTTGAAACATCAGGAGCACCTAGAGACCAGTGCACTATTTTGCTTTTTTGCATGTCAGTGGTTTTGCCAATACTATGCCCTCAACTCCTTCTCCATCTTTTTTTTTTAAATAAATTTATTTATTTATCTTTGGCTGCATTGGGTCTTTGTTGCTGCACGCAGGCTTTCTCTAGTTGTGGTGAGTGGGGGCTACTCTTTGTTGCGGTGCACAGGCTTCTCATTGCGCTGGCTTCTCTTGTTGCAGAGCACAGGCTCTAGGCGCGTGAGCTTCAGTAGTTGTGGCACACGGGCTCAGTAGTTGTGGCTCGCGGGCTCTAGAGCACAGCCTCAGTAGTTGTGGCACACAGACTTAGCTGCTCTGTGGTATGTGGGATCTTCCTGGACCAGGGCTCGAACCCGTGTCCCCTGCATTGGCAGGCGGATTCTTAACCACTGTGCCACCAGGGAAGTCCCTCCTTCTCCATATTATCTACTTATTTAAATACTTTCCTTTCTTGAGAAGCAAATAAGCAAGTTGGAAATCTGGATCAAAAGCATAAAATGTGAATCTGTAACGTTGACCCTCCTCCAGTATTGAATGAATCAGAAAAAAATTACTGCTTTTATGGATACATTTTTGGGGGGACCAAGAAAAAGAAACATATTACATAAATAACATGTAATACATCAGAAGGTGATAAATGCTGTGGAGAAAAAGCAGAGAAGGAGCAGAGTAAACGCTGAAAGGGGGAGGCATTTTTAAAGTGGGAAGTCAATTAGGATCTCACAGGGAAAGTGATATTTGTGTAAAAAGCTGAAGGATTCAAGGGACTGAGCCATGAAGGTATCGGAAGGAAGAGCACTGCAGACAAAGGAAATAGCCAGTGCAAAGGCCCAGAGGCAGTCATGTGCCTGATAAGTTCTCAGAATGGCTAGTAGGTCAGGGGGGCTGGAGCAGTGAGCCAGAAAAAAAGTAGAGGGTGGAAGACAAGGTTGGGGAGAATACATGGGTGGGAGGTGGTCGGGCACCACAGCGTGCAGGGTTTATATAGCATTGTAGGAATTTGGCTTTTATTCTGAGTCAAATGGAGAAGGAGAGGAGTGACAAGATCTGACTTCCATTTTAAAAGAATCACTTGGTCCTCTGCATTGGAAATAGTTACAGGGATTAAGGGCAAAAGCAGAGAGACCAGTTGGGGCTCTTTAAATCAGGGGAGAAATAATGGACCAGACTAGCAGAAGTGGAGGTGGTGAGGTTCTAGATATATTTTAGACTTAGAGTCAATAAGATTTCATGAACTAAAGGTGGTATAAGATTGAAAAAAGATCAAGGAGGAAGGAGGATTCTGTTTTAGACTTGAGTAATAAGAAGGATGACCATTGAAGGGGAAAGACTGGATGGGGCAGGTTGTTTTGTTTTTTAAGCAAGATGAGTAAAGATCAGGAGTTGAGTTTTGGGCATGGTAAGTTTGCAATGTGTGTGAGTTTGTGTATTTGACTTTGGAGTTTAGGAGTGAGAACTAGACCACAGATAATAGCTGGAATCCATTGGCAGGGAGATGGTATTTAAAACTATGAGACATAATGAGATCACCAAGAGAATGAGGGTCAGTAGGATGGGGGGACAGAGTGAGTGGCCAGTGAGGGAGAAGAGAAACCAAGAGCGTGTGGTGTCCTGGATCTAAGGGAAGAAAACGTTTCTATAAGGAGGGAATGATTATCTATCTCAGAAGCCACTGTGTGATCAAGTAATATGATGAATGAGATTTACTCTGGGATTTAACAAAATGGAGGGAAGGAGTGTCATTGGTTGCTTGGATAAGAGCAGTTTTGGTGGAGTGGTTGGGGAAAAGCCTGATTGGAATGGTTATGAGAGAGAGAAAGAAGAAGAATTGGATGTAGTGAATATCAACAACTCTTGAGTTATGTTGCTTGAAAGGGTATCAAAGAAATGATCCAGTAGTTGGACAGAGAAGTAAGATCAAGAGGGTTACATAGTAAAACAGAGCAAGTTAATAGATTATAGAGAAAAGAACACATCAGTATATGTCAGCAATTCCACTTCTAGGAATTTTTCCTAAAGAAAGAATTTGATGACTACTCAAAGATGTATATACTGTTGAAAAATGTTTTAACAAATCTTAGATGTCTATAGTAACAAACGACTAGAAATTTTTAAAATTCTACAAAATGATAATTGGTTAATAAATTAAGGTAAACACATCATATCACCCGAAACTAAATACCAGAAAGATGTAAACATGCTTACCATGCATTAAGAGAAACTTGTCAGAAAACTGCATGTTTATTATAAATTTCCATGTCTCTGCTTATAGAAAAAAGTCAGTGTTAACAATGGTAATTTTTCTAATTAGTGGGATTATGAGTTGTCTCTTATGGGACTAAGGTTCTTCTTTTTGCTGATCCACATTTTGTAATTTTTCATAAATGTGTTATACAAGCAAGACAAAATAGTTTCAAGATCTGTCCATCTTTGGAGGCCCACATGAAAGCCACCCTGTTGTAATATCCTGCAATTTCCTGCCCTCCACCTGAATTAGGAATGAATTACAATGTTCTCTGAATTCCCACAGTTATTCCAATATTATAACACTTATTTAAGTCAGCTTTGTATTTCAAAAATAAGTTAGGAAATTGTTAGTTGACTCAGAAAGGGGCTCACTGAAGAGTTGTATAAAATAATGTTCTCTGGTGTGACTTCAATTTATTGGGATATGCTTAGCCTAGAGAGCCAATAGCCTGAATTTGCTATAACTGCTTACAGAAATGCTATAGTATTTAACTCTAGAAAGTTATACCTGTGTGGATTTTAGCAATCAAAGTCTTTTTTTTAGGCCTCCATAGTAGATGATCTTTTTCTTTTCTTTTTTTCTCCACACTAAAAGGCAGAACACTTCCTGTTATTTCAATAGGCTTTTAGCTAAGATTTTTCTGTTTAGGACTTTTATAGCTTGATGTTAATTATAAACGCTGACACAATTAGTCTGAAAGTTTGATTAGCTGTTTCTAAAACTTCTCTAAGTATTTTAGAACTGAGGAGAGAAGAGTTTTTCCATGTTCTACTTAATTCTCTTCCTTCTCCCTCTCTCTCTTTCTCTCTCTTTTGAAATTGACTTGTCTTCACCCATTTGATTGATCTATTTTTTCTTAATTCCCTTGAACTCAACATTATAAATTTCCCATTTTTATTTTCAGGAACTACCAAGACTTCTTGGTTTTCTCCTGGTTTGTGGAACTTAAGGGAGTTTGACTTTGTTGTGTTACACATTTCATCTTCTGGGTCAGTAATGGAGAAAAAGTCCTTGAAAACTCAAGGTCAGGGAAGATTGAAATAAATGAAAGATGCCTGTAAAATGGTAGGGTTTTTTTTTTTTACATTTAATTTCTAAGCTAGTAAATACATTTGAATTTTAGCCAACTGGTCAGTGCACTTTCTCAAGATGCTATTATAAGAATTAAATAACCATATTGGATTAGGATGACTGAAAAACGAATCAGCAGATGGCAGGCAGTACTGTGACAAATCACTGCCTGCATCAGAGCCGGTGGAGGCCCAGGGGTTCACCTAAGGGTCAGCAGATCTCGCCTTGGTTTTTGTTCAGCTTTGGCCCTGATAATCTGGAAGGAAAGACATAAACAGTTTGACTAAATCCACTAACAATATGGACTGAAAAAAGAAGCTACCACAGAATGATTTTTTTAAACCAGCAAGTATGACAATAAAAAAAGAAATTATTGGTATGAAGTTTACTTTGGAAGAATATGAGCACTTACGGAAAGGGAGGTTTGAATAGAAGATTTAAAAAAAAACTTTTTATGAGGGAATAATATAAAACAGAACACAAAGATCTTCTGTGTTCAGTTTCATTAATTTTGACAGTTTTATTCACTCCTGTAATCACCACCTAAAACAAGATATAAAACATTTCCATCATCCCAGAAATTTCCCTCCTTCTGCAGTCAACTATTTTAAAATTTCTATCTACAATGGAAGAGTATTTTTTAAAATCTCAATTCTTCAGAAATATCAGGGAGCAGGATATGAAATGTATAAGCTTACTGTGTTCTCTTGTTATGAACTTGAGTATTTTCAAACATTTGGCCTTTGGTTTTCTATACTTGGAATCATGGAAAATCTAAGCATATTTAAAACAGAATAATGATCACAAATGTATGGAAATCAAATTGATGAATTTAAAACAGGAACTAGTAGGTAGATACATTTAGATTAAAATTTCTCATGTAATTTACATATTTTTTTATTCATATATACGACGGGGAGTGGGTTGGGGTGGAAAAACCTCATTTATTTGATACTTAAATTGTCATATATTATCATATTATATATTTTTCTTACAATAACTCTTGTTTTAAGAATTTCTCCTAATTTTGCAGATTAGGAAGATAAGGCTTGAATTAAGCAATCTTGGGGATAAAATTTCCAAGGTTTTCCAAGATGATACAGTTCCAGGAGCCAGGTCTGGATATATCTAATGCCTCACTGTCGGTGAAGCAAAGGTAGTTTATATGACAAAGAAGGCCGTTCCTCTTTTAACAGGTGTAGCAGCCTTATATTTAGGGTACAATCCTAGAGATGGCAAATGTGGTATGACCATAAATACGAGACTCATAGAAAAAATTAGAACTTCTTTCTTTAGCATCAGTTATTTTTTGACGGCTCCCTGTTTTGACACCTCCCTGATTTGCCTCTATCACCAGGCACAGTCAACTACCACCTCCTCTGGACTGCTTCTGTGCCATGTACATGCTTTCATTAGTTCACATGCTATATTTTGTGTTGAAATTGTGACTGTCTTTCTTTACTTCACTGGTAGAAGACAAAGAATTATCTTTTAAGTTACATTCTCCTAAAGCTCAGTCGAGGCCTGACATCTCACAGGCACGTGAATGCTTTGGAAAGATTGAAATGCTGGTGTCTCATTTTATGTGTGATCTCTAATACTCTTTGGAATGCTGTCAGGAAGAAGACCTCACCAGAGAGAGGCTCTTAGTGGATTGCATGCACCTGCAGTATGTGAGGGGACCCTGGGGTTGTCCTGTCAGCTGCTGAAACTACGTCTAGCCTCTGGGCCAGTGCCTTCCTCTGTGGTCTCTGCTTATTCAAACTCAACTGTTGGTGGAACTTAATTAGTGGGCCTATGCACTGTCCTGCCATTTACTTGAGCTTGTCAGAATCCCCCCAAAGATGTTGCTAATAAAATAACTTTAAGCAATTGTCACTTAAACTATCCAAAAATGTTCTCAGGAAAATTTTAATCTGAACAAGGAATTTAGCAAGTAGTTTGGAATAGAACAAATACCATAACTGGCGTATGTTAGGTCGAGTACAGTTTATGAATAAGCAGGAGCTAATCTTAGACATAGAAAAGAACAATTAGAACATTCATAACTCTGATTTAAGTACGTATTTTGAAGTCCTTTTTTACATTAAACTCTTCTCATCAGTTTAGAAATATTATCATATGAAAATGCTTGATGGATTTGACTTCAAGATTCAAAATCAAAGAGAAATGAATTCCAAATACATCTTGACTATATGCAGCCCGATAATTGACACAAAATTTCTTCCTTCAACAAACATTTCAACATTTTGAAATAGTTATATTATTAAAGTCACAATGTATAGGTTCCTGATATTCTTTCCCCTATAGACATCAGTCAATAATTATGTGAGTTTGTCCAAATAGGAACAAAAGCTAAACACCCCATCCATGCCCCTGCAAACACACACACTTATGCTAACAGAATAAAATCTTTGTTGGATTTGTGATTACAGACAGAATTATGGAAATTCCATTCTATAAAAATTAGGTGGAGGGACCTTTTGGATTGTTGTCTAAAATGTTGTCCTGTTTATTCTAAATAATATTATATAGAAAGATTTAAGCAATTTGAAGATGTTTTTTCTTTCAGCAATAAATTAATCAGGTGTCAAGCTAACCAGAAATGAGAAGCTTCTGTTTACGTAGGCCACAACTGCCTGCTCCAAGACATTTACCTCTGCTTCTTTTCTTTTACTCTAGTTTATCACAATTAATTTTAATCTATCCTTTATAATCAAAATATAAGCACAAATAATGCATTGAGAGACTCATTCTCAATCAAAATATAAACATAGGGAAATAATCAAAGCAATAATTTTCACTAGAATCTCTTTAATATCAGAAATGGATGTAAATGACACTTAACCTGTTACCTTTGCATGGCCAGCGTACTATTCCACTTAGAGTTCTAATGAGGCAACAGTTTCCCAGGAGAGCTTATACATGGCCCAATTACATTTCATTTCCTGATCATGCTCTCTCTTTTGAGATTTTAACCAAGAGGAAAAATAAAAATTTAAAGGATAATAAAGGCTATAAAGGATTCAAAATCTGGATAATCAGCTTTTGAATAACAATTGAAAACTCATTCTCTTTTTGGAATTTTACGAGAAATTATAGGATCTGAAACAACATAAATGCCCATATACAGGAGAATGTTTGAATAAACTGATATGTCCCTTCAAAAGCACACTCTGCAGCTGTAAAAAAGAATAAGGAGCACCTCTATGGATGGAGGAATGAGAACGTGGCAATAGGGATAAGAGGGAGCAATACTTCTCTGATTATACCTTTTTGTATCTCTCCGACTCTTAGAATCTTGGTAATGTCTCACATATTCATAAATTTTTATTTTTCTCTAAGTTGACCGATTTTATGTTTTCAAATGTATTGTCATCATTGATATTATTTGAAAATCACACCTGTATCTATGGTTAAGTTCTTTTTTTTCATCCCCAGTTTTATTTGTGCCTTGTAATTTTTTTCATCTTTGAACAAGACTAGTACAGATTTGTCAATTTTATTAATCTTTTCTAAAGACAATATTGGGCTTCTTGATTCTATCTTTGTTTTCTATTTTACTAATTTCCACTCTAAAATTTTTTTTTCTACTTTCTTTTAATTTATTTGCTGCTCTGATTATTCTAAATTTCTTGATGAATGCTTAACCCTGGAAATTTTTAGTCTTTTTTTCTAATATGAGCATTTTAGGGCTATAAATAACCCTCTAAGTATTGCTTTAGCTGCATCCACCAAGTTTTTATATGTATAACTTTCATTATTTAGTTCTGAGTATTTATAGATTTCAAATATTTTTGTTTGATCTAAGACTTATTTAGATATGCATTTAATTCCTACCTGTCAGAGGATTTTTCATTTACACTTGTTTTTGATTTATAAATAAGCTTGATTGTTTTCAGAGAACATATTTGTATGAAACCAGTTCTTTAAAATTTTATAGCAAAATAAAAATATGTGGTTGGTTTTTCTTAAGTGTTCCATGTGTGGTTGAAAACCATGACTGTTCTCTAAGTGTTGACTTTAAGGTTCTGAATATTTTAATCAGATCTTAATCATTTTTTTCAAATAATACAAAGAACTTGGATCACCTTAGCCCTACCCCCACCCCCAACTTGAATGATATTTTAGTTCTGTTTTTTTTTTTTTTAATTTATTAATTTTTGGGGGGTGGATAATTTTAGGCTTACAGAAAATACTGAGCAAAATATACAGAGTTCCCATATTCCTTTTTACCCCACCCCCAATTAACCATATTTTTAACCTTACATTAGTGAGGTAGATTTGTTATAATCAATGAACCAATATTAATGCATTATTATTAGCTAAAGTTCATAGTTTAATATTAGGGTTCATTCTGTTGTACTACGGTTCTTGACAAATGTATAATAACATGTATTCATCATTATAGTATCATACAAAATAATAGTTTCGCTGCCTTAAAAATCCCCTGCCATTCACCTATTTATTCCTTCCCTCCTCCCCACAAATCCTTGGCAACCACTGATCTTTTTACTGTTCATAGTTTTGCCTCTTCCAGAATGTCATACAGTTGGAATCATACAGTGTGTGGCCTTTTCAGATTGCCTTCTTTCACTTAGCAACATGCAGTTAAGTTTCCTCCATGTCTTTTCATGGCTCCATAGCTCAATTCAATTCTGGGTGTTTTTTTGTTTGGTTTTTTGAGTCCGAAAATAAGACACTCTTAGGTAATTCTTGTTTAGATTTACCTACATATTTACAAATTTCTTGGCTTACTATCTTTCTTGCATCAGATTTTCCTTTAGCAATCATTATTCATCTTCCTTTCATGAAGGAATAAAAGCACTCTTAAAAACACAAAATACATTTATTTTACTCTCATTGTTGAGATAGCTTTTCTGAGCAAATATTTCCAGATTGACCGATTTTTATCAGCATTTTGAAGATGATATGCTGCTATCTTCAATATTTGTTGTTGAAGAGTTAGTTATAACTGTAATGTCTATACCCTTGTAACTAACTGATCTAACTCTTCTACCTGGCTGCATTTAAAGAGTTTCTTTTTGTTTTTGGTCTTTTAATATCATTATGAAATTAAAAGTGAAGATAACATTTTATTTAAATCTTATTATCATAAGTTGTGTTTTATATATCTTTGGGTTCTTGTCTTTCATTAGCTGTTGGAAAATTTGGAATTACTATCCTATTGCCTTTCTTTCATTCCCTTTGAGATTGTTACTAAATGTATTTGACCTTTTTATTGTCCTCAGTGTCTCTTAACTTCTCTTTTCATGTTGCATGTCTTCAAATCTGTGCTGTGTTTTGCATTTATCAACTGATTAGTAATTCTCTCCTCCACCAAGTCTAATCAGCTGCGAAACACATTCATTCTTGAGTTTTACATTTTAACAATAATTTTCATTTCTAGGTGCTTTAGGGTTTTTTTCCCCTCAAAATTGGTTGGCAAATTTTCATAGTCTTATTCCTAGAATCCTTTATGTTTTGGTAATCTATTATTTATTTCTTTAAATATTTCTTAAAACTTCATTTCTTTATCTCATCATTTAAATGTCTATGTCCTTTAAGGTTAAAGTCTGTTTATTTTTGCTTAATCTCTCTCAGGAGACTGAGAATGGATTTTTCCCTGTGTGTTTGGTAACTTTTAAAATTGTGAGCTCATATTTGGCTGAACCTGATCTGTGGGAATCCTGAGATACTAAATTGAGGATGCTTTCCCTAGAGATGATTTGCATTTAGTACTGATGGGGCCAACACCACCCTGGGATAACACTTTAGCCACACTTAAGAATTCAGGATTAAATGTGGGAGTTGCAGATTCAGCTTTTGTCCACCTTGTTGGAAGCCCCAGGTTCAGTCATTTAATTCCATGGTGATAGAGGCAAGTCTACCTTGCTGCTCTTTGCTCTGGTTTCAGCTTCACCTCACCCTGCCTGTCAGATTCTTGAGTATCCTTCTGCGCATTGCTATAGGATAGAGAATTTCTTTATTAAAGTTCTTTAACAAAATTTTTATTGAAGTATAGTTGATTTAAAATGTTGTTAATTTCTGCTGTACATCAGAGTGACTCAGTTTTACACCTATATACATTTCTTTTTTAAATAATTTTTTCCATTATGGTTTATCACAGGAAATTGAATATAGTTCCCTGTGCTATACAGTAGGACCTTGTTTGTTTTTTTTTTAAAGATATTTTTCCTAGGTGCTTGTTTTCTCTAATAGTAAGCTACACCAGTGTTGTCTTTTTTTTTTTTTAATTTTTAATTTTTATTTATTTATTTATTTTTGGCTGTGTTAGGTCTTCGTTTCTGTGAGAGGGCTTTCTCTAGTTGTGGCAAGTGGGGGCCACTCTTCATCACGGTGCGTGGGCCTCTCACTATCGTGGCCTCTCTTGTTGCGGAGCACAGGCTCCAGACGCGCAGGCTCAGTAGTTGTGGCTCACGGGCCCAGTTGCTCCGTGGCATGTGGGATCTTCCCAGACCAGGGCTCGAACCCGTGTCCCCTGCATTGGCAGGCAGATTCTCAACCACTGCGCCACCAGGGAATCCCGAACCTTGTTGTTTATTCATTTTATATGTAACAGTTTGCATCTACTAACCCCAAATTCCCAGTCCATTCCTCTCCCACCCCCCTTTCCCCTTGGCAACCAAAAGTCTGTTCTCTATATCTGTGAGTCTGTGAGTCTGTTTCTGTTTTGTAGATAGGTTCATTTGTGCTATATTTTATATTCCACATATAAGTGATATCATATGGTATTTCTCTTTCTGACTTACTTCACTTAGTATGAAAATATCCAGGTCCATCCATATTACTGCAAATGGCATTTTTTCTTTTTTTATGGCTGAGTAGTATTCCATTGTATATTTTATTCATTCATCTGTTGATGGACATTTAGGTTGTTTCCATGTCTTGGCTATTTTGAATAGTGCTGCTATGAACATAGGGGTGCATGTATCTTTTTGAAATATAGTTTTGTCTGGATATATGCCTGGAGTGGGATTACTGGATCATATGGTAATTCTATTTTTAGTTTTCTGAGGACCCTCCATACTGTTCTCCATAGTGGCTGTACCAACTTACATTCCCACCAACAGTGTAGGAGGGTTCTGTTTTCTCCACACCCTCTCCATCATTTGTTATTTGTAGACTTTTTAATGATGGCTATTCTGACTGGCATGAGGTGGTACCTCATTGTAGTTTTTGCATTTCTCTAATCATTAGCAATGTTGAACATCTTTTCATCTGCCTATTGGCCATCTGTATGTCTTCTTTGGAGAAATGTCTATTTAGGTCTTCTGCCCATTTTTTTGATTGGGTTGTTTGTTTTTTTGCTGTTGAGGCTAGAGCATTTTTTAATATTATTTGATCATGGAGGTTTTTTGGGGGGGGTGGGGAGACTTATTTTCAGATCTAGTTTTCCAATGAACATTCCTTGAGCAATGCTGTTCTAGTTCAACACCTTCATTTTATAGGTGAGGAAACTGAAGCTATGTGACTTATCCAGTGTTTCACAAAGAATCGGCATTAGAACCAGGGGAAAATCCTTTACGTCATAAAACTAGTGTGCTTTCTAACCCTGGAAAATTCCATAAGTAGAATGTATGTGACATGTCTCACCATTAGACATGTTTCTAAGAATGACTATCTTGGGGTGGATATTTGTTAAAATATATAAGTAAAATCTTAGATTTTTTTTGGAGAGAGGATTTTTTTGGGGGAGGGGGTTGATGTTATGATAGGTATTGTGCTTGGTTGGAGAATACACTGTGTAGTTTCCCAATAATTAGGCTAGGTGTTGTAGAAAGATATTTATATACTCTAGGGTATTGCTGTTGAAATACAGAGGGGCAAGGCATTAATAAGTAAGTTCATGGGCCAATTTATCCAGATGAAAGCCTTTGAATTGAAATGTGCATTATTTAACAGTCCTATTCTTTGATATACAATTGGGATACTGGTGATTTAATTTTGGGACATCAGATTTGAAATGCCAGCTTTAATCTGTATTCCCATTTTAAGTCTCATGCCTTAAAAATAGTATTTGTAACTAAAAAGTTTGCTGAATCTTATATTTCAATTTCTTACCATTATATATTTTGCTTATTTTTACATATTTTAATACCCCTACTGGTAGTTCTCCCTGCAAATAGATATTTGTTACCATTGTTTTAATAAGCAGTTAGTACTGAATTGAAATTTGAAACTCTTTATCCGTCACTCACTGAATTATAGAATACTGGAGTTTGAAGGATTCTTAGGTGGTGGAGTCTAAGTTCAGGGCCTCAGATTCTGAATTAACCACCAAGCAAATGGTATAGATCTTTTACTACTTGGAAATATTTTTGTCATTTATTGAGCAAGTATTTCTGTTGGGTATCTATTAAATTCTAGGCATTATGATGTGTACATATAAAACAGTCCCTGCCCAAAGAAACTTGTAACTGTGTGTAAGACAGACAAGCAAATGAACATTTAGAGGTCAATGTGAAGCATTTGGGCATCTGCATACCCAAAGAGCAATTGGAAACCTTGAGGGCAACTAAACCTAGTAGGGATGTGAGGACCAGTCTTCTGGGATAAATATGCAATTAACTCTTTTCTTGCTCCTTCCAAACATTCACCACTCTCTTTAAACCCTATGCCAACCTCCCCTCTTTTCTCCTGGGCTCATTTTTTTTCTCTCTGAAATAACTATTAAGCAAGACTCTGTCCATTCTCACTTTCGTTAACTTTCCTCATCTTTTCTCATCCACCATGTTGGGGGGTGGCTGTGGAAGAGCTGTCCTTTTCATCCAAAGCAGCTTCTGTCTGCCCAGGTCCATCTCCAACCCATCATCCAACCCAGCCTCCTCCCTCCTGGGATCCTGTTTGCTTTCTCCAACTCACTCACTCTCGTGCTCACTCTTTGTTGCTCTCTCTTCCCCTTCCTCTGTCTCTCTCTTCCTCTCCCTCTCTATCCTGTCCCCTTCTCTCAAACCACAGGATACCACATCCACCCCACCCCTCATCCCTAGCAGATAGTGACTGTCTAGGCTCTCTCTTTCAAATGATTTCCCCTCAGTCCATAAGCATTAGATTATCTCCCATCTTGAAATAAACAAAACAAAAACTGTTTCCCTTGGCCCTTGTTCCTTCTTGCCCTCCTTACCTCCACAATTTAAAATGGTCATTGTTCATGTCTTACTTTCTCCAATTGCTCTTCTCTCTACAGTGTGGCTTCTGCCCTCACCTTTGCCCTGTGATTGGTCTAATGAAAGTTATCGCAGTCTTCAAATAGACTGTGGACTATTTCCAGTCTTCATCCCACTTCATATTCTTGCTGAAAGCTCTCTTCTTGAAGTGCTCATTTAGTCGACTTGGTAACACTCTGTTCTCCACTAGTCTGACTGGTTGTTGTTTCTCAGGCTCCTCTGTAAGCAACTCTGCCACAGGCTTGTTTTTGCCCAATTGATTGGTCCCATGGTAAGCTTTCTCCAAAAAATCAACTTTAAATATAAGGATCCAAATATATTGGATGGAAAAGAATAGAAAAAATATACTGTGCAGTCATTAACCAGATGATTAATATCATTAATATTAAGATCAGATAAATTGATATCAACATAAGGAATATTAACAGGGGTCAATTTGTTAAGATGATATAATAGTCCAAAAGATAACAACAGAGCTTTGATATATGAAGCAAAACAGAAGAAATTTAAAAAAGAAATAGACAAATGCACAATTATAGTTGGAGATTTTAACATTCCCTTTCAGTATAATTGACTTAGTTAATATTTATAGAACATTCCACCCAACAACAGTAGAATATGCATTCCTTAGGTATACATAGAACACATGACCATGTTATATGGTCAATAAGACAAACCATATTTTGGGCCATAATAGTCCTTAATAAATTGAAAAGTGTTGAAATCATGTTCTCTGGGATTTAAATTGGAAATCAATGGAAACATATCTGAAAAATATCTAAATATTTGGAAATTAAACAGCACACTTTTCAATAAAACAAGATAAAAGAAAAAAATCACAAGGCAAATTAAATATTTTGAACTGAATGCCACCTTAACAAACTTAAAAAAAAAGGAGTAAATTAAACACAAAGGTAAGCAATGAGAAGAAAAATAATAAAGATAGTAGCAGAATTTTAAAAAATAAAATGGACAAAATTAGGGAAAATTAATGAAATTAAAAGGTCGTTGTTTGAAAGGAATCAATAAAAGCAATTAACATTTAACGAGACTGCTCAAGAAACAAAAAGAAAAGGCAAAAATTGCTAATTTCAGGAATGAGTGGAGTGTTACAACAGATATTTAAAAAATAAGGAAGTATTATGAACACCTTCAAACCAATAAATTTGACAACTTATAAATTCCTACCAAAGCACACTCAAGAAGAAATATATACCATGTGATCTAGCCATTACGTTCCTAGGTATCTATGCAAAAGAAATGAAAATTTATATATACATGTTTATAGCGGCATTATTCATAATCACCAAAAGGTAGAAACAACCCAAATGTCCATCAACTGATGAATGGTAAACAAAATGTGATATATCCCTACAATGGATTATTATTCAGCAATAAATAAAGTACTGATACATGCTGTAATATAGATCAATCTTGAAAACATAATAAGTGAAAGAAATCAGTTATAAAAGACAACATATTATATGTATTCCATTTTTGTGAAGTGTCCAGAATAGGCAATTCTAGAGAGACAGAAAATAGATAGTGGTTGCTTAAGGCAGGTTGAGGGGAGTGACTGCTAAAGGTTATAGCGTTTCTTTTTGGGGTGATGCAGTGTCCTGAAATTTACTGTAGTGATAGTTATACGACTACTTGAATCTAAAAATTCCTTTGAATTGTACACTTTAAATAGGTGAATGGGGACTTCCCTGGTGGTGCAGTGGTTGAGAACCCGCCTGCCAGTGCAGGGGACACGGGTTTGAACCCTGGTCCAGGAAGATCCCACATGCCACGGAGCAACTAAGCCCACGCACCTAGAGCCTGTGCTCTGCACCTAGAGCCTGTGCTCTGCAACAAGAGAAGCCACTGCAATGAGAAGCCTGTGTACTGCAACGAAGAGTAGCCCCCGCTCGCCGCAACTAGAGAAAGCCCGCGCAGCAGTGAAGACCCAACGCAGCCAAAAATGAATGAATGAATGAATAAATAATTAAATAGGTGAATGATAGGGTATGTGAAGCTCAATAAAGCTGTTATATAAAAGAAGAAAAATATAACCTGAATAGCCTCTATCTCTTAAAGAAACTAAATTCATAGTTTAAAACTTTACCCAAAAGAAAACCACAGTCCCAGATGTATTCATTGGTGGATTCTACTAAGCATTTAAGGAAAAGAAACAATACCAAATCTACAAAAACGCTTACAGAAAATAGAAGAGGAAGAAACACTTCATAATTCATTCTATGAGGCATCACTCCAATACCAAAATCAAAGGCATTAAAAAAAACCTGTATACTAATAGTGCTTATGAATATAAATGCAACAATCCTTTAAAAAATTAGCAAATTAAATACAGCAGTATATGATAAGAATAATACATCATGACTGTTATGGACTGAATTCTGTCCCCACTGCCCCTGCCCACCAAATTCATAGGTTGAAGCCCTAACCCCCCAATGTAACTGTAATTGGAGATAAGGCCTTTAAAGCAATAACTAAGGTTAAATGAGGTCATAAAGATGAGGCCCTAATCCTACAGGACTGATGACCTTTTAAAAAGAGGGAGAGATACCAGAGGTCTCTTTCTCTCTCTCTCTCTGTATGCACATGCACAGAGTAAAGACCATGTGAGGACTCAGTAAGAAGGGCCATCTGCAAGCCAGGAAGAGAGGTCTCATCAGAAACCAACCCTACTAGCACCTTGATCTTGGCATATAGCCTCCAAAATGTAAGAAAATAAATTTCTGTTGTTTAAGACATCCAGTCTGTGGTATTCTGTTATGGCAGCCCTAGAAGACAAATACGATAACCAGAAAGTTTCTCCCAGAAATGTAAGGTTGGATTAACATTAGAAAACTAAGCATGTTTTTAACTATATTAACTGACTTAAAAAAAGAAAAATCGTATGATATCCTCAACAGATGCAGAAAAACCATTTGACAATTTGCAAAAATAACTCATAAGAAAAAAACGTTTCAACAAACTAGGAGTGGAAGAGAACTTTCTCAACCTGGTAAAGAAGAGCTAACATTATAATTAATGGTGAAAGACTGCTTTCCTTTTGAGGTCAGAAATGAGGCAAAGTTGTTCACTCTCATCACTCCTGTTTAACATCTTGCTGGAAGCTAAATCCAGTAAAATAAGGCCAGTAAAAAATAGAAGATATGTAGATAGGCAGAGAGGAATAAAATTATTTTAATTCTCAGATGACAAGATCGTCCACATAGAATATGGTACTATTCTTACTACTAGAAATAGTGACTTTAACAAGGTCACAGTACATAAAGTCAATATAGAAAAATCAGTTGTATTTCTAGCAAAAGCTGTTGGAAGTTGAAAAATGATACAAATTATAATAGCATAAAAACAAAATCCTTAGGGATACATTTAACAAAATATGTGCAAGAATTGTACACAAACTCCAAAATGTTGAGGAAAATTAGAGAGATATGCTATATTTGTGCATCAGAAGAGTAAATATTGTAAGATGTCAATTATCCCCCAATTAATCTACAAATTCAATGTAATCTCAATTCAAATTCCAACAGATGTTTTGAGGAAATTGATAAGATTTTCTAAAATTTATATGGAAATGAAAAAGTCTTACAATAGCCAAAGCAAATTGAGGGGAAAAAAGTTGGATGCTTTACTCTAAAGGCTTACTTACACTAAAGTCTTTCTCTAAGACTTACTCTAAAAATACAGTAACCATGTTGGTGAGGTACAGTATAAGCATATAGATCACTTGAAAAAAATGGGGAGTCCAGAAATAAACCCACAATATAGGGTCTCCTGATTTTTTGAAATGGTGCCAAGGTGAATTCAGAGGGAAAGGATAATCTTTTCACCAAATGGTGCTGGAACATTTTGACATCATATGCAATGAAATAAAACTCAGTGCTTGCTTTATACTATATAGAAAAACTAGGTAACTGAAAATGGATCACTGACTTAAACTAAGAGTGATAGCAAAACAAAACAAAACAAAAACAAACAAAAAAACTGCTAGAAGAAAACACAGGACAATTTTTTTAATGAACTTAAGCAAAGATTTCTTAGATGAGATGCAAAAATCATGACCTACCAAAAATTAAAAGTGATAAATGTGATTTCATCAAAATTAAAACTTTTGCTTTTCAAAATTTACTGTTAAGAAAATGAAAAGACAAGACACAGTCTGTGATTTACAAGAACTATATCTGATAAAGGACTGTATCCATAATATAAAAAGAACATTTATGACACAGTAAGAAAACCAATAATTTTTAAATGAGTAAAACAGAGATATAAAAGTGGAAAATAGGGCTTCCCTGGTGGCGCGGTGGTTGAGAGTCTGCCTGCCAATGCAGGGGACGAGGGTTCGAGCCCTGGTCTGGGAAAATCCCACATGCCGCAGAGCAACTGGGCCCGTGAGCCACAATTACTGAGCCTGCGCGTCTGGAGCCTGTGCTCCACAACAAGAGAGACCACGATAATGAGAGGCCCGCGCACCGTGATGAAGAGTGGCCCCCACTTGCCACAACTAGAGAAAGCCCTCGCGCAGAAACGAAGACCCAACACAGCCATAAATAAATTAATTAATTAAAAAAAAAAAAAAGTGGAAAATAAGCACATGAAAAGATCCTCAACATCATAGTCAATAGGGGAATGCAAATTAAAACTGTTGATACAATGAGCTGTCACCAAATATCTCCCTAGAATGGATGAGATTAACAAGATGTTAATCTCCCTGACAATACAGATGTTGACAGGAATATGGAGAAACTAGAATTCTCATACTAGCTGCTGGGCATGCTGAATAATATCACCACTTTGGAAAAAAGTTTCACCAGTTTTTAAAAAAGGAAAACCTACATTTGCCCTAAGATCCAGCAATGCCACTACTAGGCATTTATCCAAGCAATAAGAACATATGTTCACACAGAGACATATATGTCTCAATCCTGGGACAGAAAATGGAATAAACATTAAATGACAGAAGAGAAAGATGACAACAACATATGGAACAAAGTGGATCAACAGTTTTCAAAGGAGGGGGTTGATATGAGTCAGAACAATAGTTTGGAAGCAGATGGTGGGGAGCCTAGAGTCGTCCTATACTTCTTCCAGCCTGACTTTTAGAAATGTGGAATTGAGACTTCCCTGGTGGCACAGTGGTTAAGAATCTGCCTGCCAATACAGTGAGCATGGGTTCAATCCCTGGTCCAGGAAGATCCCATGTGCTGCAGAGCAACTAAGCCTGTGTGCCACAACTACTGAGCCTGCATGCCACAACTACTGAAGCCCATGCGCCTAGAGCCCATGCTCTGCAACGAGAGAAGCCACCACAATGAGAAGCCTGTGCACCGCAACAAAGAGTAGCCCCCGCTTGCCGCAACTAGAGAAAGCCCGTGTGCAGCAATGAAGACCCAATGCAGCCATAAATAAATAAATATATTAAAAAAAAAAAAAAAGAAATGTGGAATTATCAAGGAAAAACGGTTTTGTTTGAGGTGAGGGAGTTGTCTAGAAAAGAATTGGCAAGGAAGGGGAGTTTACTGATAAGAGAGCAATTATAGATTACCTCCATAACTGGATCAAAAGCAATATAAGTACAACTGTAGAAGATAACTGTCTGTTCAGGCGGCTATAACAAAATACCATAGGCTGGATGGCTCATAAGCAACAGAAACTTTTTCTCACCGTCTGGAGACTAAGAAGTCCAAGATCAAGGCACTGGCCGATTCACTCCTCGTTCATAGACCGCCGCCATCTTCTTGTTGTGTTTTCACATGGTAGAAAGTGTAAGGGAGTGTTCTGGCATCTCTTTTATAAGGTTTCTAATCCCATTCATGAGAGCCCCACCCCATAATCTAATTACCTCCCCCAAACCCCACCTCCAAACACTATAACATTGGGAATAAGTTTGTTTTTTTTTAAACATCTTTATTGGATTATAATTGCTTTACAATGTTGTGTTAGTTTCTGCTGTACAACAAAGTGAATCACCTATATGTGTACATATATCCCCATATCCCCTCCTTCTTGTGCCTCCCTCCCACCCTCCCTATCCCACCCCTCTAGGCGGTCACAGAGCATCGAGCTGATCTCCCTGTGCTATGCAGCAGCTTCCCACTATGGAAATAGGTTTCAACACAAGAATTTTGGTGGGACACAAACATACAGTATATAGGGATAACTCAAGTTTTTTTTTTTTTATTAGATTTTGGATCTATGCATAAAATAGACTATTTAATAGAAAACTTTAATTTGTTGCTGATTTGGAAAGTCTTAAGACCAGCCAGTGCCATTATGAGAATTAAATATTCAATTACTATATCCCACTGAATTTTACCTATTCTAGGTTAACATAAATTTTAAAAATTTATGCATGAATACTACTTGGATACAGTTGTTTGATAAACTTTATATGTTTTCAGGTTATTCTACTCTGTAGGTTTATGAATAGGCCTATAGGCCAGTAGTAAAAGGCACAGGCTCTGGGGAAGACTGGTTTGAATCCTACATCCACTGGTTAAACATGAATGGCGAATTAGGTAATTTCTTTAAACCTCCGGTTCTCCTTCTGTAAAATAGGGATAATGCCTAGCTCAGAGCTGTCATGAGGATTATATGAAAAAATTAATATAAAATGCTTCATACTTAGTAAGTGCTCAATGTCAGCTACTGTGATGATAGGAAATGCTATTTCTATTGTTAAAGGAGAATTAGAAAATTTAACAGAAATTTAACCCTGAGAGCTCTTGGGTCACAACACTCTTCTTGTTGTTGGTCTCAACTCTTTAGACAAGTATGTGTTCTAAAAAGAGACTGGAAACCTCATAGACCTTCCCTCCTCCCAGTGGTGCTGATGGACCCATGTGGGATTGAGCCACACCTGCTTTAGACTCTGTGGGTTGTGACACTGAATGGTATCTGGCTAGTATGGAGCAGAAACTTGGGTGTCTGGTGTGACCCTCATATTAAGAGGATCTGTAGGTATGTATGCTAGTTATGTTACAAACCAGGTTTGTTTTCCAGATGCACAGCAAGTCAAACACCGAGACACTGAGATTTGCAGCAGAGAAAGGGTTTATTCACAAGGCAGCCAAGTGAGGCGACTGGAGAAATCTCAGATTTGCCGCCCCGAAGGTGAGGGGCTTGATATGTTTATGCAGTAAAGAAGCAGGGTAGACTTTGGTGTGGGGAAAGGTGATTACAGGTAGGGAAAGATGAGGTAATCACTGTTCTGCCCAAGTGTATCTGTGTTATATGCTTCTTAATGGGATGCATGTTCAAAAATGGAGATGTTTAGCATGATCTGAGGGTGGAGTATTTGGCCCTCTGACATCAAAAGGTCATTCAGTGGACACCTACACAGGCCCAGTTTTAGGGCTAGTGGTTCCAACCAGTCTTATCTGGCCCAAACTAGACAAGAGCTAACTCCAAGTTTCTGGAAAACAGCTTAAGTCCCCATTACTATACAACCCCATACATCAGAGGTGTCATCTGTAGCGGGTAGTTAAGGACACAAAAAAATAATTAAGGTGAGCTTGGTCAGTGAAGACAGATTACAAGTGGAGGATTTTTTTTTAATGTTTAAGTATAAATTTAAATACAGATTATCCAAATAAATAACATATATACTCTTATCACATAGAGAAAAATTGCTAACAGTTTGTTGGTTTTTCATATATATGGCAGACCTTAAAAACGAGATAACTAACGTTATATACTTTCCATTATCTATCTATCTATCCATCTATCTATCTATCTCTCTATCTCTCTATCTATCTATCTATGTTGTCACTGTTATTACCAAAGGCTGCATGCCAGTTGGTTAACCAGGGCCATGTTGGTGACACCTAGACTATTTTGGTATTTCCAGCATTTTTGATTCATGTTAAGTTTATTAGCTTCACTGAAGCCCCTCACATCTCTTAGATCAGTTGTAGGAACACTCTTAAACCAATCACTGACGTGAAGAATAAAATGATGGTGATTAGCTTGAACTAAGAAATGTTTCTAGGAGGCTTCTATACATAGTTTTCCCTCATTCTCTTAAAACCTCTTCCATCTGTTTAATTATACAGATACAAAACCTGAGACTCGGAAGTAGTAAGCAACATGCCTAAGCCATAAAGCTTGTCAATGACAAAGTCAAAAACAAATCTCCCAAGCCCTAGCTGTTAATTTAGTGTTCTTTGCCTACTTCAAAGTCTATCCATAGGGACAACCTGTGACTTCATTCTGTGTTGTCCTATGGTAGGTGCTTAATAAGTACTGGTTAATTGTGATGATGAATGCCACCAGCCCTGATATTTTTATGGCATGGAGTTTAATATATTTTTCTATAAAAATATGTCCAGTGAGGGCCATGTCTTTGGGATAGAAATTATTATGGGAGAAAAATATGCTTTCCTCTGTAGTTGTAAATCCCCCAAATTAATTTCTTTAAATTATACCATATTTTTATTGCTCACAGCTCCGCATAACAGATTTGAAAGATAAGACCAGAAAGATAAACTACACTGGAATTTGGGCCAAGACAGGATGAGATCTGCCTATAGGAAATGACCATTTGTGTATTATAGATCTCTGCCTTTTTTGTTGTTGTTATAAAAGATTTATTTATTTATTTATTTATTTATTTGCTATACAGTAGGTCCTTTTTAGAAAAATTTTTATTTTATATTGGAGTCTAGTTGGTTTCAGGTGTACAGCAAAGTGATTCAGTTATACATATACATATATATATATATCCATTCTTTTTAAGATTCTTTTCCCATATAGGTTATTACAGAATATTGAATAGAGTTCCCTGTGCTATACAGTAGGTCCTTGTTGATTATCTGTTTTATATATAGTAGTGTGTATATGTTAATCCTGAACTCCTAATTTATCCCTCCCCACCACCTTTCCCCTTTGGTAACCATAAGTTTGTTTTTGAAGGCTGTGAGTCTGTTTCTATTTTGTAAATAAGTTCATTTGTATCATTCTTTTCAGATTCCACATGTAAGCGATATAATATGATATTTGTTGTTCTTTCTCTGACTTACTTCACTTAGTATGATAATCTCCAGGTCCATCCATGTTGCTGCAAATGGCATTATTTCATTCTTTTTTATGGCTGAGTAATATTCCATTGTATGTATGTACCACATCTTCTTTATCCATTCCTCTGTCAATGAACATTTAGGATGCTTCCATGTCTGGGCTATTGTAAATAGTTATGCAGTGAACATTGGGGTTCATGTATCTTTTTGAATTAGAGTTTTCTCCAGAGTGGGATTGCAGGATCATATGGTAACTATATTTTTAGTTTTTTTAAGGAACCTCCATACTGTTCTCCATAGTGGCTGTACCAATTTACATTCCCACCAACAGTGTAGGAGGGTTCCCTTTTCTCTACACCCTCTCCAGCATTAATTATTTGTAGACTTTTTGATGATGACCATTCTGACTGGTGTGAGGTGATGCCTCATTGTAGTTTTGATTTGCATTTCTCTAATAATTAGTGATGTTGAGCGTCTTTTCATGTGCTTTTTGGCCACCTATATGTCTTTTTTGGAGAAATGTCTATTGAGATCTGCTGCCCATTTTTTGATTGGGTTGGGTTTTGTTTTTTTTTTTTGATATTGAGATGCATCAGCTGTTTGTATATTTTGGAGATTAATCCCTTGTCGGTTGCATCATTTGCAAATATTTTTTCCCATTCTGTGGGTTGTCTTTTCACTTTGTTTATGGTTTCCTTTGCTGTGCAAAAGATCTTAAGTTTACTTAGGTCCCATTTGTTTATTTTTGTTTTTATTTTCATTACTCTAAGAGGTGGATTCAAAAAGATATTTCTGCAATTTATGTCAAAAGGTGTTATGCCTATGTTTTCCTCTAGGAGTTTTACAGTATCTGATCTTACATTTAGGTCTTTAATCCATTTTGAGTTTATTTTTGTGTATAGTGTTAGGGAATGTTCTAATTTCATTCTTTTACATGTAGCTGTCCAGTTTTTCCAGCACCACTTATTGAAGAGACTGTCTTTTCTCCATTGTATAATCTTGCCTCCTTGTTGTAGATTAATTGACTGTAGGTGTGTGGTTTTATTGCTGGGCTTTCTATCCTGTTCCATTGATCTATATTTCTGTTTTTGTGCCAGTACCATACTTTGTTGATTACTGTAGCTTTATAGTATAGACTTAAGTCAGAGAGCCTGATTTCTCCAGCTCTGATATTCTTTCTCAAGATTGTGTTGGCTATTCAGTCTCTTGTGTTTTCATACAAATTTAAGTGTTTTTGTTCTAGTTCTGTGAAGAATGTCATTGGTAATTTGATAGGAATTGCATTGAATCTGTAGCTTGCCTTGGGTAGTGTAGTCATTTTGACACTATTGATTCTTCCAATCCAAGAACATGGTATATCTTTCCATTTGTTTGTGTCATCTTCATTTTCTTTCATCAACCTCTCATAGTTTTTGGAATACTACAGGTCCTTTGCCTCCTTAGGTAGGTTTATTCCTAGATATTTTATTCTTTTTGATGTGATGGTAAATGGGATTGTTTCTTTAATTTCTCTTTCTGAACTTTTGTTGTTAGTGTATAGAAATGCAACAGATTTCTGTGTACTAATTTGTATCCTGCAACTTTACCGAATTCATTGATGAGCTCTAGTAGTTTTCTGGTATCGTCTTTAGGATTTTCTACGTATAGTATCAGGTCATCTGCAAACAGTGACAGTTTTACTTCTTCTTTTCCGCTTTGGATTCCCTTTATTTCTTTTTCTTCTCTGATTGCTGTGGCTAGGACTTCCAAAACTATGTTGAATAAAAGTGGTGACATCCTTGTGTTGTTCCTGATCTTAGAGGAAAAGCTTTCAGCTTTTCACTGTTGAGTATAATGTTAGGTGTGGGTTTGTCATATATGGCCTTTATTATGTTGAGGTATGTTCCCTCTATGCCCACTTCCTGGAGAGTTTTTATAAATAAATGTTGAATTTTATCAAAAGCTTTTTCTGCATCTACTGAGATGATCATGTGGTTTTTATTCTTCAATTTGTTAATGTGGTGTGTCACACTGATTGATTTGCATATATTGAAAAATCCTTGCATCCCTGGGATAAATCCCACTTGATCATGGTGTATGGTCCTTTTAATGTATTGTTGGATTCGGTTTGCTAGTATTTTGTTGAGGATTTTTGGATCTATGTTCATCAGTGATATTGACCTTTAATTTCCTTTTTCTGGTGGTATCTTTGTCTGGTTTTGGTATCAGGGTGATGGTGGCCTCATAGAATGAATTACGAAGCATTCCTTCCTTTTCAATTTTTTGAAATAGTTTCAGAAGGATAGGTGTTAACTCTTCTCTAAATGTTTGATAGAATTCTCCTGTGAAGCCATCTAGTACTGGACTTTTGTTTGTTGGAAGTTTTTAAATCACAGATTCAATCTCAGTACTTGTGACTGGTCTGTTCATATTTTCTATTTCTTCCTGGTTCAGTTTTGGGAGATTGTATCTTTCTAAGAATTTGTCCATTTCTTCTTGGTTGTCCATTTTATTGGCATATAGTTGCTTATAGTAGTCTCTTATGGTCCTTTGTATTTCTGTGGTGTCAGTTGTAACTTCTCCTTTTTCATTGTACTTTTATTGATTTGGGCCCTCTCCCTTTTTTTCTTTATGAGTCTGGCTAAGGGTTTATCAGTTTTGTTTATGTTTTTAAAGAACCAGCTTTTAGTTTCATTGTTCTTTTCTATTGTTTTCTTTGTCTGTATTTCATTTATTTCTGCTCTGATCTTTATGACTTCCTTCCTTCTCCTAACTTTAGGTTTTGTTTGTTCTTCTTTCTCTAGTTGCTTTATGTGTAAGGTTAGGTTGTTTGAGACTTTTCTTGTTTCCTAAGGTAAGATTGTTTCTCTATAAACTTCCCTCTTACAACTGCTTTTGCTGCATCCCATAGGTTTTAGATCAGCATGTTTTCATTTGTCTCTAGGTATTTTTTAATTTCCTCTTTGAATTCTTCAGTGATCCATTGGTTGTTTAGTAGCATATTGTTTAGCCTTCACGTGTTTGTGTTTTTTTGCAGTTTCTTGCTTGTAGTTGATTTCTAATCTCATAGCATTGTGGTTGGAAAAGATGCTTGATACAATTTCAGTTTTCTTAAATGTACTGAGGCTTGCTTTGTAGCCCAGCATGTGATCTGTCCTGGAGAATGTTCCATGTGCACTTGAAAAGAATGTGTATTCTGCTTCTTTCAAATGGAATGCTTTCTCTATTTTAAGTCCATCTGGTGTAATGTGTCATTTAAGGCCTGTGTTTCCTTATTGATTTTCTGTCTGGATGATCTGTCCATTGATGTAAGTGAGATGTAATGTTCCCACTATTATTGTGCTACCGTCGATTTCTCCTTTTATGTCTGTTAACATTTGTCTTATATATTGAGGTGTTACTATGTTGGGTGCATATACATTTACAGTTGTTGTATCTTCTTCTCAGATTGATCCCTTGATCATTATGTAGTGTCCTTTTTGTCTCTTGTAACAGTCTTTATTTTGAAGTCTATTTTGTCTGATACCAGTATTGCTACTCCAGCTTTCTTTTGATTTCCATTTGTGTTGGAATACCTTTCTCCATCTCCTCACTTTCAGTCTGTATGTGTGTCTAGATTTGAGGTGGGTCTCTTATAGACAGCATAGTATATGGGTCTTATTTTTGTATCCATACAACAAAATAAAAGTGGTGACATCCTTGTGTTGTTCCTGATCTTAGAGGAAAAGCTTTCAGCTTTTCACTGTTGGAGCATTTAATCTGTTTACATTTAAGGTAATTATCGATATGTATATTCTTATTGCCATTTTGTTAATTGTTTTGGATTTGTTTTTTTAGGTCTTTTTTCTTCCTTTCCTCTTTTGTTCTCTTGTGATTTGATGACTTTCTTTAGTGTTGTGCTTGGATTCCTTTTTCTTTTTTTTTCTGTTATAGATTTTTGGTGTGCAGTTACCATGAGGTTTTGATATAGCAGTCTCTGTATATACATGAATGTTTTAAGTTTCTGGTCTCTTAATTTCTTTTTTTAAAATTCATTTTATTGGAGTATAGTTGCTTTACAATGTTGTGTTTCTGCTGTACAGCAAGGTGAATCACTTATATGTATACATATATCCCCTCTTTTTTAGATTTCCTTTCCATTTAGGTCACCACAGAGCATTGAGTAGAGTTCCCTGTGCTATACAGTAGGTTCTCATTAGTTATCTATTTTATACATAGTAGTGTATATATGTCAATCCCAATCTCCCAGTTCATCCCACCCCCCTTCACCCCTTGGTATCCATAAGTTCTCTACATCTGTGTCTCTGTTTCTGCTTTGCAAAACATTCATCTCTACAGTTTTTCTAGATTCATGCTGGTCTCTTAATGCAAATGCATTTCAAATATCCTGCATTTGTACTCTCCTCCTCTCATGATTACTGGTTTAGATATCATGTTTGTGTGTGGATGATTTCCTACCTTTACTGAATGTTTGCCTTTTCGGGTGAGCTTTCCCATTTTGTAATTTTCTTGTTTCTAGTTGTGGCCTTTTCTCTTCCACCTAGAGAAGTTCCTTTAGCATTTGTTGTAAAGCTGGTTTGATGGTGCTGAATTCTTTTAGCTTTTGCTTGTTTGTAAAACTTTTAACTTCTCCATCTAATCTGAACAAGAGCCTTGCTGGGTTGAGTATTCTTGGTTGTAGGTTTTTCCCTTTCATCACCTTAAATATATCATGCCACTCCCTTCTGTCCTGCAGCCGGTGGGTTGTTTTTTTTTTTTTCTTATAATTTTACATTGTCCTAGATGAATTCTTTTTTTAAAAAAAATAATTAATTAATTAATTAATTTTTGGCTGTGTTGGGTCTTCGTTTCTGTGCGTGGGCTTCCTCTAGTTGCGGCAAGCAGGGGCCACTCTTCGTTGCGGTGCACGGGCCTCTCACTATCATGGCCTCTCTTGTTGCGGAGCACAGGCTCCAGACGCGCAGGCTCAGTAGTTGTGGCTCACAGGCCCAGTTGCTCCATGGCATGTGGGATCTTCCCAGACCAGGGCTCGAACCCGTGTTCTCTGCATTGGCAGGAGGAGTCTCAACCACTGCACCACCAGGGAAGCCCAGCCGGTGGGTTTTTAACAAGCTATTCCCTTACCCACTGTTCTGTAAGACAAGCTCAAGTATTTCTCATAGTCACCAGTTTCTGTTAAGCCTATGGGGCACAGTTTCAGGATGGGCTCTTTAACCCTGTGGGGCATGGTTTTAGTTGTATCATAGAGTTAGCTAGATCACATGTTTCTTGGGAAAATATTTTATTTACATGTGATTTATATATTACTTGCTTACAAAAAGGCTTTAAGGTTGTTCATAAATAAAAACAATTTAAAACTAAAGGGCAGCGCTTCCCTGGTGGCGCAGTGGTTAAGAATCCGCCTGCCAATGCAGGGCACACGGGTTCAAGTCCTGGTTCGGGAAGATCCCACATGCCGCAGAGCAACTGAGCCCGTACACCACAACTACTGAGCCTGCGCTCTAGAACCCACGAGGCACAACTGCTGAGCCCGTGTGCCTGGAGCCTGTGCTCCACAACAAGAGAAGCCATTGCAATGAGAAGCCCGTGCACCACAGTGAAGAGTAGCCCCCGCTCACTGCAACTAGAGAAAGCCCGCGTGCAGCAACGAAGACCCAACACAGCCAAAAACAAAAAACAAAAAAACCCTAAAGGGCAGGGAAATGGGTACTTCCAGAGGATAAGAGTGAAATAATTCTTTCCACATGGCTGGAAGTAATGAACTTTGAATCAGACCTGGTCTTGAATTCTGACTATTTTCTAGCTGGGCAGGCTTAGGAAAGTTATCTCAGTATACTTTCCTTGCAATAAAGTGACATGAATTGAAAGGACTTTGTTGAATTGTTGTAAAGAGTAAATAAGCTGAGTTAAGATACGCAGTAAGTAACATGGGCCCGGTGGGTTGTTCTTCCATTACTCCTTAGCACACTTCTCTGCATGAGCCTGAATTTAGCTCTGAAGTTAAGGTAAAAACTAAAACAAGTAAGCACCCATTTTTTCTGGAAAAGTCAATAGTTAATGCACGATCAGATAATTGTTATCAAAGACTCTGGTTTTGAATTCTGGAAAAATGGGCCTCATGGTTCTTTATATAAGAAAACAAATGAGTAATGTAATGGGCACCTGCTATTAATATAGATTTATGGAAGACAAATTTGGCGATTTCTCATATCGACCCTTTTTAAAAGCTGCGGGCATGACATTAAATCTTAATTCAGTGAAGGCATTTCTAAAGGAAGCTGAGATAATTTGGTCTAAATACGTTGCTTCTCAGTAGCATAACCTAATGCAGGAATAAAATTAGAAATTCTAAAAGTTGTGGATATTTAAAATGACCTTTTAGTTTGTCTTCAGTATTAGCTCCCTCAAGTTTTCCTTTAGCAAATGCTAGATTGTTGGGTTGAATACAACCATCAGTTGAATTTCATGATGCTTATTTTTATAGCAGATGGGTTTATTCTGTATTTCCCATGGTCATGACACCAGGCCAGCTCTCATCGTGAGGACTAGTGTAACACAACTATTTTGAGAGTACAGGTTTTAAGAAAAGGTTTGAAATTTAGGTCTGTGGGTGATTTCAACTGATTGAGGTTGGAGATGCTGCACTGGACAGGGTTTTATCCAGATTGTTAATTTCATTTTCATTTTTACCCCAAGCTATCATGTGATGGAGAGAGCATGGCTTTGTGGTTAGGCTGATCTGGGTTCGATCTAGCTCTGCCAGTTGCTAGCCCTGTGACCTTCAGCAACTTATGCCCCCTTCTATTTTTTGGAGCCTTAACTTTCCACCTGTAAAATGTGATCTGAGAACCTTACCTTGCAGTGTTTGGTGAAATGAGAGGACATATTGTAAGTACGTTGTCTAGCACAGTCTGGGTATTGAGATAGTGAGGATGTGGTTTTGGGGGCTTGTTTGGGTTCCTTGCCATCTGATGCTCCATTCAGACAGGAAATATTCTTTCTATGACAAGCTTAAACATAGAGTAGCAGAGACTCCTGTTCCTCTGGAAAGTTCTGTCCTCTTAGTCTCACCTTTCTTAAGAAAATGCTTACTTCAGTGGTCTATAAATTCATTTTAAAAATGAAAATAACAAAAAAAAAAATGAAGAAATGATTAAATAGTCAACACTGGCTGCCCATTATTGGTGTTGTAGGTAAAATTCTCCTAGATTTTTTGCATAGTCTGTTGACTAATAGTATGAGACTGTGATAATAAATGAGTTTGACCATTTATCTACCAGGTTTCCCTAGTAAAGTCATTGCCAATATTAGTTATTGAATATTTTAGAATGAATAGTAGCTTAGTAATTAGCAGTCAAATAGGTTCCAGACATCTAAGGGTTGGTATATTCATTTATAGGGTGCCAAATCTGGATAAGAATTTAAAATTCATTCTTTTGATTTATATGTTACCCATTTCATCTTTAAACATTGTTAGGTCTATTTTTATTTTTGAAATGTTCCTAATTCAAAGCAATTTTAAAATTTATTACATGAGACTAGTATTTTTTTTTAATTTAATGGGCCAATCCTGACATTAAAACATTGCATTTTTCTGTTGTTAAATGTTAAATATTTTTTCTTACAGTGCTTTAAAAACCAGACCAAGTGGAATTTTTTAAAAAATGTATGAAATTCATGACTACATACAGAACTGTATGTAAACTTTATAGTAGGGAGATACTTCTTAGTACGAAAAAATCTGTGCACTGTTCCTCATTTGAATATCTTCAAAGCAGGAGCCTTTGTGAGAGTTTACAGGAGCTGCCTTTCAGAATTCTGGTCAGGGAAACTGAGTTGTTTATATTTTACCGGATGTTGGCAATCACTTCACGAGCCATGTCACGTAGGAGACGAGGGAATGAGACTCGGAGAGGTAATTTGCTTACAAACACACTGTGTTGATCTAAGACTGGGAGTTAGGGCTCCTGATTCCCAGGTGATCACAATAGAATACAAGGTGACATGAGAGAAAATGCACCTGTCCCAAACATAACTTGATGAGTTTACCCTAGATTTACAGCCATCCTTCATTATGATAATCCTAGGACAGAATTTCTTTCACTGACTATTGTGCCACAGATTCCTTTGCAGTTTGGGGAGGTCTATGAATCCCTTTTGAGAGTAATATTAAGGATTTGAAATAACTTTAAATGCATAGACTAAAATACATTTTATTACAAAGGAAACCAATGTAGCTGTCAAAATACTCAATTTTTGAAACAGTAATATATAGGTATTCTTCCCCATTAACACATTAAATGACAAGATCTAGCAGTGGTTCTGACAGCAACTCTAGTGCTTACCACATATGAGAATTTTGAGGGACCTGCAATAGGAAAAGATCTGTGACTTCATGGGTAACAAGTCACTGGGCCTGCCATCATCACTGTGGTTTGTTGCCTACATTACAAATTGAAAGACATGTTAAATTTCAGTTAGAAGTCAGTAAAAATAAGGCTATCCTTTTTCCCTTTCTTGTTTAAGAATCTCCTAATTCTTTGCACACCCCAGGTCACAAATCTCTGCTTTAAAGTGAATCTACCTGGGGGGTTAAATGCTTAAACAACTGCTACCCACTTCTGGGCCTCTACCTACACTATTCCTTTGAGGGACCAAACTTACAGCCTTTTAATTTTAGGTCAGATTATACATCAGATTCTTAGAACTAGATTCTTAGAATAAGACTAAACATAGAATAATTTTTGAAGAGTGATCCATAGGAATCCTGTTGAAAGCTTGTCAAAATGCAGATCCCTGAGGCCTGCATCATTCTTACTGTGAGCATTTCTATGGTAAGGCCTGGACACCTGCAAGTTCAACAGTCAATCAAATGGTTCTTATTTACATTACAATTTGAGACTGTCCAGGGTAGCTGAGCTGGTGCAGATGTATAAGTCGGAGGTACGGAGAGGCATGTTTTTCATAAAGATTGAGTCACTCAGTAAGCTTTTGTCCTGTTATGTTCCTTACGGAGATTATATAAAGAAATAATATACAGTTCTAAGACTGAATTTGGCTGCAATCTACATGGAGTGGGCGATGTCTTTTGCCGGTTAACTAAAACATGAAGTGGGACTAATGCAGCCACTGGCAGAAGGGAGGTGAGATGCCCAGGTTTACCTGGAAGCAACTAGAAGGGAGGCTAGGGAATCAGGTGGAGGACACATTTGGTTTACTTACAGCATCTGGGGCCTCCAGATGGGAGGAACCAAACTCTACTCTGTCAAACTAGCTCACACATCTCAGGGGAGAGAATCTGGGACCTCAGTGGAAGATGATCTGATGAGGCAGCCTTATTCCCAAAGAGGCAGAAACCTTTCTGATGCTGCCAAGGGCCAACGGCATTGGACTTGGGAGGGCTCGTCAAGTGCCAACTCTGTCGGCATTTCCTTGGAAATAAATTTGCATTTGTAGGGGCAGCTGTCTCTGCCTCCCCACCCCCCAATTCCAATTGCCTTGCAAAACTAGACATACCGTGATTTTAGATTATTCACTGCAAAAGCTGGTGTAAATCTCAGTCCACAAAGTTCATGTATCACATTTCAATTTTCTTTATTTTCTTCTAACTCACCTAAAAAGTGTTCTGAGCCTCCATTCTGCCAGGGTGGCTGATCATTCTTACTTCTACACCATGAATTGGTGTGTGGAGATCTTTCTGCTACTCTCTGACATACCTAGGGATTGGGACGTTTTTCCCAGGCTATCTGGCCTGACTGCAGCCAGGGAATACCAGGCAGGAATGCTTTTTCTTATAGTTTTGCCAGTGCAGGGGTCCTTCCTGACCTGCAGACTTTCTGCTGTTAAACCTCTTCTTCCTCTTCCTTCCAACCCTGGGAATTCAGCTCTAATCAAAGAGGAAGGATTTCTTTTCTCTCATGTTTCTACCCTAGAGAGTTTGTCTTCCTTCTCCCTTTCCATGACACCCTTCCCTCAAAACCCACAATTAAACTCTCTCTCCCCCTTCCCCTCTCCCTCCCTCCCCCTCTCCCTCCCTCTCCCTCTCCCTCTCTCTCTCTTTCAGAATATAAGAGCCAGAGAATCTCACAGGCAACTTTTTGTCATTCCACCCCATCATATCCCTATCCCTCTCCTGGAGCAGTGAACCCCAAGCCAATCATCTACTTGAATAGATACTGAACAGATGTCAGCTATGCTCAGTTTTCCAAGAAATCTATTTCTAAATGGTTTTGATCTGAGAGGGATTTGTAATAATATATATTCCTTCTACTTCAAAAATGAATCTATTTTAGGGTTTGAGAAGAATGTTATTTTTGTTATTTATTATTAATTAGAAAATTCATTAATACTTACTGATTTGATGGCCATCTTAGGAGCAGATTAAAACAAACCTTAGAATGTTGAACTTTTAACTCTAATGTAGCTAACAGTATCTTTTCCTTTGTAATTGGTAAATTAACTTCAATACTCACTTTTTCAAGTTGAGTTATAATGGAGCCTTCTGCATCACAACATTTAACATCTAATTTATTTTCTTTAAGATTATTCTCTGCTGGAAAGACAAATAATATAGCAAATAATATATTGATATAAAGAAGACTAGGAAACCATATCAAAATCAAAGTTCAATATTTGAGTTCTCTGCTCCTAAACTGTTGTAAATCTGATCCCTTCATCTTGAAATAATACTTTTTTTGTGATTTAGAAACTGCTTATACATTTTTCTGGGATTTTATTATGTTGGTACCATCTCTGAGTTTGGATGAGACCATTAAACTAAATAGTTTGTTTCTCTGACAACAAAACATTTTGTGCAACCAGATTAAGTTAGCAGGGCAGACTCAGGGCACAGATGACTGGATGTGGTAACTAGGAATCTATAAATAAAAACAAACAAGGGAAGAGCTTAGAGTGCTCTTCCAAAGGCTCGAGATAATAGGAATGTCGGTCAATATGTGAAAGCCACAATATTGCATTATACTTCAATTTTATTTTCACTTACGTATTGAACCTATCTTTAAGCTGGATGGGAAAGTGAATTTTCTAATGAGTGATATAAAATATTTATCAAAGCTAAATCATAATAGAAGTTTTGATCATAAGCCAAATAGTTGAAGCATATCAAGTCTCTAAAGAAATACATATAGATTTATGTACATATTGTATTTATTGCTGGATATTAATAATGGAAGAATTGGTATTGACCTCGAATTTATTTCCAAAGTGTTCGGCTAACGAGATCTGCATCTGACCTGCTGACCTCCTCTTATAAGATTGGCACAAGACGTTAAGCTGTGTTGTAGTGCATTCATGGATGTGAATGTCAAGGATATGTACGCAATAGATCTCAAGTATAAATCATCTTGCAGAATAGTGGGGCTAGTTATGAAATGGGTTATTCTCTAACAAATAGTAGTTAGCACCTATTAGGCATTAGCATTTACAAAGCACTGCAACATCGGGGCTTTCACGTTATCTTTCACGTTACAGAGCAGGAACCTTGAACTCTGTATGCAAGTGTTGTCTGGTCTTCCTACTCCCAGGAAGGGGCAAAGTGTAGTATGTGAAGTCAGCTTTTCTGGCTAAGGTCCAAGGCCCTCTCTGCGCTGCCACAGCTGTCTCTATGAACATGGCTGGTCCCTTGTTGGTGATTTCCTTATGCAAAGTATGTTAGTGTCTATTTTAGATTTATTTTGTTCATACAATGGAAGGGGCTGAGTCTTAGCAGTACAGCTGTGAGATTACCAGAGCGTATGACAGAATGATAGAATTATGACTTAAGGTCATATACACAAATTCCATCCATTTTGTACGGCTTTTATCCCTCTAGTGGCCAAATAGCAGTTTTCCACAATTTGGGTATGATGATTCCTAGGCTTATACTATTAATAAGCTTTTGAAAGAGTCAATTTAAAAACTGCAATCCAATAAGATAATGAAGTTAAAAGCGGTTGTATTTTTCTTTTTAATATTACCTTTTAATAACAATATTCCTATTTAGGGATTTGGTTGTTTATGAACAATCAAGGTAATACATTCGTTTAGTTCTTTTAAATGAATAAACTACATAATATCTACTGATAACATGAATTTGATATCCATTCTTATGAAGAAAAACATCAAAATAATATTGTAAAATAAGCCCTCTCTTTAAAAAGGAAACAATGGTATATATGTAGTAGATATATATAGTAAATATTATGTATAATGTAGTATAATACTGTATATAATATATAATACTATGTTATATATATATTTTTCTTCAAATGTATTTTCTAGGCATTCACCAAATTGTCAAGTGACTATCTCTGTATTATAGAATTGGAAGGGGGAGTTTCTTCAGAGTTATGAAACGCCAAGGAAAGGAACCTAGTTCATTTAGCAGAATTCTGTAAACAGGATATTTACATATTTTGATATATTTATTCAGTGAAGAAAATGGTTTCACGTATCAGATTTTTCTGATGCATTTGAATCTTTATTCTACAACACAAGCAACATAAATACAATATCTTTTAAAATATTTTCTCTTTAGAATTTTCATTTTCACCTCAGATAAAATGTACACAAAATACACTTGCAAGCTTGCTTACAGGAACCTGTTAAACAACACAGATTATATCAAATCAAATAGTTATATCAACATATAAAGGATGGTGGTTTTCATTTTTTTTTTTTTAAATAAATGTGACCAAACTGACTAAATAAGAAGGCAAAACAAAAACTGTACTTCCTTGACAAGTCCTTTGGAGTAAACAAAATGCTTCAAGGCTCCTGGTGAATAGGGTTGCGGGGATGAGTTTTGCATTCTATGGATAAAATGGTATACGGACTCAAATCATTATGGCTGTACCAAGCTTCATTTATTTATAATTTTCAGTGAAAACAAGTCTAGTCTTTGGCATAATACAAGAAAGGATAAAAGGACCCTTACCACCCGTTGGCTTTACTTAGAGTGGGAGATGGTATCAGGGGAACCAATTATAATGTAATTTATCTAAGTCTATTCCTCTTAGAACAGCAGGAAAATCATCTTGAATCAGTCTTTTGGCATGATTAGGGCAATAAACTTCTTATTCTTGCCCCCATCCCCACCCATCCACTAAAAACAAATTAAGAAACAAAACCAAACAAAACCAGCCTTTCCCTCTAGGCACCTGCTCCTGCCCCATTCATGCCATACCTGGAAATTCTACCACATGGTTTCAATTGAAGTGAAACCAAAAATATCAAAAAGCATTAATCTTTGTCCAGTTTTACCTATTGTGTGGGAAACCAAGTTTTATTAGAGAGAACCACTTCCAACAAAAATTGGATGAAAGAAGAGAGAGGGAGGAACACAAAGTTGCCTGTACCTAGTCACGAGGCAGCCGTGGTGGCCACTGGTGCCTGGTAGAGCCAGGGCCGTGAGCTTCCCAACTTTAAGAGAAAACAAACTTTACATGTTAGTTTAAAAGATTGGCTTTTGGATTCCTCCCTCCCCTTTTTGGCACCAGCTGGTAAAACAAAAATAAATTATTACTAGAGATTAATTTTTAAAATTTAATTCAACATCGGTTATTATTAAAAAAACTAAACGCACACATAATTTCCAAAAATGATTAGGGGAAATGAAACTGCAATAGAAGAGCTTCAATTATTCCTGTCTACAGAGGCAAGGACTTGAATCCTTGACATCATTAACACTGATGTGCTTTCTCATCTCACTAATTCTAGTAAATATAGTCATTACTTTCTACTTATATAACAGTTTAAATAATGAAAGGATACTTAAACAGAAGTCTTTAGAGAAACTTACTGAATCAATAAAAATTTTGTGTAATTAGTATAGTTTATAGAAGGGAGGTGATTTTGAGATACTCAATTTTTTTTCTCTTGAATTATTACCTCTATGGTCCTTATTTTGTTTAATGGAAAAAGAATTTCCAAAACTAATTAACTGAATAAAGAGTTAAGAGATAAACTAAGGCCCCATCTACATTTAACATGATTTCACTGTATTCCCAAAACATACTGATGCGCTTTTACATTTTTCTCCTCATTTGGAAGATGAGATAATGAATATGGTCTTGATTGTGTAGATATGTGCACAACACAACATATGTAATGAAAAGTCCTTAAAACAGGCACATGTGCTGCTCAAAAGGGAGTTGGTTCCACTTGCAAATTCCCGTGAAGCCATTTGGTAGACTCTTTACAGATATGTAGGAAATTAAAATATTAATTTACACCAGACAGTTAAGATGAAGGCACATCAAGTAGTATAATATCATCCTGATGTGCTGATATTCTGGTGACTAATGAGGGATATAAAACTACTGGCAAGCGAGCAACTACTCAAAAATTTCTGGAAGCCAGGAGCCAAGGTTGTGATGGAATCAACATGGAAACATCTCATCAAAACTGTATGGACAGAAGAAATTAAAACACTACATACTTTAAAATCACCTTCAGTACAAGTCAAAAAGTCAACATGATACAAAAGGTCATCCATAGAGTTAATGTTTCTAAATACAAAGACGAGAAGCTTACATTGATCTCACGGTTCCATAGAACTTATACATTCATTGTCTTCTACCTTGTAAAAATCAATTGTTGGCATAATAGACCTGGAAACTGGGAAGACTGAACAGCAATGCTGTAGAGAATCCAATTCCAAGTTGTCTGCCCAAGGTGAAGTTCAGTTTTTCTCTAGTGCTTGATAAGTCAGGCTGACCTTAAAGGGAGTAGTTAGAAATTTTTTCCAGGTATTGGTCCTCAAAGTGTGGTCCCCAGACCAGCAGCACTGGCCTCATCTGGGAACTTGTTAGAAATGCAGATTTCTAGGCCTACTGAATCAGATACTCTGGGCTCCGGACCAGCAATCTGTGCCTTAACAAGACCTCCAGGTGACTCTGATATGTGCTGAAGTTTGACAACTACTGTTCTAACATCAAAAGATACTAGACGACCACTACTTGAACTTCCAGGATAGGAATTAACAGTACAAACACTTTTTGGTAGTTGAAAAGGCTAGAAGGACTGTAATTGGATGGAATTCAGCAGAAGTTGACTGCAGTTGTGTCACTAAGATGGCCAGCTAGCTAGTCTCTCCTCCCTAGACCCCCCTTGCATTATCACACAAAGATAGAGGGGAAAGGTTTTGGATGGTGCTAGCAGTGTGGTAGTGGGTTGTTCTTCAATTGATAAGTACTTCCCCTCTTTACAAGGAAATTAGGCATTGTTCTCAAGTAAGTTTCTCCTACATTATCCCAGGGGATGATTTTTTTTTTTAGTCTATCTTCCCTGAAGTAATAATTGTATTTTGGAAATCTAAATGGTGTTTTAATCCAAAACCTTAATTAAGTTATTAGTTACTTCCACATCAAATACAAATATTACAATACAGCCAGAGGAAAGGGATCTCACGAAAGACAGAGACAAAGTTTTCTAGATTGCTGAACTTGTGAAGGAGAACACATTTTTTTTGGATGAGGCATAATTATAAATGACTTCTTTACCCAATTTCATAATTCTTGCCATAAACAAGCTCATATATTCAATAAAAAGTGCTTAAAAATAGTCTTTTGCTTTTTTAAGGCCACACTAAATCTTCCTAAATGGTACCCAAGCAGATGTAAGTTCTGTCATTCACTTAATGCATTATGTTGGATTTTTCCTTCTGCCTGTTTCCTTGTCTACAAGGCAAGTAGAAATATTTAGGTGTCATGGCACATGGTTACTATAGATATTGACCTGATGCCCTCAGTACCTGAATCTTTAAGCAATCTTGTCTGACCAGTTGCTTCTTCTTCAGAGAATGTGCATTTTAAAAAATGGTCATTTATTTTGCATATTCCCAAAGTTTGATGATGACCTACAATTTAGTCCTATATACTTCCAGGGGAAGCAAGTAGAGAGGCACTGTTGGCTGCAGGGCACTTTATTCTGAGTGATTAAATGGTAATTAGTAAAGGTCAACAAATTGTTTCTGTCATTCCAGACACAGACTGTCATGTTTTTCCACATAATAGCTGGCCATGGACAATATTATTCCATCATTTCCACCTAATTTGGTGAGTTTCCTAAATTACCACTGAGGATCTGCTTTAAGACTAAAGTTTAGATTTTGTTTTCTTTATTTTCAAACATAAAAATATTATGTTATATATGACCTTACTATGCCTAAACACTATCTTTTTCTTTTAACCCTGCTGAAAAATCCCCATAACATTATAGATAGGGACATCAATGTAATATCTTCAACTCATTTTAACTGTTCAATTCCTTGAAACACTGAAGTGTTTACACTGTGCACTTAGACATGGTGTGGTAGAGAGAGCCTGGCCTTTGAATTCAGGAACATCTCTTTTGCAACCAACTTTGCCATTTATGGGTTATCTTGGGCAAGTTTCTGAACCTCTCTGGGTCTGCATCCTCATCTGAAAAAATGAGAACAATACCTGTTTCACAGTGTTATTGTGGGAATTAAATATGGTAAGTAGGTAAAGGTCCACATTCTCAGAGGCACTCAATGATGTCACCTTCCCCCCCTGCTGTTTGTAACCTCTTGCTATTGTTATCAGCTCCAAACAGAGGTCTTCATTTTGCTTAGTTTGATAGGACTGACACAAATGGATTTTTCTTTCTGAGAAAGAAAACTTTCCTACATAAGCAATACTATGATGTATTTGGGGAAGTCAAAAATATCTATTATATAATTGCATTACCTTCTTATAGTTAAGGCTATTTGACTCTCTCAACTGACTCTGTATAAGCCCTCTCCTTGGAACAACAAGAACAGCAACAACAAAGCCTAGTGATCACTGTACCAAGAAGTTTCAATTTAAAGGTACTTTGCAATTATGATAACATTTTGTCATGTTTGATTAGTCTGAGCCGTTTTATATGTTAGCATCTGCCTTGGTCAGTCATTAAATAGCCTAAAAGTGGTAAAAGTTGCCCTAGTTTTGTATTGATGGAGAAGGCAGGAAAATAATCATAAGGGGAGAGATGACAAGAGGGTGTAAAGAGACAGCCTAAGCATCTGTCAAAGCTGATCAGGAGATGCAAGAGGTGAGAGATCCTATGAACAATTTATTAGCCCTCCATCAAATCTAAGTCCTCCTATGGCAAGGAGAAATCTGTTGCAGAGCGTGGTGTACTTGGCTGGGCTATTCAGTCAGGAATTCTTTTGCACTTTGAGTTTTCTAGGGTGCTTCCTCACTTTGCAAAAGATGAACACTTTACCAAAACATTAGAAAAAGAATAAATCTCAACCAGAGGGTAACACACTTTTGGCAGTAAATACAGGCAACTAAAAGCAATAAAAATCTTATTCTGCTTAGATCTGAAAATATATGGTAATAGCTATTGTAACTACAAAGGCTTGTCTTGACCTTGGTCTTTCAGAGACCATGGGAGGGAATGAAAGAAGAGATGCGGAAAGGCAGAAACGGACACACCAGGAAGAGTGAGGGACTGATGGGGCAGTGTGGGGAGGGACCACTCATCTACTAAGGGTTTTTACATATGTCCCTTTCTTCTCCACCCCTGGGAAGATTTGACTGACTTCGCTGTGACCTGAAGTGTACTATTCCTCGGAGATTATTTGCATCAAGCAATGTCCTTTTTGAAAACTGCAAATACCTCTGAGAAGTATTACTGTGACTTAGCTAATTTTCCAGCTGAAATCTGACATGGATGTGATGCACAGAGTGTGTTGGGAATGGAGGTGGGTTGAAGACTGCTGTGGGCCGGAGGGGTGGTCTACAGAAAAGATGACGGGAAGGGACCAAAACCCTCTGACAAAATTGTAGGTAAAGAATGATGTACATCCTCTTATCTTTTATTCTTGGGACCCATAATTAGGCTGGTGCTAGAGCAGTGTTTGAATACAGAATATGGGGTAAACTTGTTTCCATAAGCTAGCCATGAATCCCACAATAGAGAATCTGTCAAGACAATGAATTCTGACTTCTAAACCGTTAACAACTTCCAGGACATGACCTTCATAAATTGAGACTGGCTTCCTTTGAATTTTTATACTTTATAAAAAGTTGCTAGATATAAACATTTTGTAATTACTCTGATTTGATAATACTCTGCTTTGCTGAAGCTCCCCCCACCCCCGTAAATTGTGGAATACTCAGGCTCAAAAGGACATGAACCTTAGATGAGCTACAAAAAGAAACAAAACAACAATGGTGTACTGCTTTTGTTTAAAAAAAAAAAAAAAAAAAGGATCTACCCAACTTTCAATTCTACTTACAAAATATAAAAAATCTAAAGTATAGAACCAACTCATTGCTATCCCAACGATTCATTGCTTGTTAACATCAAATTGTTGATCTGTTTCTAAACTTGCATTATTGTCTAATGAGCAAAAACCGAAGGCAAAGAGTGTTTTGTGGAACTGGAAAAACATCTTCTGAATTCTGTGGTGCTCCGGATGGCATAGCGAATGATAAGGTTCTTTCTTTTAGATTGCCTAAATAAATCAGGGAACACTGTCTTCCTCTTAACCTTGTAGATAGTTATATATTCCCAAGGAAGACAAAGTTTACAAATACCAGCACTGAATAAAGCTGTCAGTTTTAAATCCTTACTTCCACACTTAAGAATTGATGTTTCAGGGATAATATTTTCAATTACGAACAATTTTTAGGAGCTGGGAAAATTAAAACGTATGTCTTAGCAACTGACTCTTTAGAATGTGTGTGAGCGGGCTTGACTGAGGAGTTTCAGTCACTATTATAATTTAATAAATATTAAATATACTGTAAATAATAAGATAAAGATTCCAAATTAATTTTCTAGTAATAATTAGGAAAATAAATATCTGCTTAAAATATGCCTGAATTAAAAGACCTCAAACAGATGGCAAATCTACTTGCCAGAGAGGAGAAATATTTTAAACTGAAAAGCTTCATTTCCTAAACTTCATTCTGTGTCCTTTTCTCCTGTAGTTTTATTTTCTTCTGAGACTAGAGTGTGTATGAACAACACCATAATTTCATACGATTGTTGTCTAATATTTTCAGATTTAAAATGATTTCATCATCACCTCCTTTCCCACCCCTTCCAGCTGTCTCCCTAACCCCACACTTCCTGCTCCCTTCCCTGAGAAGTCTGTTTATTGGACGGTGAATTCTTGAGTTCCTTTCTTCCAAGGGTGTTGATATAAAATGAGTTGTTTTGTTTTCTTAAAGACAAAATGTTATACCTTATGTTCAGATAATTGTGGAGCATAGAAATGTGTGTGCAACAAGGAACTAAGGCACCATTTTTTCTTTCCCTTTTCATTTTTGCGTTGGGAACAAAAGCAAAGACTATTGGGACAGTCAGGGTGGCCGGTCTTAAGTCATTTGGCACTATCTGTATCAGCCAATACCACTGAGTACTATGTGTCAAAGGCTGCCACGCCACAGACTTAAAATCCTGCCATGAAAGAATTTCCTTCCTTTAGAAGTAGGGAAGTGAAGGCACAATAGTACCTTACATGAGGAAGTTGGCACATACCAACCAGAAAATCTTGACAACTTAGGAACAATTTTGAAATGTTCTGGAATATTTTACAGAGTTACAGAGGAAGTAAGTCATCCCTTTCTTGATTATGACACCCAAGAATACATTTCTCCAACTGTTTTCTTCCCTGCCAAACTCATAATCATAATATAAATCTTCCTCCAATTAATCATGTCTGGTACTAGATGTCTATGTGTACATCAGCTTGACTTAACCAGCAGATATTTCTTTAGCTATTGCATTTTTTAAAATGATGGATCAATGTAATGTTTTCAAAGGAGTGGCCCTTAAAAGTGACTCATTTGGGGATAATATTGCAGGCAAAAGCATTGGGAAATAAGATTTAGAAATGTGTCAAGGAATGTAGAGTCTTCTGAAATTATGTGCAAATTTAGAGTTTCACTTGTGTCATCCAGATACAACCTTAGTATCCAGAATGGCCCCGATGCTGATTAGGTAGGGAGCAACTGGGTGTTCTCTGAGTCACTGGGGCTGGTGGGAGGGGAAAATGCTATCAGCTGGATTGGCAGACATACTCTAAACCCTCCTAGTGTATTTCCTTGGGAATGGAATGTGAGTCTTCTACACAATGATGTCATAGACACGGCCCACTCTGCCGAGCCATTCTCTCACAGCCTGGCGAACTCTGATGTCAGTCACGTGACAGGTCAGCTGGCTGATGCATGGGAACACTGCTGGCTGGAGCGCTGTGAAGGTCTGGTCTGGAAGGATCTGAATCTGATTGAGAACTGTTAGCACCATGTTGGTCCATGCCTAAGAGAAAGGAATTAAGAGAATTAGCAGTTTTCTCCAGTGGTTTCATTTGTACTCTTAAGTGTGGCTAATATGCAAATGAGTTTTCTCAGGCTTTAGGCTTCAATAAATGTAGTCTTTACTAATTTAATGCACTTATAATAAAACATCAGTTTAAGTTCCTATATATATATATAAAAGGACTAGCAGAGACTCATTTCACATTAGGAATACATTATTTCCAACTTTTACGAAATACAAAAATCTTACTCCTCAGATTTTTAAAAACTCTCTTGCCTTCTCATGATGAGATTTTCGCAGGCCATATGACATTTTTAATCAGCAGTCTCTCTAATGTCTAGAAAACTTGGAATAGGTCTACCTTAATTTAGGGTAACTTTTGAAATCATAAGCAAATCTCCAAGACATGAAAAAGCAATTAAGATTTGTTATTTGTCAAGAAGGTCATCTGTTAAAGAATAACCTTACATCTCAGTTTGACTGGATACTTTTACAAATACAGTCTAAGATGATTTTTGTGGATTCTGAACTATGAAGTTTAGTTCTATGTTCAAGATACATCAGAGGAAAAAAGTATCTTGCAAGATTCATACTAATTCCAAATTTATGTTCATTCTAAGAATACATTCCTGTATAGGTCCATAGAATCCTAGGGCCCAAGAGCTCCTATCTTACTATGCCTGCAACAGGAATCTACAACTTAAAATAAACATCCAGATTACTTTTAAAGGGCTCTCCACGAGTTTAGATCCCTCTATCTTTCTTTTCCCATCTCATCTTTTCTTAAATTGAATGAAACAGTGCCCCTCTTCTTTACTTCTCAAGCTCATTTTTGGGAGGTACCATAGAATTGCAAATATTAATTATATAAAGGTATAGGAACACTCTGAAAATGAGAATTTTTATGTGCTCAGGATGGGCTAGAAAAACAATTCATTGGAATAACCACATAATACGCACTTCGCCTTTTCCCTTTACATAATTCTTCATAACTACAGAATTGCTTCAGGGCTATCTTCAAATGATTAACTGGCATTGAGTCCTGGGTTTAAGTCCATCCATTTTCTAAGCTTTGGCGTCATCTTATTTACACAGGTGGGTTCCTAATTCTCAGTAGTATCTGTTATAACCCATAAAAACAATTCCTGAAATTATATGAGAATACAATTTCAGTTTCACAAGGATATACTGTCTTAGGGGCAGGCAGTCCCCTGACTTTGGAGGCTCAAACGTGTCTGAGTGCTCCCTGAGGGGCACAGGTGCGTCACTGGTACCCAGCTTCCCTCCTGCATGGCCGGCTGTGGACCTTTGCATCCTCCAGCGGGGGGCGGGTACCCACCTGGATCTGGGCTTCGGCGTCCCTTGCGGAGACACTCCGGGAGCTGCCGGTGGAGCCCGAGCGGGGCCTCTTCTCCTGGCGCAGCAGCTCGGGGCCAGCGCTGAAGGAGTGCCGCATCTGCCCCTGGTCCATCAGGTGCTGGGGCCGCTGGAGCAGCGGGGAGCCTTGGCCCCTGGGCCCCAGTGGCTCTCCCTTCTTCTCCACCTTGACCTCTTTGGGGAAGGCGGGCAGGTTATGCTGTTGTTTCCTCTTCTTGTACTCGGTCATCAGCTTTGAGATGGTCTTGTCGGCCGCCATGGTGTAGATTTTGTTGCCGGCGTTCTCCCACCACTCCTTCTTGCGGCTGGGGTCCTTCTTCTCCACCCTGGGGCTCGGGGGCAGCAGTAGCATTTCCCCGCTGGTCCCCCTCAGGCTCAGCGGCTCGCCCGCGTGATCCCGGGTCTGACTGCGGTCATCCTCGGAAGGCGTGTCTTTCCCCGAGAAGCCCCCAGTGGACGGGGTGGATGACTCAGATTGGAAGGAGGGAAGGATGAAGAAAGGGTCGCTCTTGAAGATCGGTGCCTCCTCCATACTGTTTTCCAGGTCCAAGTGCATCTGGATGTAGTTATTACACAGCTCCATGCACAGCTTGTGAAGCCTCTTGACCAGCCACACCCAGTCGGCGTTGCTGACGGGCTGGACACTGAGTGAGGGCATCTGAGCCCTCCGCTGCCTCTTCTCCTTGCCTCTAGGGGGGCTCACCTGGGCGGTCTCCTCGAAAATGTCTTCATCTTCTGATGAACACTGCTGGGAGGAATCTGTGCTCCTCTCATCGTCCTCAAAAAGGACCTTCTTCACTTGCTCAGCAGTGATGGTTTCTTGGTTGCTGAGAACAGCACAGACCAGCGCATGGAAATAAATGTTAAAACTCATGGCAGACTGGCGGTAGAGGTTGGCAGCGCCCCCGATGCCAGACACTTTCTTCAGCAGGCACTTCAGCCCAGGGCTGGTGTCAAACTCTCTGGCCGTCCTGTAGGAGTCCAACAGCAGGTCAAAGATGACGGCCAAGTTCTGCATGGAGATGTATCTGAGGAAGCCAGCCAGCTTGGTTTCTGGCACTTGGATCTTCTCCTCCCCAGGAGAGGGGCCTTTGACAAACTCTTCTAACAAGATATCATATAAGTTCTGGAGTAACACTTGATGGGATAGTAGACTCACCACAATTTCCCTGAAGGAAACACTTCAAATGAAAAGAAAGGCATTGATTAGTAGCCGGTTGCCTTATATGAGTTACCTTAAAGCAATTCAGACCTTACACAAACAGAATGACTAGGCAAAATTACAAACTAAACTACTTGTATTTTAATGTCTTTCTTCAAAAAGGACAAATTTCTTGGGGCATTACAAGATGACAATTTTAATCATGATTAATGGAATTCCTGACACTTTTAAAATCTGGGAGCTATAGAATTAATATTATGATATTGAGTTAACGATTCCCAACAAGACTTAGGAAACAAATAGAACAATTTTATAAAAAATTTTTTAACGTAGGCACAATTATGGTATATGACCTGTTTTCTTTCATAGTTATGAGTAATAAAACAAATCAAGAAAGTAACAATTTCTGTTGAGTTATAGTAATTTTAATTGGCCTTTTTCCTACCCTTTGCCATTTTTCCTTAAACCCAAAGCTTTTACTATTTTTTTTAAGTGATGGCTGAGGAATTTTTAATAAATGGAAAAATTAAAATATAATAATTAACATTATGCTTGGACATTTGAGTTCATTTTGTTTCCCCAGTTTCACTTTTTCCTGCATATCTAGGAATGAAGTCTTTATTTCACTAAGATAGGCTTAAGAGCTTAAAATCTCTCTTCTGCTAGTTATCTAGGGAATCCAAGAAATAGCTAATTGCAAGATTCCACGTTATTCTTTTCTCTGGTTGCATCATTTTATCTTGTGCAAGGATAACCTCTGAAAGTACAAAGTCAGGATGTGACAGCACGTTGTATAACATACCCAGACAAAGGCAATATTTCATATAGGCTTGGGGGAAGAGAGAGGAAGAAGGAAGTATTTACTGGTCTGCACATTCCAGATATAGGAATTCTGACTACAACTGTCAAGTGTGTCAACTCTGCTAAGACACCTAGCTATGAGAATACCTGGAGAGATTTTTTTTAAATTTAGAGTATAGTTGATTAACAATGTTGTGTTAGTTTCAGGTGTACAGAGAGTGATTCAGTTATACATATACATGTATCTTTTCTTTTTCAAATTCTTTTCCCATTTAGGTTATTACAGAATATTGAGCAGAGTTCCTTCCCTGTGTTACACAGTAGGTCCTTGTTGGTTATCTATTTTAAATATAGCAGTGTGTACCAGTCAATCCCAAATTCCCAATCTATCCCTCCCCTCCATACTTCCCCTCTGGTAACCGTAAGTTTGTTCACTAAATCTGTGAGTCTGTCTCTGCTTTGTAAGTTCGTTTGTATCATTTTTTCTGGATTCCGCATATAAGCGACATCATATGATATTTGTCTTTCTTTGTCTGACTTACGTCACTTAGTATGATAATCTCCAGGTCCATCCATGTTGCTGCAAATGGCATTATTTCATTCTTTTTAATGGCTGAGTAATATTCCATTGTATATATGTACCACATCTTCTTTATCCATTCATCTGTCAATGCACAGATGAATGTTTCCATGTCTTGGCTATTGTAAACAGCGCTGCAATGAACAAGGGGGTGCATGTATCCTTTCAAACCATTTTTCCCTGGATATATGCCCAGGAGTGGGATTGCTGGATCATATGGTAGCTCTGTTTTCGGTTTCTTAAGGAACCTCCATACTGTTCTCCATAGTGGCTGTACCAATTCACATTCCCACCAACAGTGTAGGAGGGTTCCCTTTTCTCTACACCCTCTCCAGCATTTATTGTTTGTAGACTTTTTGATAATGGCCATTCTGACGGGTGTGAGGTGATATCTCATTGTAGTCTTGATTTGCATTTCTCTAATAATTAGAGATCTTGAGCATCTTTTCATGTGCTTCCTGGCCATCTGTATGTCTTCTTTGGAGAAATGTCTATTTAGGTGTTCTGCCCATTTTATGATTGGGTTGGTTTTTTCAATATTGAGTCGCATGAGCTGTTTGTAAATTTTGGAGATTAATCCCCTTGTTGGTCGCATTGTTTGCAAATATTTTCTCCCATTCTGTGGGTTGTCCTTTTGTTTTGTTTATGGTTTCCTTTGCTGTGCAAAATCTTTTGAGTTTAATTAGGTCCCAGTTGTTTATTTTTGATTTCATTTCCATTATTGTAGGAGACGGAATGAAAAAGATATTGCTGCAATTTATGGCAAAGAGTGTTCTGCCTATATCTTCCTCTAAGAGTTTTATAATATCTGGTCTTAGATTTAGGTCTTTAATCCATTTTGAGTTTATTTTTGTGTATGGTGTTAAAGAATGTTCTAATTTCATTTTTTTACATGTAGCTGTCCAGTTTCCCCAGCACCATTTTTTGAAGAGATTGTCTTTTCTCAATTATATAGTCTTGCCTCCTTTGCTGTAGATTAATTGACTATAGTTGTGTGGGCTTGTTTCTGGGCTTTCTATCCTGTTCCGTTGATCTATATTTCTGTTTTTGTGCCAGTACCATACTGTTTTGATGACTGTAGCTTTGTAGTATAGTCTGAAGTCTGGGAGCCTGATTCCTCCAGCTCTGTTTATCTTTCTCAAGATTGCTTTGGGGCTTCCCTGGTGGTGCAGTGGTTAAGAATCCGCCTGCCAATGCAGGGGACACAGGTTTGAGCCCTGGTCTGGGAAGATCCCACATGCCATGGAGCAACTAAGCCTGTGTGCCACAACTACTGAGCCTGCGCTCTAGGGCCCACAAGCCACAACTACTGAAGCCCACGTGCCTAGAGCCTGTGCTCTGCAATGAGAAGCCACCGCAATGAGAAGCCTGTGCACCGCAATGAAGAGTAGTCCCCGCTCTCAGCAACTAGAGAAAACCCGTGTGCAGCAGCGAAGACGCAATGCAGCCAAAAATTGAATAAATGAATAAATTTAAAAAAAAAGATTGCTTTGGCTATTCAGGGTCTGTTGTGTGTCTATACAAATTTTAAATGTTTTTGTTCTAGTCCTATGAAAAATGCCATTGGTAATCTGATAGGGATTGCACTGAATCTGTAGATTGCCTTGGGTAGTATAGTCATTTTGACACTATTGATTCTTCCAATCCAAGAACATGGTATATCTTTCCATCTGTTTGTGTCATCTTCAATTTCTTTCATCAGTGTCATAGTTTTCAGAGTACAGGTCCTTTGCCTTCTTAGGTAGGTTTATTCCTAGGTATTTTATTCTTTTTGATGTGATGGTAAGTGGGATTGTTTCTTTAATTTCTCTTTCTGACCTTTCATTGTTAGTGTACAGAAATGCATCAGATTTCTCTGTATTTATTTTGTATCCTGCAACTTTACCAATTTCATTGATGAGCTCTAGTAGTTTTCTGGTATCATCTTTAGGATTTTCTATGTATAGTATCATGTTATCTGCAATCAGTGGCAGTTTTACTTCTTTTTTCCAATTTGGATTCCCTTTATTTCTTTTTCTTCTCTGATTGCTGTGGCTAGGACTTCCAAAATTATGTTGAATAAAAGTGATGAGAGTGGACATCCTTGTCCTGATCTTACAGGAAATGCTTTCAGTTTTTCACTGTTGGGTATGATTTTAGCTGTAGGTTCGTCATATATGGCCTTTATTATGTTGAGGTATGTTCCCTCTATGCCCACTTTCTGGAGATTTTTAAAATCATAAATGGGTATTGAATTTTGTCAAAAGCTTTTTCTGCATCTATTGAGATGATCATATAGTTTTTATTCTTCAATTTGTTGATGCGGTGTATCACACTGATTGATTTGCTGATACTGAAAAACCCTTGTATCCCTGGGATAAATCCCACTTGATCATGGTGTATGATCCTTTTAATGTATTGTTGGATTTGGTGTGCTAGTATTTTGTGGAGGATTTTTGCATCTACGTTCATCAGTGATATTGGCCTTTAATTTTCTTTCTTTTGTTTTTGTTGTATCTTTGTCTGGTTTTTGTATCAGGGTGATGGTGGCCTCTTAGAATGAGTTTGGGAGTGTTCCTTCCTCCGCAATTTTTGGGAAGAGTTTGAGAACGATGGGTGTTAGCTCTTCTATAAATGTTTGGTAGAATTCACCTGTGAAGCCATCTGGTCCTGGTATTTTGTTGGGAATTTTTTAATCACAGTTTTAATTTCAGTACTTGTGATTGGTCTTTTCATATTTTCTATTTCTTCCTTGTTCAGTCTTGGGAGATTGTACCTTTATAAGAATTTGTCCATTTCTTCCAGGTTGTCCATTTTATTTGCATATAGTTGCTTATAATAGTCTCTTATGGTCCTTTGTATTTCTGTGGTATCCGTTGTAACTTCTCCTTTTTCATTTCTAATTTTATTGACTTGAGCTCTCTTCCCTCTTTTTCTTGATGAGTCTGGCTAAAGGTTTATCAAATTTTTTTATCTTCTCAAAGAACCAGCTTTTAGTTTCATTGATCTTTTTATTGTTTTCTTTGTATCTCATTTATTTCTGCTCTGATGTTTATGATGTCTTTCCTTCTACTAACTTTGGGGTTTTTTTGTTCTTGTTTCTCTAGTTGCTTTAGGTGTAAGGTTAGGTTGTTTATTTGAGATTTTTCTTGTTTCCTGAGGTAAGATTGTATTGCTATAAACTTCCCTGTTAGAACTTGTTTTGCTGTGTCCCATAGGTTTTAGATTATCATGCTTTCATTTTCATTCTTCTCTAGGTCTTTTTTGATTTCCTCTTTGATTTCTTCAGTGATCCATTCGTTGTTTAGTAGCATATTGTTTAGCCTCTACGTGTTTGTGTTTTTTACAGTTTTTTTCTTGTAGTTGATTTCTAATCTCATAGTGTTGTGGTCGGAAAAGATGCTTGATAGGACTTCAATTTTCTTAAATTTACCAAGGCTCACTTTGTGGCCCAGCATGTGATCAATCCTGGAGAATGTTCCATGTGCACTTGAAAAGAATGTGTATTCTGTTGCTTTTGGTTGGAATGCTGTATATAAATATCAGTTAAATCCTTGTGGTTTAATGTGTCATTTAAAGCCTGTGTTCCCTTATTTATTTTCTGTCTGGATGATCTGTCCATTGATGTAAGTGGGATGTTAAAGTCCCCCACTATTATTATGTTACTGTTGATTTCTCTTTTATGGCTGTTAGGAGCACCTCAATATATAAGGCAGATACTATGTTGGATGCATATATATTTGCCATTGTTATATGTTCTTCTTGGATTGATCCCTTGATCATTATGTAGTGTCCTTCTTTGTTTCTTGTAACAATCTTTAAAGTCCATTTTGTCTTATATAAATATTGCTACTCCAGCTTTCTTTTGATTTCCATTTGCACAGAATACATTTTGCCATTCACTCACTTTCAGTCTCTATGTGGTCCTAGATCTGAAGTGGGTCTCCTGTAGACAGCGTATATACAGGTGTTGTTTTTGTATCCATTCAGCCAGTCTGTGTCTTTTGGTTGGAGCATTTAATCCTTTTACATTTAAAGTAATTATCGATATGTATATTCTTATTGCCATTTTAATTGTTTTGAATTTGTTTTTGTAGGTGCTTTTTCTTCCCTTCCTCTTTTGTTCTCTTCTCTTGTGATTTGATGACTAACTTCAGTGTTGTGTTTGGATTACTTTTTCTTTTTTGTGTGTGTATCTATTGTAGATTTTTGGTTTGCAGTTACCATGAGGTTTTTGATATAGAAGTCTATATAAAAGCAAGATTGTTTTAAGTTGCCATTCTTTTAATTTCAAGTGCATTTCCAATATCCTGCATTTGTGATCTCCTCTTCTCACAACTGCTGGTTTTCATATCAGATTTGTGTGCAGATTATTTCCTATTTTTACTGTATGTTTGCCTTTACCAGTGAACTTTTCCATTCATAATTTTCTTGTTTCTAGTTGTGGCTTTTTCTTTTCTGCTTAGAGAAGTTCCTTTAGCATTTGTTGCAAAGCTGGTCTGGTGGTGCTGAATTCTCTTAGCTTTTGCTTGTCTGTAAAGCTTTTGATTTCTCTGCCAAATCTGAATGAGAGCCTTGCTGGGTAGAATATTCTTGGTTGTAGGTTTTTCCCTTCCATCACTTTAAATATATAATCCCACTCCCTTCTGGCCTGCAGAGTTTCTGCTGAGAAATCAGCTGATAACCTTATGGGAATTCCCTTGTAGGTTGTTTCTTTTCCCTTGTTGCTTTTAATATTTTTTCTTTATCTTTAATTTTTGTCAGTTTGATTACTATGTGTCTCAGTGTGTTCCTCCTTGGGTTTATCCTGCCTGAGACTCTGCACTTTTTGGACTTGGGTGACTGTTTCTTTTCCCACGTTAGGGAAGTTTTTAGCTTATCTCTTCACATATTTTCTTAGGTCCTTTCTCTTCTCCTTCTGGGGCCCCTATAATGTGAATGTTGGTGCATTTAACGTTGACCCAGAGGTCTCTTAGGCTGTCCTCCTTTCTTTTCATTCTTTTTTCTTTATTCTGTTCCACAGCAGTGATTTCCATCATTCTGTATTCCAGCTCACTTACCTGTTCTTCTGCCTCAGTTATTCTACTATTGATTCCTTCTAGTGTATTTTTCATTTCAGTTATTATATTGTTTGTTTGTTTGTTTGTTCTTTAGTTCTTCTAGGTCTTTGTTTCTTGTATCTACTCGATCTGTGCCTCTATTCTTTTTTCAAGATCTTGGATCATCTTTACTATCATTACTCTGAATTCTTTTTAGGCAGATTGACTAGCTCCACTTCACCTAGTTGTTCTTCTGGGGTTTTATCTTGTTCTTTCATCTGGGACATAGTCCTCTGCCGTATCATTTTGTCTGATTTTCTGTGATTGCAGTTTCCATTCCACAGGCTGCAGGGTTGTAGTCCTTCTTGCTTCTGCAGTCTGCCCCCTGGTGGATGAGGCTGTCTAAGAGACCTGTGCAGGCTTCCTGGTGGGAGGGACTGGTACCTGTCCACTGGTGGGTGGAGCTGGATCTTTTCCCTCTGGTGGGCAGGGCCATGTCAGGGGGTGTGTTTATCGGGCAGCTATTTATTCAGGAAGACTTTAAGCAGCCTGCCTGCTGATGGGTGGGGCTGGGTTCCTTCCCTGTTGGTTGTTTGGCCTGAGGCATCCCAGCACTGGAGCCTACAGGCTGTTGGGTGGGGCCAGGTCTTGGTGAGAAAATGGCAGCCTCCAAGAGTGCTCACGCCAATGAATATTCACCAGAACTGCCGCCACCAGTGTCCTTGTCCCTGCAGTGAGCCACAGCCACCACCCCCCCCCCACAACCTCTGCAGGAGACCCTCCGATACTAGCAGGTAAGTCTGGCCAGTCTCTTATGAGGTCTCTGCTTTTTTCCCTGGGTACTGTGCATGAGACCCTGTGTGCGCCCTCCAAGAGTGGAGTTTCTGTCTCCCCCAGTCCTGTGGAATTCCTGCGATCAAACCCCGCTGGCCTTCAAAGCCAGATTCTCTGGGGGCTCCTCCTCCTGTTGCCAGACCCCCAGGCTGGGGAGCCTGATGTGGGCCTCAGACCTTTTACTCCTATGGGAGAACTTCTGTGGTATAATTGTTTTTCAGTTTGTGGGCTGCCCACCCAGTGTGTATGGGATTTGATTTTATCACGATTGTGGCCCTCCTACTGTCTCACTGTGGCTTCTTCTTTGTCTTTGGATGTAGGGTGTCTTTTTTGGTAGGTTCCAGCATTTGTTTGTCAGTGGTTGTTCAGCAGTTAGTTGTGATTTTGGTTTTTCCATAAGAAGGGGTGAGCTCATGTCCTTCTACTCCACCATCTTCAAACCCAAAGCTTTTAGAATCTTATTGAAGTTGGTTTATAGGCACCAAACCAGTTTTCCAGGATTAAAAATGTTAATGCTTTAGGTACATATGTATAAAAGCTTTAGTGCTTCCGGTGTGTGAGATGGAGAAGGTCTAAACACTGAAAAGTTTTTTAACTTTAGAGGTATTATGGGGCTAATATTTTCAAAGAAAGAAATTAAAGAAATTGATAATTTAATTTGCAGCCTTCTAAAACAAACCTAGGAGAGAAAACAGCATTCACTCAGCACAGGCTAATTCCTTTCTGCATCCTTTTCTGCCAGCACAGACGTGGGACTTGTTTGTGGGCCTTGGATGCACCTTTGGGGGAGGTGGGAGAGGGTGAATGCTCCCTAGACATCTGGCCAGATCTCCTGGTTGAGAAGCAGGTGCAACCCACCAGTCATGACAACTTCCTAATCAGGGCACAGCCCCGATAAGGCAACATTAGAAGTGAATGCTCACATTTTGGTGATTCGGCCCCTTTTGTTTGGCTGGATTCCTGTACTAAGAAATCATTCTCAATTCCAATTTCAACATTTTAATCCACCAATGTGGTTTTGGGTTTATGGTTTCCCATTCTTTTCACTGCTCTTAGAATTTCATGAAAATAGCTTATGCCATGATGTTGCAAACTAATTCCCATAACTGGATAATGACAAAATTACAACTCATTCACACTACTGATTTCAGAAGTCCAACTGTTACATTAATACTTTAAAAAAATTTTTTTATCGGAGTATAGTTGATTTACAATGTCATGTTAGTTTCAGGTGTACAGCAAAGTGCATCAGTTACTATATCTCATACATATTACATATATACCTATATCTCCTTTTAAGATTCTTTTCCCATATAGGTCGTTACAGAGTATTGAGTTCCCTGTGCTATACAGTACGTTCTTATTAGTTAGTTATCTATTTTATATATAGTAGTGTGTATATGTCAATCCCAATCTCCCAATTTCTCTCTCCCCCTCCCTTTCCCCCCTGGTAACCATTAGTTTGTTTTCTACATCTGTGACTCTATTTCTGTTTTGTAAATAAGTTCATTTGTACCATTTTTTAAGATCATGAATTTAAAAATTACTTTTATAACTCGCAGGAAAAATATTTTAACTAGCAAAAGAACAAAAATCCTCCCATACATTTTTTTAAAGGTTGACCTTGACCTTTGTGTAGTGGTATCTCAAAGAAAACATCGTACTTTCAGCAAAAATGGAATGGGTACAAAGAGCTGTCACTCGCAAACAGTAACCCCTTCTAACATATCACTTAAGCAACTTTTCTGTGGTAAATTATATATAACCTGATGTTACCATTTTAACCATTTTTAAAAGTTCAATTCAGTAGCATTAAGTACATGCACAATGTTGTGTAACCATCACCACTATCTATTTCTAGAACTTTTTCAACAGAAACTCTGAACCCATTAAATGGTAACTCCCCAACCCCTCCCAATTCCCCCACCATAGAAGTAACTTTTGATAAGTTACTTGAGGTATTAGGAGACCTAACTATGCACTCTTTTGAAGAAGCAGGCTGTGAAAGCCACCCATTTGGTCTAGCGCTTCACGTCCACAACTACAGGACCCTAACTAAGAAGGGAACTCCTGTCACTTATCACTGGGCTGGCCTCCCCACTATACCATAAACCTTCAAGGGACAGGGCAGTGCTTTACTCATCTTCTTGTCCCAGGGCAAATGTATGCTGAGAGAAGCATTCAAAACAAACCAAAATAACAAAAACCAGATTAGTTCTGAGTGCAGGTGCCTGGAAGAAATGGTCTCCTTGAGCAGTGGCTCTGACAGTTCAACCCCATCCTGCTGGCAGCCTGGACTCCTAAAGTAGGAAGCACAACCAGGGGGTGACTTCTGAAGGTTTAAGCAGCCTAGCCCAGGAGGATTTTTTCTATTACCTCCCCTGAGAAATGGAAAGCCTTTTACCAGCAAACACCTAAAGAGAGGGCCAATCAAAGCATCTTGTCAACCAAGGTTATTCTCTTTGATGTTTTAAGATATAAAATTGCTAACTGAGCATGTAAAAAAGGACAGAAAATCCCCTTTAGGTTCAAGCCAAATAATGCAGCAATAAGAAAACATAGGGAAAGAAGCAGCAATACTGAGGAGATCAAACTTTCAGAAATATATTGAAAAAGTGAAGTAACTGCTTATAGATCTGCAACTCTTCACCATAATCTGACAGGAGATGAGAAAGATCTGGAGCAAACAAAAATCAACAGATAATTTGATGTACCCTTTTCAATTTGTTGTACCCTTTTCTCAGCACACCCTTTAAGATGGGGACCTTGAAGTGGAGAAACTTACACCTTCCCTTTCTGCTTCCGATGCAAAGTGCATAGGCAAGCAAGCCCCCAGACAGGATAATTGAGTTAATTGCTTAACAACTAGCTGACTTAAAACATGCTAATGTCGGTATCAGAGGTAAACAGATTCATAGTTTAAAGTACATCGTAAAGCTCTAATTAAGATTATGTGGCTTGCTTGGGCTGTCAATGTCAAAGTGACCTAAAAACAAACCCAGTCCATTCTCCAGTAAGTCTGTGTCTTTATTCCTGTCTTGCCCCTAGGTTCTTCATGACCTTTTTTTTTTTTTTTTCTTAGATTCCACATATATGTGTTAGCATATGGTATTTGTTTTTCTCTTTCTGACTTACTTCACTCTGTATGACAGACTCTAGGTCCATCCACCTCACTACAAATAACTCAATTTCGTTTCTTTTTATGGCTGAGTAATATTCCATTGTATATATGTGCCACATCTTCTTTATCCATTCATCTGTTGATGGACACTTAGGTTGCTTCCATGTCCTGGCTACTGTAAATAGAGCTGCAATGAACATTTTGGTACATGACTCTTTTTGAATTGTGGTTTTCTCAGGGTATATGCACAGTAGTGGGATTGCTGGGTCGTATGGTAGTTCTATTTTTAGTTTTTTAAGGAACCTCCATACTGTTCTCCATAGTGGCTGTACCAATTTACATTCCCACCAATAATGCAAGAGGGTTCCCTTTTCTCCACACGCTCTCCAGCATTTATTGTTTGTAGATTTTTTGATGATGGTCATTCTGACTGGTGTGAGATGATATCTCATTGTAGTTCTGATTTGCATTTCTCTAATGATTAATGATGTTGAGCATTCTTTCATGCGTTTGTTGGCAGTCTGTATATCTTCTTTGGAGAAATGCCTATTTAGGTCTTCTGCCCATTTTTGGATTGGGTTGTTTGTTTTTTTGATATTGAGCTGCTTGTAAATTTTGGAGATTAATCCTTTGTCAGTTGCTTCATTTGCAAATATTTTCTCCCATTCTGAGGGTTGCCTTTTGGTCTTGTTTATGGTTTCCTTTGCTGTGCAAAAGCTTTTAAGTTTCATTAGGATATGGGGAGGGAGAAGGGTAAGCTGTGACAAAGTGAGAGAGTGGCATGGACATATATACACTACCAAACGTAAAATAGCTAGTGGGAAGCAGCCACATAGCACAGGGAGATCAGCTCGGTGCTTTGTGACCACCTAGAGGGGTGGGATAGGGAGGGTGGGAGGGAGGGAGACGCAAGAGGGAAGAGACATGGGGACATATGTATATGTATAGCTGATTCACTTTGTTATAAAGCAGAAACTAACACACCACTGTAAAGCAATTATACTCCAATAAAGATGTTAAAACAAACAAACAAACAAACCCAGATTTCTCTTTACTAAAATGTTGCAATCTGGTTTTAGTTCCAGTCTTTTTTTCCCCATGGGTGATTTTAATGCGGACCTCTGAGGACGCACCTGACCAGCAGATGCACAAACTTTTCGTATGTCTAACTCATCTTCTCCTACCTTCTGTGCTAAGAATTGCCCCTGCGAATGAGTCAAATCCAACAATGCAAAATACTTAAAGAATTTTAGAGGATGTTTTAAGGCATAGTGGCTTCTACTAAAGAATTTGTGCTTTTCCTGTTTTACAGAATTTCATTGAGGGGGTAATTGTCTATTAAAAGTACTAAGTAAACTGAGGAACCATGGTGATAAATTTTTAAATCTTAATCTTTTAAAACCGTTAAACCAGTAACATAGGAATATTATTAGGTCATCCTATTTTTCCTGTGTTTTATTTATAATGTGAATTCAGCTTATTATTCCTTTCCCCCTTTTTCTCCTTTTACTTCAAAAATTGTTTTAGTAGGAATAATTGGCTGAAGGGACTAGAAATATATAAAAAAAAGGAAAACAGGTAAGAAAAGAACTGCAATTTGAAAGTAGATCAACGCTTAAAGCTGTGGAAAGGAGTGCACAATCATTGGTATGCAGAACAGATAAAAATGCCCAACACTTTTGAGTGATCAGCAGTGGGGGGAAGCAGGGCACAGAATTGGGAGGAATACGGGGGATATTGGTAAAGTTCTACTTCTGAAGTGCAGTGGCAGGTTCATAGTTATTTCACTTTTTATTCATGCTTGATAACCTTTGAACCTTCCACATAGTCTTCTGTATGTACCACACACACTTGACTAAAAAAAATTAGTACCTGGAAATTTCACCCAAATGGGTATATTAATCAAACTGCTATGCTACCTGGTAACTTTTGGAAAAATCACACTCTCTCCCTAAAATGGAAATGGGAAAGGACACAGGCATTGTGCTCAGCTAGACCTGGTTTTGATTCCATCTCCCCTGATTCGCAGTCTCCCTGAATGTTTCCTCATGCACCAGTGGAAGTGGATTACCTACTCCCTGTACTTCATCTATTGCACTCAAATACTTATCATCATTACTATTAGTGTGTCAGAAGTTTTAAAATGGGAACTTTCAGTCACTGGCTTCATCTTCAACTCTAGGAACAATGTTTTTTTGGCAGGATGATAGTACTTAAAAAGAGCAAGTTTCCTGTGGCATGCACTGAGCTTTCTGTATCCTAACAGCTGTACTGCTCATGAGAAGTTAATGATGTATTTCTCACTTTCTCACTGAAACAATATGAATCACGCCTCATATTATTTTTTTAAAAAGGATTATGATATGTATGATGCTATAGATACAGTGAGTTGTGTCCCCCCCCAAATTCATACATGGAAGTCCTAATCCATAGTATCACAGAATGTATACTTGGAAAAAGGGTCTTTAAAGAAATAATTGGGTTAAGGAGGGCATTAGGATGGGCCTTAATCCAGTATGACTGGTATCCTCCTAAGAGAAAGAAATTTGCACAAAGACATATACAGAGGAAAGACCATGCAAAGACACAGGGAACAGACATTCATCTAGAAGCCAAGGAGGGAGGCCTCAGAAGAAACCAACATGGCTGACACCCTGATCTTGGACTTCTAGGCTCCGGAACTGTGAGAAATTAAATTCCTGTTGTTTAAGCCACCCAGTCTGTGTACTTTGTTATGGCAGCCCTAGCAAACGAACACATGTGAAATGTGGGAAATTTGGTTAAAATGCTAACAACTTTTTGCTAAGTGACTCCACAACTGTTTTCAGTATTCTTGGCTGAAGCTTGAGTTACAATGAGCAAGAGCTGGGAATAAATGAACTTTCCTATTTATAAGCGCTTGGCTGCTTACCTTTTCTTGGTGTGTCCGTTTGGCTTCTCATCAGGAGGCAGTTCAATAATGAGCTGACAGGACTGAGCATGATCAAAGTTGTTTGGAGTCTTTGGGGAGCTCTGGGTGTCCAACATAAACACCTGCACGCATATACAAAGGTACAGGTCAGAGCGCCACCATCCTCGACCAGCCTCCGCCAGGGATCAGCTGGATGGCCTTCGGCAAGTGGCTCACTCTTTCTACTCATTTTTTCACCTTTAAAATGAGGTTGGTAATGATTTCCTACTGGTATGTTTGTTGAGAGAATTAAATGAATTAATATGTGTGTATTGACATATGCAAAGCATTAGAACAGAAGAGTAAATACTCAATAAAAGTTAGCTGCTGGCACGAATAGTAATGACACTACTGCTTCTGCCACGTGACAAGTCATTACACTCCAAATAGCAAGGACTGACATTTAATGTTAAGAGTAAATAAAAAGGGGCTATGTTTGTAAGAGGTCTCCTCTGCTTTAGACGTCTGTTTGGTACATATTCTAAACCATGCAGGAACAGGAAACTAATTGGGACTTCTCCTGTCAGGGCTGCTGCTGTGGCCATACTGCTCTATTAACAGACAATGGGAGAGGTGACTTCGAAAACAGTAGCCACTTCTCGGATTCCGATCCAAATGATTTCATTTGACATTATTTAATATACCTTCACTACTTCCCTTTGGAAACCTGAGTATTAAGGAATTTTTTCTTTCCAAATCTTGTTAAATTATCAGATAATTGAATACTGGGTTATCTGAAGAGTAAATATGGGAGAAGGTTTGGGACTGAAGAAGAAAGTAATATGAAGAAATGAAAGATTCACTAACTGTTTTCTGCTGTTCTTCTCCATTAACTATTTCAGAACAGGATTCCATTTTCATATTCTTGCTGTGGGTGGAAAGACTGCTGGATGCACATGGAAAAATGCCTCATCTAGTCAGCTGTGAAGGCATGCTACTTAGAGAAGCCACCCCTTCAGAGGAGGACCACCCTCTTGCCTTCTCTGTTATGGTTCCTGGCCAGAACCCGTGTCCTGGGATGTTAGGAATGTGCTCAGCAGATGTGAGTAGTTGAAGGTGGGAGGTTCTTGTCCCACTCTCTGAGGAGAGCTGGGGAAAGCGCTTCAGAAGCCAGACCTGGCAGGAAACTTCTCAACTAATATGCTGAACGTGACTGAGTTCTTTTTGTTGATAGCGCATCCTGGGTTATCAGTGTGCTAAGGGGAAATTCTATTAAGAATTAAATTAGATTTTGTAGAGAAAGGGAGCCTTTGAAAATAAACCCCAACTCACTTCATTTTCCCAGTGCATACTTCTGACAGTGCATATACATTTATAAAAATTGTTTAATATTTTAAACACATACACATATGTATATGCAAACACCTTCTGCATACGAAACACAATCCAACTATGTCTGTCTGTTGCTGTTAAATGAGAGTGTTTAGCCAGCTAATCAGTGGTGGTTGGGAATTTAGTCCATTTTTGTTTTTCCCCTATTATGAATAGCACTGTTATGAATATATGTGAATTAAGGGACAGTGCTGATAAAAGCCCCATGCAGGGTTTCTTAGAGACAGATTGACAGGTCACTTAAGTGTCTGAGGACACAGCTGTAGCTCAAGCTAAAGCTGTAAGGACTTCTGTAATTTAGTGATTCATTGACTCAACAAATATTTAATAAGCGCCTTCTATCTGCCCTGCTCCAGGACTACCAATATACAGAATATGTTCTCTGCTCCTGACTCATCAGCTTACAGCCAACTTTTGTGACTTCTGCCATGTGTCAGAAGAAAACGTCATTGGTACATGGTGATTCCTGCACAGATAACTAATCTGTAAAATTAAGATGTACTTAACATTCAACTCAAATTTATTAAACAACTTGTAAATGTTAAGCTCTTTGCTGTGTATGGGAGATATAGGAAAAAAAGTTTACCATTTTTAGGCACTCATAGTCTAGCATTAACAATAGTATTTCAGTAACTATTTATAACATAAGTAGTGCAAGTCAAGTTATGTATGGAGTGCAGTGGCCGGGTGGAAAAGGACCCTATTTGATCAGGGTACTGGAGGATGCAACACGCTAGAAATGGTGAGAGGACCATAACGCTGTTGACTAGGTTCAAGTGATTTCTGGAAAAGAACAGCACTGGCCAGAGCTCAGAGCCAGGACGTCTATGTCCCTAAAGGAATGAAAGGCAGTGTGGTGATGCACGGCCTTCAGAAATGACCCCTAGCAATATCTCAAGCTTCCAGAGCCCCTGGGATCAAAAACCCCACCCTTACCTGCTGAGCCATGGCTCGGATGCGCCAGTACTCGGCCTCAGCACTGGGGGAGGAGGAGGGGGCCGCCACCCTCACCTGGCAGCCTTCCCCGCTGAAGCTCTCGGTGCCGCTGTGGAAGCAGCCCAGCAGATCCTGGGGAGAAACACAGCAGTCGTTCGCTGGGTGCAGCTGAGCTCATGGCTCCAGGCCCTGTCTTTGATCTGACATTGTCACTGTGTCTGGGACAAAGTACTGATCCAGCTACCTTGTTCCCACCAACTGAGACCGCCTGCTACAAGGAGGGAGGCGGAATCCAGGTGACCCAACTTGAGGAGCACCAGGGAGCTGAGGAAGGCTGGAGGTGCCCTGGTCTCTCCTCCGAGTGACTTACCTTCACCGGCTTGAGCGTGGCCGAGAAGGCGTCCTGCAGGGCACAGCAAGCCAGCCTCCACATCTCCTCCGTGAACACGGGGCCCGCTGTCACGAGGACGTACCTGCCAGGAGAAAAAAGGAAAGAAGTCTTGAATTCATATATTTTATTGTCACAAAAGGTAGGTAGGTCCTTCCGGACGCGTGCCTAGGTTTAGTCTATAGTTCCCTTACAAGTCTTGCTGTCTTTTGTCACAAAATGTCCTAACCCACTTAATGTAAAAAAAAAAATATCAATGGATTCCCACTACAAATAGGCCGATGTTTAAACTTAGGCTTGCATGTATATATTCTATACTAATTTTTCCCATTCCAGCCCAATTTGCCACTACTCCTCTACACATAACAAGATAAAACCCTCTTGTCACTTGTAACTCTTATCTCCATGTATGTGTTCATGCTGTTCTTCTGCTTACAAAGTCGCCACCTATCGGAAGCTAACCCACCTTGGGAGATCTGACCAAGTATCATTACTACAGAAGGTCTTGCTGACTGCCCTACTCCCCAGGCGTCTCGTCCTTTCGTGGCATTTATCGTTCCTCCTGCCTATTATCACTTTTCCCATGACTCTCTTTGTTCTGTCCTTTAGAACAGGTTGTACGCTCCCTGCGGGTCGGGACCTTGGTCACATCACTTTCTGGGCAGCAGAGCTCCCTGTATAATGACGTACACAGTAAATATTTGCTGACTGGAAGAAATGAAGAGTTAGTAGCACAGTCATTTTTATTTATAAGAAGTAGATTGCTACCATCAAAGAATTTAATTCCCCTGGATTTCATCATAAAAACTCCAGTTTTGTGGAGAGCCAGGGAACCTTTATGTCACCTGATACAGGAGCAGCCCACTCGGGAGATGGTTTCTGTGGGCTTGGCCACACACGCCACCAGCAACTCAAAGAGGTCCTTCAGCATGGTGTTGATCATGCTCTCATACCTGATGTCTGCAGGAAAATCAAAGCAAGATGGCTCTCAGTGGTATCGCAAAGGAACGGGCTGGACGGCATCTATACTACAGCAAAAGAGGCAAGGCTAAATGATACAAAAAATAGACAAGTATCTGGGAAATAGAACAGTGAGAAAAATGGCCATAACAATAACAACAAAAATAAAACACTCATTACAACAAAAATTATCTTGGTTTTACCTAATTTTAGCTTGTTTCATCCATTTCTAGATATATCAAGATGAAATGCATGTGGCTCACCTTAATGTGTTGATGTACACTTTTCAAAGTATATAATTCATCTGCTTAAGCAAAATAGAACATATACTATTATATAGCCTGAATACTAGCTAGTAAAAATTTTTAATTCTTAAAGGGAAAGATAAAACAAACATTCCTTACGGTTGATCGTTGAATTAGATTGAATTAAATGCTCTTAGTAAACAAAAAAACCTTCTCATACCAACTACCACTTCTTGAACCTTTTCAGTTTGGCTTCAGTCTGCATGCTGTCCCCAGACTAAAGAAAATAAAATCTCCCAAAATCACATTCTGTTTGCCCAGTTCAAGGAATACGCCAGTATTCTTTTCCACAAAGTCCTTGCGATGCCACAGAACCAATTCTCAGTGGAATCCTCAAGGGTCCTGAGCTGTGCAAAGCCAGGACCTGGGCGGAAACTCTACCACTAGGGATGCAGTTAGCGCCTGCACGTGGAAATACCCATTTTTCTTCTTTCTCGATCGGTGTGTTTTTTGCAGGGCAAATTGTCCTTACTAAGCTTAGTGGAGACCCGCATTTCTTAACTTTGCTTTTTGACTCTTCCTTGGGGTCAAGTTCTCATGAGTTTCTCTAACCTTGCCAGCAAGGGAGCCTCTGACCTCACCTCTTCCTTTAAACTTCTGTACATCTTTCCCTTTTCTTTATAACCTTTAGGGCTAGCAGCAAGATTCCTCCTGCTCCCAAATTTCCAGATCTTTCCATGGCAAGAATCTATTTCACAAATGCTGCTCCACTGGTACCACAGCTGACATACAGCTCCCTGTCTGTCTGCTGACTTCAGCATACTATCCACCCCACACTTCCAAATCTTTTTCAAAGTGCCACAGATATTAAGACCCCTCTCTTCCCCCCTAATCTGTTAAGTAACCTCTTGACCATAATTTGAGCCTTTTCTAAAACCCTGCCTCTTCCATTTAGCCTCCCCAGATGCAGCAGGACAATGGGATACACTCTCTCCCTTACCCCCAGCCTAGAGGGGTATTTTCTTCTTTTTTTAATTTATTATATACTTGAACTTGCCTCCCCTCTCCTAATGCACAGATATCCTAGACCTCATTAGGTGTTTTATTTTTAGTCACACATTTTAAGCATTCTGTTTGATAATTCTGTAGAGGACACAGGGGTACCAATTTTCTTCTTGACAACCTACTATTAGAAGGCTGGCACTAACCATGTAATTCTATTTTAATAATTCCCAGGACAAAAATCATGCACTGGTATTTACTAAACACTTCTAGACAACGATGCTGTCTACTAAACAACTACTCAGCATGAGCTGCTCTGGCACCTTAGATACCTGAGTGGATGAAGCTCTGAATGTGCTCCACCACCAGCTCACAGGACAGACCGATGGCATGCTTGAAGTTAGCAGACGCCACGTCCCAGTAAGAATGGTCGTTATGGCTACGGCGAAGCCAAAGGGACATCACGGGAAGGAGAAGGTGAACAACTGCATAGATGCCAAACCCTGGTCCTGAAAAAGAAAGGTCAGCATCAGAATTGTGATCTTAGCACCTCCCCTGCAACAAAAGGGCAGCGCCGAGTGACAGCAGAGAGCTTCCCATCTCTTTCGCGGGAGCTCCCCATTCTGAGAAGGAACAAAGAAAAAGAATTTACCACTGATTGGGAAATATATGGTCTTTGGTGACATTTTTCTTTTTTGTTTCTGCATGATTTTAATTACGTAAGTAATACATAAATATACTCATTAAAAATTCAAACAATACTGATAAAGCTAAAGTATCACTTGATCACTTCCTTAGTCCCCATAAACATACAAATACATATACACATATAAGAAAAAGTTCACCCTTTGAACTGTAAGTATATTTATTTATATGAAACTAAGAGTACATATATTTATATGAAACAAAGAGAAATATATATATATATATATTTTATTACTTTTATATAAATGGGATAAGGTAAACCTTGGTCTGCATGTTGATTTTTTGCCCATAACAGTTACAAGTTAGAGATCATTCTGTGTCAGCAAATTTAGATATTCCTCATTTTTATTACCACATACTATTCCAAACTATTCAAACTGTATATGCATTAGTTTGTACTTATCCATTCCCTTACTGATGGAAATTTAAGATGTTTCTATATTTTGCTTTATGAACAACACTGTAATAAAAATATTTGTGGAAATGTTGATGGATTTTTAAAATACTGATTACAAAAGCAAGGTATCCCTTTCATAATAAACACAGAAAACACATGAGAATATGAAGAAGAAGAAAATAATATTTTGATGTATTTCCTTCTAGTACTTTTTGAATGTATTATGTTTGGGTGTATGTGTATATTTATAAATGCTTCTCAAAAAGTTGAGATTGTACTCCACGCTATATATATTTTAACATAATGCCCTATAAACAATTATTGATGTCATTAAATATTATTCACAGATATTCATTTTAATGCCTGTAGACATTTACATGCTTTTACCATAACTTATTTAACCCATTTAGGGTGTTCATAATTATTTTGGTATTCAAGATGCTTCATCAAACATCATTATACATAGAATGTCATCTTCATTACTGTTAATTTCCTTTGATTTCTAGGAGTAGAATTATTGGGCTAAAACGCTCTTCATACACACTTAGTAGTAGAAAATGATACTGACCAATAAAACAGATTTAGAAATAGTGGCATATAATTAATTCTATAAGATACCTGCTTATTCTTGGATAGAAAGTCTTTAAATTTTTAATGTGTAGGAGTAGCTATAATGGTGTTCCTGAAAAAAATTCTGATATAAACTTTGCTATGGATCTTAAAACAGTATCACTTATCAAGTCTTCATCAGTTTATATTGAATACAAAACTCCTCTTATTACTCGAGAATTAAACTAGTGGTTTCATTTGTGGTTCTGATTCTGTTAGTGAAAACTAAAATTTCTATAAAAAATTTCTTAGATCTTGGGAAAATTTGGATGAGTAAGTGTGCATGCTAACCTTGACTAATTCAGAACAAGAAATAAATTCCCAAGGGCCATTTCCTGTACTATCAGGAACTCACTAGATGTCTTCCCAAATATAATCACCTATGACCCTTATACAAGTAAGATGTTGCGGTCTTCATACATTTGAGTGGTTGGTTCATGTCAGTGGTAGACCTGTTAAGCCCTACTGACAGCCCTGGGGCCAAGAGTATATGAGACCCAGCCACAGAGGAAGGCTGTAACCACAGAACAGAGCAAAGCCAACTGGTTTAAGGGGACATTGATACCACAGCCTTGGCCTGAATATAGTGGGGTTCTACACATTCACCTACCTGGCCACCACCCATTATTTATAAATGGGCTGGTGGGAAACCCATAAACAATACAAGGACATGTCTTAAATGTTCAACAAATATATATAGAGAGAGCATCTATTATGCTCTCTGGGGTTACATCAGTGAAATAGACACTCATACAGATACCTTCCTGAAAAAAGTTATATGTATAACAAACTCCCTCGAAAGACAGACATAGAAATATTTACCAGGTGTTTTGGTAACATCTCTCAACAGCTCAAAGAGCAAATCTAAGGTCGGGGGTTGGTGCTGACGTGGACAGTTAGACACAGCTGCTGTGAGCTGCTCCAGCAGGATGATCCAGACTTCTATCAGACCTGGAAACCAAAAGCAGACCTCTGTGAAATTCGGTCAAACATAATACAGAATCATCACAAGACCAAACTAAACACTATATAAAAGGCTTCTGAAAACTACCAAGCGCTATATGGATGTAAGGCATCACCCTGTAAGGTAGCCCTCAGTGCCTATAAGCATGGATAAATTATGATTTACATGTTTTGACAAAGTCAAAGAAAAAAAAAATACTGTTCAAGTGTCTTCCTTATTCCCCTTCAGGAAGAAGGTGATGTGGTATGTAAATTCTACTATATGAAATAATTGTTAGATTCATTGGGAGTTGATGATAGCAAAGTAATAATATCCTTTTAGTTCCATCACTTTAATCCTTTTCAAAAAAAATATTATAAATATATATAACAAAAATTTGCCATTTTAACCATTTCTACATGTGTAATTCAGTGGTATTAATTACACATATGATGTTGTGCAACCACCATTACTATTAATTTCCAAAACTTTTTCATTACCTCAAAGAGAAACTATAACCAGTAAGCAACAACTCTGCATTCTCCCCATCACTCCAGCACCTGGTAACCTGTGCCTGGCTTATTTCACTTAGCATAATGTTTTCAAGGTACATCCATGTTGTAGCATGTATCATAACTTCATTCCTTTTTATGGATGAATTATATTCCATTGTATGTATATACCACAGTTTGTTTATTGAGGTACAAAAGTATCTAGAGTAGAATATACAAAATAGCTCACTCTATATCTTATTTTAATACTTCTAATTTTCCAGCAAAAGAAAACTGTATGAGAAGATGCAATGTTGAAATATTCCCATTAAAAAAAAACCTACTTCCCCAATTTTGAATATCCCCATTAATAGGAGCCAAAACCAAAGTCATGGACAATAAATATAAGAAAACCAGGTGACAAGAAATTCTCATGAACCTCAAAATATAAGTGGGGGTGGACAAGCTAATTAATAGTATATGCATGGGAAAGAAAAACATGTTATACACTACTGTAAGGGGAGCAACCAATAAAATCCAAGTGGAAAACTCTACGTGACAAAGAACCTCACTTCTTTAACAAATAAATTGCAAAGACGTAAAAGAGAGTTGGAGAGGAAAATCTATAGATTGACAAGGACTTAAGAGATGGAGCAGCCAAACATGTAGTGTAGATCTTACATGAATCTTGAAAATTAACTGATATGTATAAGAAAACTGGCAAATTGGCTATAAGCTAAAAATAGCTGAAGGGGCCTCAGACGTGAATCCGGGCCTGTCAAGCCCAGGTGGAGCCCCAAGCACTCTAGGCAGCACAGGTGGTGCAAATGGCCTGGCTCTGACCCTGAGGACACCAGGCTGCCCTGTGTACCTGAGGCCACTGCCCTGCCCCTCCTGTGGCTCCGGGTCCCCATTGCCACACACCAGCCAGGCGGTTCCAGGGATTTGGATGTCCATGTCTTTGGGTGACCATTACTTCGCCTGCCACATGCTTGCGGGATCTTGGTTCCCAGGCCAGAGGTCAGGCCCGAGCTCCTGTGGTGGGAGCTCCGAGTCCAAACAGCTGGACTAACAGAGAACCTCAGACCCCAGGGAATATCAATTGGAGTAAGGCTTCGCAGAGGTCCTCATCTCAGCACCAAGACCCAGCTCTATCCAACTGCCTGTAAACTCCAGTGCTGGATGTCTCAGGCCAAACAACCAATAAGACAGGAATACAGAAGCACCCATCAAAAAAAAAAAAAAAAATTAAATGACAAAAAAATATGTTACAGATGAAGAAGCAAGGTAAAAACCTACAAGACCAAATAAATGAAGATGAAATAGGCAACCTACCTGAAAAAGAATTCAGAGTAATGATAGTAAAGATGATCCAAAATCTCAGAAACAGATGGAGAAAATACAAGAAACATTTAACAAGGATCTAGAAGAACTAAAGAGCAACCAAACAGTGGTGAACAACACAATTACTGAAATTAAAAATAATCTAGAAGGAATCTGTAACAGAATAACTGGGGCAGAAGAACAGATAAGTGAGCTGGAAGATAAAATGGTGGAAATAAGTGCCAGGGAGCAGAATAAAGAAAAAAGAATGGAAAGAATTGAGGACAGTCTCAGAGACCTCTGGGGCAATATTAAATGCACCAACATTCAAATTATAGGGGTTCCAGAAGACGAGGAGAAAAAGAAAGGGTCTGAGAAAATATTTGAAGAGATTATAGTTGAAAACTTCCCTCACATGGGAAAGGAAATAGTCAATCAAGTCCAGGAAGCACAGAAAGTACCATACAGGATAAACCCAAAGAGAAACATGCCGAGACACATATTAAACTATCAAGAATTAAATACAAAGAAAAATATTAAAAGCAGTGAGGGAAAAGCAACAAATAACATACAAGGGAATCTCCATAAGGTTAACAGCTGATCTTTCAGCAGAAACTCTGCAAGCCAGAGGGAGTGACAGGACATATTTAAAGTGATGAAAGGGAAAAACCTACAACCAAGATTACTCTACCCAGCAAGGATCTCATTCAGATTCAACAGAGAAATTAAAACCTTTACAGATAAGCAAAAGTTAAGAGAATTCAGCACCACCAAAGCACCTTTACAACAAATGCTAGAGGAACTTCTCTAGGCAGGAAACACAAGAGAATGAAAAGACCTACAATAACAAACCCAAAACAATTAAGGAAATGGTAATAGAAACATACATATCAATAACTACCTTAAATGTAAATGGATTAAATGCTTCAACCAAAAGACTAGTTGAATGGATACTAAAACAAGACCCATATACATGCTGTCTACAGGAGACCCACTTCAAACCTAGGGCCACGTACAGACTGAAAGTGAAGGGATGGAAAAAGATATTCCATGCAAATGGAAATCAAAAGAAAGCTGGAGTAGCAATTCTCATATCAGACAAAATAGACTTTAAAATAAAGACTATTACAAGAGACAAAGAAGGACACTACATAATGATCAAGGGATCAATCCAAGAAGAAGATATAACAATTGTAAATATTTATGCACCCAAAATAGGAGCACCTCAATACATAAGGCAAATGCTAACAGCCATAAAAGGGGAAATCGAAAGTAACACAATCATAGTAGGGGATTTTAACACCCCACTTTCACCAATGGACAGATCATCCAAAATGAAATAAATAAGGAAACACAAGCTTTAAATGACACATTAAACAAGATGGACTTAATTGATATTTATAGGACATTCCATCCAAAAACAACAGAATACACTTTCTTCTCAAGTGCTCATGGAACATTCTCCAGGATAGACCATATCTTGGGTTACAGATCAAGCCTCGGTAAATTTAAGAAAATTGAAATCATATCAAGTATCTTTTCCAACCACAACGCTATGAGACCAGATATCAAATACAGGAAAAAATCTGTAAAAAATACAAACACATGGAGGCTAAACAATACACTACTAATTACCAAGAGATCACTGAAGAAATCAAACAGGTAATCAAAAATTACCTAGAAACAAATGACAATGAAAACACGACGACCCAAAACCTATGGGATGCACCAAAAGCAGTACTAAGAGGGAAGTTTATAGCAATACAATCCTACCTCAAGAAAGAAGAAAAATCTCAAACAATGTAACCTTACACCTAAAGCAATTAGAGAAAGAAGAACACAAAAAACCCCAAAGTTAGCAGAAGGAATGAACTCATAAAGATCAGATCAGAAATAAATGAAAAAGAAATGAAGGAAACAATAGCAAAGATCAATAAAACTAAAAGCTGCTTCTTTGAGAAGATAAAACAAAATTGATAAACCATTAGCCAGACTCATCAAGAAAAAAAGGGAGAAGACTCAAATCAACAGAATTAGAAATGAAAAAGGAGAGGTAACAACTGACACTGCAGAAATACAAAGGATCATGAGAGATTACTACAAGCAACTCTATGCCAATAAAATGGGCAATGTGGAAGAAATGGACAAATTCTTAGAAAAGCACAACTTTTCAAGACTGAACCAGGAAGAAATAGAAAATATAAACAGACCAATTACAAGCACTGAAATTGAAAGTGTGATTAAAAATCTTCCAACAAACAAAAGCCCAGGACCAGATGGCTTCACAGATGAATTCTATCAAACATTTAGAGAAGAGCTAACACCTATCCTTCTCAAACTCTTCCAAAATATAGCAGAGGGAAGAACACTCCCAAACTCATTCTATGAGGCCACCATCACCCTGATACCAAAACCAGACAAAGATGTCACAAAAAAAGAAAACTACAGGCTGATATCTCTTGGTGAACACTGATGCAAAAATCCTCAGCAAAATACTAGCAAACAGAATCCAACAGCACATTAAAAGGATCATACACCATGATCAAGTGGGATTTATCCCAGGGATGCAAGGATTCTTCAATATACGTAAATCAATCAATGTGATACACCATATGAACAAATTGAAGGATAAAAACTATGATAATCTCAAGAGATGCAGAAAAAGCTTTTGACAAAATTCAACACCCATTTATGATTAAAAACTCTCCAGAAAGTAGACATAGAGGGAAGCTACCTCAACATGTTAAAGGCCATATATGACAAACCCACAGCCAACATCGTTCTCAGTGGTGAAAAACTGAAACCATTTCCTCTAAGATCAGGAACAAGACAAAGTTGCCCACTCTCACCACTATTCAACATAGTTTTGGAAGTTTTAGCCACAGCTATCAGAGAAGAAAAAGAAATAAAAGGAATCCAAATAGGAAAAGAAGTAAAAATGTCACTGTTTGCAGATGACATGACACTTTACATAGAGAATCCTAAAGATGCTACCAGAAAACTACTAGAGCTAATCAATGAATTTGGTAGAGCAGAAGGATACAAAATTAATGCACAGAAATCTCTTGCATTCCTATATACTAATGATGAAAAATCTGAAAGAGAAATTAAGGAAACACTCCCATTTACCATTGCAACAAAAAGAATAAAATACCTAGGTATAAACCTATCTAATGAGACAAAAGACCTGTATGCAGAAAACTATAAGACACTGATGAAAGATATTAAAGATGACACAAACAAATGGAGAGGTATACTATGTTCTCGGATTGGAAGAAACAACATTGTGAAAACGACTATACTACCCAAAGCAATGTACAGATTCAATGCAATCCCTATCAAACTACCAATGGCATTTTTCACAGAACTAGAAAAAAAATTTCACAATTTGTATGGAAACACAAAAGACCCCGAATAGCCAAAACAATCTTGAGAAAGAAAAAAGGAGCTGGAGGAATCAGGCTCCCTGACTTCAGACTATACTACAGAGCTACAGTAATCAAGACAGTATGGTACTGGCACAAAAACAGAAATATAGGTCAATGGAACAGGATAGATAGCCCAAAGATAAACCCATGCACATATGGTCACCTTATCTTTGATAAAGGAAGCAAGAGTATACAATGGAGAAAAGACAGCCTCTTTAATAACTGGTGTTGGGAAAAATGGACAGCTACATGTAAAAGAATGAAATTAGAACACTTCCTAACATCATACACAAAAATACACTCAAAATGGATTAAAGACCTAAATGTAAGGCCAAACACTATAAAACTCTTAGAGGAAAACATAGGCAGAACACTCTATGACATAAATCACAGCAGTATCCTTTGTGACCCACCTCCTAGCGAAATGGAAATAAAAACAAAAATAAACAAATGGGACTTAATGAAACTTAAAAGCTTTTGCACAGCAAAGGAAACTATAAATAAGACGAAAAGACAGCCCTCAGAATGGGAGAAAATATTTGCAAACGAAGCAACTGACAAAGCATTAATCTCCAAAATATACAAGCAGCTCATGCAGCTTAATACCAAAAACACAAACCACCCAATCCAAAAATGGGCAGAAGACCTAAATAGACATTTCTCCAAAGAAGATATACAGACTGCCAACAAACACATGAAAGGATGCTCAACATCACTAATCATTAGAGAAATGCAAATCAAAACTACAATGAGATGTCACCTCACACTGGTCAGAGTGGCCATCATCAAAAAATCTACAAATAATAATGCTGGAGAGGGTGTGGAGAAAAGGGAACCCTCTTGCACTGTTGGTGGGAATGTAAATTGATACAGCCACTATGGAGAACAGTATGGAGGCTCCTTAAAAAACGAAAAATAGAACTAACATATGACCCAGCAATCCCACTATTGGGCACATACCCTGAAAACCATAATTCAAAAAGAGTCATGTACCACAATGTTCATTGCAGCACTATTTACAATAGCCAGGATATGGAAGCAACCTAAGTGTCCATTGAGAGATGAATGGATAAAGAAGATGTGGCACATATATACAATGGAATATTACTCAGCCATAAAAAGAAACGAAATTGAGTTATTTGTAGTGAGGTAGATGGACCTAGAGACTGTCATACAGAGTGAAGTAAGTCAGAAGGAGAAAAAACAAATACCGTATGCTAACACATATATATGGAATCTAAAAAAAAAAAAAAAGGTTCTGAAGAACCTACGGGCAGGACAGGAATAAAGATGCAAATGTAGAGAACGGACATGAGGACACGGGGAGGCGGAAGGGTAAGCTGGGCCGAAGTGAGAGAGTATCACTGACATATATGCACTACCAAATGTAAAACAGATAGCTAGTGGCAAGCAGCTGCACAGCACAGGGAGATCAGCTCAGTGCTTTGCAACCACCTAGAGGGGCGGGATAGGGAGGGTGGGAGGGAGACGCAAGAGGGAGAGGATATGGTGATATACATATGCATATAGCTGATTCACTTTGTTATACAGCAGAAACTAACACAACACTGTAAAGCAATTATACTCCAATAAAGATGTTAAAAAAAAAAAGTTGAAGCTGGGTGATAGGTACATGAAGGTTCATTATTCCATTCTGTCTAGTTTTATATGTGTTTGAAATTTCCATAAGAAAATGGAAAAGCAATTATTTGCCTTCGGAAACCAGAGGAATAATATCTAAGTATATTAGCGATGAGAAGTAATTTTTAATACTAACTTAAAGCTTTTACTTTTATTTTCTCTGATCTAGCTATGTTTCATATATAATTATAACTTTAAAGCCCTCAATGAATTTATACTGTGGGAAACCTCAGATGGGCTGCCTAGAAAAAAAATGGATTAACGATTTGCACAAATGGGCAGGGAATGCTCACTGTTACATATACAAACTGTTTACAAATGTTTTAAAGACTGTATTATAGACAAGCAATATTAGCTTCTGCTTTTAACTGTCTGGGTTGGAGGTTTAAGATGCTATGTAAAAATTCCTATCTAATCATTAAAAATGAAACCTCTATTAGGCAACATCTAGCCAATTTCCAATATTTAACCGTTCTCTACAGTAGATATTTATTCTTTCCTATATTTTTTCCTAAAAACGAATCTGAATTTGTAAGGTTTTACTGTTTATAATCCCTATGGAAAACTGGAAAATTTCTAGATATCCCCGTGAGTTTGTGTCTGAAAAATAAAATAGAAGAATAATTAAAAACAAACAAAAAAGCAAATTAAAAAACCTTCCCCAGAAAGTCCTTTTGCAAGGGTTTGAAACACCTATGCTCAGACATTAGACTTCTTTCAGGATATCATTTCCATTTTTCGGTCTAGAAACAGGACAGGGTCATCTGAATTAGAAGACAGCAAATGTGAACATGAGTGAACCAATCTGAAAATTATCCAAAGTTACTAGATTGAAGTCGAATTCACAGGAAATTACACAGGAACTAATTTGAAACACATTCTTTTAATGAGCCTTCAGCTTCACCAGTCACAAACAGATTCTGTCTTCAGTAATGGCTTAATTTCCCCAGTCTCTTACCAGATAGTCCTACAGGAAGTAATTATATAATGATTGTGTTTCCTAGACGGTATTAAAGACAATTACCAGCCAATTTAAGTATCAATGCACCAAAAGCAACCACAGTCTAATTTGCTACATTCAAAAGAATTTGGAGTTAAAAACTATATTTAGTGGAATCTGAAAATCTACACTGGTTTTAGATGGAGGTATCCATCTAAAAAGCATTGGTTTGGAGACACTGATGTAAAATGTTTTCGGAGAGTCCATGGAAACTTTAGGTAGGCTTGTTCTGTTAGAATTATAAATAATAACAACATAAATGGATGCTCATTCACGATCTGTAAACTACTGAATTCATGGCTTAGGCTTTTGGGAATACAAACATAGCAAATAACCTGGTTAGGCCCAATCAATTAACTTACCAGTGTCATCATCAAAGTCAGACAAGACTGACTCAATTCCATCCTCACTGCTTGCCGACTGCTCCTGAAGTCTTCGGGGCAAGCTAGCGAGTCGCCCACTAAGGAATATTGGCTTCAAGGGCATTTTGTAGATTTTGGCCAACAACTAAATTAAAAATACCAAATTGCAATTATATATTGGAAAAAGCCGCACTCTATTAAATGACAACAAAACTATATACCGGAAGAGAAGGTGGAGAGAAAACCAGAAAAGCTCCCACTGTAGCAAAGTTTTAAATTTGCTTGTGATTTGGATTCATAAGGCAGTTCACAAGAGGCACTTATCCCATGAAGTAGCTGAAACAGCATTCAGTGGCAACAAAAAGGTAGAGGAAAAGATTCTGTGGCTACCTTTTCAGCATCTTAATTGCATAGGAGTTTTATAGACTTTTATAAACCTGTGAAGGGAACCATAAACATGTCAAGAATTTTTGCCTAAGAGAGAGTGTTCTATGGGGATCATTGGGAAGAGAGTCTGTAGGCAAACAAGATACCAGACTCTGATTTCCCTTCCCCTGACTCAACATCAAGGAAATGGGGGTGGGGGGGGGGGGAGGGAGGGCATATGGGGGATGGAGGAATCCGAGGGCAGGGTCGGTGCCATGAAGGCATGAAAAGCAGAGCTAACAGGCTGCTCGGGCTCTTCAACTCCCCTCTCACTGCTACAGCCCAGACCGCCGGGATCTGTTACTGGGACAGACGCCCAAGGAGCCTTGTACCTTCACGAATTAGAATTGTGCCTGCTGTGCCCCTACTGTTTCAGAAATTAGGGAAACAGCTGGGAGCGAGACAGAAATCCTGCCCTGTGCGTCTTACAGACATACTCCTTGCACAAATAATAAATAAAATTTCTGACAGAAACGTAACAGGAAAAATTAGACAGGCAGTCCTAGAAAGAGTGACCTAGGGGTGTGGGGAGTGCTGGCAGGGAGTTGGTAGATACCTAAGCCCTGGTCTCTCTGAGGAGATGATGTCTCAGATGAGATCTGGACCATAAGGCGTGTCGTACAGAGATCTGAGGAGAGAAACTTCCAGGCCGAGGGAACAGCAAGAGCCCTGAGCAGTAACAAGTAGGGTGTGTTTGAGGGACAGAAAGGGAGCGCGGCGAGTACAGTGAGTGAGGGGGGAAAGGGGGCGGGGTCCGGTCACGTGGGCCTTGTGGAAGCGGCTGGAGGAGGAAATCAGGGTTGTGCATCCTTTCTAAAGCCCTGGGGCTTAACGCTGTCAGTGCTATCACCAAGGGAGAGTGAGGAACAGACAGACAACAGGACGCCAGGGACACAACCTTAGAAGACAGGAGAAGAGCTACGGAGAGGGGGTGTCGCCGAAGCCCAGGGAGAAAGGGCTTTGAGAAGGGAGCATCTTCTTGTTCCACGGGCGTGTGACACGGTAACGACAGAGAGTCACTGGACTTCGCATAAGGAGGGTCACTGTTCACACTGATAAACGATGTTTCATTGGATTTTTTTTTTTACTAGATCTTGACTGCACACGACCCTCTTGCTTTTTCTAATGTCTCTTTTCACCGTGTGCAGCCCACTGTCCGTGTTTTCGTACCGTCGGGAGGATTTCCCGTGACCTCTTAGCCTGACACAGATATAGAGATTATGGTAGTTCATGTATCGCGGAGTACGAATGAGACGTTTCAGAGATCTCAAAACCCAATTGTGTGTTTTAGTACATTTTCATTACTTTCTTTCTCTCCTTTGTAGAAGCGGGGGCACAAAAATTTATACTCCAAATCTAAGCCCCAATCTCCTCAGAGACAGCAGAAAGTACTTCTCTCGGGCGTCCACAAAATACCTCCATGCATGTTTTGTAAGCATCTTCTGAGGTGGGTTTCGGGGCCTGCGTACCTGAGAACAGCGCCTGAGGTAATCCAGGGCAGGGAGGCACAGGTCTGGGGACGTGGCTCCGGGTCCTGGGACACAGTCTCCGATTTCTTTACAGTCCACCTCCCCTGGGGGCAGCAGGGGAGACAGAGACAAATATTGTTTTTCCCCTTATAACAGAAGACCTACTTAGTCATACAGCATGCGTTCCCCAAACGTCTACTAACATAGAAAAGGAAAAATTACTCCAAATTGTACAACCCTTTCAGTCAAATTTCCCCCTACATGTGTACATGTTAAACACATTTGGGATCACGCTGTACATCTTACCTTGTTGAAATTATTCTGTTCTGTAACTCCCCTTTTCACTAAACAATGACCACTTTTTCCATATCCTGCGACAGTACTTTCAGTGGCTGGATGGTGGTTTTTTGTACCTGGACACAATGCAATTTTTCTAATTCACTTCCCTGGGCCCTGCTGTTGATGGTGTGACTCTGAAGCTTTGATGACAGGATGATCCTGGAGACCAGCCATGTGCTGGGCAGAAAGGAAGCACTAGGGCCCTCTCTGTTTGGAAAAGGACCTCCTTTGTTGCCAGGGCTCAGCACTAAACAGTGATGATAAAGGAAGACTCTGGGAAGATCTGAAACATCTGGGGTTTGGGGATGGAAACTACTCAATTGAACTGAAATGACTTCTATTTTCTGTGGATATATCTAGAAATTTAACAGATCTGTAGAGGGCATCTAGATAGTCTACAGGCATACAGTAGTTGGAAATTATCATTTTTCTTCTCATGTAAGAATCTACTTCTATACTTTTAATAAAATTATTCCACAGTACTGTAATTGTTTCTGTCTACAATTGTAGCAACCGGCACCCTTACCTGTGGGTAAACAGACATAATTACTAGGTATTAGTTAAAATTTAGGAGACAAAGAGGCATGTTTCTCCTTAAGAGAGAAAAGATAACCATTTGTATATTTTAGATCAGGGACTGGTAAACTTTTTTTTATACAGGGCCAGACAGTAAATATTTTAGGCTTTGCAGGTCACACTCTCTTTGTTGCAACTTCTCAACTCTGTCACTATAGCACAAAAACAACCACAGACAAATGACCAGGGCTGTGTTCCAATAAAACTTTATTTCTAAAAACTCTGAGTGGGGGGCATTGGCCTGTGGGCCATAGTTTGCCAACCCCTAGTTTACATTAACACACCTTACAGTATAAAAACACAGAGCAGTTCAAATTCATGTTGACATAACCAAGTGGGAATAAAAAATAAATCCATTTCCTATCCTGTTAATTACAGTGTTCCAAGTTTTTTACGGAGGCTGCTGTGTCACACATCAAAGTCTGTGCACAGGGCGGCCCCTGGAGGCGGGCAGGACACAGCCAGCATGGCTGTACTGAGGCCTCGGATGTGCCCACTGACCCCAAGCCACAGACAAGTAACTCCACCTTATAATTCACAGAAAAAAAATGGAATCTTTCTGTTTTAAATATCCTCAGATGTGCACTGATAATTCTGCATCTCCATTTTCAGGCGCCAGCTCCCTCGTTGAGATAAGATCTCAAATTTCTAACATTTCTACTGTGAAAATTTCTAACATCTCCACTTGAATATTTCATAGAAACTCAACATGTCCCAGTGTCCGAAGATAGAATTCATTATTGTTCCTCTCCTCCACTCCTTTTGGATATCCTAATTCTGGGAAACATCAGTCCTGGCAAGGAACTTAGGGAGTCAACCTCAGTTCCACCCTCTCTTAGGCCTCACATCAGAGCAGTCCAAGCCCTCCGGATCCCACCTCTACAATATCCTGAGCTCCATCCTCTCTGCTCTCTCCCAAACTCCTGCACACTGGTCTCTGCCCGTAGCCTCTTGTCCTTACCCACAGGGGCACATGCCTGCTAGTTTAGTTTCTAAGGTCACATGTGATACACCACTCGGTGGCTTCAAAACCTTCCTTGCACATTCTCGATTTCCCGGTGTGGCATGCAGGGCCCTTTAGAGCCTGGCCCCTTCCTCTCTTTCCAACTCATCACCCGGGATCCCTCCTTTGTGGTACCTCCAACATACCCTACTCTTAGAAAAGTAAACCTACAGGAGCTCACACCGCGAAGTTCAAATATCACTTTCCCTTTGAAGTCTGCATGGCCCTACTACCAAGCACCCCGTCTCAGCTGCTTGTTCATTTCAGCTTAAATGGCTTTTTTTTTTTTTTCTAGCCTCTATGAAAATATTGATCTTCCTGAACTGTGACTATTGATTTGTGTGTCTGTTTCCCAGAAGAGGCTGTGAGCCTCTCACAGGCAGGAAGCATGTTCTATTCATCTGTGTATCCCCATAGTATAGTACAGGTCACCATGCCCCCGTAGCAGGCCCTCGACTGTTCACCAAACAACAGAATACCAATAATAATGGTTCTTAAATAAAATATAGGGTTGTGGAATAATGGAAAATACATATGTTGGTCTCCGCCTCTGGCTCCTGGCACAGAGCTCCTAAAACCCTAATTTCCCAAATGATAAGACTACTAGGAGCATCTTTGGTTCTAATATTTGATCTTCAACTCTAGTTCCTGATGCAGAGCTCCTAAATCCCTTGGAATTTCCTGGGTGATAGAGTCTTTTGTTCTAGTGAGGCAAAGCTTGGTAAGCTCCTGGACGGGGGCTGGTCACCAGAAAGACCATAGGAAGAAGAGGGGGGTTGGAAATTGAGTTAATGATTGATCATGGCCACATGATGAAGCCTCCATAAGAAATCCCCAGAGTATGGCGTTCAGAGAGCTTCTGGGTTGGTGAACACATCTACATGCTGGGAGGAGGGTGTACCCCAACTCCATGAGGGCAGAAGCTCCTGAGCTTGGGACCCTCCTGGACCTCAACTTATATAATCTCTTGATCTGGCTGTTTATCTGTATCCTTTATCATATCTATTATTATATAATAAGCTGATAAATGTAAGCATTTCCCTGAGTTCTGTGAGCTGTTCTAACGAATCACTGAATCCAAAGGATGGGGGGTCATGGGAACCTCTGATTTGTAGCCAAGTTAAACAGAAGTTGTGGGTAACTTGGGGACCTTCTACTTGTAATTGTCATTTGAAATGGCAGGGGGCAGTCTCATAGGACTGAGCCCTTCACCTGTGGGGTCTGCTGGTCTAACTCTGGTTGGGGTCAGAATTGAATTGACAATAGGACACCCAGCTGGTATCACAGAGAACTGCTTGGTGTGGGAACAAAGCCCACACATCTGGTGTCAGAACTCTTGTGAGTGAGGTAGTAGTTGAGAGAGTAAAGGAGAAATATAGGACGAAAGTTTTTTCTAAACAAGGACTGGATTTTTTACTATCTAAGGCAGAGATTCATTACTTTAAGGTATTCTTATGATTAAGATACTAAACTGTTTGGCTTCTATTTAATGTAGAGCAGAGTTTAAAAAGAATAAAATCTTACTCTGTCGTTCAAAAGAAACCTTCCTCTGAAGCCCAGTACGTAAAGTGGATAAGTGAGGGGCTTTCATGGTTGCCCCTCAGCTCAGCCCTCTATTTCCCAGGGTATACAGAAGCATAGAATGGGTGTATGTAAGAATAGAATATAACAAGGATGGTCTGTGGATCAGACCTGTGGCCTCCAGCCTCTGTCTTGAAACTTGCATTTTATTCCTGCTCCAAAATAAGGGGAACATGAATGAAGTCACCTAGCTTCTCTGTGTCCTATTTTCTTTTACAAAGAAATTGTCAGTTATTTTGCAAGAATACAAAAGAATATTATGAACCTTATATATTTTTTTTAAAAGGTTCTCAAGGCTCCAGGTCTCAGAGCACACCAGGGTGAAACTCTCAAAACTTGAAGACTTAAGTTCCTTCTAGACTTTGGGTTTAACTAACTGCCACTCCCTTCCATTTCACCCCAGATAAACACGTGTTATACAAACATCTGATCCAGCAGGTTATGCTGTACAGCAAGACTCTACTGTGTTAAAGTATTTCTAAATTAAGCATAAAATCAGCTAGGTAGTTCCTAAAACACACGAAGTCTCAAAGAAGGGTGACTTCTACACCTTCAAAATACGTTTTGTAATCAGTAAGGTCTGGGGGAAGGCATTCTTAATTTTTGCTTAACAGCTGGGAACTCAAACTATAATTAGGCTAATAGACTAATTAATAGACTTCTAATTATGTGACACTGAGGACAGCAGTTTCCTGTGTGAGGGTAATTATTGAACATAATATTGAATATTTTAAGATTCAAAAAGAAGTTGGAGTAAAATAATATATGAAGACATGTTTCATTATAAAATTATTCCATGAACACAAAGAAAAGTATCAACCCTGGACAGAGTCAAAGCCGCGTTTACAGTAAGCTTTGTGCATCTGAGCGCACAGAATAGCGCCATCTGCCTCTATACCAGGATGCCTGCTTGCCTGCTGCAGCCAGTTCACACAGAGCCATCCAGGAGAGGGTCCCCAGCTGTCAGGAGGCAGGAAAGGAGGGCTCCACTTACCCAGTCCTTTGACAAACTTCATAAGGCACATGATGTAACTAGTGGCCGCATTAGCAAAGACCTGGATGTTGTCGGTATTGAGAAAAGCTTCAAATACATCAAACACCGGAGCCTGGCCTTTTCCTGAGGGAGGAAGATTATAGAGTTTTAAGAAAGTTAAGGTTGCCCATACTCCCAGCACCTTCCACAGAGCCTTAAAAAAGGTCTGTTAGCTCTATTTACAATAGCCAGGACATGGAAGCAACCTAAGTGTCCATCATCGGATGAATGGATAAAGAAGATGTGGCACATATATACAATGGAATATTATTCAGCCATAAAAAGAAATGAAATGGAGGTATTTGTAATGAGGTGGATGGAGTTAGAGTCTGTCATACAGAGTGAAGTAAGTCAGAAAGAGAAAAACAAATACAGTATGCTAACACATATATATGGAATCTAAGGAAAAAAAAAAGGCCATGAAGAACCTAGTGGCAAGACGGGAATAAAGACACAGACCTACTAGAGAATGGACTTGAGGATATGGGGAGGGGGAGGGGTGAGATGTGACAGGGTGAGAGAGTGGCATGGACATATATACACTACCAAATGTAAAATAGATAGCTAGTGGGAAGCAGCCGCATAGCACAGGGAGATCAGCTCGGTGCTTTGTGACCACCTAGAGGGGTGGGATGGGGAGGGTGGGAGGGAGGGAGATGCAAGAGGGAAGAGATATGGGAACATATGTATATGTATAACTGATTCACTTTGTTATAAAGCAGAAACTAACACACCATTGTAAAGCAATTATACTTCAATAAAGATGTTTAAAAAAAAAAGGTCTGTTGGAGAAAAGCCTGGGCCTTTTGACTGGATAACTGGCTTGGCTCCCATGCTGTCTTTCTCAGCTTTGCCTGCAGAGGGAACTGTAGGAAGGCTATGAAGAGAGCTCGGTAGAGGGACCAGGGCAAAGCCGGCTGAACACAGGGCTGAGACAATGTGTAGGTCTACATAGGGCGATTAAATATGTGGTCTTTTGGAATTCTCCTCCACACATAATTATAGGGAAGGGAAGGTTTAGATAAACCCCTGATGGCATATACTAATTTATTCATACCTGAGCCGAAAAGAGTTAACATAGAAGGCTTAAGGCTGCTATCCTTAGAAAGGCCTGCTTGCACAGTGGGCCCTGGGCTGGAGTCTGGGAAGCTGGCTCTCAGAATATTCCCAAGCAACAGTTAACTGGATGGTTCACTGTGACTGGATGGTTGGTGCAAACAACGTGGTTTAATCTGAACCTCTGCTTTTTTTCAGGCAGTATGGATTTTGGAATATGCTAGGCAGAGGGTACCTAAGTGACCAGCCCTTAGCTGGGTCTCTAGTGGGCTTCCCTGGGCAGAAAGACCTACACACTGCCCTATGGTCATACATGTTGCTGCATTTTCCCTGCTGGAGGAAGAGTGTGCCCTGTGGGACCCCCTCATGGGATAGTGAGAGCTCAGGGAAGCCTGTGCAGGGATTCTGTGTTTTCCCCTTAGGATCTGGCTTGTCCTTACTATGTTGCCATAATAAATCTTGGCCGTTAGCCATGTAATAAATCTGAGCTATGTAATAAATCTTGGCATAACTACATGCTGAGTCCCAGGAGTCCTTCTGATGGGTCTCTAAGTGCAGGGGTAGTCTTGGGGACCCCTGACACAACACCTCTGGTCACCGGGCCTGCTGTATGGCTGCCCTTCTATTTCCAGCCAGACCTGATCTCCCTAATTCGAATTCCCTGTTATTTGGATACTTTTTTGCTTCTTCCTAGCCAAGTGGATAACATTTTTCTTTTGGCTTTACAAAAGAACTCAACACAGATACATATAAGTGAAACAACAGAAGTCTCTCGGCCTTTTGTCCAATCTGTCACTGAGAGCTGGGCCTGATAACGCTCAGCGTTCTTGGTTTGCTGGCAGAACTCAGAACTTGTGTTCCTGATACACCAGCTCATTTCCTGCTGCTAAAACAGCTGAATGCCAGTCTTCCCTATTATCCAACTTCTTTTTTTAAAAATTTATTTATTTTTGGCTGTGCTGGGTCTTCGTTGCTGCACGGGGGCTTTCTCCAGTCGTGGTGAGCAGGGGCTACTCTTCGCTGAGGTGTGCGGGCTTCTCACTGCCGTGGCTTCTCTTGTTGTGGAGCACGGGCTCTAGGCGCGGGCTTCAGTAGTTGTGGCTCACGGGCTTCAGTAGTTATGGCACACGGGCTTAGTTGCTCCATGGCATGTGGGAACTTCCCGGACCAGGGCTCGAAGCCGTGTCCCCTGCATTGGCAGGCGGATTCTTAACCACTGCACCACCAGGGAAGCCCTATCTGACTTCTTTTGATAGCATGAAGCTTGGCATAAAGAACTAATGCTCCATAGCCAGAATCAACCACACGTTCTTCCCACTATCACTACTCCTATTCAACATAGTACTGGAAGTCTTAGCTGGAACCATTAGGCAAGAGTAGAAATAAAATACATCCAAATTGGAAAGGAAGAAGTGACATTGCCTCTTTTTGACAATGACGTGATCGTGTACACAGAAAATCTTAAAGATTCCACCAAAAAGATTCCACTCAAAAACCTTAGAGCTATAATAATTACGGTTTAGAACTACTAAACAAGTTTCAGGGTACGAAATCAACACACGGTCTTACCCATGGAGTAGTCACTGACCAGGTACTCCTTCCCCTCAGACTTGTCCCCACTGCGCACTGTTTCCAGGGCACTGAACAAGGGCCTCCATCCCGACTGGATTTGGGTGGAACACACTTCAACCAGCTCACCGATGGATGTGACGACCTGCAGAGGCAAAGGAGGTGGCATTTAACGCCTTTTCCTTCTGAGAAGCAGGCGAATTTCTGGGAAGAATGAGGTGCTTCTCTGCTCCCTATTTCTGGGTTAATTTTAGTGAAGGATAAAAATCAGAACCTAGAAAAACTCACTGAGAAGTCTTCTAAATAAGCAGCTGTATCACGTTAATTGCATTTTACTAATGACTAATGTTGCTAAGAGTTTTCACAAGCCATTTTTAAACATTTTGGTGTTTTTGAAGTTAGGTTTTTGTCTTCTCATTATTGTCTTTTTTTATTGAGTTATTAAGAGTTCTTTGTGCATTCTAAATGTAAGCCCTTCCTGAGATACATGATTTGCAAATTTTTTTTTCACAGCTTTGGGCTTCTTCTTTTATTTTTATATGGTGTCTTTTGAAGAGCAAAAGTTTTAAATTTTCATGAAGTCCAAATCATCAATTTTTTTCTTTTTATGGATCCTGTTGGTGTCATTTCTAAAGAATCTTTGCATAACCGAAGGCCTCAAAGATGGTCTCCTATGCTTTCTTGTAGAAACATTTATAGTTTTTGCTCTTATTTAAGCCTATGACCCATTTTGAGTTATTTTTTGTGCATGGTAAGAGGAAGGGTGTAAGTTCATTTTTATTGTATATGTTCAAGCACCATTTGCTAAAAGTAATATCCTGTCTCTCTACTGAATTGCAATGACATCTTTGTCAAAAATTGACCATACATGTGAGAATTTATTTCTATACTTTCTATTCAGTTCCACTGATCTATAGGTCTACCTGTACACCAATACCACACTGGATTGATGACTGAAGTTTTAAAATCGGGTAGTGTAAATTCTCCAAATTCGTTGTTCTTTTTCAAATGTGTTTTCTCTATTCTAGATCCTTTGAACTTGCATATAAATTTGAGAATCTTCCCAATTTCTTCAAAAAAGTCTGCTGATATTTTGATAGGAATTGCACTGGATCTATATATCAACTTGTGGAAATCTGCCATTTAAAAACATTGTCTTTCAAGCCATGAACGTAGCATATCTCATAATTTATTGGAATATTCTTTATTTTTTTCTCAGCAATGTTTTGTAGCTTTCAGTGTACAGGTATTTCACGTCTTTTACTAAATTTATTCCTAAATATTTTGTTTTCAGTGCTCTTGTGAATGGAATTGTTCTCTTAATTTCAATTTTTGATAGCTTACATCTTGAATATAGGAATTCAATTGATTTTAATACATTGTTTTTGTATCCGGCAGCCTTGCTAAACTCACTATTTTTTTTTTTGGCTGCGCCGCATGGCATGTGGGATCCTAGTTCCCTGGCCAGGGATTGAACCTGCACCCTCTGCATTGGAAGCGCGGAGTCTTAACCACTAGACTGCCAGAGAAGTCTCGAAACACACTATTAATTCTAGTAACTTTTAAAATAAATTCCTTAGGATTTTCTACATATAAGACCATGTTGTCTAGGAACTAAGACAGTTTTGCTTTTCAAAATTGGATGCCTTTAATTTTTCAGTACAGTGAGTAAAAGTCATAATGTTGAATACAACTGGTAAAGATGGAAATCTTTGCCTTGCTCCTAATTATTGGGAAAAAGCATTCAGTCCTTGACCATTGTGTAGTGTTTGATGTAAGATTCTCAAATACTCCCTTTATCCAATTAGGGAACTCCCTTCTATTCCTCATTTCTTGAAAGTGTTTTATTTAAAATGAGTGATGGATTTTGTAAAATGTTTTCTCTGTGTCTGTTAAGATGACCATAGGGTTTCAATCCTTTATTCTACTAATAAGATACATGACATTAATTGATTTTTGAGCTGTTAAACCAATCTTACACTGATTCTTTCTTCTGCCATCTCAAATCTTGTTGGTAAGCCCATCTAGTGGATTTTTCATTTGTTATTGTCCTTTTCAACTCTAGAATTTGCATTCTTTCAGTTTCCATTTCTCTACTTAGATCCCCTATTTTTGAGTCATTGTCATCATATTTTCCTTTAATTCTTTGAACCTATTTATGATAGCTGCTTAAAGTCTCTGTCCCCTAATCCAACATCCCAAGCCAGAGCCAGGACCCAGTGAATAGAACCCTCTTCCCACCATGTGCACCAGACTTCTTTGGCTAAATACTTTGTAATTTCTACCACGAGGGCATCATTGGTAGAGGTCACCAGCTCTTCTAGATCCTGTGTCTGCTTGTCTTCCCACCTCCAAATCTGCATTTTGGATATATATAATCCTGGTTTTAGCTTAATCCAACATCTGGTCTCACTCTAAGTCAGTTTCTATTTATTGTTTTTCCCCCAAGTATACATGACTGTTTCTTATTTCTTTGCATATCTCTCTTTTTTTTTTTTTTTTTTGCTGAACATTGGACATTGTAGATAATATATTGTAGCAATGCTGGATTTATTTTTGAGTATTTATTTATTTATTTAACTAAGTTGCTTGGACTTACACTGTAGAATCTGTCTCTACTCTTCCCATGGCATGAGGCACCAATAATGTCTCTACTAAATTTCTTTATTTTTATTTTTCAGCCTGACTTCCTAGTGCTGTCCCCGTGTCTGCATAGGTTAGTTGTCACTTGATGAAGTAGGCAGAGATTCTGCTCAAATACCTTGAGCCTTTAAGGCTTCCAATCTGTGTGTGCAGGCTGGGGAGAATATACAAAGTTCAGCCAGTTCCTAAGTCTCTCTGGTCTTTTACTTTCTGATGGGATCTGTACGGTCTATCCTATATATGCCCACATTTCAGTCAGCTAGAGATGCATGACGGACGTACCTAGTCCTTCTATGAAATCTCTGGCTTCCAGAGTCCCACGTTACATTTCTTACTGGTTCACCACTGCAGCCTTAGGCTAGCAAAGTTGTAGTATTATTCTATTGCTCATTTCCTAATGAATTCACCACTTTTAGTTGACAGACCAATGGTCTTTTTTCCTCTTCTTCAAACCAAGTCTGTCTCTTAGCACAGAAAAGCTGATTTTCCCAGTCAGCCCCACACTGGTCAAATTACTATTCTTTTTTTTTTTTTTTTTTTTTTTTTTAAATAGAATTTATTTTTATTTTTTTTTAAATTTATTTATTTATTTATGGCCGTGTTGGGTCTTCGTCTCTGTGCGAGGGCTTTCTCTAGTTGTGGCAAGCGGGGGCCACTCTTCATCGCGGTGCATGGGCCTCTCACTATCGCGGCCTCTCTTGTTACGGAGCACAGGCTCCAGACGCGCAGGCTCAATAATTGTGGCTCAGGGGCCCAGCTGCTCTGCGGCATGTGGGATCCTCCCAGACCAGGGCTCGAACTCGTGTGCCCTGCATTAGCAGGCAGATTCTCAACCACTGCGCCACCAGGGAAGCCCGCAAATTACTATTCTTGCCAACAGCTTGTGAGTAAGTGATGACTTCCATCTTCAGCAAGAAGGTCACAGACTCCCACTGTTCTTAACCAAAGTTCTGGCAAGAACTATTTTTCACCATAAATGCTACTCAATTTGTTGTCTGCCCTTGGTCAACTGCAAGAGTCCTGAAATGGTTGCTTTTGACAATTTTTTTCTTTTCGTATACTTGATTTTTGTGGAGAGGATTCACTAACTTCTTCATGCCACCATAGTCAAAATTCCTCCTGTCCTAAATCTTTCTAAACATTGTTCAGAACTTAATAAGCATAGTTATTTTAAAGTCAGTCTCTGATAACTCCAATATCTGGATTCCTGGTGGGGAGTTAGGGACAGTGTGTGTGTCTATTTTTATTATTTTATTTCTGTATTCATGACATTCTATTTCCTAATGAGCCAATTATTTTAGATTGAATGCAGACATTCAGCTTCACCTGATGGCCAATTCCCTCATGGCCAATCCAGGCTCAGAGCTCTGCTTACTTCTTTGGGCTTCCCATTGTTACTTAGTTTTGGGCATCTTACTATTCCTTACTTTCTTGCCAGTGTGTACATGATATTTAAAATAAAAATTTTAACCCTTGTTTAACATTTTTAGTAGATTTCAGAGACAGAGAACCTGTCTGTGTTCCTAGCCCACCATCATGCTACGTAAATATGAAGTCTCTAGCTAGTTTCTTTACCATCTGTCTCTCTGTAGAGAATATGATAGTGGTTACGGGTATAGGCTAGGTATGAGAGTATAGACTATTACAGCTAGATTGCCTGGTTCAAATCCCAGTTCCACCAATCACTCATCACGAATCCTTAGCTAAATTGCTTAACCTCTTCTTGTCACAGATTCCATATAGGCTTATTGGAAAGATTAAATATGCAGCACTCACAGAACAGTCCTGCCAGTGCCCTCAACAAGAGCCAGCAGGCTATGGCAATGATGGCAGCACTGCTACCGTGACACACTGACCTGGTCTTGGACATCCTCGTCACACAACTCCAGCTGCATGATACGCTCAAAAGGTCGGAAGAGTGCTTCATTAAAGTGAAAATGAGGTGGCTCACTCCAGTCAGTGAGAACCTCCGTCAGTATATCATGGATGAAGGAAACTGCCTTCTGAGACACATGTCTTTCCTTATGGCAGGCAGCCTGCAAAATTCAGAGAGTCAAACACCCTCAGGACTTCAAGCAACTAAGAATCTGGTTTCTGAAGGTCTTCCTAACACACCTTACTGTAGGGAGGTGGAAGCAGCAATTCTGCTAAAGTAAAAGATTTCAAGGGATAAATATCAATGAACAGCACACTAAATTGCATTTTAAATAATTTAACCAACTGATCAGACACATCTCCAATCTCACTTTGAAGTTTCTGGAAAAATAAGAGTTTCTAATAATTTCTTCTTCTTTTTTCCTGTAACGTGACAGTTTTCTTGGGTGGTATAGAACATGCTGACTAAAGACACCGGAACCTAGTCTGGAAACCACCCATGGTCTCATTGTTAGCCATGCCCCAAACATATGAAGATCAGATGTGACATTTGTCCCTCAGGGATGTGGGATGATGGCACCAATACAGCTTTAATTGGCTCACATCTTTGTATCCGTGTCCTTTAGTGGTCCTCTCCCACACTGACCCTGGGCTTGGGTGTGTGACTTGCTTTGGATAATGGAACAATAGCAAATATTGCGTAAGTAGAGAATTGAAAAGCAATTCTGATTTGGGGTTTGCCCTCTTGCTTTCCTTTGGAATCCTAAGAATGCCATGTGACTGAGCCAGGGCTAGTCTGCTGGAGGAGGAGAGACCACATAGAGAGGACCATCATCTGCCCAGGCTTACCAGTCATGAACCAGCTGGCCCCAGTCTTTGCAGAGGCTGACCACAAGTGAACACATTAAGGCCAGCTAAGATTAGCCAAGACTGGCCCAGGCTAGAAGAGCTGCACAGCTCAGCTCGGATTTCTGACCCAGAGAATCATGAGCTAAATAAACAGTTATTGTTTTAAGTCACTAGGCTTTGGGGGTGGTTTATTATAGTATCATACATAACTGATATACTGTTTCTCCATAACTATTTTTTACCCCCTTTCCTTACTAGAATGTTCTCAGGTTAGTAAATTTATTTCCCAAAAATACTTTATTTTATGACATAGCTCTACCAAGTAAGTGCTAAAGGACTATTTGGAATAGTTATCACTGTGAAACAGGGCAACAATTTCCCCATCATCTTAGAAGTAGCCAGTCATCATGTATTGAGGTGCTTAGATGGAGTTACCATAAAATCTATCACATGGACTGCTTTCTTTTGGAGAGTCAAAGGGGTCCTAGTTAATTTTGTTGGGAAAACCAGGATTTATGCTTCCCCTACTTAGAAGGCACTGCCCAGAATATGTTTAGCGATTAGAAAAGAGAGCCTGGCAAGAACAAAAGACATTGTTATATTCATGTATAAAAATGAAACTCCAGACTTAGGTTGATAGCAGACCATGAAGTATAAGAAACCGGCAGTGTGAGGTGTCTAGGTGAGTCACATAGTTTTAAAGAAAGAGGGTCAGAGTGATAACAGGGCAGTGCTGCCCTTGGGGCAATTCTTCAGGTGCCATAAGGTATAATCAGAGAACAAAGATGCTTATGACCAGGTGATGGGAACCTTACTGCTGTGGCCACAGTGCCCTTTGTCCCATGCTGACTGGAGACCCCTGTGCTGGCTCTGCTGCAGGAGGCCCCTGGGCTTCCCACTTTCCAGGTGCTCACCTCCACCAGGTGCGGCGCCACAAGACTCCAGCAGCGCATCACGTGGAGCAGGGGCCTCGATTTGCTCCGCACGATCCTAAGCATGGCGTCCCCGAGGCGGAACAGGTGGAGGGCGCTTTTTCGGTCTTGGGTGGATTTCACTTCTCCTACAGGAAGGTAAGACCATGAAAGCCATCAATCCAAAACTCAGAAATAGTTTGACCTGTTCAAGCATGGAGAGAGGATGAAAATCAAAGAGCTGTACTCGGATCAGTGGGATTATTCGGTATGAATTTGCCAAGACAGGAAAGGAGCGTGGATTCAAGAAAGAACAGGTGATTCACTTAACAAAGCCAGGGCCCACCTCTCCTGTTCACTGTAGCATCCCTGACATTTACACTTGTCAGGCAAACAATGCCTGTTGATAAGGAGGAATGATGTCGTGGTTAAGTAGAAGGGCCAGGGAATCGGCTGCCTAGGCCCAAATCCTGGCTCCATCATGTAGTAGTTGGGTTACGATGGACCAGAAGTTTACCTCTCTAATCCACACTTTCTCATTGTAAAAGTGGGGATGATAGTACCTACTTCTTAAAGTTACTTCAAGGATGAAATGTGATAATGCTCATAAAGTACTTAGCACAGGGCCTGGCATAGACTGCCTACCACACACACTTAGTTATATTGTTACTGTTGTTATCGTTCCCATCCTTTACAGCCACCATCCACTTGGTCAATGCTTAATGGTACCTCTGAAGCCCTTGCCAAGCAGGTCAGGCCCCTTTGCACCCAGTAACATGCGATCTAACCTCTGTCTTGCTTCCATACAATCCTTGCCTACTTGGATCTCTTGCTACTTCTCTGCCACTGTCACCTTCGTCTTCTCCACTCTCTTTTTGCTCATGTGCTCCTGCTTCTCCCATACACCTACAAAATACTGATCACGATCAGCCTCTTCCAACCAGAATGTGCCTTTCTAAGTAGTCTTGCCGTATCAAATAAACTTCAAAATGACAGCAACAAAAATCATTGACATTTACTGATTGTTTACTCTGCATCAGACATTGTGTTGGTTCTTTGTGTCTTTAATCACTTATTTTTATTGAAGTATAGTTGATATACAATGTGTTAATTCCTGCTGTACAGCAAAGTGATTGAGTTATACACATATATACATTCTTTGTTATAGTCTTTTCCATTATGGATTATCATAGGATATTGAATATAGTTCCCTGTGCTATACAGTAGGACTTTGCTCTTTATCCATCCTATATATAATAGTTTGCATCTGCTAATCCCAAACTCCCACTCCATCCCTCTCCCACCCCCCACCCTGGCAACCACAAGTCTGTTCTCTATGTCTGTAATCACTTTAATTTTAAAAGCAACCCTTAAGAAGTAAATGTAACTACTGCCATGTACGGATTAGAAAACTGAAGATCAGAAAGGTGAACCAACTTGCCTAAAATGACGCAGCTGGTAAGTAGTGAAGGCAGCATTTTAACTTGGATCTGATTGATTCCAAAGCCAATGCTTCCTTGCCCTAGGTCTGCTGCCTCTTCCTGACCCTCACTGCTCGTGGTTTTTTGTAAGCTCAGAGTCTGCTGATTTCTCCATGCAGAAGACTTTGAAAGTGGTCCCTGGGCTCAGAGATGCTCTGGCAGTTGGCTGGATCTGGGAAGTTGGCTTTATATAGCTAAGGTTTTAAAGTCTATTAAAACCTCACGGGAAAGGACTATGGTTCTCAAATTAGAATCTGCAGGAAGAATCAAAATTCCTGATGATGGAAGGACCTCGGAGGTTGTGCACTTCAACCTGCCACCAGTGCGATCCTGGCACACGGCTCTGTGACTCTGCCCTGGGGACAGGGTACTCACTGTTACAGCACAACCACGCTGACTGCTGATGGACAGCTGCGTTTGTGAGCAACCTGCCACCCACTTGGGACGCTTGGGTGATTCAGTACAACTCTACCCCCTCTTCCACGTGTTGGCCTTCAAGAGGGCCTTCATCTGGCCTCATCCGTGAAGACAGCGATACTGACCCGCTGTTAAAGGGATATTCCCGGAGAGCAGTTTTTCTAAGAGTGGCCTGAGGCTTCTGTCAAGCCTTCCATTTTTCTCTCCCAGGCCCTTCTGAAATTAGAAGCTGCTTCTGCAAGCAGGCTGGACTAAGGCGGGTGTGTGCTTTGTGATATGGAGAGGAGTTCCTACCCTCATGTGAAGCTATCTGCACCCTGAGTAGCCACACCGTTTCTAGATCACAAGCACAAGATTTAGCAGAACACAGTCCGGCTCCAGCGGTAATACCCGCAACAACGGTGGCAGCAACATTTCCATTCACAAAGAATGATACCCTGCCCAAACCGCCAACCCCCATCCGCCACGATCATGCCTCAACACCAGATGACAAATTTTCACTCGAGCCAAGGTGACTGTGTACGAAGGGAATGTGGGTTCAAGTCTTCAGGCAGGCTGTTGGTATCAGAGATCTGGGCTGTTTCCTGCTAACCTCATGGCACGGTTTCTGCCAGGAAAGAATTACCTGGCATTGCCAGTGAGTAATCAACCGTTTCTGTGACGGAATGGAAAAGCTGGAACTGTGATGCTTTCTTCAGTTGGTAAAGAAAACCTCCCAGAGCCATGAGGTTCAACTTATCTGTAGCATCTTCAAAGAGCCTGGATGAAACAAAAAGACTTGTTACTTAGAAACAATTCAGCAAAGTCTTTATGGCAGAATGATTATGGTAATTTTCTTAGATGTGATTAATGAAAATGGGTAAACACTGTAAAGAAATGTACAGTACTATTATATCTCTTATTACTGAGTACAAGTCTACTCTAACTGATTCTAATCTGAAGGGCACAGACCATATTTAAAAAAATAATCTTTGTAGCCCCATGGCCTAGCTCAGCTGAGATGGGCACTGATAAAACATTTGGCAAGAAGTCGAAAGATGGCAAAGCATCGCTCCCAGAAACTGAAACACTGGGAATGGAATTCTTACAATTAGCTTCAATTCCATAAGCTATGCTAAAGAAAAAACTCAGCAAATTAATCAAGGCTTTTGTTAGGCTACAATTGGCGAGTTTAGTGCTGGGCTTGGCTCTCAGGAGGATTCAGAAGCAGAGTAAACTTGATCTGTAAGCCCCCCAGGGCCAGGGACTGACCTTCTCACCCCTCTGACTCATACACCCAGAGCCCTGGACGTGGTGAAACTCAAGTATGTACTGGAATAACGAATATTCCCTAACATAAAGGACTTTGCAGGTTCTTTTTGTTTTCCACTCTGTTGGGCACAGACATTTCTAGAAGGATTAGGGAGAAGGAGGTAAGCACAGGTAGCAGGGCTTAGAGGAGGGTCAGAGGCTCACTGGAACTTGGAATGTTGGGATCAAACACCGGTTTATGTGGCACATGAGGAATGAGGCGAGCCAACCTCCCTCTGCTCTGGGGTCATCCTGATGCCTGCCCTCCAAATCCATGGTGACCCCAGAAGAGCAAGCAGCCCTGTGGGGTGCCATGTTCTGGGTAAGGGAGAGTGTCTCCAATAGGAACTGAATAACAAAGCCCTCGTGAAGGGATACTACAAGGCACACAAGTTTTAAGACGGGAATCAGTGGATTAATCAGTCACAAATTATCTAAACAAATATATTTTTCTTGTGTTTTCTAATTTCAATTTCAACACCATTTGGTTTCTGGATCCCATTAATCATTTCTTCTTCCTCTTTCCTAGTAGGAAAAGAGTGGTGAATATTATATCCCATCTGACACCTGTATGCCACTTTCCAGCTTCCCAAACACTTTCACAGCCACCTTGTTGGATAGAAAGGAAAAAGGAATTATTGTACCAGGTTGGTAGCTGAAGAAACTGAATCTCAGTGCAACTATTCACACAGACTCAACCCTGCAGCTGGCTGGTGTCAAAGCCAGGAGTGAACTCGAGTCTTCTGAGCCCAGCCAGTGACGCTCCTCCCACATCTCTACGCCCTTGCTGTCCGTCCTCCCACGTGAACTTCACTGCGCCTGTGCTGGGTCGGCTGGGGCACAGCTGCCAGGTGTGGAAGAGTGAAGTGGGATGGTCTCCAGGTGAAGGTGACCAAAGCACGTTCCGCATCAAGAAGGGCCACCTCAATTCAGAAAAGCAGATAACAGGAAAGAGGGGGCTCATTCTTGTCTAGTTTCATGTGCAGCCACAGGAACAAGCAGCCAAATAATCACAATATATTATCATTTGTACATAGCTCACAAATATTAGTACCTTATTGTAATTTTGCACAGGCGGAAAGAAAAGCCTTTTTGAAGACAAATTGGGACAACTGTTGACTTTAGCCTTATTATACTAGGGGAACAAATGGTACACATTAGTCTTGCAATAAATTCTTAAATGTTTTAAGATTGCATTTTCTCTAATAAATATGCATTTTTTTTTTTTTTTTTTTTAAAAAGAAGGAGGACCACCTAACAGTTGGAATTACTGCGGATTCCTCCCTCTACATCTTAATGTGACTTCTGGGCATCAATTTAGATCACACTCCTGGGTGCAGGATTTTAAAATATTATCATAAAAATAGCAAATGTTTACTATTTGCCAAGCTCTGTCCTAACTACTTCCAGCGAACTAATTAATTTAACCTTATGGCTAGCCTGTGAGAGTTATGATACTTTATGGCCCTATTCTATGATGAGAAAGCAGGGCCTGTGGAAGTTGCCTGTGGTCACGGAGTAAGCGCAGAGCCTTCGCCCCGGGCTGCCTGACCCCGCCCCCGAGCCTCCAGCCTCAGTCACTAGACAAAAGAGTTCATTGTGAGTGTGCAGCGTGGTGGCAGACAGAGACGTACTTGAAAAAAATTACACGAGGCTGCAATGACTGGCTAACAAATCAAGTTGTCCTGGGGAGGGTTTTGAGCAGAAGAGAAGCATGTGGTGTGGCCAGCAGACGACAGGTGCTCTTTGGGGGGCAGCCCCCGGGGCGTGGCGGGAACAGCGCGCACCTGTCGGCCTGGGTGGAGAGCGTGAGCACGACCTTGGCGGCACTGCTGCCCGTCGTGAGGCTGCCCCCACGGAAGTCGGAGGCTCGGCCTCGGCTGCCTTCCCGGACGAGTTCCTGGATGGAGAGGGGCTGGATGACGGGGGCCGCGCTCAGGGAGCTCCCCTGCTCCAGGCTCTGCTCTTGGGGTGAGCCCTCGCTCTCCGGGTCCCCGAGGAGTCCGCCTCTGGGGGCCTTCTGAGGCTGGCTGATGGTCAGCGGGGGCTGAGAGGTGCCGTCGCTGAAGTGGGTATGCTCCAACGTGCCCACATACTCGCACACCCTGGAGAGAGTCACACACAGCAGCCGTTGAAAGTTGCAGCTCAGCCGGGCCCGCTCTGGCGACCCCACAGTGAGATACAAAGGAGCTCAGCCAGCCTTACAGTCCTCCTGAATTGTCCCCCTTCCTCTGGCGATAGCCACCTCTCTCCCCCTCGCTCTCCACTCCCACTCCCTCTCTTCCCGCTATACAGACTTTTGTTTGAGTTGGACCAGACAGCCTGGAGGTGGGGTAAGGACTCCTCGGTGAAAGCCTGGGAACAGAGCTCTGTTTATCCAGGTACGTCCTGTCCAGCGCGCTGGCTTATCAGGACTTCGGCTGTTTGCGTGAGTTTTCCCAAAGGGTCCTCTTCCCTCTCTCTCGTGCTCTAGTCAGGACTCGGGAAACATCTCCTTACTTTGAGATCCCAGAATGAGTGCGCATATGGCGGACTGGCCCTCTGGCCACAATGGGCCCTCACTCAGGGGTTCCATCCAGCCATGTCCCACTGGGTCCTGGGTCGTAACCACTACTGGGGCAGGGGGTGGGGTAGTCACCTAATCACGGTAAACTCAGAGAAGAGTCACAACGTATGGTACAGCTGCCAGCTTCCAAACTGTTCCCAATAGGACCTGGGACTAGAGACCCCCTCATCCCAGAATAAGTCCAGTTACTAGGAAAGACTATCCTGGATAATCCACTCTGATGTTCCATAATCAGGCCATTTTTTGACTCCATAGAAATTACTTGGGTGCAATTTAAGTCTTTCTCTTTTTCTCTTGCCTGTGAAAGCAATGGAGAGTAGCGGGTCACCAGCCTCCACATTAAAACCCACTGTGCGCCAGGCCGATTCATGCTGGCCCTTTCACATGTCCCTCTCAAGATGAGTTTTTCAACCCTAGAATGATCTTTGAAAGTCGACCAACACTCACTCAAGGCTGTATTTGCTCTGAGGATGATAAACAGAACCGAGATCTGGCCAGTGCTCTGGGCAAGATCTGGATGCCTGAGCCCCGCTGCGGCCACCATCCTGCTCCCGACCGTCCCTCCAGCACTCGGCCAGAACTGAGCTTGTAGAGGATGGGGTGTGTGCTGAGGAGATGGGCAGAAAGCCGCAGCCTCCCTGTGCCTGCTGCGGGTGGACAGTGGTCCTTCCTTTGTCCGAGGTCCACCCGACCGCCAGTGCCAGGGAAGGCAGGCTTTTCTTCTAGATCGTGGGAGGACTGTGGAGCTCTCGCTTTGTTTTTATTTTACAGGTGCTGTGAACCGTGTAACTGATTGGGAGGTTCTTTTTACTTTGATACTACAAAGCTAAGAGCCAAACTTTTGGCTGTCTTTGACACAATGTACTATTCTATTTTTTCCTTTGTCTAGCTAAATTAAAAGTAGGCAAACTGTACTTATTACGTGTCCATGTAAGCTAACAAAAATCCTTCTTTCAATAAAAAGGACATTAATAAACATACAGCCATATTATGTTGCTGACACATGACCAGCTTTTAGATCTGCCTAGTATTCACCTAACTGATGTGGTCTTTTACCAGCCTCTAGTTAAGAATCAGTTTTCCTTCCCTGGGATAATGTTATCTGCCTCTCACAGACAATGTCAATGATAGTTCACAGTTTCCTAAATTCAGTTCCGTCACTCTGTTCTCTGAGACATACATTCAGTTGGGACCTTATTCCCTCTTGTCTTTTTAACCTCTCATTTGGGGCTTTTCCAAACTCTGTGAATTACTGTGATCTGTTTACGTGCTGGCAGGTGCAGGGTTCCACCCCTTCCCCACGGCAGGCCCCCTCCCCCCCCCCGCCCCCCCCCCACCCCCGGCAGGCGGTGCCAGGCCCGCGGGAGTGGGGACCCGGTCACACACCTGAACACGTGTGGCCAGCAGTCCGGGTTGTGACTGCCCATCTCCAGGCCGACACTGAGGATGGCGTCCATGCACAGGACGTGGGCTGCGTGCAGCCATACCCCCTGCAGCTTCCCGATCTGCTCCAGTTTCTGCTCCACTTTTAGCTTCACTGCGTCAGAAAGACATTCGCTAGAATAACAGTCCAAGTAAGGGAGACAGAAGGCGAGGGAGAAAGGAGGGAAAGGAAACGATGTGCTCTTGGGCAAGGGCAAGAGGAAACAGGAGATGTCACTGGATGTCACTGGCAGCGAGCTCTTCAATGGCAGGTCCCCGAGGCTCATCATGCAAACTACCCAGCCCACAGGCCCACAGACATTGGTGACCCCAGCCCCGGGGTTGCAGAAGTCCATGGATTCTGAGCTGGTAGGTACAGTTCCTCTGGGCCCACCCCTGGGATCTGGGTCAGTCACAGCAGTGAGGATGGGCTTCAAGGGCCAATCCCAGCTAAAGCCATCTGTGCCCAGACCCATCCTCTGCCCCTGTGTACTCATGTTGATAATAAGAAAGAATTCCTGGCCTTCCCAAGTCCTCTCTGAGGTTTATTTAATGTTAGGTGTTCATGATGATCGTGTAAAACAACATATGTATGTACACACTCAGCGCCATGATGACCGCTTTATAAGTGAAAATTCCCATATCATTTCACTCCCTGAGTTTACGTTTATACTTGAGATCTTCAAATAATACTTTTTAAAATTGTAGATAATGAATGAGAAAGGATGCAGAAGGTGACTTAAGATGTCAATTACGCAAAACGCCAAGGCAAGGCCCAACGACAGCATCCTGCATGAACTGAGGTGTCCAGTCACTGGAAGATGGGTCTAGTGGGGAAACTGAGCAATGCTCCAGAACCCAGAAACACAGCACGCTCACTACAGAGGAAGCCGAACCATGCTCCTACTGTGAAGGGCAAACTGATGTTTAGCAAAGCATCATTTGTCTCAGGGATGGGATACTGATTTTATTTTTTATTTGTCTATAATTCAAATACTAGCTCTGGTTTAATAGTTTTTGAAGAACTTTAAATTTACGTATTTTTATGTAACTTATAGTTGTACATTTTAAGTAAAAGTGTGATACCCTTTTGCAGTTAACACTGGGGATGTGTAAGAGTTGCTTTGTTTTCACATGATTCTCTCTATTACTCAAGTTTGAGGAACACCAACCTAACCTGTTTTTCTCAGCTAAAGATGTGCTGAGTCTTTCTGTGACTACCTATTTTATATACCTGATACATTGTTAGCACAAGTTGGACCAAGCTTCCAATTTTTCCTTGTTTGCTGTCTGCCATTTATCTTCCATTGCTATTAGAAAGGCCATTCTCTTTCCTTATATCTAGATAACCATCCACTTCATTGACTGACTAATTTTAACAAGTTAAAAATCAACCCTTTCCCAAGTTCACAAAGCTCAGGTTTTTCTCTGACAAGAGCAAAGTCTTCCTGAGCCTCCTCTCAGGGATTCCTCCATCGATTTGATTCCCCCCTTCAGAACCCTGGCCATTCTATCTTTCCCACTGTAGCCTGAGGGGGTCCTCAAATGTGCACCCTGGGAAGCTTCAAAGCCAGTGGCCAGAGGACGCCACAGGTGTGAATAGCTGAGCCAGGTGGGCCTCTGGCTAGCAGCCAAGTGCACTTTCCTAGTCGCCAGGAGCCAGTATGTCTCTTGTGTCCAGAGGGACCTATTGTGAGCAGTCTAGAGCGTCAGCCATGTAAAACTGACCCAAGCCTGTTATCCAGCGGGATCTCATCACCAGCGGTATACAATACGCCGTGTATCACACATGCAACAGGGATAAGTGTGTCTGCGGGCATGTGCAAACCTCACACAGGCACCAGGTGGATTCTAGCCCTTCTGCTGTTACCTTGTGCTATGGCATCACCGGGTTCCTGGATTTCCCTTTCCTCTTTCTCTTCCTGGACACAGGAGGCGGCTGCCATCTGGGCGAGGGCTGACGCACAGTTGGCTGCAACTCCTTTAGAGGAAACAAACAATTACCCCTTAACTGAGTCTATTCTCTAACTACTCACCTGGCAGAAGCACTTCTAAAAGACTTGGTGTCCACTTGGGCCGTTCCTAATGTGTTCCTCGGGAACACCCCTTGGGCCACGGGTCAGGGATACCACGTCCGCCATACCTAGAGCACAGCTCAGCCGCGCTGCTTTCCGCAGCCCATCGAGGCTCATGCAGATGGCATCGCGTTCTTTTTGGTTCTGTTCTTTGATGCCTTCAGCTCCCAGAATGAAGGCCAGCCCTTTGGAGCTCCCCGCCATTCGGCCAGTCAGAGGGGTTGATAAAGTGTCGATCAAGTTCTTCCAGCAGCCAACCAGAATGTAGCGAGCGAACGCCACACCTAGAACGTGAAGGGCTGTGGGTCACCTTCCGGAGATAAAACAACCTGGCAATGAATGGCCTGGGATTCTCTGACCATCACATTAGCATTATCGAGCCGTGTGCAATTCTACTACAGGAAATACAATGGAAAGGGTTATATCGTATCATATTGCGTTACACTTTGTGCTTATAAATAATGAATGTTGCATCAGCAGCTGGATGATGCTAGTAACGTCCATCAAGTATTTTTCTGCCAAGATGAAATCTTAATTCATTTACGTCAGTACAGAAAGCTACCACATCATAATTTAATTGCTGGTAACACATGCGATGGATGTATATTCATAAACTCAAGACCCAAGTCACTACCTGCCACCGTGGAGTCATCAATTCTCCTGCCCTGGGTGAAAGGAGACTCCATAGAAGCTGAGGTCATCAGCTGCCCTCCAATTGCACTGCTCTCTAAGCCATCGATATCTGTCAAGGAAAAAGGGCAAGGTTTTTTTCTTTCTTTTTAAAGAACACTCCAGTCAAAAACAAATGGCTACCACAATATTCATTTTCTTCCCAACAAATAGTCATGGGATCTGTTATGTACCAAGTATGTAGCAACCTTTTATCAGAATATTAAAATTTTTGTTTTATCCATTCAATACAGTTTTCTTTCATTGCTAGAGCATTCTTCTGTTAGGCTGATGCATTTTTTTATTTGAGAAAATAAATTCTGATACCTCTGTTGCTAGAAAATCTATTGATTTAGAATATTTTGATCTTTGCATACTCGCTTTTATTCAAAATCATGGCATTATTCCCACATTTTATATGTACAGGTTACGCCAACATGGATCTGTTTTTCAGAGCTTCCTCAAAAGAATTAAGAGGAGGATAAGCCTCTTTGGTCAGATAATCATATAATCTGATTGGAAAGCACAATACCTTACTAATAATACCTTACAATTTTCAAAGTGTTTTCACGTAACATTTTTTTCATTAGATCTTCCCAACAACTCCAAGTACGTAGGCAGGGTAGGTATTATTTTTCCTTATTTCACAGAGGAAGAAATAAGTATTCAAAGCAGGTAAATCACCCAAGTCATGAGGCTGGCAAAGGAAGGAATTAGACTTAGTATTCACGTCTTCTGACACCCATCCAGGCCTCCTTCCATGACACCAAACTTCAGCTCAATATGGGATTCTAATTCACCCTGTTTAAATTTTTGTTAAAATATACTCTCATCTACAGAATTAGTTCAATGAACCATTCCTTAACATGCTGGTAAGAAGAGACTGGCCTGGCTTGAGAGGGCTGGGCTTCGATTCAGCCTTGCCTCTGAATTAAGTAGTCTTGTAGTCTTGGGCCAGGTACGCCATTCTCAGGGCCCCAAATTCCTCAGTAAAAAGGAAGTAACCATTGGAGGAGTGACCATGGAGTAGAAGCATATGCATTTGAATGCAGCTAACATAGGTGAATGCACCACACAGAGGGGACGGGAGAAGAGGGTAACATAAGCTTATTCCCTGACTTTAGAACTTCACCTTCACCCCAATAGGGTGAGACTTGCATGGTGTTTGAAAATTATTTCATTATATCTTTGATTCTTACAGTAACTCCAGGAAGTCTAGAGACTTCTGGTAACACATCTTTTTGAAAGTTGCTCAGAGAATATATCATAAAAGTTCTCACCTCAGTGAGAAAAAAATTTGTAACTATGAGAGGTGATTGATGTTAACTAAACTTACTGTGATGGTCATTTTACAATATATGCATATATCAAATCATTATGTTGTACACCTGGGATTAATATGTCAATTACCTCTCAGTAAAACTGGGTGTGGGAGGGAAGGCAGGGAGAAATCTATAGGACTACTACAGTGGGAACAGAGCAGTTTCACTGAAATTAATTTGACTTATGGTCAAATGGTCTAATGACATTTGCCAGAAATTGCCATGTATCAAAGTTTTGTTTCCTATGTGCTAGGTAAAGGACTGACGAATTCAAGTAACACAAAGCTTATCTAAGTGCTAAAATTCCACAATCTGTAGAATACTTTGACATGACATGACATGAGGAATGGCCACAGGTAGTAGTACAGTGTTGATGACCAGGTTACTGCTATTGCTTTTCCTTGTACATAATGGAAAGATCAGATGGACGTTTCCAAGCTCTAGGTTAATTGCTGCTCAAATTCACTTGTCACTTCACACCTGAAATTTGCTACAAAGAATCACAGAACGTAATTCTGTCGAATTCTTATGAAAAGTCTCTGTTTTTCTATCATTAATCTAAAGTTAGATAACTTCCCTATGGATGAAGCAATTGAACTTACTGTTCCATTATAAAAGAGATGGCTGATTAACAGTGATGACTGATGAATATGGCTCCTGTGAATAGCCTGTTATTTGTTCAATTTTTAAAATTAATTAATTAATTAATTTATGGCTGCATTGGGTCTTCATTGCTGTGTGCAGGCTTTCTCTAGTTGCCGCAAGCGGGCTTCTCATTGCAGTGGCTTCTCTTGTTGCGGAGAATGGGATCTAGGTGCGTGGGCTTCAGTAGTTGTGGCTCGTGGGCTCTAGAGCACAGGCTCAGTAGTTGTGGCGCACGGGCTTAGTTGCTCCGCGGCACGTGGGATCTTCCCAGACCAGGGCTCGAACCCAGGTCCGCTGCATTGGCAGGTGGATTCTTAACTACTGTGCCACCAGGGAAGTCCCTATTTGTTCATTTTTACATCTACTGTATGACTCCTTGTATTAAGATTCAGGGAAGAAATTCAGAGATTAATTTTGGCAGAAACTATGGTATTGAAATTAAAGCTGGCATGTTTAAGATCTTCATCTAAATTCCAAGGCATTTAGAAGCTCTGGACAGTACCTTTAATCTCAATCTGAAGCCAGTTTGTGCAGAGAGATGGAAATCAAGCAGTGCTTATAGGTAGACTGAATAAATGTCTCATAAATGTCTTCATAAATATGAATTCCTATTTTTCAAATGGATGTAAATATTATCATGATTAATAAAATACTAATTGGTCACTTGTCTGGTGATGATGGTCCGCAAGGCTTGGGACCCAGTCTTGCTTCCCCCAGTTCCATCCTAGTTCTGGAACCAACACTCCAAATGCCAGACAATGACCAAGACGCTGCCTGCTATGGATAGACCTCACTGTATGTCTTGACTCCCTGCCTGATTTCTAAATAGTGCCTTCCCCCAAATTCCTCAGTGTTGATCTCCACCTGCCAGTAGTTCACTCTGCCACCTTTGTAAGAGTGGCAACCACAGGCAATATAACATATCCTTTGGGACAACAGATTCTGCCTCCCAGCTGGACTGCCCCCGGTTCCTGCCAGTGTGCCCCGTCCGGTGCAAAGCCGTGTGGAGCTGTGTGAGGACATACACAACACAGAGAGGGCAGGGCATGTAGGGTCATGCTCTACTTATCACATCAGTGGGAGCCATGAAAAGATCACTCAGACAGATACCAGTCTGGGAACTCACATCAAATTTATTAAGGCTCCTGATGACCAGTCTAAACTTTTGAGCACTCCCCGATCTTGACCTGACATTGTAGTTATGCCATGCAAAGCCATGAGTGGCTGCTTTTGCCAAAATGTTGCCTTATGACCACACCCCATACTTCTCTTTATGTTCTCATATGATATTTCCAATAGTTAAATAGGATTTTAAAAACTCGAGACACTAAAGAAAAGATGCTGGGCAAGCTATTTTACATTCTTTCTTTTTTTTTTGGCCATGTTGCGTGGCTGGTGGGATCTTATTCCCCCGGCCAGGGATTGAACCCGGGTCCCCCTGCAGTGGAAGTGCAGAGTCCTAATGCCAGGCAATTCCCTTGCATTCTTTTTCACTCTGGTACAGCTGGGAAGGGAAGGGAGGACCTCTGATATGGACAAGAAATGGGGATGAAGCCAAGTTTAAAATCAATCATTTTACATTACTGGCAAATTCTCAGAAGCACTGAACGATACAAGGTATCTATAAGCATGTGAGAGTTTCCAGGAATAATTCTGGGCTTTGCGCCCAGACCGTACTTCATATCCCCAGAAGAGGTCTACAGTTTTATCCCAACAGACATAGGTGCTAAATAATTCCTAATCTAATGGGGCACAGTGAGCCTGCAGAGTCCCACGTGGAAAAAGGACAGAAAGTTCTTATGAGGTGAACTCATGACACTTCTCTGGAACTGTCATCAACTGCCAGGGAGGTTTTGTGGGTGCTGTTTCAAAGTCTGCTTGAAACACTACTGCTTCCCTGAAAGGGGCTTTGAAGCGTGGGCCCTCCCCACCCCACCGAGTGCCACGGAGCCGTGCAGGGAGCCACTGACCAGTCAGCATGGTGATGAGGGGAAGGCTGTTGTCCTCGGGGCTGCCCCAGTAGCCGGCTTCTCCGAGCATGTTTCTGTCGAGAACCTGGTGGTAAAGCTCCTCGATCCAGGCCTGGGAGAAGACCATCAGCACCCCGCTGGTCTGCACCTGCTTCATGAACTCTTTCTGCAGAGAAGATCACACGAGAAGGTGACCAAATACGATCCCTTGCAAACAGGCTCTCATTTTCCTCTGCCGCCTCTTCACGTCCCGAGTCACTGAGTCACCGCTTATGGGAAAAACACAACCTTGTCGACTGGGGGACAGAAGGTGGCGAGGGAAGCGGAAACTGCAATGGAAAAGTCCCCAACTTCATGAAGGTCCTTTCATTTATGTGATCTTTTTAAGAAACCCTGTAGGAGGAGTAGGGATACTACATTTTATATTTGTGCTCTCTGACATGTGGGAGGATTAGAAAATGCACAGAAATGTTTCACAGAGCACCTCCTTCTTAGTGTCCCATCAGCAGCAGAGGTGGCATGTCCTCCTCAAAGGACATATGTGTCTCAAGAGATACTTGACTTACACTCATGAAGCCACCGCTTACCCTCGGAAACATACAATTTGTCAATCATTTATCAAACAAATGACTGTGGATCCCTTAATGTCGCTCCGTGGATTTAGGCTCTCGACCTGGTCCCAGGGTCCGCCATGGAGGGGTCTGCTCACGCCAGGGAGCCAACCACGGAAGAATACTCATCACTGTCATCACCTCACAGGAGGTGTTCTGTTATCGACATTAGTGAGCTTAGCTCTGGGTCCGAGTGGGTCTCGGTATATTTTGGAACTCAGTGAAGGGTTTTTGTAACAGCACGCCTGCATTTTCTGCAAAGGGGACCATTCTCTGCACATCTCCTGCTATTACTTAAAATGCTGATTACGTTTTTGAATATGTCTTACACACGTGTGTTTAATGCCACTGGATGAAGTTACTGGGCCAGTGGCAGGCAGCCCTTTGCAGGCACACGGAGTTCTTTACTCCTGGAGCTAGGTGGGTAGCTCTGCGGCTCACCGCGCGTGCAAATTGCACAACGGTTCCTGGGCGTCGCGTCCGTCCACCCTCCACAGCCCCGCGGGCATCACCCATTCCAGATCAGTGTGAGATAGAACACACCGGCCATCCCTCTCGTGGCAATGACACTTGGGTGCCAGCCCAGAGGCCGCTGCTGGTCCTCGGCGTGGCGAGGCGGAGACGCACACTCACCATGGTGCCTGGCACCAGGGCGGGTCGCTTCCGGTAGTAGTCGCCGTGGGAGAGCTTCAGGTTGAGCAGCAGGGCGCAGTGCGCGGCCGAGTACAGGCTGTCCGCGTTCATCAGCATCTGCAAGCCCAGGCTGCTGTTCCCGTCGAATCCCGGGGAGTGCATCATGCCTGCGGAGAGAATCCAGAGACCTCAAACACCACGCCTGGCAAGACCCGCTTAACGTCTGGCTTACCGCTTACAGAGAGCCACGAACCAATCCCAGGGAAGGAGCACCTCGTAGGGTACCTCTGTAAAGCAACGACAGCCAGCAAGGAATAGTGTTAGGGCAGAGACGTGCCCTAGACTGGTGGGGAAGAGCATGCACTCTGGAGTGAACCTACTTGGGAAAATCTTTGTTACTCACCGGCTGCTTTGGTAAAATCACTTAAAGCCTTCTCTACCTAGAAATAGGCAGAATAATTGATTGCCTCTGTCTCCTGCTCAAACTCTCCAAATGCCTTCCCATCACAATATAAAAAAACCCCACCCCACCCCTCCCCTCAGCCACCCCAACCTGTCTGTTGTTCCTTGACCTCACCAAGCCTGGACGTGCCTCAGGGCCTTTGCATTTTTGCCTCTCCCCAGAATGGTCTCCCAAGATCTCTGGATGACTAGCTGCCTCGATTCTTTTCTTAAAATTAATTGATTAATTTATTTATTTTACTTTTGGCTGTGTTGGGTCTTTGTTGCTGTGCACGGGCTTTCTCTAGTAGTGGTGAGATGGGGCTACTCTTCGTTGCGGTGCGCAGGCTTCAGTAGTTGTGGCACGCAGGCTCAGTAGGTGTGGCTTGTGGGCTCCAGAGCACAGGCTCAGTACTTGTGGCGCTGCTCCACGGCATGTGGGATCTTCCCAGACCAGGGCTCGAACCCAGGTCCCCTGCATTGGCAGGCGGAGTCCTAACCACTGCACCACCAGCGAAGCCCTGCCTCGATTCTTTTAGGGTTCTGCTCAGATGTCAGCTTTTCACAGACATTCCCCTTTAATTCCATCTAAAATAGCATCCCTCGTACCTACAACCATCCTCTGCAATATTCCTCCTCACCATGCATTTTTCTTCATTGCCTTAATGGCATTTATCAATATATATATATTTGTTTATTGTCTGCCATTATTACTATTATGTAAGACCTACGAGAGAGTGGAACTTTGTTCACTAGAGAACCTCAGTGCCTAGAACAGTGCCTGGTACACAGTAGATCCTTTAAAATTACTTGCTGAATGAATGAATAAGAATAAATGAAAAAGTTTGCTATGGCAACTAGATGCAATACACATTTAAGATGCTTAGTGCAGTAACTCATAAGTACAAACTTTTCTGAAAGTAATAATGTTCCTCAAAAAGCTGAACATGGAATTACCATATGACCCAGCAATTTTGCACTCTTAGGAGTGTACCCAGAAGAACTGAAAACCGGAATTTGAACAGATACTTGTATGCCAGTGTTCACTGCAGCAACTAAAACAACAGTGTAATAAAAATAAAAAAAAAAAAAACCTTTGAATTGGGCAGTTTAAATGGGTGCATTGCATGGTATGTGAATTATATCTCCATAAAAGCTGTTAATAACCAGAGGGCAGACAGCAGAAGCAAGAAAAACTACAATCCTGCAGCCTGTGGAACAAAAACCACATTCACAGAAAGATAGACAAGATGAAAAGACAGAGGGCTATGTATCAGATGAAGGAACAAGATAAAACCCCAGAAAAACAATTAAATGAAGTGGAGATAGGCAACCTCCCAGAAAAAGATTTCAGAATAATGATAGTGAAGATGATCCAGGACCTCGGAATAAGAATGGAGGCAAAGATTAAGAAGATGCAAGAAATGATTAACAAAGACCTAGAAGAATTAAAGAACAAACAAACAGAGATGAACAATACAATAACTGAAATGAAAACTACACTAGAAGGAATCAATACCAGAATAACTGAGGCAGAAGAACAGATAAGTGACCTGGAAGACAGAATGGTGGAATTCACTGCTGTGGAACACATTAAAGAAAAAAGAATAAAAGAAATGAAGACAGCCTAAGAGACCTCTGGGACAACATTAAACGCAACAACATTCGCATTATAGGTGTCCCAGAAGGAGAAGAGAGGGAGAAAGGACCAGAGAAAATATTTGAAGAGATTATAGTTGAAAACTTCCTTAACATGGGAAAGGAAATAGCCACCCAAGTCCAGGAAGCGCAGAGAGTCCCATACAGAATAAACCCAAGGAGAAACATGCTGAGACACATAGTAATCAAAGTGGCAAAAATTAAAGACAAAGAAAAATTATTGAAAGCAGCAAGGGGAAAATGACAAATAACATACAAGGGAACTCCCATAAGGTTAACAGCTGATTTCTCAGCAGAAACTCTACAAGCCAGAAGGGAGTGGCATGATATACTTAAAGTGATGAAAGGGAAGAACCTACAACCAAGATTACTCTACCCGGCAAGGATCTCATTTAGATTTGATGGAGAAATCCAAAGCTTTACAGACAAGCAAAAGCTAAGAGAATTCAGCACCACCAAACCAGCCCTACAACAAATGCTAAAGGAACTTCTCTAAATGGGAAACACAAGAGAAGAAAAGGACCTACAAAAACAAACCCAAAACAATTAACAAAATGGTCATAGGAACATACATATCGATAATTACCTTAAACGTGAATGGATTAAATGCTCCAACCAAAAGACACAGGCTTGCTGAATGGATACAAAAACAAGACCCATATATATGCTGTCTACAAGAGACCCACTTTAGACCTAGGGACACACACAGACTGAAAGTGAGGGGATGGAAAAAGAGATTCCATGCAAATGGAAATCAAAAGAAAGCTGGAGTAGCTATACTCATATCAGATAAAATAGACTTTAAAATAAAGAATGTTACAAGAGACAAGGAAGGACACTACATAATGATCAAGGGATCACTCCAAGAAGAAGATATAACAATTATAAATATATATGCACCCAACATACGAGCACCTCAATACATAAGGCAACTGCTAACAGCTATAAAAGAGGAAATCGACAGTAACACAGTAATAGTGGGGGACTTTGACACCTCACTTACACCAATGGACAGATCATCCAAAATGAAAATAAATAAGGAAACAGAAGCTTTAAATGACACAATAGACCAGATAGATTTAATTGATATTTATAGGACATTCCATCCAAGAACAGCAGATTACACTTTCTTCTCAAGTGCGCACGGAACATTCTCCAGGATAGATCACCTCTTGGGTCACAAATCAAGCCTCAGTAAATTTAAGAAAATTGAAATCATATCAAGCATGTTTTCTGACCACAACGCTATGAGATTAGAAATGAATTACAGGGAAAAAAAATGTAAAAAACACAAACACATGGAGGCTAAACAATACGTTACTAAATAACCAAGAGATCACTGAAGAAATCAAAGAGGAAATCAAAAAAACCTAGAGACAAATGACAATGAAAACACGATGATACAAAACCTATCGGATGCAGCAAAAGCAGTTCTACGAGGGAAGTTTATAGCTATACAAGCCTACCTAAAGAAACAAGAAAAATCTCAAGTAAACAATCTAAACTTACACCTAAAGAAACTAGAGAAAGAAGAACAAACAAAACCCAAAGTTAGCAGAAGGAAAGAAATCATAAAGATCAGAGTGGAAATAAATGAAATAGAAACAAAGAAAACAATAGCAAAGATCAATAAAACTAAAAGCTGGTTCTTTGAGAAGATAAACAAAATTGATAAACCATTAGCCAGACTCATCAAGAAAAAGAGGGAGAGGACTCAAATCAATAAAATCAGAAACGAAAAAGGAGAAGTTACAACAGACACGGCAGAAATACAAAGCATCCTAAGAGACTACTACAAGCAACTATATGCCAATAAAATGGAAAACCTGGAAGAAATGGACCAATTCTTAGAAAGGTATAACCTTCCAAGACTGAACCAGGAAGAAACAGAAAATAAGAGCAGACCAATCACAAGTATGATATTGAAACTGTGATTAAAAATAGTCCAACAAACAGAAGTGCAGGACCAGATGGCTTCACAGGTGAATTCTATCAAACATTTAGAGAAGAGCTAACACCCATCCTTCTCAAACTCTTCCAAAAAATTACAGAGGAAGGAACACCCCCAAACTCATTCTATGAGGCCACCATCACCCTGATACCAAAACCAGACAAAGATACTACAAAAAAAGAAAATTACAGACCAATATCACTGATGAATATAGATGCAAAAAATCCTCAACAAAATACTAGCAGACAGAATCCAACAACACATTAAAAGGATCATACACCACGATCAAGTGGGATTTATCCCAGGAATGCAAGGATTCTTCAATATACGCAAATCAATCAATGTGATACACCATATTAACAAACTGAAGAAGAAAAACCATATGATCATCTCAATTGATGCAGAAAAAGCTTTTGACAAAATTCAACACCCATTTATGATAAAAACTCTCCAGAAAGTGGGCATAGAGGGAACCTACCTTAACATAATAAAGGCCATATATGACAAACCCACAGCAAACATCCTTCTCAACAGTGAAAAACTGAAAGCACTTCCTCTAAGATCAGGAATGAGACAAGGATGTCCACTCTCACCACTATCATTCAACATAGTCTTGCAAGTCCTAGCCATGGCAATCAGAGAAGAAAAAGAAAGAAAAGGAACACAAATTGGAAAAGAAGAAGTAGAACTGTCACTGTTTGCAGATGACATGATACTTTACATAGAGAATCCTAAAACTGCCACCAGAAAACTACTAGAGCTAATTAATGAATTTGGTAAAGTTGCAGGATACAAAATTAATGCACAGAAATCTCTTGCATTCCTATACACTAATGATGAAAAATCTGAAAGAGAAATTATGGAAACACTCCCATTTACCATTGCAACAAAAAGAATAAAATATCTAGGAATAAACCTACCTAGGGAGACAAAAGACCTGTATGCAGAAAACTATAAGACACTGATGAAAGAAATTAAAGATGATACCAACAGATGGAGAGATATACCATGTTCTTGGATTGGAAGAATCAATATTGTGAAAATGACTATACTACCCAAAGCAATGTACAGATTCAATGCAATCCCTATCAAATTACCAATGGCATTTTTTATGGAACTAAAACAAGTCATCTTAAAATTTGTATGGAGACACAAAAGACCCCAAATAGCCAAAGTGGTCTTGAGGGAAAAAAACGGAGGTGGAGGAATCAGACTCCCTGACTTCAGACTATACTACAAAGCAACAGTAATGAAGACAATATGGTACTGGCACAAAAACAGAAACATAGATCAATGGAACAAGATAGAAAGCCCAGAGATAAACCCACACACCTATGGTCAACTAATCTATGACAAAGGAGGCAAAGATATACAATGGAGAAAAGACAGTCTCTTCAATAAGTGGTGCTGGGAAAACTGGACAGCTACATGTAAAAGAATGAAATAAGAATACTCCCTAACACCATACACAAAAATAAACTCAAAATGGATTAGAGACCTAAATGTAAGACTGGACACTCTAAAACTCTTAGAGGAAAACATAGGAAAAACACTCTTTGACATAAATCACAGCAAGATCTTTTTTGATCCACCTCCTAGAGTAATGGAAATAAAAACAAAAATAAACAAATGGGACCTAATGAAACTTCAAAGCTCTTGCACAGCAAAGGAAACCATAAAGAAGACAAAAAGACAACCTTCAGAATGGGAGAAAATATTTGCAAATGAATCAACGGACAAAGGATTAATCTCCAAAATATATAAACAGCTCACTGAGCTCAATATTAAAGAAACAAACAACCCAATCCAAAAATGGGCAGAAGACCTAAATAGACATTTCTCCAAAGAAGACATACAGACGGCCACGAAGCACATGAAAAGATGCTCAACATCACTAATTATTAGAGAAATGCAAATCAAAAGTACAATGAGGTATCACCTCACACCAGTTAGAATGGGCATCATCAGAAAATCTACAAACAACAAATGCTGGAGAGGGTGTGGAGAAAAGGGAACCCTCTTGCACTGTTGGTGGGAATGTAAATTGATACAGCCAGTATGGAGAACAGTATGGAGGTTCCTGAAAAAACTAAAAATAGAATTACCATATGACCCAGCAATCCCACTACTGGGCATATACCCAGAGAAAACCGTAATTCAAAAAGACACATGCACCCCAACGTTCATGGCAGCACTATTTACAATAGCCAGGTCATGGAAGCCACCTAAATGCCCATCGACAGACGAATGGATAAAGAAGTTGTGGTACATAGATACAATGGAATATTACTCAGCCATAGAAAAGAACGAAATTGAGTCATTTGTTGAGACGTGGATGGATCTAGAGACTGTCATACAGAGTGAAGTAAGTCAGAAAGAGAAAAACAAATATCGTATATTAACGCATGTATGTGGAACCTAGAAAAATGGTACAGATGAACCAGGTTGCAGGGCAGAAGTTGAGACACAGATGTAGAGAACAGACATATGGACACCAAGGGGGGAAAACTGCGGTGGGGTGGGGATGGTGGTGTGCTGAATTGGGCGATTGGGATTGACATGTATACAGTGATGTGTATAAAATTGATGACTGATTAAATAAATAAATAAATAAATAAATAAATAAATAAATAAAAGCTGTTAATGAGGAAACAGTTTCAAAATATACATAAAAAAATAGTTATTGGTTTCCCCCCAGCTATTGTTTTGAAACATTCTTTTATATTTCATAGTATGGTTTTCACTTTGAAAGGCTCCTGTGTTTTTCATAAATTAACTAAAAACAAAAAACAGTGATACCTCATACTCTAAAGATGGCCTCATTCAGCCAGAGAGAGTTGATGCCTAGTTCAAACTTTCACAGACAGTTTGGGGTGACAAAAATTACCCAAGCCTGCTTCTCCTTATCTGGTACTATGTCCGCCCCAGTGCTACACTTGTTCCTACAAACACTCTGAGGCTGGATGTAGGGATGTAGGTGAAACAGCCCATCCTGAATATGTGCATGCAAACGACACGCACCTATATACTCTTCAGAGCATGTCTAAAATTATCCTTTAATCAAAAATGTGCCTCTTACATGAAGTGCAAAAATTCTCAAAAATTATCGGTCAAATAAGTAGGAAATACAAATGTCTAACTGGAATGGTTACTTATATATCTGTGAACTTCTTAATGAATATGCTGGTAAGAAGATAAGAATCAGAAGAAGCTTTCAAAGCTGAGAAAACGTTAAGACCTCTGCTCTATTTGAGAATAATGTAAACATTTTTTGGTGGGAGTAAGTATGTCTATTATCCCAACGAAACCACCAAGGCAGGCAAAGATTAGGCATTCCCTTTGCCTTCCGTATAGAGTTCGGTGAGAACTTTGCAGCTGCCTTACGAGATTCTTTTACTGAGAGTACTTTGGAATCATGGGCTGAGGGGCATTTATAAAAGGAAGGTCGAGTTGAGAGTGGGTTTTTAAATGAAATCCTTGGTCAGGACACGGGCAGTGTGTCTTGGCCCTGATGGTCCATAGGAATACTCCACCCTCTTAAGGTCCTGGTGGGTTGGTTCCAGTTCTCTGGAGTAGATGAAGCACAACAGCAGTCTCCTTCCACAGTACACAGAAAGCAGCATGCAGTGTTGCTGGGTATTTAACGACCCTGGATCACAGGTGAAAGGAATATTTGAGTCTATGAACCAGGGGGAAAAAAATAAAGAATCTGCAAGTGGCTTTGATCTTAGACATCAGTAATAATTTCTTTTAAAATTTGCAACCAACTATTTACCTTGGAATATGTTTTGGAACCTGAGCACATGCTCAGATGCTGAAAGTGAAAAAAGCTAATGTATCTGCTAGCATGAAGACCCAAATCATTAGCAGAGGTGTGACAAAGCCCTGGAAGTCACCGCTGGTGGCTATGCCGAGTTCTGAAATAATTTGTTAAACGTGTTAGGGGCAATCTGTTGGTGCTGGCGTATATCTCTATGCAGATTAATTTCTTACAAAGAACTGGCAAATTTGACAATAAAACAAAAGAAGGTATAATCTATTAATTTAAGGAAGATAATTTTCTTGATTTACCAGATATAGTTCACTGGTGATATTAATAATGCAAATAACATGATAGGTGCAATTTATTAAATGCTTTCTATTTTCCAGGACCAATCTCTTCTCATACATTATTTCATTTGATATATAATATATATCTATATATATATCTATATATAAATTTGATATATTATATATCAGATGCCCCACTTTATTTTACCAGTGAGGAAAGTAACTTGAAAATGTTAAGTAGGGCTTCCCTGGTGGCGCAGTGGTTGAGAATCTGCCTGCCAATGCAGGGGACACGGGTTCGAGCCCTGGTCTGGGAGGATCCCACATGCCGCGGAGCAACTAGGCCCGTGAGCCACAACTACTGAGCCTGCGCGTCTGGAGCCTGTGCTCCGCAACAAGAGAAGCTGCGATAGTGAGAGGCCCACGCGCCGCGATGAAGAGTGGCCCCCGCTTGCCACAACTAGAGAAAGCCCTCGCACAGAAACGAAGACCCAGCACAGCCAAAAATAAATATAAAAATAGATTAATTAATTTAAAAAAAAAAAAGAAAATGTTAAGTAATTTGCCCGAAGTTATACAGCTAGAAATTGGCAAAGGTCTTTTGGGCCCAAACTCCAGGCTTTTTGCACTCTGCCACATTGTACTTGCTTCTAATGTTGGGAAAAGATCCCAATCTATCATGTTCTAACAGATGCTCTATTTTCATTCATCCTTCTGATTGGTCTCATTGAAGTGTTATTGAATTTGGGGTGACAAATTATAGTAACTATGACCTTTAACATATTCTGGCTATTTGGTTTTTTTTCTACTTATCTGTAACTAAAGTTCATTCTCTGTCTATGATTAAGATGTCCTTTACTGTCAGCAACAGGAGGATGGATCACTTGCTTGACTGGTTACCAGTGCAAGACTGGATACAAGATTAGCATAAAATGACCTTGAAAAGTACCTTCCATGTCTAAGATAATTTGATGTTTCTTTTTAAAGTAAACATTAAATACTTGATGTAAAACATTTAACAGTACTGAAGAGTATAAACAATATAAACAATAGCCCTGCTTCTCCCAAGCCCTAATGAGGCCCCTCCCAAAAAGACTCACTTCCTTCTGTGTATTATGTAGAAATAAAATCACAAACGAGATATGACATACATTATACTGCAACTAGGTGTTTTCTAAACAATCTCTTGATATTGGCACTTATAGATCTGCCTCATTCTTTTTTAATAACTGTGCATATACCACTGCATGACTGTACTGTGATTTATTTAATTAATGTTTTATTGGTAGACACTGATATTTTTTCAATTATGAAAAAGGATGAAATGATGAAATAACACTTCCGTAAGAATATCTGTGGGATATGTTCCTAAAAGCAGAATAAATACATATATTAAGTTTGATAGATGTAGCCAAAATATCTTCCAAAGACAAGACGGGCCCGAGTCCCAGAACATCACAGAGCACTGGACAGCCTACCTGAGACTCAATGTAGGGGGAAGTTAATGAATCTTTCTTTCTTAAGTAATCAGTTGAGTTTCCTACTCTATGCAAACAAACCTAATCCTAACTGGTAGAGGCGAGGTTTTCTACCTGTATTTTACCTTCTGTTTTCCACAAAGGTACTGAGATAAATCTGCATTATCACCTTTTGGGGTGTTTAAATCATAGGGCCAAAACCTGAAGCTGGCAACAACATACTTGCCTTCTGGTTCTATATTCACAAAGTCAGAGCTTCTTCCAGAGGCTATGGTCCATTTCCGGAAGGTGATGGGAGGAGGAAGCAATGAGGAAGAGAAGGGAGATGCCCTGGCTGGGCAGGGGATGGAGGTCTGTGGCTCCCTGCTACCTGGCAGCACCTGGAGGGTTGGCAGGACCCCGGAGGAGGACACAGGATGTGCATGGGGGCCCCCAGCCTTGCCAGAACATTCCAGGCCCCACCCTGGCAGGGAGGTAGAAAAATCACGGGACCTCCCAGAAAGGCTGTGAAGTGGGACAACGGGGGCACACTGGTGACGTGAGAGGCGAGGGGCCTCCCTACCAGATCCCACATAAGCTCCCACTTCTAGTTTTACCCTGGCATGGGGACCTGAGGGCTAGCAAAGATCAAATGTCTGACCAGTTAGGCAGGCTGGAGATCTGGAGGCAGATTTGTTTTAATTTAAATAAATAGATATTTCTTGCACAATTGAGATTCATACTAGCTCTATTACCTTTTACGAAATTTGGTACTTCATAAATATCAGGTTGCTTGCAATAAGCCTCACACTTGGTCACAGTCAGTCTCAAGATCCTCACCAAACACCACGTCTAAGGAACAGCAATCCCAAAGCCACATGCCCGTGCCCCTCTGTCAATGGCTGCGGGAGGTTGCCTCTTGCTTTCTGGTCCCCAAGGAGCACCTTACACAGATGCCACTTTGCTCTATGCAGGATCAGATGCATTGCGGCAGCTATCACAGCTCACATCCAATACCATCTCTATAAAACCCATGTTTGTCTGAAGGTTTTCAAACTTCCCCACCAGAAGAAACTTTAATTGCTTTCGAAGACAAAGCTCCCCTGAATCATGTGGAATTCAGGAGGCTCATTTCAACTGTATGTTAGCTGTTGGGAGGACAGGAGCCCCTGAGAAATACCAAGTGAGGCTGACCTTAGCCAGGAGGGCAGACCCTGCTAACAAGTCAGGGACAAATGCTCGATGGGAGTTTTGGGGAAAATAAGGTTTGAAGCTTTTGACACAGAAGTTAATAATGAGTAAAATATCTGGGTTATGACGCCGGGAGACTCTTTCTCTTCTCCCCTTCTCCTGTTTTGGCTTTCATAACTTTCTCTTGGGTGAACAAAGGAAATCTGCCATCCCCTTGTCTCACAGGTACAGATGTTTCTCTTTCACTCATCTTTCATCTTGGAGGTGACATGTGCAAGGGAGGGAGAGCTCTGCCTCAGGCCAGACGTGGACCCAGCATCCAGTCGCTTCGGCTGACCCACAGCGACAGTCAGTGTGAGCCACTAAACCACTAAACCATAGTGGTAACTGAAGAGAATCAGCTCATTGGCAGCAGGACCACAGAGTGACGGGTCTGTAATTCAGATACAGAGACCAACTCCTAACTGGTAAAAGCGCTGTGGAGGTCACCAGAATCAAAAAGACAAATGACTAACAATTTGGTTAGAGACAATCACTAAAAACTGCATTTGGAAACAACCGAAAGATTTTGAAGTCTCTTTTCAATGTATTGATTTCTACATGTAAAAATTAGTGTCACAGCATGTTGGGTCTGACGGGACATTTTATAGACCTCTAAAAGTTGAGCAGTTTGCAACATTGATGGGGCCACATTCTGGTCACATAAAACATTCACAAAAGTGCTGTTGTGCACGTGCTACAAATAAGTATTGATTTGAAAGACACAAAAACACAAATGTGAGGCTTTGCTTCAAATTTTGTAAAAAGACTTTGCTAGGATTATGTTTCCTAATTCTCACAGGAAATGAGGCAGGCCCTTTGGAAGTCATTCTTTACCACTGTGACAACTCATTTAATCTGGAATTACTAGGGGATGTTGTTTGTAAACATGAATTTATCTGAGAGCTGAATCTTACATACTTAAATGCTGAAACTTCTGCAGCCAAGTTATTTTGTATGGATAATTTTAACTTTAAATAGAAGGGCCTAAATATAATTTTACCATTTCTTGATGACTCAAGGCCATCATTACTGCAACCAGGGGCAGTGCTGTGATCAGATACACAGCTGTTTTGGGGGATCACTGATGGGTGCCAGACTCTCTGCCTTGGCACCAGGCACATCAAGCTGGTCAGAGCAGGCTGCCAAGCTCCTCCCTGCAAGAATGCTTCCAGCTGGGAAGAGGCACAGGATCAGAGGCCCTACCAAACTCCTTCCAACTCAGGCTTTACCCTTGATTCTTTCAGCATATGAACTATTCATAGGTTTAGGAACCAAAAAGCAAGTTCATCAATCTACAGTCAATAAATATTTATTGAGGATAAATCATGCATATCTTGCACCCTTAGGACATAGCACAGTGAAGTTTCTCTATAAATGTTGACTGAAGAAGCACTTGCGTGCGTGTGTGTGTGTGTGTGTGTGTGTGTGTGTGAGAGAGAGAGAGAGAGAGAGAGAGAGGGAGGGAGGGAAAGAGAGAAACAAAAAAGACATACACAAAATACATACACTGGGAATGTTCAATAAAAGATTATAAAATCTAATGATGGTGGTATAAAAGATATTAGGGAGAAATATAATTTTTAAGAAGAGTATTTATACATTTTTCTAATTTTTCAATGAAACATGATTTTTTGGTGTGTGTGTATATTCCCTCACACAAATCAAATATCCAAACTCTATTTTTTGTATCTAATTCCAAAAAGAAAAATATTGAGGAAAAATGTTCGGTAGCCTTAAAAATTGGTATTTTCATGCCTTAAAAAGAATCACAGTGCAGTTAGGAAAGTTGAGAAATTATATGCATCTCTTCTAACCACTAGGTAGGTCAGAGAGTTACTGAGCAGTCCAGGATTAGAAGTGCCGTATCTCTGCTGGTGCTTGCTGCTACAGTATTGGATCATTCTCATATTAAAAAATGTTCTTCCTTAAATATACCTGGATCAAAGTGGGTTTTTTTGTCCTTTTGACAAAGAACAATCTGATCAGCTTCTTAACGATACCTAAGCTCCCTTTTAACAACACAGCAGTCCCTTCTACCAAGTTCCAGGAACTGGGCTAGAATTTTTTTTTGTATTTGTGTGTGATGTGTTATTTGTTAGAAGATCAAAAATGGGGTAGACAAATGTAGGAAGTATCACGACAAACACATGTTCAAAGCTCAGTGGTGGGGGGCTTCCCTGGTGGCGCAGTGGTTGAGAATCCGCCTGCCAATGCAGGGGACACGGGTTCGAGCCCTGGTCTGGGAAGATCTCACATGCCGCGGAGCAACTAAGCCCGTGAGCCACAACTACTGAGCCTGCGCGTCTGGAGCCTGTGCTCCGCAACAAGAGAGGCTACGATAGTGAGAGGCCCGCGCACCGCGATGAAGAGTGGGCCCCGCTTGCCGCAACTAGAGAAAGCCCTCGCACAGAAACGAAGACCCAACACAGCCAAAAAATAAATAAATAAATAAGTGAAATTATTAAAAAAAAAACAACTCAGTGGTGGAAGAGCAAGCAGTGATCTTGGCTTTTGACGGTTCTATGTTGGTCCTCAGGGTCAGTCCTTTCTAGTCCTGAGCACAGGCCCAGGGAGGTCCATGCACCTCGATATCCTGTGGTCAAGAGACCCTTGAATTTCAGGGGAAGGCACAGTTGATCACCCTGGGGTCAGGCAATCAATTATTCCTGCCATAAAGTTTTTGCACCCATTAATTTCTTTCTTTCTGTAGCGCTGTGAGATAATAGAAAATATATACATTGGTCTCTGCCCCCAGTTCCTGGCACAGAGCTCCTAAAACCCTTGTGGTTTCCTAAGTGATAAGAACACTAGGAGCATCTCTTGTTCTAATATGTGTCTTTGATCTCATCCATGACCCAGGACTCCTAAAACTCTTGTAAATTCCTAAGCAATAAGAACACGAAGAGCACCTTTTGTTTTAAAGATGTTTCGTTTTAAAGTTTTGAGGCGACTCTGGGTGGGCTCCTGGATGACTCCTCGATAGGAGTAAAGAATTTTTGGTTCCACCCCCATCACCCCATCGTCGAGAAAGGGGCGAGGTGCTGAAAATGGAGTTAATAACTGATCACGCCTGCATGAAGAAGCCTCCATAAAATCCCAATAGTAGGGGGTTCAGGAAGATTCCAGGTTGCTGGACACATCCACACCGGGAGGGTGACATACCCCAACTCTATGGGGACAGAAGCTCTTGCGCTCAGGACCCTCCCAGACCTCACCCTACGTATCTCTTCATCTGGCCGTTCATCTGTATCCTTTATCATATCCTTTTGTAAACTGGTAAATAAAAGTGAGTGTTTCCCTGAGTTCTGTGAGCTATTCTAGCAAATTAAGCAAACCTAAGGAGGGGGTCATGGGAACCTCTGATTTATAGCCAGTCTGTCAGAAGCACAGGTAACTTGTGTTACCTGGGTTTGCAGCTGGTGTCTGTAGTGGGGGTAGCAGGTAGGTAGCGTCAGAACTGAGTTAAACTGTAGGACACCCAGCTGGTGTCAGAGGCTTGCTTGTTGTTTTGGGGGAAAACTTCCACACATTTGATGACCAGAAGCATCAGAAGTACAGTGTTCTGTGCGACCCATAAAAGAGGGAAGAAACACAACAGGAAAGAACTGGGGTTTTCCCTACATAGAAAGGAAAAAGCTGGGTTCTCCCTTTATGAGTACCTTTCAAGAAAACAATCTTTAAATTAATTATTCCCTGTGTGAAATGCTGCTACCCTGTATTCTTTATCTCCTTCCTCCACCAAAATCCTAGGTGACGATCTTCTGCCCTTCAATAAAACTAGTATAACTCTTTGGTATACTTTGGCCAAGATGCCCACGGCACTCCTGTTTAAATTACGGTCTGGGTCACAATGTTGACATTTGACAGACAGGAAGGGTCTGAGATTGGAGAATGTGATGTTGCCATAGTATACTGGAGTATCACACACACACCGTTTGAAGTTCAAGGACAGCCTGCATCTGCTCCAAGACCTCATTTGAAATAATTTACATGTCAATAAACCAAAAGTGCAGTGCTCTATGATTTGTAGACATCAAGGCGTAGAAGCGTAGGAAGAATTCAGTGTTTTGAGAATCACAGATTGTCATTTTGTTTCAGTCAGCAGCAGCTTTCTAGAATGCAGTTACCTCTTACCCTTTACTCTGCACCATACAACTTTATCAACCTCACAGTGTATTCCAGCCATCAACTGCTGTGCACTTCAAACAAACCACCACCAGTAAGTTACGTTCCTTTGCTCTGTTTAAATATAAGAAACCCAAAGACTCATTAAGATGCTCTGAGCACTTCAAACTTCACGCACGCTGGTAACGGCCCCTTAAGCAAGATGTTCTGAATATTCTTGTTGACTATGTAGCAAAAAATGATTTACACACCTGAGCAGAAGGTGGAGGCAAAGTTCTGGAGGGCCGCGTCCACCTCTTCCACACTGGGCAGGGCCAGGAGGCGCGGCAGGAGGCTCTCCAGGGACTGCACGAACAGCCGGGCGCTGTGCTGATCGGCTTCCTGGTTCTTCAGTAGCTTGAGAGACAGAGCCGCAGCCCGCAGGGACCTGTGGCCCAGGCAGTCCCGGGGGGTCTGCTCCTCGTCAACTAGAGAACAGTTGTCGGACCCGATGTCTGACACGTCAGACCTCCCCGAGTCCTTTTCTGCTGCCATCGAGTACTGATCACAGGAATCAAATTCTGTCCGAGAGAGGTCTTGGTCGTCTACGCTGAAATTGCTCTCACTGTACCTGGATCCGTAGGACCTCATCCTGCAGTCAACGGACAGGAAGTTAGTTATATCGGGGTAGGCAACCATGTGGCTCCTCTGAACCACATCTGGCTGGTCCACGGCTTCTGGTTCTGACACTTTACTCAGAGTCTCCTTGCCCTCCTGGACGGCTGGCGACTTGAGGCCATTCTTGTGGTTTTCGGGGTGGTCCTCGGGTGTGGTCTGACCCAACTCTCCCTCCAAAGTGGTTTGACCCGTGTCTGTGGTAACGCTGATGCTGATGTCAGGGCTCCGCTCGTTCCCCGACTCCCAGGGCGTGTGTTCCGAGGACAGGACTCGCCGCTGCCAGCGGAAGTCAGCCTCGTTGATCTCCATGGAGTCTCGGCTCGACTCGGCCCCGTCCTTCAGCTCCTCCAGGCGCAGAAGCAGCAGCTGGACCTGACTTTCGCTCAAGCCCTTGCCCTGGCTGAGCTCTTCTAAGGCCCCAAGCAAGGTGCAGACGCAGGACACGGCAGCATAGCAGGCTTCGATGCCACCCTTGATGCACGCCTCGGTCATGCCATCCATGATGCTGAAAGCATTCAAAGGAGAAGACGGCATCAATACACGAAACATAGAAAAATGCTCCAAAATGAGTAAGAATTGTTAGACTGGTGAACAGTCTAGTATTCAAAACAGATACTGTAATTTACATGAAATCTGGGCAAAAAAATAAAATGAACAATAAGTGAAACAAACATGCTAAGGCTGGAAAGTGGCCCACCTTGAATCACACTCTCAGTTGGCTGGTTTATTTGAGTACAAATAAAGATTGTGGATGGGAATTTATAATCTTCACAAGGACAGGCACAGAATCATCTCACTTTTGTATTATGTTCAGTTTTCCAAAGAGAAGACATTTATAATGGCTATAGGATAATATGGACCTTCCTCTATAAAAGAACTGTATTTCTGAAGAGATGCATGTGACTACAACTATTACAAATCAGATAAGATTCCATCTCCTAGAGGGGCTATATGTAAAGGAATCATATAGCTACAGTTCTGTAAATCAAACAGTTTTTCCCTAAAATAACCCCTTGAAGAATTTTTGGACATTTCATTTGGTACACTTTTTTCTTGAAGTCACTATGAAAATATGGGAAGTTATATGATTCTAATAAATTGAGATGAGACTTCTCCTATGGCCTGCAGGTACATTATTAGTCTCATTTCATATAATATAGATTCAAACAATTTCAGGGATTTGGAAACAATGTTAAGAATATTCAGAGAAGCAGTCTTCACCAATCAATACAGACCCAAAATGAGAATGCATCTTACAGTTTGAGAAGATCCAGATGAGACTTTCTTTTTGAAATTGACCTTTTTTTGGATTCGGGTTCAGTGGAGCTGGGTCCTGCCAAATCACAGAGACGCTGAGGGCTCCCAAGTAGCTTTAAGAATAAGGAAAAAAGAATAACAGAAAAGTGAATATCATTAAAAAAAGCGAAAGAACCATGAGATCAAAATAAACATGTACATTCTCTATTGCATGATACAGTCTAAGGAGAAACACAACTATTTGGAATTCAAATCTTAATAAATCTGACCTAGGTGTTCTTGACTTGGAATGTACATTGGGTCCCTGGCTCCCCAGTTCAGGACTGGCTTAGACAAAGAGTATCCCCTGAGGGATTGTTTCAAAATTTTTTATAGCACAGAACCAAAAAGCACCTGCATCTATGTTCTTTAGTAAGACTGGCCTGTAATTTAACTTTCTGATCCTCTCCCTGTCTTATTTTGCTATCAAATTGGCTAGCTTCAAAAACTGGGTTGAGAAACCAGTTCCCTTTCTATTCCCTGGAAAAGTTCATGTATTATTAGAACTAACCCATTCTTCGAATGTTGGTATAACTTGTTTCTAAAGCTGTATGGGGCCACTAATTTTTTTTTCTTAATGGAAAGATTTTAACTACTGATTCAATTTCTTTAAAGATGATAGGACTACTTAGGTCCTCAATTTCTTTTTGAACCAATTTTTTAAAGGTTGTGTTATTTCCTAGGGATTTATCTATTTTACCTAAGTTTTCAAATTTACTGGCCTAAAGGTGCCTTACAAGATATCTTCCTTAATTTCTTTAATATTTGCAACATCTATGGTTATATGCTTTTTTTTTTTTTTTTTTTTTTTTACCATTCTTACTTCTATTTATTTGTTTTTACCTATTCTAGAATTTTCAATTGCTTTTGCCAGTTCTTCGATTTCCTTAGTCTTTTCAGAGTCCTGGTGTTTTTCACTTTATTAATTCACTATATTACATTTGTTTTTTATCACATCAGTACTTACTGCTTTTATGCTTATTTTTCCTCCTTTCTACTTTTTTGAATTTAATCTTCTCTTCCTTTCCAAACTACCTAAGTTGGAGAATTAGAACATTAACTTTAGGCTTTCTGTTTTTTTGATGTAAGTCATCGAAACTATAAATATCCTTCTATGCACTGTTTTGGCTGTATCTCACAAGTCTTCATGTATAGAATTTTCATAATTTTTCAGTTCAAACTAATTTTTATTTCCATATGGTAGGCGTCTGTACAGAAAATTTCAATTTGAGACTAAGAAAGACTGATTAATTAAGTATATTGAAGCAGACATCCTACTGCTATGTACATTACTTTCAAAGTGACTTACACTTGCAAGAAAATGTATATCAAGTAGAAAAAGTTACATGTTTTTCTCTTTCCATATTTCTTTCTTCTGCCAGAAATTGGGAACCTCTGCTCTCTTGGAGGCACAAAGATGAAGCTTTCACTTTTTTTCTTTGACATCAAAAAAGGAGTGATAATGCCAGAGGTCAAGGCAGTCTCTCTGTTTCTCTCCCCTTCTCTCCCTCTGCCTGCCTGCCAGGCCTGCAGCCAAGTGAAGTGGCTACGCCTCTGGGCCTCTAGCTGTCCCATCTCTTGTTAGAAGGACAAGTGCATTTCAGGGCCACAGGAGTGGGAAATCTCACCTTCTCTTGGGATCCCATTACATTCCCTAATCCAACTTTACCAGTAATAAATTAGATGACATATTTTAATTCTCACATTAATCTTGTGTTTATTTCTCAGGTGCTTCAGAACCTGGAGCAAAAGGAGACTGAGTGGTCAGGCTTCTGAGTACTCTCAACAAATACTTAAAGAAAAGCAAGACATGTTTAACCTCAGCTTCTTCCGGTGGGAATGAGGAATGTGGTGTCAGGGGCTAGGGTGTCACAGGTCTGATAAAGACTAGGGCTTCCTTCTAAAGCCGAAACGTGGGAGAAAGAAAAGGAAGCAAGGTGTTCTTTTTGATGATGGAATGTTTTGGGGGGGGAAAGTAGAAGCAAAAAAGAAAATGTACTTTGAAAAGCAAAATGTCCTGTATGCCTTTGATTAATAGGCACAGAACACACATGGCGGAGTGACAAATTAGAGAGAGAACAGGGAAATAACACACCAGGCGTTCAAACTCCAAAAGGGTAAACAAACATCCTGAGCGCCCAGTGGTTTTCTCTGTGTGCCTAAGCCCTGCACATCTTGGTTTCTAGGTTACCAACCTTCCCAAACTATTGGTATCGCCACAGTAAGTGGAGGCAATGCTTCTGAGAACAACGTGGGCCACGTGAGTCTGCCATGCTCCGCGGGGTAGCACAGCCTGGACGTGCTCCCCTGGTGTCACTTCCAGCCTCGCCCTGCAAACTGACCTTGGGAAGCTAGCAAATCTATGAAAAGGGGAAACCACAACTAATTTCCTTTGCAGTACTGAAGAGGTTGTTATTGAAAGTACACTGAGAACTACACACCTTGTAGGCAAAGTATTTACTTGGCATTCAGCTATCAAGTGGCTCTACTGTGGGCAATAATCACTCCAGTGCCTGTCAGCTCTGAGGGAGAAAGAAGGGGTGCTGCTGCTTCAAAACACCCTCTTGGCAGATATTCTGTCTTCGGGTTTCTCCGTCATTCAGTCAAAATGTACACTTATTCTCATTCAAGCACTGTAGTGTTAGGTACCGGGGGAAACACACAAAAACAATGTACACAAAACTATATTTAGGGAGACAAGAAGCTTGTTCCACATTGTACTGTGAAGCAGTCAGTGTGATGAGACATATAATCAATTGCTAAATGGTGGGATGGGATTTACAAAAGAGCGAAATCAATGGCCTGAGGAAGCAGAGCCATAAAGAAAGAGGATTTTAACAGAGAGGCAGCTGTAATTAGAACATCTGGGTTTATGTTTTAGTCATACTGCTCACAAGGACTCTGGACAAGTAAACCTCTCCTCATGTAGCCTCAGTTTCCCCATCTGGAAAATGGGCATAATATTATATCCCTAAAGGAGTTTGTAAATAAGCTAATATGAAGTGCCAGCAGTGTCTGCCTAGCTTATTGTGATCAACCACTTAAATGGGTGAAGTGGAAGTGTGGCCAATGGGCATAGAACAGGGGGAGCTAGAATAGAAGCAGGAAAGTAGAAATTGAATAAAGCAGGGTCAGTTAGATGGAATGAGGGTCCATCCTGGGAAATGACGGGACATGAGAATGATGACAGATCTGGAAACTGGGCAGAGTATTTCAGACTTAATGGGAAAGGCAATAGGCACCATTAAAGAGTGGGAAATTAACAGTGGCGATTTACGAACATAAGTCCAGGAAAATAAAAGGAAGAAAAAGACAGGCAGGAGACAAGGAAACCAGGTCGAATGGTGCACTGCTTCAGGCAGGAGGTGATGAGGACCAGCTGTTTTCAGCCTCTGTATGTTTTTCTCTTCCTCAGGGTAGCAATAAGTTTACCAGATATTTGTTTATCACTTTAGAGACTCACAAAGTACTTATACAAACTTTACTGCACTTTGAACTGGCAATCTTTGGAATACTGCCACTATGTACAGAAAATAAAACGGTAAGTTCAGAGTTAAAGGATTTAGCTACTATAACCTAGCTGATAAGTGAAAGAGAGAGGATTCATACCTTGACTCAGACCCAGGTTCATTAAAGGGGTAGCTGAACAGTGCTAGGAAAGGAGTCGCTAGAATCATCTGCATTGTAATATGAAAATCAAGTCCAGTGAGAAGTGTGTGTAGGGAAGACCATAGGCTTAGGGTCAGATGGAGATCTGCACTCTTTCTCTTTCTTTTGACCCTGGGCAAATCATTTGACCCCTTGAAATCTTAGTTTCTTTGTGGAAGGGTAAACTCCTTTTCCCTGGCTTCATGTTTCTATGTGCTGGAAAATCCAGTGGAATAAAATTCTGGGTATTCTCCCTTTCACTTCTTCCCAGTGGAGGGAGAGTGGCTGATCTGACTGGTGAATTTAGAAGAGATGAGCATGTGTGGTGGCCCCTCCCACTCTCCTCTTCCTGGAGATCCGCCTATTCAAAGAAAGCCCACCCCTGCTCCTCCAGGCTACAAGTTTCATAGGGGCGGGGCAGGTCCCTGGGGGAGGGCTGTCTGGGTGGTGCCAAAGTCACCCAGTCTCTTTGGACTCCAAAGCTGTATTGTGTTCACCAACCTAGCAGTGATCAGATATCAAAACTGACCCTTTGATCTCATTGCCTGAAGCTCTGTTGGGGAAAAGTAATGTTTGTCATTGGTATACCACCAGACAAAGTTATTCGGAATATTAAAGATAATGTATGTGAAATGCCTGGCATTAAGAAGGTAAGAAAAGATGGTCATTATTACTGTGGGCTCATAGATTTTCTTAATCAGTAATTAAACCTGGATTGCTCCTTCATTTCTGGAAATGCTGGGCAAGAACTTTCCATTATTGATTAGAGTCAAATATCATGAAAACAACATCAACAAGCAATTCAAATTAAGCTTTTTAGAAACTGGTGAGTAGCAAATATTGCTCAAGGGAATTTGGGGGATTTTTTTGGTGTTAGGTACCAAAAACCAGTGTGATTTGACCTTCATGAACAAGTTCACAGGTACAAAAATGTTGATCACTTTCCTCTTTGGTTGAGAAGAAAGCAGAGAAATCCTTGTTTGAAGTATCTTCAAAATAACTCCAATTCCTCCTCAAAACCATGGGACAGCTATTTAGGCTGGATGACTTTTGTCTCATGATGTATGGGAGAAATAAGGTGTAAGAATAAATGGGGAACAGGATCCCTTTTAGCAATCAGAGGTGGGTAAAGCTCTTTTTGGGATAATGTACAACCTGAGTATAAAATCATTTTGAAATCCAATTCTGGCAAAAGTGAATAAACATATACATCTGTGGGGGTGTCCGGAGTTTGGAGAAAAAGCTACAAAGATAAAGTACACCAGCAATGGTATACTGATGCCCTATAATCAAAGTCTACATTTTTGTCAGCACTTAAAAAATTTACAAGAATCTATACACTGATTGGTTCAAGATGGCAGAGTAGAAGGATGTGCTCTCACGCCCTCTTGCGACAACACTGGAATCACAACTAAATGCTGAACAATAATCGACAGGAAGACACTGGAACTCACCAAAAATGATACCCCACATCCAAAGACAAAGGAGAAGCCACAATGAGATGGTAGGAGGCACGCAATCACAATAAAATGAAATCCCATAACTGCTGGGTGGGTGACTCACAAACTGGAGAACAATTATACCACAGATGTCCACCCACTGGAGTGAAGGTTCTGAGCCCCACATAAGGCTTCCAAACCTTGGGGTCTGGCAATGGGAGGAGGAACTCCTAGAGAATCAGACTTTGAAGGCTAGTGGGATTTGACTGCAGGACTTTGACAGGACTGGGGGAAACAGAGACTCCACTCTAGGAGGGCACACACAAAATAGACTGTGCATCGGGACCCGGGGGAAGGAGCAGTAACCCCATAGGAGACTGAACCAGACCTACCTGCTAGTGTTGGAGGGTCTTTTGCAGAGGCGGGGGGTGGCTGTGTCTTACCGTGAGGACAAGGACACTGGCAGCAGAAGTTCTGGGAAGTACTCCTTGGCATGAGCCCTCACAGAGTCCGCCATTAGCCCCACCAAAGAGCCCGGGTAGGCTCCAGTGTTTGGTTGCCTCAGGCCAAACAACCAACAGGGAGGAAACCCAGCCCCACCCATCAACAGTCAAGCAGATTAAAGTTCTACTGAGCTCTGCCCACCAGAGCAACAGCCAGCTCTACCCACCACCAGTCCCTCCCATCAGGAAACTTGCACAAGCCTCTTAGATAGCCTCATCCACCAGAGGGCAGACAGCATAAGCAAGAAGAACTACAATCCTGCAGCCTGTGGAACAAAAACCACATTCACAGAAAGATAGACAAGAGGAAAAGGCAGAGGGCTGTATACCAGATGAAGGAACAAGATAAAACCCCAGAAAAACAACTAAATGAAATGGAGATAGTCAATTTTCCAGAAAAATAATTCAGAATAATGATAGTGAAGATGATCCAGGACCTCGGAAAAATAATGGAGGCAAAGATCGAGAAGATGCAAGAAATATTTAACAAAGATCTAGAAGAATTAAAGAACAAACAAACAGAGATGAACAATACAATAACTGAAATGAAAACTACACTAGAAGAAATCAATAGCAGAATAACTGAGGCAGAAGAACGGATAAGTGACCTGGAAGACAGAATGGTGGAATTCACTGCTGCGGAACACATTAACGAAAAAAGAATAAAAGAAATGAAGACAGCCTAAGAGACCTCTGGGACAACATTAAACGCAACAACATTCACATTATAGGGGTCCCAGAAGGAGAAGAGAGAGAGAAAGGATCCAAGAAAATATTTGAAGAGATTATAATCGAAAACTTCCCTAACATGGGAAATGAAATAGCCACCCAAGTCCAGGAAGCGCAGAGAGTCCCATACAGAATAAACCCAAGAAGAAACACACCGAGACACACAGTAATCAAATTGGCAAAAATTAAACACAAAGAAAAATTATTGAAAGCAGCAAGGGAAAAACGACAAATAACATATAAGGGAATTCCCATAAGGTTAACAGCTGATTTCTCAGCAGAAACTCTACAAGCCAGAGGGGAGAGGCATGATTTACTTAAAGTGATGAAAGGGAAGAACCTAGAACCAAGATTACTCTTCCCAGCAAGGATCTCATTGGATCCTTGAGAGATCCTCAAGGATCTCTCATTCAATGGAGAAATCCAAAGCTTTACAGACAAGCAAAAGCTAAGAGAATTCAGCCCCACCAAACCAGCCCTACAACAAATGCTAAAGGAACTTCTCTAAGTGGGAAACACAAAAGAAGAAAAGGACCTACAAAAACAAACCCAAAACAATTAACAAAATGGTCACAGGAACGTACATATGGATAATTACTGTAAACGTGAATGGATTAAATGCTCCAACCAAAAGACTCAGGCTTGCTGAATGGATACAAAAACAAGAACAAGACCCATATATATGCTGTCTAGAAGAGACCCACTTCAGACCTAGGGACACATACAGACTGAAAGTGAGGGGATGGAAAAAGATATTCCATGCAAATGGAAATCAAAAGAAAGCTGGAGTAGCTATACTCATATCAGATAAAATAGACTTTAAAATAAAGAATGTTACAAGAGACAAGGAAGGACACTACATAATGATCAAGGGATCAATCCAAGAAGAAGATACAACAATTATAAATATATATGCACCCAACATAGGAGCACCTCAATACATAAGGCAACTGCTAACAGCTATAAAAGAGGAAATCGATGGTAACACAATAATAGTGGGGGACTTTAACACCTCACTTACACCAATGGACAGATCTTCCAGACAGAAAATTAATAAGGAAACACAAGCTTTAAATGACACAATAGACGAGATAGATTTAACTGATATTTATAGGACATTCCATCCAAAGACAGCAGATTACAATTTCTTCTCAGTACGCAAGAAACATTCTCCAGGATGGATCACACCTTGGGTCACTAATCAAGTCTCAGTAAATTTAAGAAAATTAAAATCATATCAGGCATCTTTTCTGACCACAACACTATGTCTTTTTCCATAGCGAAAAAATCGTAAAAAACACAAACACATGGAGACTAAATAATACGTTACTAAATAACCATGAGATCACTGAAGAAATCAAAGAGGAAATCAAAAAAACCTAGAGACAACTGACAATGAAAACACGATGATCCAAAACCTATGGGATGCAGCAAAAGCAGTTCTAAGAGGGAAGTTTATAGCTATATGAGCCTACCTCAAGAAACAAGAAAAATCTCAAATAAACAATCTTACGTTACACCTAAAGGAACTAGAGAAAGAAGAACAAACAAAACCCAAAGTTAGCAGAAGGAAAGAAATCAGAAAGATCAGAGCAGAAATAAATGAAATAGAAACGAAGAAAACAATAGCAAATATCAATACAAATAAAAGATGGTTCTTTGAGAAGATAAACAAAATTGATAAACCATTAGCCAGACTCATCAAGAAAAAGAGGGAGAGGACTCAAATCAATAAAATGGGAAATGAAAAAGGAGAAGTTACAACAGATATCGCAGAAATACAAAGCATCCTAAGAGACTACTACAAGCAACTCTATGACAATAAAAAGGAAAACCTGGAAGAAATGGACAAATTCTTAGAAAGGTATAACCTTCCAAGACTGAACCAGGAAGAAAGAGAAAATAAGAACAGACCAATCACAAATATGAAATTGAAACTGTGATTAAAAATAGTCCAACAAACAAAAGTCCAGGACCAGATGGCTTCACAGGTGAATTCTATCAAACATTTAGAAGAGCTAACACCCATCCTTCTCAAACTCTTCCAAAAAATTGCAGAGGAAGGAACACCCCCAAACTCATTCTATGAGGCCACCATCACCCTGATACCAAAACCAGACAAAGATACTACAAAAAAAGAAAATTACAGACCAGTATCACTGAGGAATATAGATGCAAAAATCCTCAACAAAATACTAGCAAACAGAATCCAACAACACATTAAAAGGATCATACACCATGATCAAGTGGGATTTATCCCAGGGATGCAAGGATTCTTCAATATATGCAAATCAATCAATGTGATACACCATATTAACAAATTAAAGAAGAAAAACCATATGATCATCTCAATAGATGCAGAAAAAGCTTTTGACAAAATTCAACACCCATTTATGATAAAAACTCTCCAGAAAGTGGGCATAGAGGGAACCTACCTCAACATAATAAAGGCCATATACGACAAACCCACAGCAAACATCATTCTCAATGGTGAAAAACTGAAAGCATTTCCTCTAAGATCAGGAACAAGACAAGGATGTCCACTCTCACCACTATTATTCAACATAGTTTTGGAAGTCCTCGCACCAGCAATCAGAGAAGAAAAAGAAATAAAAGGAACACAAATTGGAAAAGCAGAAGTAAAACTGTCACTGTTTGCGGATGACATGATACTATACATAGAGAATCCAAAAGATGTCACTAGAAAACTACTAGAGCTAATCAATGAATTTGGTAAAGTTGCAGGATACAAAATTAATGCACAGAAATCTCTTGCATTCCTATACACTAATGATAAACAATCTGAAAGAGAAATTAAGGAAACACTCCCATTTACCATTGCAACAAAAAGAATAAAATACCTAGGAATAAACCTACCTAGGGAGACAAAAACCTGTATGCAGAAAACTATAAGACACTGATGAAAGAAATTAAAGATGATACAAACAGACGGAGAGATACACCATGTTCTTGGATTGGAAGAATGAATATTGTGAAAATGACTATACTATCCAAAGCAATGTACAGATTCAATGCAATCCCTATCAAATTATCAATGGCTTTTTTTTACAGAACTAGAAAAAAAAATCTTAAAATTTGTATGGAGACACAAAAGACCCCAAATAGCCAAAGCAGTCTTGAGGGAAAAAAGCAGAGCTGGAGAAATCAGACTCCCTGACTTAAGACTATCCTACAAAGCTACAGTAATCAAGGCAATATGGTACTGGCACAAAAACAGAAATACAGATCAATGGAACAAGATAGAAAGCCCAGAGATAAACCCACGCACCTGTGGTCAACTAATCTATGACAAAGGAGGCAAGGATACACAATGGAGAAAAGACAGTCTCTTCAATAAGTGGTGCTGGGAAAACTGGACAGCTACATGTAAAAGATTGAAATTAGAACATTCCCTAACACCATACACAAAAATAAACTCAAAATGGATTAGAGACCTAAATGTAAGACCAGACACTATAAAACTCTTAGAGGAAAACATAGGAAGATCACTCTTCGACATAAATCACAGCAAGATCTTTTTTGATCCACTGCCTAGAGTAATGGAAATAAAAGAAAAATAAACAAATGGGACCTAATGAAACTTCAAAGCTTTTGCACAGCAAAGGAAACCATAAACAAGACGAAAAGACAGCCCTCAGAATGGGAGAAAATATTCGCAAATGAAGCAACGGACAAAGGATTAATCTCCAAAATATATAAACAGCTCATGCAGCTCAGTAGTAAAAAAACATACAACCCAATCCAAAAATGGGAAGACCTAAATAGACATTTCTCCAAAGAATACATACAGATGGCCAAGAAGCATATGAAAAGCTGCTCAACATCACTAATTATTAGAGAAATGCAAATCAAAACTACAATGAGGTATTACCTCACACCAGTCAGAATGGGCATCATCAGAAAATCTACAAACAACAAGTGCTGGAGAGGGTGTGGAGAAAAGGGAACCCTCTTGCACTGTTGGTGGGAATGTAAATTGATACAGCCACTATGGAGAACAGTAAGGAGGTTCCTTAAAAAACTAAAAATAGAACTACCATATGACCCAGCAACCCCATTACTGGGCATATACCCAGAGAAAACCATAATTCAAAAAGACACATGCACCCCAACGTTCATTGCAGCACTATTTACAATAGCCAGGTCATGGAAGCAACCTAAATGCCCATCAACAGATGAATGGATAAAGAAGATGTGGTACATAGATACAATGGAATATTACTCAGCCATAGAAAGGAACAAAATTGGGTCATTTGTAGAGACGTGGATGGAGCTAGAGACTGTCATACAGAGTGAAGTAAGTCAGAAAGAGAAAAACAAATATCGTATATTAACGCATATATGTGGAACCTAGAAAAATGGTACAGATGAACCGGTCTGCAGGGCAGAAATAGAGACACAGATGTAGAGAACAAATGTATGGACACCAAGGGGGGAAAGCGGCGGGGGGTGTGGGTGGTGGTGGGATGAATTGGGAGATTGGGATTGACATGTATACAGTGATGTGTATAAAATGGATGACTAATAAGAACCTGCTGTATAAAAAAATAAAATTCAAAAAAACCCAAAAAACAAATAATATATACATCTGCACAGACAGTACCTGAGGGAGCAAAATGAAAGCTCAGCCTGGGGTCCAGTCAGATGCATGTAGTTAAAATTATCAAATGGCTTTGCTTCAGTGAGCACTTATCAACACCCCCTTATCCCAACTTCCAACACATGCACACACCGCCCCCAGTGGTAAAGATACCATTTGTTACTGGATACTGTACAGAAGCAATTAAGTTCCAGCAGGCGACTGACAAACATTTTCTAAGTACTTCCTTTGTGCAAGACACGGTGCTCAGCCCCTCTTGGCAGACCTGGTGGCATCCTTCACTGCCTCCCTACCTCTTTCATTATTTTGATGGCTTCCACCCGGTGCTGGGGTGGGGGATAAAGCAGCACGCGGTGATAGAGCGACTGCAGCACGGGCTTCATGGAGTCCACTGACCCCACCAGCCGGACCAGCTCAGCTGCGATGTAATAGATGGTCCGAGCCACGGGCCCACTGAGGGCGGGTGCGGTGGAGGAGCAGCCTGACCCCCGGCCGTGGTCAGAAACCCCTGGGGACGCAGAGTCCGATTCGATGCTGGTACTCGTGTTGCTGCTATGAGCAGAGGTGATGGTTTTGTCATGAATTGGATTCCCCAGGATCACGATGAGAGCAGGGCAAAGATTTTTCCTGAGAAGAGACGAGAAGAAAGAAAAGTTTCCCTACAAGCCGAATGATAAAATATGAATACTATCCGGAGGGTAAATACCAGGTGCCTTAAAAATGACACATAAGAGTTGGGCTCTTTACTGCTCCTTCTTCTGGCTACCTTCTGCCCCAGCGTTCCCTGACTCTCCATCACTCCTGCGGATATCAACAGAATACTTTGCCTCATAATTCAAGCTGGGGTTAACTACATAAAATATCAAGAGAAGCATGAGAAATCATCTTATGTGAGGAAAATGGACTCAAAATGTTAACTGACTTAGTTATAAAGTTTCGTTTTACTATAAATAACAAAGTTATTTATACTCCTCATTTGGGAAGTTAATTTAAAATTCTGACACATATCATATACATAGCATTCGACTTTCTCCCTGTCAATAAGCCCAGGAACCCAGAGCAACTAGCTGGCTGCCTGAGGGCCCTGTCACTTGTGTGAATCTCTGACTATGATTAAGAGACTAGTATTCAGGTTGAGATGGAGAAAGTACCAGGGTGAGGCTGAGAATAAGGTCCAGTTTTGGCGAAGGTGAATTGCCTCGCCTGTGCAACTCTCTGGTGCCTTTATATGATTTAGAACATAGGCTCTCATGATCCTATGACGTAAACAAAATGCAAGAGGGCCTTGGGAGGCATAGTTTGTTACAATAATTATCGCTTTCTCTCCCCTTTCTCTCTGTAGCTTCGTCTGGTGCATATAAGCAAAGCGATCTCCTTACTTTCCCTCTAATCCGTTTACACATAGATGAAATGACCAGTGAGGCATGGATGCCCTGGGAAGGGACCCGCAGACCCAGCTAGAGGGAGCGAGTCCCGCAGGTCGGTGTGGAGCAGGGGTCGGCATCACGATGAGCACTCACCAGATGAGGTCCGTGAAGCCTCTGTGCAGCTGCATGGAGGAGGAGGAGCTGCTGAGCACGGACAGAACGCACTCCAGGTACAGAAGCTGCAGCTGCTGACCGTCACTGCAGAGGGACAGAACCAACATACAAATGCACACAAAGTAAAGGTAAAATTAAAGAGGTGATGTGTGGAAAACACTTGGGAAAATGTTAGGTATCATACATAGGGTGTTAATTTTTGGGTAGGGGGCGTTGGTAGTGTTATGGGTTGACTTGTGCCCCCCCCTTTCATATGCTGAGGTCCTAACCCCTGGCACCTCAGAAATGATCTTATTTGGAGTTGGGACCTTACACAGGTAACCAAGTTAAAGTGAAGGTATATGGGTAGATCCTAATCCAATACGACTGGTGTCCTTATAAAACAGGGAAATTAGGACACAGAGATACACATGGAAGGAAGACAATGTGAAGAGACATGCAGAGAAGACGGTCGCCTACAAGCCAAAGAGTGAGGCCTCCCAGCCCTGAGAAGGAACCAACTCTGCTGACATCATGATCTCCAATCTCTAGCCTCCAGAAGCACGAGACAATACATTTCTGTTGTGAAAGCCGCTCGGTTTGTGGTACTCTGTTATGGCGGCCCCAACAAACTAATACAGTTAGGATGATTTTTCTGTAATAAACTTTACTTTTTAGAACAGTTTTAGATTCACAGAAAAACTGAATATGGTATGGAAAGTGACCATATTTTACCCACCCCTGCACGTGGTTTATCCTGGTAAAGATATTATTAACATCTTACCATTAATGAACAAATTAACAGCTACCATTAATGAATATTGATATATTGACTAAAGTCCAGTTTATTCCAGAAATATTAATTTTTAATGTTTAATTGTCTAAATGTTTCATATGTTTCATTGTACCATGATATCTTTTAGATGATTAATGCTTTACTAACTTGCATTTGGCTTTTCTTCTTTATCTTTTTGAAGACAGCATGTTTTTTCAACAGACAAATTATTTTTCTCATAATTATTACTATGGGGTTCCTCAATAGAACCAGATTAAAAAAAAACAGATAAGTTGATGGGATGCACATTTTCATACTTGGATTAAGTTTTCTGCCTAATCCACCAGAAAGTATTAAAATCCAGGTGAGTGGTCTTTCTGACCAATCACTTGACTCATTATTAAGAAAAATAATTATTAAATGCCCTTATTGAAAAATGTCTCTTTATCTTTCAAACTGTCAGTCGAACATCACAAAACTAAAATAACTGTAGACAATAAAGAGTCTCAGTTTCTGAAATCACTGGAAATAAACCCAGAGAAAAGCTACAAGCAGTCAAGTTCCCTATGAGTACATATCAGCAAAGCGTGCTGCAGCAATATGGCAACCCCAAGGCATCAGACTTGGTAACAGAGAGAGCTCATTGCCAAGGAAACTGGCCTGGGAGTCTCCTTGGAGACTGAATGCGGCAGCTTTTCTGTGGGCTGCTGCAGTCTGGAAAAATGAGTACTCGTGGCCTGGCACGAGTCATGTCATTAGAGGAGCACCTTCCAGGCATGCCCCTCACTAGATACACACGTGTGTGTGCACCGTGTGTACATTTCATATTTGTCTGACTACAGACAGACGAATCTGTGAGATGCACAGGGCAGAAAGGAGCCTAGAAACTAGCCGACTCTTTCAACACACACTAGGGAACATCTGCCTACTTAGGAGGGCTGTGAGTCGCTTTGTCTGGCCTTTTGTTGGAACAGGTTGAGCATCTGCTGGTCTCACTCTCCGCTCGTCTCTGGACTTCCTCCCGGGCCCACGATCCACAGAGAACAACTCTGGTGGGTGGCCCAGTGGTCCGTGAAGGAGCAGCAGTGCAGCCCTGGCAGGGTTACTGTGACAGCAACCTGGCAGCACATCCTCCATTTCTGGAGTTCTTAAAATTTTGTTTCGCTTTGAACTATTTTGATTTTGCCTCCCTTAGAAACAGATTCAAATTTAGTTAGAAAAAGGAGGGAGGGAGTTAACTGCATAAAGAGTGGAATGGAATTAGAATACACAGTATGAAGGCTCAGCCTCGCCTCATTGATTCCAAGATGCCTCAGTATAGATTCCTCTCCGACATTCTGTACTGAGAAGAGAGGGAGGTGGGGAGAGGGTGGTGGGAAACCAACAGGCAGAGAATGAAAAAATATCTTTCTAATCCCAATTATCCTTCCAAAAATTCTTGGATTTAAACAGCATCATGTAACTCAACTTGCCTAATATAGAGCTCTATTAATACCGCATCTCCGAGGCATGTGAGTTAACCTGTGTGCCTGAATGCATTTTCTGATTTCTCCTGAGAGACTGAACATATCATGAGTACATACCCCTACAGAGCTAAAGACCTGTGAGGTATATCGGCATTGATTTTGGGAATGGATGTTGGGTGGGAAGTGATGATCGCGGTGTGATTTCAGAGGAAGAACCTACTTAGGAGGTAGGAGAGGTGTCAAGTTTAGCCAATGGAAATAAAAGGAGTTAAAGTAGTAAAATCAGAAGAAACTATATAGATGTGAAAATTTAAGGAGAATTAACAGAACCACCAGAGCGAGAGCAGCCAAGGGCATGGTATTATCTGACCAGGGGGTGTTAAACGTCTCCCAGTGAAGCTGCACTAAGCCTGCTGCACCCCAGCTTCTGCAGTAATAGAACCCCCATCTTAGGGCAATGGAACCATGATGGGAAAGGCCATAACCAAACAAGGAGAAGAGTCTCCAGAGGCAGAATTATGATAAGGAAATTGCTTTGAAAAAATAAGCAAGACTATGAGAATCCTATAAAAATCATTAAGCTCTATAACAATATGCCTAAAGCCATCGTTGATCCAATGTCCAATGAGAAATCCTAGAAAACCATATGCATGTCACATGAGTTTTTTTTTCCATTTAAAGCCTATCCCTGAATCATATGGTTTAGAAATGTTTTCATTTTTTCAGTGACTGATAGAAATGTATGACCTTTAGCTTCTAATACACATATGTGAGCATTTGTAATGTATGTTTGTGCATTATATTTTCCCAACAACCTTCAGTTAAATTTCTAATGTAAGAAACTCAGTGTTCCTAAATGTATCACAAACTAGAATTAGCACTGATAATTCTGAAAGCAAGCAAGCTATTTTAGAGCTAATATTTATCAAATATTTATTATGTGCTGTGCAGTAAAAAAAAAAAAAAATTCCACTTATACCAGTACTTCCTAGAAGATATCGATATGAGTGTCTTTAATAATAATTATACAATAAGCGTAACTTTGGGCTGTTTAAGGTAAGCCAAGTTATATGGTTGTCCTACAGGTAGGGGTCCCTATAGGTGACATTAGAGCCATCCAGGTTTTAAAGAACCATGAACTGAATGAACCCTAGATGCCAGGCAGGTCCTTACTAGACTCTGCTAAAGGCTCTTTCTGGACCAATGAACAGTGGTATCATTTATAGACCTACAGACTTGTTCTAACTTCTCCTGATGGCTATTTTTAAATTATTAATGGCATAATTACCATGAACTATTATTAGCACTTTTGTAGCACTTAAAAATTTTAGATTTTTCCCTTAGCAAACTACTCAGAAAAAAAGGTTAATTTATTAGTTTTCCCTTGTCAGAACAGTAATGAACATAGCCTTTATGTTTTTCAAAATTTCGGTGGTCTTTGTTTTATTCCCCGACAAGGCTAAGACCTGAAGGGGTGGGCCAAGAAGAAGAATCCTTGACAGCTGGCAATAGCCAGCTTGCTAGTTGCTACCAGCCAGCTGTGTGTTCCCCTGGGGAACAGAAACAACTGCACAGAATGTTAACATCAGACGAGGACTCTCCACAATGATGATGTAACAAGATGAAAGCCAATCGACAATCACATCTGAACAGAAATTTTTTTAAAAATCTGTACAATTACAAAAATGACCAAATATTATCCTCCCCTGTAAGTGACTCCTCCTGCTTCTCCAGTGACAACTCTGGCTCCCATCTGGCCCTCTTGTCAGCTAGATGAAAACTAGGATGCTCAATGCTAGAATTGCCCCTTGCTTTCTGACAGTACCCAGTCCTTGAACAGAACCCCCCAATTCCTTTAATCCGCACCAAATTACCTAACTCAGGTTCAAATTCTATAACAATTCCTAACACCCACCCTTTTACTGGATGTCCTATCGTTCCCATTGTGTACAGGCTCCCCTACTGCAGCAAGTTAATAACCCTAATTCTGTTAACCTCAGATGTTCCTGGTGATCTTGGGTTGGTGGGCACTGACAGTCTTTTAGGTTAATTTTCTCATTCAATCCTTACAAAAACCCTAACATATTTTATATTACTAATATTATATATATTACTATATTATAATGATCATAATGCAAATTAAAAATATTTTGAATAATCATTAAGCATATCAATATTAAAATTATATTATGAATATAACATTATAATGTTATTTTATTATAAATATTATTATAATATATATTATTAATATAAAATAATGTAACGTGATAATAAGAATTAATGATAGGATCAATAAGCTTAGGGTGGTTGAGCTCTTTGCCCAAAGTCAAGAGCCAGTAAGGGGCCTAACAGGGGTTTTAACCCAGGTAATCCAACAAAGATAATGCAGTTGAGCCAACAGTAATTAAACTATGATTGTCTCTCAGGAGAAAACAAGCCAATGAGAAACATATTCCAGCTCTGATCTAACAGCTGGCTCTGCCAAGATGGAGAGGAACTGGGCAGGAGTGGTGAGAAGTTAGCACTGGAAGAGATCTAAACCCCGGGCATGGATGGGTAGAGTGAATATATAACCTATCCCAGCCTGGACACTGTTGAGAGTAAAGAAGGGTGATTGTAATCATACACAACAGGCATAGCCTGGGACTGTCCCAAGGAAATCAGGTAGCACGGGGTCCCTAGAGATGGGGTCACCGTGGCTGGTGTTGGAGCCTGCAGGTTACGATGATCATCTGAACCCCAGCCCTATTGCTCCAACTCTCCATGGTCAGGAAGGCGGGACCTGAGTGGGGCACGGGAGCAGCCAGGTACATTCCATGTACATTGCCCCCGAGGGAAAAATAATGCCCATACCTGCAGCCTGCCTAGGGTCCTGGGGTGGGAGAAACTTGAGGGTGGGGTGTGGAAGAAGTTAAGTGCTATTTTGTTTTGGTTTGTACTACCTATGTATTAAATAAGTCTCTTCATTTTTTAAGTGCCTGATATAAATTGAGCTTAATTTGGTCAAAATATGCAGGTGACCTGGAGGAATGATAGATAAATTGAAGTAGAGACTATTGGGCAACAACTTTTAAGAGTAGTTTTAAGCCTAGCTTAAAAATAATCCTGAGTTTATGAAGAAACAACAACAACAACAAATTTCTGCAATGTTTCCAGCAAAGTGAGAGAGCTCATTCATGTCTGCAACTGGACTGTTTCTCGCAGCTCATTACCATATATAAAATTCTACAAGCAAAAGTTTTCTGAATTATCAATTACTCTAGTTACCAGTAAACAATAGTTTAATGTGTCTTTCCCAACTCACAGGGCACTTCAGAATCTTACCATGTTGTAGAATGTTGCAGTTAATTATAATATGTAGCTGTTAGAGACTTTCAGCTCACCTTGGCAGGTCTGGCCTTTTTATGATTTGGCTTTACTACAGATGCAGAAGTTATCAACTTACTGCATGGAGAGTTGGAGCAGTGGACATCACAAATGAACTAATATCACTGATTAAACTGTCATGCAAATAAATGAAAAGTATATAAAAATCAGAATAACACGTTCTTTTTAAAGATAGGTGTGTGAGCTCACAGGCTCAGGAGATGTTAGAAGAAATAGAAAAGATCACACAGCCCAACCTGGCCATTTAGCAGAGGAGGAAGGTGCAATAGCTGGATGAGAAGGCTCATCTGGAGCCACAGACCAGGGACACGCCAGGTTAGGACTAGCCCTTGTATCAACTAGCTCTTAGCCAACATTTTTTCCACTCACCTCCATGCTCAAGGGATTAACTCTTCTGCAAGGTATTGTTTTCCCTTTTTCTCATCAGAAAATTACATCCTTCAGTAATCGTATTTGGTCATGTGGGCTTGCCCAAGATCACTGAACACATGTCTCAGGAAAGACAGTGAACTGCTCAGTGAATACCAACGGGGTGGCGGGAACCACTGTCCCTATGCTCTGCAACTTTAAGTGATGCTGCAGGCAAAAGTTACTTCAGAAACATTCCGTTAACGAATCAGAGCACCAGTGTTGAAGGCACTTACTTGATGGCAGCTTGGAGCTTCTCACACAGAACAGTGAGCACAGAGACAAGGTCATCACAGAGGGACTCTACTGTTGGCCCTTCAAACAAAGGAGGTGACAGGCGTTAGACATCGGCAGGGGGCACTACAGGCTTCCTCAACAGTCCTTCCCATCTTCTGCTTTTGATACTTTCAGGACTGGAAAGATGATTTTCAGATGCTAAGCCTTCCTCAGGTCACCAAAAGGGTCACAGAAAAGAATTAAAGGACCGATTATCCCATCAGTCCTTTCCAAAGTAAAACACTCAAGACAGTCCAGGAAGGAAATAATAGACTATTTATTATAAGTAAAATTCATTCACACTTAACAAAAAAGATTTGGTTAATTTAAGGAACAACACAATTGATAACAATTTTCTCAATATTTAGGCCAGCAGACTATACATGCATCCCTTATTCTGACCTCTTGAATTTCTGGGTCTCCTGAGCCGACTTGCGCTGTATCCCAGAGAGATAAAATATGGTGGCATGGAAGAAAGATGGGCTTTTCATACTAGGAAACTAGGGAAAGGAGGCAAAATAAGTTAGTCTCCATCTTCACCTATTTTAGCTATTTGTCCAGCATCCTCAGGGTACATGGCCTTCATTGTTAAAGGAGCAACAGCCAAGGTCAGAAAAAATTTTCCTTTCAAACATGTTTGTGTCCAGAATCTAGCAACAAAACTCCCACAGAAGCACCGAAGTGTATTGGAAAAAGGCTGAAATTTGGAATCTGTTCAAGTACTGGTCCACAGTTTGCTGACTGTGTGAGCTTGGGTAAGCTTCAGTTTGGCCTTCGGCAAGATGCGATAAATAATAACGAAGTCCCAGCACTGTTGGGCCAAGTGAAGTAACAAGTGGAAGCATTTGCTTTTTTTTTTTTAAATAAAAACCTGTGGAGAGCTATACAAATGTGCCCAAGTGTTTGATGGATGTATATAATGAATGAATGAATGACCATGAGGTCAGAGAAGATGGAGAAAAAAATGGCAAGAATGTAAGAAGGAAAATAAAAATAAAATTGGAGGAGGGCAAGGGAATGAGAAATGGCTGATCCTCAGAATTTAATATTTTAAATGTAGGAACAAAATGAGAAATGATAAAGTACAATGATAAAAGATAGTTTAAAATAAATAAAACCCATAAGTAGTCTTGAAACTCAGTTTTAGGTAAATTTCAAATGAGTCCATCAATTTTTTTACTGATATAGATTTTAAAGATGCATCCTTAACCAAGAGGACTTTGACCTCTTTTTTTAGTTTATAAAATCATCCTACGTTAAAGGAAGACATTACGGGAACTGCAATAGCCAAAAGAGGAAGAGACTGGTGGAAAATCTTGGAGCATACCACTGAGAGCTTCAAAAGGTGAAAGGATGTTGCAGCCCAAGAATGCAGGAAGATGTGACTAAAACAACATGCTCATGTGATGCTTTAGAAAATGACTTAAAGCAGTCATTTTTCTTTCATTTATTCTTTTTCTCCTAACTGTGGCTGTTTAGCTACTTCTTTCTCTCCGTTTCATTCCCTGTCTTTTTCATCTTCTCTCTACCCCGCCCCCCCTTTCCCCATTATTAACCGGCAAAAATATCAAAGAAAAGCAGATTTTTTTCAACATTTAAAAAATTACTGAATAAAATTCAAAATAAAAATTATATTTCAATCAGATAATTTGAATTTTTCATATCTCTGTCAGAAAACAATACCATCAAACATTTTTAAGAAGTCAAAGTGCTTGTCTGTTGTACGTGGACCTTTATTTTTTCCCGTCCTGTGGGTCAGAATGAAAGTTCCTTACCTTGATTTCATCTGCTATTGAAACTGGGCTGTCTGCCCTTCCCTGTGAGGTGACTCATTTTTCATATCAAAAACTCGGTGTTTCACAAATACCCTTCAGGTGAAATAATGAACCTGATTTCATGAAGAGTGACGTAACTACAAAAACTAGCTTCCAGCAGGAAGGTGTGTGAAGAGTTAATTTCCTTGACACAGCTGGAGCTGGGACAAGTATGGTTGGCAGAGGGTGTAGGAACAGAAGGAAACAACGGCTGACTAAAGCTAAGCAGAGCCTCCAAGGAGAATGGGGAACTAACCCGAAAGCTTTTACTCAGTGTTACATCCCCACGCCAAGCACGCAGTAGGTGTTCTTACACCGGCTTTTTAAACTGAATGTGCAAAAATCAAATCCAATACCTTGACTCCTGAATTCCTGCGGGACATCCGGGTTTTCAATTATCTAGTAAGGGAGACACACACAGGACAATTAGGAGATTCAGGCAAGAAAAATCCCGACTGTTCAACAACGGAAAGTTCTAGGAAACAAAGTGTCATCTGAGTGCTCTGGGCTCTGCTAACTTACCTAGGCGCACCCTCCGGCTCTTGATAGCGTTTCATTACTCATGGTACTTATGAAAAGGCTATGATGTCTGAACTGAGGTATCAGTTCCAAAAATAATTCATTCAAGAGTCCACAACCCCCTGGAAATTTAAGCCCCACGGTGCACTTGATCATTCCAGGATGCTGCAGGGCTATGACCTGAGGCAATACCTGCCTAAACAGGTGCGTTCTCTTTGCACAAAAAACAATTTGTCCCCAGGTCACAGACTGCACTCTGACTGGCACCTAATGAATACAGATTCTTAATCGTAAGAAGAATCAGGTTCCTGGACTTCAACATACAGGTCCAAGATGACTGCGGGTCAGAAGCACCAGATTCCTAATTGATGGGGGAGTGTATTAACTTCTGACTGTCTGACCAGACCGACCCTCTAGGCCATCTCTAGGTAGATCTAGAACTATCAGGGTAGAGACAGAACCTGGAGGGAAGGGAGAATAGGAAGGAGAAGACATTTACTGGTAGTAAGATTATTTCCCGTGGTAGGGATAATTCAGTGACTACTGAGCTGCGAGCAGGAAGGCAACCCTTCAGTCTCCCCACCTCTTAGCATTGGGAGATAAACAGAAGGCATTTCCATGCCAATTAACTATCAGATATAAATACCATAGCACTGATCATTTTTAAACTTGTTACAGGCATGTATTTCTACTCTTCTCTGTTCATAAATTTGCAAGCTCAGCAACTTCTACAGTGTTTTGGGAAATGCTATGTTAGTGCCTACAGCTCAGCACATGGATAAATATTAAGTTCAGAACAACATTTTCCGGAGGAAATCCATCTGAATCATTTTTATGGATAGGAGAACCACTACCACCTACCCCCCAAATATTTACATGTGGCATTTTTTTCTTTTTAAAATGAGTAACAACAATTTAACAATGGCTTTTGTCATCGAAATAATTCAATAATAAAGCTCGATAATAACTCAGGGTTTCTGAGGCTACAAAATCAAACTGAGTAATCTGCCTTGGGAGTAGGGGTGGGGAGGGGCTAGACATTAAGTTGAAGATAGATTTCGTGCTAAGCTTTTGGCATTCTAGATTTATTTTCTTTCCACTGTATTTAAGTCTTTCTAATTCTGAGATGGCCCGTGATGTCCTTCCAGTGATGGGTCATGCTAAGCACTATACACATCTTCTGCAAGTAATGCTAAGTGCCCCATGGGAGAACATGCAGCCTACTTAGCGTGAGTCTCACCAATCCTAGGGACCACTCCCCTTTAATAGCTTTTTAAAAAATAACCGTTCTTAGGTGGCAAAACTTATGTCTCCCTCTACTAAACATCGTAAGTGCTTCAAATATTAGCATCCTGAGAATCATGTTTTTCTGGGACACAAAAACATCTCCAGGGATCTCATGAGTAATAGAAAGGAAATTAACAGGAAACACTAATTTTCTATCTCGTTTGGGATCTTGCCTCCGGATGGGGTGAGTCCAGATGGTCAGTGATGAGCGGGACCAGAAGGTTGACTAGCCACACAGTACTTAGGACAGAGGCAGACAACCCTCTAGTTTTATCCAGACCTCTACAACTATACCTGTCACCACTGTTACAGAGAGCAAGATAAGCTAAAAAGCTGAGTCGTTTTACTTAAAACCCCAAATTCTCCTAATTAAAAATTTAAAAATATAACGAAATAAACTATCATAATTGAAATCACTTTGAAACTACAAAGTTTCATTTAAATGCTTTACCTTAAAACATTAGTGTTATAGTATTTCCCATCATGTTGCCATTTAGCAAGGATGGAACATGATCATATACCAGTATCAGGACTCTCAACATCTTTGTTTCCATTAAGAAACTTTTTTCTCTTAATGCTTTCTGCTTATAGATTTGAATTTCTTTTAAACTAATATATCTATACCATCATATGCAAAACCTTAGTATAAATGAAATAGTTTTTAACAAAGAGTAAGCTAATATAATAAAAATATCTCAAGTTTAAATGATTTTTAATAAAAACTTGGGCTTTAGATATAGCAAACAGAGAAGAAAATCAGTATTTGTTTTTTCAGATTAGTGGATTTAAAAAAAACAAAAAACAAAAAAACACTGGCTGCCAGACTGCATATTAATAACCTGGATTGGGAGTCAGTGAGGAGACTAGGGCTTTTGTTCTGGCTCTTTCACTGATACGCTCATTAATTTTAGATTTCAATTTCATCTCTCTGGGCTTCATCTTCCCCAGCTGTTTTTCTGAGGAATAAAAGAACTTGACCAGATAATCTCTAAGGTTTCACTCAATGCCATGATTTTCTAAAAATTAGAAAAGAATTGAAGTTAAAAATTAGAAATGAACTCTTCATTTCTGTAAAATTAATTTCTGAGATATTTTGGATTGCCATTGAGATTTCCTATTCTAAAAAATAACTAATAAAGTGTTCATTTCAGAATACTTCTTGCAGATTTTAAAAGAAGTTTAATCTGAATTATTAGAGGCATTTTTTTTTTAAAAAAAAACACCTATTTTGAAGAGGAATCATCTCCTCAATTAACATTCCCAGGAGATAACATATACAAGAAACTGACTACATTTACATTTTTCCCAGGAATGCTCATTTTAGACAATCTGCTCAAGTTTAGAGCAAAAAGCTCGAGTGGGCTTTGATGACAGAGAGAGGACAAATTCAGCTTTTCCCTGATGGCACCAGCAGGTGAAGGAAACCTCCTGCCCCAGCCTTTTATTTCACAAACAGAAACATATGCACCAAGCCTCAAAGCATGTAATTAATTAACTGCTAGTAATTTTTCTTAATTCTGAATTTACTTCTGTTTGTTAATACATCACAATATTTTTATATAAAATTGTTCAATCTGAGATGTTTAAAACATGATTTTAAAAGAAAAGTGAATTTTAAATTAATGACTAAAAAAATGACCGAAACCATATGGAAAAATAACTCTCCAAGCTTTGGAGTGAAACAGGCAAAGATACATTTAAAGAGTTTAATTTATATAAATAAATGTTCTTCTGAACCAAGCCAGCCCTTCCTAATGTTTCAGTAGGAAGCAGCCCTGGCAGGGGGAGGGGAAGGCATATAGGACGTGGGACACTTAGCATGCGGTTACACAGAGACACTGGCAAGACCGGAATGAACGTGTGGGTACCGAGAGGCTCACCGTATTCTCCTGCCTTTGTCGTAACTGTAAAGTCAAGTCACTCAGCATTTGACTGAGAGTTGCCCGCACAGCAGTGTTTATACTACGCTGGTGACAGCTACATATGTATGTTTCAATGCACACCTGGTAAAGAAATAAGACAGCAACATACACGATCTGTAGATATCAGTTCATTACCAACATGCTTTGGAGTTAATTGGAGAGGATGTTAAATCTCTCTTAAATAGAAAGTCAGCCTGATTTAAGACTAGTTGTCAATGAGTACTACTAAATATGTATTTTAAATCCCTGGGAATTTGTTTTTAATCATATAGGAAAAGTAATCTTTCCCTAAAGATTATCACTCTTAGAAGCTTATTATTCTGAGCATCACAAAAGAATGCAAATTAGTGATTTTTAGATATGCCAAATAATTCTACCTAGAACAAACTCAGGTGGCTAGAAATTAATCAGGAAAAGTTCTCTCCATGGCAAAACAGGAACAGAATTTAACTCCTGAGTTATGAAGTGTGGGGAAAGGGTTAATGAAACCCTTTCTCCTCTATAAACAAGTTTGACCTTGGATTAAGTCTCCAGCTGTGTTCTTTTGGAAACCTGATAAAAGTGGGACAGTTAGCTGTGTTACTAGGCAGCATGGCTTAGGGTAAAAATGTCCCCCGATTACTAAGCTGCATCTGAATTCGGAGAACTGTGAACGAACTATAAAAACCTGGTGAGAAGTTTCCCTGGGTGACTGTTGTCATTGATCACACCCTCTGGGACCTCTGCCAGCTCAGCTCATGCAGTTGTTACAGATTATTGGTTCCTACATAGTTGAAACCTGGGGATGCTAAGCCAAGGTGACTCTGTACCCACAAAGGTGGCTCTCATCTTCTTGCTCCTAAGCTGACATTTGAGAGCCAGCAACTAGCCTCTGGACTGCAGCAAGGACTCCTGTGAAAGATAAATGCCTGCCGTTGCCCTACTTCTGTTTCCTGTCCTATATCCTGCTAAGTGAACATAACGCCAGTTGTGGTCTAGTCGGGTCATGTGAGTCTGAATGTCTAGCTGAACATGAGAAGACTTCCTGATGGCTGCTGCATGAAGAAGTCCCAATTTTGGGGAAAAAAAAAAAAATCTCTCATTTGATGGTGATGTTGATGTTAAATGGCATGACTTTTCAGATTTTACTGCCTCTAATTCTTTTGGAAGCTATAGGAATGGGCATTGACAATAAATGCATGCTTTAAATTTGCCCACTTTTTCCTCTCCATAAGATATGTTATCCTTTCCATTTTCCAAGCATATTTAGTCCCACAAAAAGAAAAAAAGGGGGATTTAATGTACCTAAATTATTTTTCTAGGAGTAACTCCAAGACTATCTACAATGAAAATACAGGGTTCTCACCCAAATGGCAAATTTAATTTGATGATTGATAACTGAAACAAGAGAGAAACTAAATGTTAAGCTTTGTTGCTGCTACTGCTTAAGCTAGACCTTTCTGCCGGGCCTCATTATAATAACCTTTTTGGTAAAATTAACTAGGTAAAAGTAAATATTTTCTAACAGTTTAATTTATCTCCTATTGAATGCTTAATATTCCAAACAAGCATTGAAAACTCAACAGTGTATTTGGAAGTTGGCTTAGATTAATTCATTTTAAGTTAAAAAATAAGAGCAAGTTCCAAAATATTTGTTTTTCAAACTACCATTTAGGGTATATCAGTTTTAAATTCATTTTCTTAAACAATCGTGGATTATAATGGACCTGAAGGTACAATTTATACATACTTAGAAAAAAACATGTTTTAATCTTGAAAGGCTTTTACTTTTGCATGTGATGAAATAGTTTAAAAACTGTGAAAATACATCTGAGTGAGGTATTTCACTTTGATGAAATCAAATTCTCCACAGTGTAATTAGGCACACTCGTACTATTTATACCTTAGGATTTAACAGTTTTCTTTAAATCTTATACTCTCCCAAGAAACCTTTGTAAATGTTGATCTTTAAGATCTCTAAGCTCTGACATTATAAATTTAAGGGGGAATTTTAAGCCTTAGACGCACTAAAGATGAAGAGTAGCTATCTGGAGAGCTGAACTATACACTTAACATAAATATGATTTTCCTGAATACTGAGAGCCATCTATATCCTCCCTTAAAAAACTCTATCAGTCCCTTTAGACCCAAGAAAGAAAGCACACATGAAGAACTGGATTTGAAGCAACACAAACAGTGCTGTAAACAGATGAACTTCACAAGTAACAAATGTATTTGAGTTTTAATGTTACCACCATTTTTAATGTTTAGGTGCTATTACTACACGTACAACACTGGAAATGACTTATTCCAAGAGGCGTTTTATTAAGGGAAAAGATAGGCATGTTTAGTCTGCTTAAAAAAAAAAGATTAATCTAAGGAGCTCATTCTACTAAAGTTGGGAGTATAAATACTGAATATGACAAAAGGGTATCCTTTTAAATATAAAAATGATCATGTATCTGATAATATCACTTTCTTTAGGTACTCAGAAAGAAATGCTTTATCAGTTATCCTGACATCTTCTAAAGAAAAGTTTCTTTAACTTGCTATATTAATAATAAATTGGTAAATCCGAAAGGTTTGCAGAACTATGTTTCCCCTTAAAAACCTGACCATTGTAATTCGAGACCAGTGATTTTTCACTTTGTGAATGTTTTTCTTTCTATACCTCAGGGCAGTGCTAAGATGAGCACATTGAATCAGAGAAGCTCAGAGAACACCATGTCCAAAGTCAGGCTGAGTTTCTGGAAAAGGAGCTCATCAATTTCTTCTTTTCATATATCTTGTATCAGTTCTGTCTCCCCATGCCCTTTGCTTTCGTGGTGCAGAACTGACACTTAAAAAGCCTCAGTCCTGCACCTCTGCCAGAGGCTCAAAGGGCAAGTCAAATACCTTGTGAAAAGCCACAGGTCCCTGATCGCCAGGGAATGCACGAAGACACAGGGCAGTGAGGAGTTTCGTAAGGGACATTTTGATCATTTCATGCATTTGTGGACATCTAGCTTTATGGCATGCTAGACGCAACTGAGGGCAAAAACATACATCGTTAATGAAGCAAAACAGACCCCAAAAGCAGAAGGAACAAGAACAAGAAAACACAAGTTTGCAAGCCATACATAAGCAATACAAGTTTTGTATCACCGAGTCAGCAGACTGATAAATAACAGTACTAGGTTACAACCACGGTGTAATCACTATTATTAAATATGAAGCAGCATAGTGGAATGTAGCAGATATTCAATATACATTAACCAAAGTGATAATAAATTTTAAAGAAGCTGCCACAGTAGAAGTTTGCTTAGCTTTACAAAGTACGTATGACCTTCACTTTGTTGAACTGTGCATTTACCTTCTCTTCCCTATCTGAATGGGGTTAGTGGCATAGCTTTGTTAAAACAGTGCATGGTACTGACTAATGAGTTCTATAAAGAGAAGAGCTAGTATGTTTCCAACTGGAAAATTTTTACGGAGATGACAATTTATGGTGATAAAAATAGAAAGGATCAGAGATTAAGTAAGCTACAAGAAAGCAGAAATGTCTCTTATATGAATGCTTGCTGATCACATTAGAACCAAAGGAAATTTTGATGATCCCTTTAAGTCTGAACTCTGTTATATCATGACGACAGCTCAGTGGCTCTGCCGTTCCCAGGGCAACAGCAGTAACAGGTGGGTATGTGACAGGAGGCACCTCATCAAATGGGTCCTGTTGATGCAAACACACAGGCACACACACATACATACACACAGACAGAGTGAACTGAAGTTGTTTTATTATTCCTAAGAAATACCTGTGTAAGTTAATCTGATCCCATGCTTGGGTAGGGAAATTTGCTGGTTTTCCTTTTGGATCTCAACTTACAAGGAAATTCTTAAAGTGCCCAGGCATTTACGGAAAACTGATTGTGACTTCCTTCTTCCTCCTCCATGTTCTTCCTGGCTTCAGCTGGCATATTAAAATGGCTTAAGACCCCTCAACCCATCAATGCCTGCACCTTCTCAGGCAGAGCCTTCTGCTTTGTCTACACAGGGTCTACCAAACTCTAGCCTCTGTCCAGTGAACCAACCCAAAATGAAGTAGAGGTGATCTCTGCATTGCTCAATGTGTCTTCTAACTCCAAATAAGTTCTTCAAGAGCCATGCAAGTCAGAGGTTAAAGGAAAGTGGAGAATGTCTTGCAAAGGACTAGTTCCCTCAAAGCCTATCTGGTAGTAAGTAGTCAAAGAACAGACACCTTAGAGGAGTCAAACCAGAGTCAGTAAAGAGACTGGCCCACGAGGAAGGAAGGAAAGAAAGAGTTTCTGGAAGGAAAAGTGGAGAAGCTCCTTAGAATGGGGTTTCCTCAATCCAGTAGCCTCAGCTGGTTTAATGGGCCAGTTTCCTTGCTCGGTCTTCTTGCCAGGAGGTGGGGCTACCCCTCCCAGTCTTAAAGAGAACAAGACAAATAAGATGCTTCCAGGATAAATGGACCAAGTAAGTCATCTGTGTACTTTTTTTCCGGGTTATATCTGGAGACTATCAGCTCCTTAATTGTAAAATATTTTATTTGAGGTATGGCTCAGAAATAATGCTTCCACATTAGAGTAAAAAAAAAAAAAAAGGATCACTGAATATTTAAAGAGAAGTCAGCCCAATTAAAATAATACTTTAGTGACAACTAGAACCATTACATCAGAATCTTTGGCAGCAGGTCTTGAGCTTCAGTGTTTTTTAAGTTCCCTGGCATAACAAGTGGAACTATTGCTAAACTCCATATCCTCTGATGATAACGTAATGTTCAGAAAAGATAAACTGAGTATCAATATGTAAAGATACCCAAGAAAGTGGCATATGCCTGATGGTCACTTGAATCTACGGTCACAAAAAAAGTAAAATGCATCAATACTTCTGCTTTACATGTAAAACCACCATACAGCCATTCTCTAACTAAATGCCTTGGTAAGGTCCAAAGTGGATAAGAATCCAAAGAATTTCAGTCAGTTGCTATATTAATATGGCAAGATTTCACTAACATTTTCTACGACTGAGGGTAGCCAGGAAGCAATAGTATAGCATAGTGGTTAACAGCACATATTTGAAATATAAAAAGCCTAGATTTGAATATCTAAAAAAAAATTTTTCAATATTGTTTTTTATTTATAAACAAATCAATATAAAATAAGTCTAGATGGCAGTGGGGGGAGCTTACTTACCAAGGAAGCATGTGGAAAGTGGAGTGGGTGCAATCAGACTCCCGCCTGGAGACCCCTCCCTCCCATCCACCTTCGGGCTTTCCTGGCCTGAAATCACTGGGCAAGCAAATTAACCTCCCTTTCTCCGGGATTCTTTATATAGCTTGGTCATGGTAAAGATTAAAAGAGAACGTGTGGAAAATACAATACTTGTTGACATGCCCTAGGAACTCAACCATCAGTAGCTACCATTATTAACCACTGTTTTGGAATTGAGGGATGGAGGATGGATGGAGTAAAAAAGGGAGGTTCCTGAAAGTAAAAATCTTAAAGAAAAAAAAAATGGTCTTTGAGAGAGACTCTGCTTGAACTTGATAACATGCTACAGGATCAAAGACTGGAAGTTTCCCATGACTAAGATCAAACCAGCAAATACACATTTACAAACAAGGCTTTCTCACTTAGAAAAATCCCATAGAGCAACCTTCAGCAGGCATGAGAATATGCTCCAAATCTTACCAATGAAACAATATCATTAACCATCTTCAAATCAGCTTCACAGAGCTTCTTGTTATGGCACTACCTCTTCCTTTAACCCCAAGGCCTTGGTGATTTTTACTTCCACAGCTTTTTCCTACGTTCAGGTAACTATCCTCGGAACACTCAACACATCTGCTAATTTGTGCATAATAGTAGGAGAAATACTAAGGGTCCAGCTTTCAACCAATGAAGAGAATTTTGTATCCATACAGAGTTTTAGTAATGATAATTCATGAAATTAAACAGAAAACACATGTTGGATATTTCATAACTGTCCAATTCTAAATTCGGTTGATATTTCTTATTCCTCCTGCATCATAGAAGACCCTATTCTGAAAAACTGTCATTATTGCAGTTTAATTAAGCAAGTTAAAGTTGGACACACAAATGAAGGCTGCCCTCTTAGTTACATTTTCAGTGCTTAATGATCCTTTTATCCTTTTATAGTTTCAGCAGTACCTTGGGAAAACAGACTCATTTTTCATACTTAAGCACACATCCCATTTCCTGATCAACAGGTTCCAGGGTAAACACTATTCTTGAGTAACAATCAATGCAGACAGAGTAAGAAAGAAGAGAGTGTGTGGATTCTCTCCCAACATTTCCACAGGGGTTTTAAATGATTTACTTTAAGGTATTTTTATAAATTGTTTCCCTAGCTATATCAAAAGTGACAATAGGAGAAAAGATTTTTTTTCTTGAAGTTAAAGACTTATTTTTATGAGAAATTCAGCCACAACCAAGAAAGCTTCCAGGAGCTAAGTGGTAGTTTTAGGCTGAAATGTCCTGGTTTAAAAATAGAGATGCAGATTTTTCAAAGGCTAAATTAGCAGGTGGAAAGCACTTGAGAACATGCAAAAACCTGCAAAATCATTGGGTTTCACTATGTCTACAGAATACCATTATTTTTGTGGCAGTATAACTCTCTTTTGTAGTTAATGCTTCCTGTTGATGAAAAAGTATTTCTTAAGCAACTTCTGTGGTGAAAAACCAAAAGGTTCTAAGCTATTTTGCAAATTTGAGGAAATATAAAATGTAGGCAATGTAAGAAAAATACTTATACCTATCATGTGTATCTGAAGTAAACAATGATTTCAAATAAGTCTACTACTATCCTTCCTTAAATTACCCATACGTAATGCACTTAATAATCTAACAGCTGTAACTACTGACCCATAAGCTTCTATTTATAAATTGTTCTTATGCTTTTCATATAAATAGATCTACTCCATGCTCGTCTTATGCCAGATTACATAAATATGGATTCGGGGAGGAGGTATATTTTTTTTTTCAATTCTTGTACATTTTATTTATTTATTTTTTAAAAACATCTTTATTGGAGTATAATTGCTTTACAATGGTGTGTTAGTTTCTGCTTTATAACAAAGTGAGCCAGTTATACATATACATATGTTTCCATATCTCTTCCCTCTTGCATCTCCCTCCCTCCCACCCTCCCTATCCCACCCCTCTAGGTGGTCACAAAGCACCGAGCTGATCTCCCTGTGCTATGCGGCTGCTTCCCACTAGCTATCTATTTTACATTTGGTAGTGTATATACGTCCATGCCACTCTCTCACCCTGTCACATCTCACCCCTCCCCCTCCCCATATCCTCAAGTCCATTCTCTAGCAGGTCTGTGTCTTTATTCCCGTCTTGCCACTAGGTTCTTCATGACCTTTTTTTTTTTTTTCCTTAGATTCCATATATATGTGTTAGCATACTGTATTTGTTTTTCTCTTTCTGACTTACTTCACTCTGTATGACAGACTCTAACTCCATCCACGTCATTACAAATACCTACATTTCATTTCTTTTTATGGCTGAGTAATATTCCATTGTATATATGTGCCACATATTTTCAAAGGTTGACAGTGGGCCTTATTGGCGGAAACACATACTCAGAAGGAACAGTGGGATAGCTCTGTGGCAGTTTAAACCATTAAAGCGTTTTAAGAAATATGTTTGCTATATATCAAGCAATGACAAATGGGAAGGAGAAAACGTGGAGACGACTGGGCAGGAGAAGATGATGAAAGACAAGGGAAGTTAGAAGAATCAAAATCTTGCACTTCTTAGGGGCCACCATTGAGAGGATTCTGCTGCTGTGTGGGCGTCCCTGCTTCGTGGAGGGGGCTCGATTAGCCATGGCAAAGAGGCACGGCAGACCTTGCCTGGGATTTAGGTCTATAAACCCAGCAGAACACTATCTTTAGATCTCATTTTAATGAGATTATACCAATATTCACTTGTGGCAGTGCTTCTCAAACTCTAATACGCTTATGCATCCCACAGGGTATCTTATTACAAGGCAGATTCTTATTCAGACGTCTGGGTTGGGGCCCGAGGACCTGCATTTCTAACAAGCTCCCAGGTGCTGCCATGCATCTGCCGAGTGGACCACACTTGAGGCTTCAGAGCATCAGAGCTCCTTTCAATATGGTTTTACAACACAGCTTGTTGGAGAGAAGAGTAACGATCAGAGCAGTGATGTTCAACTTGACTTCTGCAGTGGAATCAACCGGAGGCCTTTACAAAATTTGTTTGCCCAGGTCCCTCCAAGACCAAAAAACTCAGAATTTCTAGGGCAACCCTAGGCATCTTATTTTTCCTAATACTTCCCAGGTGATTCGAATATGCAGCCTTTGAAGAGAACCACCAACATAAAAGTAGGGCCTCCGATGCTTTGCAACTGTAAGTATCCCGTACGTAAGAGCGTTCGTTTCAGGAGGGTAAAGAGAAGTCAAAGTTTAATCGAGTAACTACTGAAAACAGTCAGCCTTATACAGGAACCTATGCAAGCTTGTATAAGCCTGTCTCTAGTTCTGATCTTTAATCATTGTTGGTAGTGAACTGAGGCATGCTATTCTCTTAAGAAAGAGATCTATTTTAAAGATAAAAGGCAAGATCACTTCAACTTCAACACCGTGTCTGCCGGGTGCTCACGCCTGGGAACGGTCTGGATGAGGGCAAGGGTAGCCCCTTTGCGAATTACCACTGATTTCCACGGGGCAAGTGTAGGGCCCCTGTGAGTGTCCCTTCCACAACCAAACTACGGCAGCACGTGCTACAGGGTATAAAGACCAAAAGCTCAGTCATACCGACCAGGCTTGCTTCCTGGTTCTATCACTTCCTAGCTGTGTGGCTAGTACAACAGTACTGTCGTGCAGGTTATGTGATCTAATACAGGGAAAGTTCTGAGAACGGTGCCTGGCAGAGAGCTAAATATGTACTAAAGGTAGCCATGTAACGTTGTCTTAGCCATGTAATATGTACTTATCTCTTGCCACCAAGAGGGATGTTATGTTTTCAAGCCTCCTCAGAATGATCAGCTCTGAGAGGGAATGGCCACAGAGAGCCCAGAGCTCTAGCTAATGCCTGGTGGAAGTACTCTGCGTTGCAGCCAAGCCTGATGGATAAAAGATCCACTATTCTCAGCAGGAGAGCACTTTCCAGGGTGTTTTTATCACTGGCTTTTTGATCGGTGCCACTGGATAGAGTGAGCCCCTGGTGCTGGCCTCTGCATGCCCGTCCTGCTCCTGGATCACTCTGCTTCTCTCAGCAGACTGGCGTGTAGATGTCCTCACCCATGGACTGGCCAGCTGCAAGAGTTGGAGTCTTACTCCCCTGAACCTGGTGTCCACGCCAGGTCCAGGCTAGCACAGAGGAGCGATTCTGCACTCTGCCATTTATCAAAAGCACTTTGAAGTGGTGACCACTGTGGTCCTTACAAAGCAGTCTCCATCCCCCTGCTCTGCTGGAGAATCTGCTGTTTCCAGTCACCAGAAAAGAGTGGGGCGTCTAAGTGAGGGCTGGGGGAACCTGCAGCCTCAACTGTTAAGTTCCACCGCGGACAGGGAGGTGGTAGGACCTTCTTGTGGATCTATAGGAGAGGCGGGGCCTAAAAACATCTTCTGGGAGCCTGCGTACTGTCAAGGGAAGGCCCCCGCTACCAAATACAGGATGAAAAGTTTATTTTTAAGATCTTTGCCAAGTCCTTCCTTCAGAGGAATGCAGTCCGAAGCCTCCATCCTGAACAATAAGTCAAAGCTAGCATTGGAAGTAACGCATCTTTCCGTGATGGTCTGACCCCTGCTTCATGACCTTCATGCTGACATTCTGCTGGGAACTCTTCCAACTAGGGGATCTCAGTGGGCTGCAGGAGGGGCAAGAAGGGGAAGTAAGCTTGCTACTGTTGTCTCAGGAAGCTAGTCCAGTTGATGACCCGTCCCTTCAGGGTCCTGGCCGTGTCAACATTATTTGGTGGAAGCCTGGACGTCGTCATCAATCTGCCGCTCCAGGAGAGCAGCAGCTAACCTTGACCCAGCATTTACTATGCGGCTGCCTGCACTGAAAGCTTTTTACATGGATTCTCTTTCTTGTCTAATCAGCACAACCACACTAGGAGATAGCGAGATAGGTGCTGTTAGCACTGCTTTTACACAGAGAACAAACACAAGCCCAGGGAGGTATCTAAGGCAACACCACTGGGAGGTGGTAAAGCCAGGATTTATACCCAACCAGTGCAACTCAAGAGCCCACGCTGTCACCACCAAGCTCAAATGCCTTTATCTTTATATCACTCTTGGGCTGAGATTTTTAAAAGAAAAAAAAAAAATTTTTTTTTCCTTTATAGGTTCTGGTAGAGACCACTGTGTTTTGATGTTTCATCCTATCTAGACAGGTCTGCCACCTCTCTACTCTGGCTTCCAGATCCCCTCTGAAATCACCCTTGACTTGGGTGGCCCATGGCAGTGTGTATCTGCTGTTCGGGAATGACATCTCGAATCTTTCAGATTCTCATTCAAAAACTCATCCCTGTGAGATGATAAAGACCTCCCCCTCTCAAAGGGAGCTTGGGGATCCCTGGTGGCCTCCCCAGTCCTGAGGGTCCTATAACAACCAATCCCCTTCCCCATACCCTTCCTGGGCAGGGGTCGAGCTAGGCAGTGGCTGGGCAGTGACACGCTGCATTTCCCTTCTCGTCCCTTCACATGGCAAAGAAATAACAAGCCTCTTACATGCCAATCCTGTTTCTTGCTCTGATCAAAACTACATTTGTCACTTTGAAAGCAAACCGGCATGAGGTATCTAAAATAGTCAAACTCATAGAAACAGAGAGTAGAATGGTGGTTGCACGGTGGGGGGAGGAGGAGGGGGAAATGGAGAGTTAATATTCAATGCGTATAAAGTTTCAGTTATGCAAGATGAATAAGTTCTAGAGATCTGCTATACAACACTGCACTATGGTTAACACTACTGAATTGCATACTTAAAAAGTCTGTTAAGATCTCATGTTGTGCTCTTACCATAGTTAATAAAAAAAAAAAGCAAACCTACCAATGATAAGATCACTCACAAATATCTCTTAAAATTCAACTAAAAATACTGATAGCTATTCTATTTCTTTACTTATATAGTGAAACATACAAATGTGGTAAAGAAAAGTGTTCTTTCTCCCTACATAAATATGCATTTGAGAACTGATTTATGTTGTAGTGAGGGGTCAGCTGTCTGTTTTTCTTTTGACTGACACATAAAAATGTTCTATGTGCAAAAAAATAATTTCCTCTCAGTTTTCACTCTTCAATGCCACATAATACCATAAAAGCACACGTATCAGCCAATATAAATACTACTCATGATAATGTTAACTATGTATGATGATGGATATGTTAATTAGCTTGACTGTGGTGACTATTTCACAATGTATATGCATATCGAAACATGGAACATTTTATTTGTTGGTTATACCTTGATAATGATGAGAAAAAGAAGAAAAAAGAAAACATGCCCAAAGTGCTAAGCATCTACCTGGTATACTCAATAAATGGTAATCATTAGTGTTAAAAAAAAAAAAAAAAATACCCATGACTGCTGATAGTTAGGCTTTCTTTTTCTCTATAATTTCAGAATTCAGAATATCATTGGCTCCTTGAGGTCTACATGTGTACTCTTGTCAAAACATACAAATCCTGAAGATACTCTTTTCAAGAAGTGGCAGGAAATTCACTCTAACCGTAGTAAAGTACAGCTTTGGAATGATGCTGTTTCCAGAATGTCTGAATGCCAGACATTCAGGAAAGCAAGTTTTCTGTTGGACATACTCCTGGGAGTGCTGAAGGTACACATTACTCTAGGCGGCAATACAGATGGAAAAGAGAAGGCTTTCCAATGATCGTTACAAAATGCATTCATCAGGGTTTAGGAGACGGGGATGCAATTTAATCAATAAACATCTCCCCTAAATCTCACACTTGGTTTCTTAAAAACCATTAAAAAAAAAAAAATCAAATTCTCTTCAGTCAGTCTTAGGAAAAATAGTAAGTGCAATACCTAGGTGTAGCAGCGTCGGGAGAACCGGTACTGTTATTTCCATGGTTAAAGCCTCAAGTCAAGCCAACCAAAGCATGCAGAGCACCAACTAAGGATGGTGGTCCACATAGCCTGCTTCCCACAGATCAACTCCAGAGTGGAAATTCCCCACAATAATGATCAGAGAAGGGCTCACCCCACTGCTGCGGCTTGGCTCCACCCCAGCATTTATCCCAGGTGGGGGTAAAGCAGCTGTGAGCAGACAGCACACACAAGCAGCACTCGAGGGTCTGGGGAAAACGGGTACTCACCTCCGCGATCTTCAGCACTGCGCTCCCATTCAGGTCAAAGGTTGGGGTGTAGGTTATGCAGAGTAAAACCTTTAACAGCCAGGAGGCAGAGGAGGAAGGACGAGAGAAGGAAGTAAAAGTTTAGAAATAAATTTCCATTTTACATGTTATCAGTGCAGTCCTGCTTTTTATGACTCTTTCGCTCTTTGCTTTTCATATGTTTCTTTCCATCCCACCCGCTGCTCTCTAATTAGTGACCACACACTGCCCAATAAAATAGAGACTAATACTTGTAAAAGGAAGAAGCATTGTAAGCCTGGCCAGAGATGGCTTTCTTCAACAACTCCAGGTCTGCCCAGTAACAGAGAAAACCAAATGGCCAGGCTCACTGCTACGTCCTGCACGCGAACCACCTAGACTGATATTTTTACTAAGTGCCGTTATTACTGTCCTCATTTTACTGACAAGGAAACTGAAGCTCCCAACGATTAAATAAGCTGCCAAAGTCACGCAGGTACCAGCTGTGGAGCTGAGATCTGAACCCAAGTAATCTGACTCCATGCCCTGACGGACCATGCAATACTGTCTCTACATCTTCCTAGACCCGAGAGTCACTGTATTTTTCGGTTTCTGTCGCCTTCCCAGATCCACGTGGGATTAGACATTCTTTTTTATGGGCACTTTCTTCTTTCCTTCTTTATTTCCCCCAGAACCCTGCCTGGGGCTTATTTTTTATTAGTTCCAGGTTCCCCTTATTCTCCAAGTTACATAGACAGTGAGTCGATGACATTTACAAGATCTTTAAAGACCACTAAAAATTCCACTTTCTACTTGTAGAGCTATTAGGGAATAGATCAATAAAAGCCCAGGGCATTTTAAGAATTGCTTCTAATTTTATAGATAAAAGGCTAGATGCTCCCCTGTCCATTTGGCTTCTGACGCTGCAAATTATCTCGCCGGTGGTCCCAGACGTGAAATTGCTGATGTCTGCTCCTTGATCCCCAAACCCAACAGCCATGTCCTGCCTGCAGCTTGGCCTGTCAGCGGCAGCCTCAGAGGATGTTTCTCACCTGGTTCTGCCTAACTCGTGAAAGAGCGCTGAAGCCTAGCAAATTTACCTAATACAGGATATACACCTGATCAGCACACCAAAAAGTGTAACTGTCCCATGGAACAAGGAACCTCTCCTAATCTCTCAAGTCTTAGTTACCAGCCAGGCCAGCCCTAGGAACAGTCACGCCTTTCGAGAAAGCAAACAGGTAGGTAATTAAAGAAGGAAAAAAGGATTCTTGCCAATTTTAGTCACAAGGTTAGATAAATTCACTGTGGGTCTGCTCCTCAATTTTTTGCTCCTTAAGGCACCTGAGAGCCAAGTGTTGACTCCAGATAAAAATCGTCTGAATGCCACGCTGGCTGAGAGGGGGGATTGTGGAAACTACTGCCCCATGGCTTCATGGGAAAAGGCTTTCTTTTGTTTGATGACTATCTTTGGGGGTCGGAGTCTGGTATGCAAGGAGGGATAAGAGCTGAGGACAACAGTGTTGCCAGGTCCTAATTTCGCCTGGGGAGGGGCCATGTCTTCTAATGCCTCTGTACTTGATGGTACCTCTGCCTGACACCCTCCTACCCAGGGATCCTCCTAGGCTTGTTCCACATGTGGCTCATCTATTGGCTTCTTGGTGGTCTCAACTCAAATGTCACCCCTCAGAGAGGCCTGCGGCCCTCCCTGAACACTCTCTCTGAAATGGCCTCTCTCACAGCTCCTTGTTTCACTTGCTTCAGAGCAAGCACCAGTCTCATAAATTCCTGGTTTGTTTATTTACTTATTTATAATCTTCTCATTAGACTATAACATCCACTGAGCATCTGAAAGGCCCTCAGGCTTTCCCACATGAGGCTTTCTTACTTTGATTTCTTGCTACCTTGCACAGCTTCTCTTTCTTATTTATTTTCTCTATGTCGTGTTTCACGGCAGGTGGGTGGAGGGTATGAGACAGTGGCTGGTGGAGGTGGTGGTCTGGGGAGGTGAGGTGGCCCATCTTGGTTCTTGGTTTTTTAAGTCATTACAATAAAGGCTGGCAACTGGCAAGACCTTACAATATGAAACTAATGATGGCAAATTTTTGTCTGAACTGGCTAATTAATAATGTTACTTATAGGACCAATGATCGACTTCCTGCCTTACATCGCTCCGTGCATTCATACAAGGTGTGCAAGGGTAAGAAAGAAGTTTTCAAAAGCCAACCCAGTTTTCTGTGAGCAAGAGCTGCTTTATGCAACAGAGGCTGGAGGAAGTGGGAGCCGTGTCTATGGTGAGGTCTTCGGGAAGGGCATTGAGTTGGCATATTTGCTAATCAAGCTTCTCAGGGGAACAGAGGAGGCTGAACTCTCTGCCACAGAGAAGCCAGCAAGTGTAGAGGGAGGCCTCTTAGCAACAGTCTGAAGGAAACTGAAGATCCCTGCACCCAACTGATGCTGATCCTATTCAAAAGATCATTGAAAAAAGGCTCTCCACACCGAATGTCTGGCCACTAATATCCAAAGACTCACTGAGCTCTATGCAAAAACTAAAAACAAGAAAAAATAGTGAAAGTGAAGCATAATAATGAAGCTGGCTCCTTAAGCTCACACAGCTTGTTTTTCTGGAAGCAGAGCAGGTTTTAACAACAGAGCTGATGGTGCCCATGGCCCCCCCCATGACTCCCAAGACATATAAAGGGCCCCCAGTTTCTAGCAAGGATGGTGCAGCAGACAGAAGTGACTTATTGAAAATGATACATGGATGGGAGGAGGGGCAAGATGGCAGAAAAGTAAGACGCGGAGATCACCTTGCTTCCCACAGATACAGTAGAAATACATCTACACGTGGAACGGCTCCTATAGAACACCCACAGAACGCTGGCAGAAGACGTCAGACCTCCCAAAAGGCAAGAAACTCCCCACATACTTGGGTAGGGCAAAAGAAAAAAGAAACAACAGAGACAAAAGAACAGGGATGGGACATGCACCAGTGGGAGGGAGCTGTGAAGGAGGAAAGGTTTCCACACACTAGGAAGCCCCTTCGTGGGCAGAGACTGCGGGTGGCAGAGGGGGGAACCTTCGGAGCCACGGAGGAGAGCGCAGCAACAGGGGTGCGGAGGGCAAAGCGGAGAGATTCCCGCATGGAGGATTGGTGCTGAGTAGCACTCACCGGCCCGAGAGGCTTGTCTGCTCAGCCGCCGGGGCGGGCGGGGCTGGGAGCTGAGGCTCGGAATTCGGTGCTAGCCTGGAGGGAGTCCGGGAAAAAGTCCGCAGCTGCCGAAGAGGCAAGAGACTTTTTCTTGCCTCTTTGTTTCACGGCGCACAAGGAGAGGGGATTCAGGGCGCCGCCTAAACGAGCTCCAGAGACGGGCGCGAGCCGCGGCTATCAGCGTGGACCCCAGAGACGGGCAGGAGACGCTAGGGCTGCTGCTGCTCCCACCGGGAAGCCTGTGTGCGAGCACAGGTCACTCTCCACACCGCCCCTCCCGGGAGCCTGTGCAGCTCGCCACTGCCAGGCTCCCGTGATCCGGGGACAACTTCCCCAGGAGAACGCACAGCATGCCTCAGGCTGCTGCAACGTCATGCCGGCCTCTGCCGCTGCAGGCTCGCCCCGCCTCCTCCGTACCCCTCCCTCCCCCCGGCCTGAGTGAGCCAGAGCCCCCGAAGCAGTTGCTCCTTTAACCCCGTCCTGTCTGGGCGGGGAACAGACGCCCTCAGGCGACCTACATGCCGAGGCGGGTCCAAATCCAAAGCTGAACCCCAGGAGCTGTACGAACAAAGAAGAGAAAGGGAAATCTCTCCCAGCAGCCTCAGAAGCAGCGGAATAAAGCTCCACAAACAACTTGATGTGCCTGCATCTGTTGAATACCTGAATAGACAACGAATCATCCCAAATTCAAGAGGTGGACTTTGGGAGCAGGATATATTAATTTTTCCCCTTTTCCTTTTTTTGTGAGTGTATATGTGTATGCTTCTGGGTGAGATTTTGTCTGTATAGCTTTGCTTTCACCATTAGTCCTAGGGTTAGGTCCGTCCGTGTTTTCTTTTTTTTTTTTTTTTTTTTTAACTTAAAAAAATTTTTTTTCCTAATAAATGTTTTAATAATTTTTTCCTTATTTTCTATTTTTAGAAATTAAACAAAATTTTTTAATAAGTTTTTTCATATTTTTTATTTTAAAAAATAAAAATTTTTTTCGTAATAAATTTTTTCTTATTTTTTACTATAAAAAATTAATAAATCTATTTTTAAAAATTAAAAAAATTTTTTTTCTGAATACATTTATTCTTAATTTTTTTCTTATTTTTTTATTATAATAGCTTTATTTTATTTTATTTTATCCTCTTTCTTTTTTTCTTTCTATTTTTTTCTCCCTTTTATTCTGAGCCATGTGGAGGACAGGCTCTTGGTGCTCCAGCCAGGCATCAGGGCCGTGCCTCTGAGGTGGGAGAGCCAACTTCAGGACACTGGTCCACAACAGACCTCCCAGCTCCACGTAATACCAAACGGCGAAAATCTCTCAGAGATCTCCATCTCAACATCAAGACCCAGCTTCACTCAACGACCAGCAAGCTACAGTGCTGGACACCCTATGCCAAACAACTAGCAAGACAGGAACACAGCCCCATCCATTAGCAGAGAGGCTGCCTAAAAACATAATAAGGCCACAGACACCCCAAAACACACCACCAGACGTGGACGTGCCCACCAGAAAGACAAGATCCAACCTCATCCACCAGAACACAGGCACTAGTCCCCTCCACCAGGAAGCCTACACAACCCACTGAACCAACCTTAGCCACTGGGGACAGATACCAAAAACAACGGGAACTACGAACCTGCAGCCTGTGAAAAGGAGACCCCAAACACAGTAAGATAAGCAAAATGAGAAGACAAAAAACCACACAGCAGGTGAAGGAGCAGGGTCAAAACACACCAGACCTAACAAATGAAGAGGAAATAGGCAGTCTACCTGAAAAAGAATTCAGAATAATGATAGTAAAGATGATCCAAAATCTTGGAAACAGAATAGAAAAAATGCAAGAAACATTTAACAAGGATGTAGAAGAACTAAAGAGGAACCAAGCAACGATGAAAAACACAATAAATGAAATTAAAAATACTCTAGATGGGATCAATAGCAGAAAAACTGAGGCAGAAGAACGGATAAGTGACCTGGAAGACAGAATGGTGGAATTCACTGCTGTGGAACAGAATAAAGAAAAAAGAATGAAAAGAATTGAGGACAGTCTCAGAGACCTCTGGGACAACATTAAATGAACCAACATTCCAATTATAGGGGTCCCAGAAGAAGAAGAGAAAAAGAAAGGGACTGAGAAAATCTATGGAGAGATTATAGTTGAAAACTTCCCTAATATGGGAAAGGAAATAGTTAATCAAGTCCTGGAAGCACAGAGTCCCATACAGGATAAATCCAAGGAGAAACACACCAAGACACATATTAATCAAACTATCAAAAATTAAATATAAAGAAAACATATTAAAAGCAGCAAGGGAAAAACAACAAATAACACACAAGGGAATCCCCATAAGGTTAACAGCTGATCTTTCAGCAGAAACTCTCTCCAAGCCAGAAGGGAGTGGCAGGACATACTTAAAGTCATGAAGGAGAAAAACCTACAACCAAGGTTACTCTACCCAGCAAGGATCTCATTCAGATTTGATGGAGAAATTAAAACCTTTAAAGACAAGCAAAAGCTGAGAGAGTTCAGCACCACCAAACCAGCTTTACAACAAATGCTAAAGGAACTTCTCTAGGCAAGAAACACAAGAGAAGGAAAACACCTACAATAACAAACACAAAATATTTAAGAAAATGGGAATAGGAACATACATATCGATAATTACCTTAAATGTAAATGGATTAACTGCTCCCACCAAAAGACACAGACTGGCTGAATGGATACAAAAGCAAGACCCATATATATGCTGTCTACAAGAGACCCACTTCAGACCTAGAGACACATACAGACTGAAAGTGAGGGGATGGAAAAAGATATTCCATGCAAATGGAAATCAAAAGAAAGCTGGAGTAGCAATTCTCATATCAGACAAAATAGACTTTAAAATAAAGACTATTACAAGAGACAAAGAAGGACACTATATAATGATCAAGGGATCGATCCAAGAGGAAGGTATAACAATTGTAAATATTTATGCACCCAACATAGGAGCACCTCAATACATAAGGCAAATACTAAAAGCCATAAAAGGGGAAATCGACAGTAACACAATCATAGTAGGGGACTTTAACACCCCACTTTCACCAATGGACAGATCATCCAAAATGAAAATAAATAAGGAAACACAAGCTTTAAATGATACATTAAACAAGATGGACTTAATTGATATTTATAGGACATTCCATCCAAAAACAACAGAATACACATTTTTCTCAAGTGCTCATGGAACATTCTCCAGGATAGATCATATCTTGGGTCACAAATCAAGCTTGGTAAATTTAAGAAAATTGAAATCATATCAAGTATCTTTTCCGACCACAACACTATGAGACTAGATATCAATTATAGGAAAAGATCTGTAAAAAATACAAACACATGGAGGCTACACAATACACTACTTAATAACGAAGTGATCACTGAAGAAATCAAAGGGGAAATCAAAAAATACCTAGAAACAAATGACAATGGAGACACGACGACCCAAAACCTATGGGATGCAGCAAAAGCAGTGCTAAGAGGGAAGTTTATAGCAATACAAGCCTACATCAAGAAACAGGAAACATCTTGAATAAACAACCTAACCTTGCACCTAAAGCAATTAGAGAAAGAAGAGCAAAAAAACCCCAAGCTAGCAGAAGGAAAGAAATCATAAAGATCAGATCAGAAATAAATGAAAAAGAAATGAAGGAAACAATAGCAAAAATCAATGAAACTAAAAGCTGGTTCTTCCAGAAGATAAACAAAATTGATAAGCCATTAGCCAGACTCATCAAGAAAAAAAGGGAGAAGACTCAAATCAATAGAATTAGAAATGAAAAAGGAGAAGTAACAACTGACACTGCAGAAATACAAAGGATCATGAGAGATTACTACAAGCAACTCTATGCCAATAAAATGGACAACCTGGAAGAAATGGACAGATTCTTAGAAATGCACAACCTACCGAGACTGAACCAGGAAGAAATAGAAAATATGAACAGACCAATCACAAGCACTGAAATTGAAACTGTGATTAAATATCTTCCAACAAACAAAAGCCCAGGACCAGATGGCTTCACAGGCGAATTCTATCAAACATTTAGAGAAGAGCTAACAACCATCCTTCTCAAACTCTTCCAAAATATTGCAGAGGGAGGAACACTCCCCAACTCATTCTACGAGGCCACCATCACCCTGATACCAAAACCAGACAAAGATGTCACAAAGAAAGAAAACTACAGGCCAATATCACTGATGAACACAGATGCAAAAATCCTCAACAAAATACTAGCAAACAGAATCCAACAGCACATTAAAAGGATCATACACCATGATCAAGTGGGGTTTATCCCAGGAATGCAAGGATTCTTCAATATACACAAATCAATCAACGTGATACATCATATTAACAAATTGAAGGAGAAAAACCATATGATCATCTCAGTAGATGCAGAGAAAGCTTTCGATAAAATTCAACACCCATTTATGATAAAAGCCCTGCAGAAAGTAGGCATAGAGGGAACTTTCCTCAACATAATAAAGGCCATATAGGACAAACCCACAGCCAACATTGTCCTCAATGGTGAAAAACTGAAACCATTTCCACTAAGATCAGGAACAAGACAAGGTTGCCCACTCTCACCACTATTATTCAACATAGTTTTGGAAGTGTTAGCCACAGCAATCAGTGAAGAAAAAGAAATAAAAAGAATCCAAATCGGAAAAGAAGAAGTAAAGCTGTCACTCTTTGCAGATGACATGATACTATACATAGAGAATCCTAAAACTGCTACCAGAAAACTACTAGAGCTAATCAATGAATTTGGTAAAGTAGCAGGATACAAAATTAATGCACAGAAATCTCTTGCATTCCTATATACTAATGATGAAAATTCTGAAAGAGAAGTTAAGGAAACACTCCCATTTACCACTGCAACAAAAAGAATAAAATACCTAGGAATCTAGCAATAAACCTACTAAGGAGACAAAAGACCTGTATGCAGAAAACTATAATACACTGATGAAAGTAATTAAAGATGATACAAATAGATGGAGAGATATACCATGTTCTTGGATTGGAAGAATCAACATTGTGAAAATGACTCTACTACCCAAAGCAATCTACAGATTCAATGCAATCCCTATCAAACTACCACTGGCATTTTTCACAGAACTAGAACAAAAAATTTCACAATTTGTATGGAGACACAAAAGACCCTGAATAGCCAAAGCAATCTTGAGAATGAAAAATGGAGCTGGAGGAATCAGGCTCCCTGACTTCAGACTATATTACAAAGCTACAGTAATCAAGACAGTTTGGTACTGGCACAAAAACAGAAATACAGATCAATGGAACAGGATAGAAAGCCCAGAGATAAACCCACGCACATATGGTCACCTTATCTTTGATAAAGGAGGCAAGCATATACAGTGGAGAAAAGACAGCCTCTTCAATAAGTGGTGCTGGGAAAATTGGACAGGTACATGTAAAAGTATGAAATTAGAACACTCCCTAACACCATACACAAAAATAAACTCTAAATGGATTAAAGACCTAAGTGTAAAGCCAGACACTATCAAACTCTTAGAGGAAAACATAGGCAGAACACTCTATGACATACATCACAGCAAGATCCTTTTTGACCCACCTCCTAGAGAAATGGAAATAAAAACACAAATAAACAAATGGGACCTAATGAAACTTAAAAGCTTTTGCACAGCAAAGGAAACTATAAACAAGACCAAAAGACAACCCTCAGAATGGGAGAAAATATTTGCAAATGAAGCAACTGACAAAGGATTAATCTCCAAGATTTACAAGCAGCTCATGCAGCTCAATAACAAAAAAACAAACAACCCAATCCAAAAATGGGCAGGAGACCTAAATACATTTCTCCAAACAAGATATACAGATGGCCAACAGACACATGAAAGAATGCTCGACATCATTAATCATTAGAGAAATGCAAATCAAAACTACAATGAGGTATCATCTCACACCGGTCAGAATGGCCATCATCAAAAAATCTACAAACAATAAATGCTGGAGAGGGTGTGGAGAAAAGGGAACACTCTTGCACTGTTGGTGGGAATGTAAATTGATACAGCCACTATGGAGAACAGTATGGAGGTTCCTTAAAAAACTACAAATAGAACTACCATACGGACCCAGCAATCCCACTACTGGGCATATACCCTGAGAAAACCATAATTCAAAAAGAGTCATGTACCGAAATGTTCATTGCAGCTCTATTTACAATAGCCAGGACATGGAAGCAACCTAAGTGTCCATCTTCAGATGAATGGATAAAGAAGATGTGGCACATATATACAATGGAATATTACTCAGCCATAAAAAGAAATGAAATGGAGGTATTTGTAGTGAGGTGGATGGAGTTAGAGTCTGTCATACAGAGTGAAGTAAGTCAGAAAGAGAAAAACAAATACAGTATGCTAACACATATATATGGAATCTAAGGGGAAAAAAAAGGTCATGAAGAACCTAGTGGCAAGATGGGAATAAAGACACAGACCTACTAAAGAATGGACTTGAGGATATGGGGAGGGGGAGGGGTGAGATGTGACAGGGTGAGAGAGTGGCATGGACATATATACACTACCAAATGTAAAACAGATAGCTAGTGGGAAGCAGCCACATAGCACAGGGAGATCAGCTAGGTGCTCTGTGACCGCCTGGGGGGGTGGGATGGGGAGGGTGGGAGGGAGGGAGATGCGGGAGGGAGGAGATATGGGAACGTGTGTATATGTGTAGCTGATTCACTTTGTTATAAAGCAGAAACTAACACACCATTGTGAAGCAATTATACTTCAATAAAGATGTTTAAAAAAAAAAAATGATACATGGAAAAATGGTGCCCAAAGCCTGGCAAGCACTAATTCACTGGATTCAAACACAGATCGGCTGTAGGAAACTTACGGTGACAGCAAATTAATTTCAAGTGTCTGACTTCCACTGCATAATGAAAGAGTAAGAAGTTTAGACTGGTATTCTGAGCACGTTGGCCTCAAGGAAAACAGGAGCACCTAAATATTGAGGATAATTCCATTAAAAATACATCCCTCACAGGGTCATTAAAGCATACTGACTACATTATCACTGAACAGCAAGAACTTGAGTGACAGGCAGCATCTTGCAATCTAGATGGTTGGTGCTGCCTCCATAAATAAGCCAAGAGGATGGGGAAAGCAGGTGCAAAACCTTCCACAAAAAGGGCATGATCATTACAGAGGCTAATAAAAATCGCAATTATGAAAAAACAATAACTGAATAGCTACTATATACAAGAAACAACCCTGCAATTAAAAATGTGTATAGAAACACTGGATAAAACAGATTAGACTGGAAAGGAGAAAGAGAAGCTGATTTATTGCAAGCATTGGGCCCAAGTGATAAGAATCTGAAAAATGTAGCCACATTAGGAACACAGAGAGACAGATGTGGATAGATAATCATGACAAGTGCAAGATCACAGGTATGCGCTTCTGATCAGGAAAACTCCGGATGAATCATCTCCCAAGGCAAGGGCATCTTATCGTCATGATTGGGGTTTCTCCATCAGGCTCATTCTGCCCTGTGATCGCAATCACGACAGAGCAGGGGCTGTGATGTCAGGGCTAAAACACAAGTGTTTCAGTAACGTGACTGTGGCATGTGATTTAGTATTTAATTGCTGTGACTTTGCCTACATCCTCTAGCCCCTTATCTTTAAAATTCCCATCCCACCTCACAAGGATATTTAGAGGAAAAATTAATTAAATGACTTTAAAAAAAAAAAAAAGAGGGGCTTCCCTGGTGGCACAGTGGTTAAGAATCCACCTGCCAATGCAGGGGACACAGGTTCGAGCCCTGGTCTGGGAAGATCCCACATGCTGCGGAGCAACTAAGCCCGTGCACCACAACTACTGAGCCCGCGAGCCACAACTACTGAGCCCACGTGCCACAACTACTGAAGCCCATGCGTCTAGAGCCTGTGCTCTGCAACAAAAGAAGCCACCGCAATGAGAAGCCCACACACCGCAACAAAGAGTAGCCCTCACTCGTCACAACTAGAGAAAGCCCACGCACAGCAACAAAGACCCAGTGCAGCCAAAAATAAATTAATTAATTAATAAATTAATTTTTTAAAAAAAGAGTACACACAGTACATATATCTCTAGGCTATCTTCTCATAGAGATTAATCAAGTCTCCATTTGATGTAACTCATGGCAGCCATTCCAGTGTAAATAATTAGATGCATTTTAAGTAAACAAACAAACAAACAAAAAAATCAATCAGGTCATCCGCATTCAAAAGCATAAATCTTTCCAAGTCTTCATCCTACTATGTATCACTGCCCCCAATTCCTACTGTCTAAAGCCCTCGTCATTCTGACCCCAGCTCCACTTCCTCTCTCCTTGGTGTTCTCCCTTTCAGGCCCCAAATCAATTCAAGGCATTATTCGCCAAGGTTCTAATTGCTGTGGGGTCACAAATACAAAGCAAGCACCATCTTTCCCATTACAAACTCACCATCTATTGGAGAAATGAATACTTGTACAACTATACTTCATGGCTGACTATAGTGAGTGCTACTGCAACCGTGAGGTATATAATAATTTTTAAGGTCAGAAGACATCTCAACTTCGGAGAGCAGAGAATTCACAGATCAGATAATGTGTGAGCAAAGCACTGATACAGGAGAGAAAAGGGAGGGGCAGATGTACCAAGCAAAGGAAATGTTGTGAGTAAAGGCATGAAGTGTGAAGGCAGAGGCTGGAGATGATGGTAAAAAGGTTGGCTGGAACCCTATTACACAGCACCGTAAATGCCCCATGTTAAGTCTTTTGCACAGATTAGTTTAGGGCTGGTTAGGGCAACAAATCACAACTAAAACTAGATGTAGGGACTTCCCTGGTGGTCCAGTGGTTAAGACTCCAAGCTCCCAAAGCAGGGGGCACGGGTTTGATCCCCGGTCAGGAAACTAAGACCTTGCATTCCACACGGCACAGCCTAAACAAACAGACAAACAAATAAAAACTAGATGTACCGAGGCAAACTGGAAATCAGAGCAATAAAGCAGACAATATGTTGTAGATGAATTAAAGACAGAGCCTACTCATTCCAGTGGCAATGAACTGACTGGGGTGCGTTGGTGAAGGGATGAAGGGAATTCACAAATAGAAGGCAATGGTCACCCATATATGAAATCTGGGTGACATCAACCACTGTTCTTTCCCCACCTACGCCCTACCATTCTAGTCAACCTGGTTGAAATCTCTCATATACCCCTCCCTATTCCCATATATTTCATAAAGCTTTGTATTAGATAATAAAGTAACATGTTTTAGAGAACAAAGATATACCTTGTTCAAAATCCGTCACATAAAATATTACTCTACAGATGTGAATTAATCCCAGAATGGGCAGAAAATGCAAAAGGCTTATTCCATAGCATTTATTGGAGCAGTTTAGATATACTACTTAAATCTGGGTGCCCTCTCCACCGCCCACTAGATTTATGAGCTCCTTGGTAGTAAGGTCTAACTTTTTGATGCCCACCATGTTTATAGTGCCTTGCCAGGCTCTGGGAGGTGTGGTGAGTCCCAGCCCACGCTCAATCCCTCCTATGCACTGTCCACATGAGTAATCAACTACACAGAGTTTCAGTGGGACTGTGCGTCTGTGTTCCTAGTCATTATTGTAAAATGTGTAGGCAATGTGATAAGACAGGCCGGTGACACACAAGGAAATTGTCCTGGGAATCTGAATGTCAGATCCAGGTGGTGTGACTGGCTAAAGGCAGTTTTTGCAGCCTTATGGGTAATAATACTAGAGTTTCAGATGACCTGGTTAGGGTAATCAGAATTTAGTGAGCCCCCATTCAGGATGCCCAGCTATTTGGCAGGACCTCAGGCAAGACAGGGAGAAAAACATCTCTACCAACCAGAGGGCATCTCCCGTGAGACTTATAGAACATCTGTTACTCTCTGCTGAGAACCTATTTTTTTGCACTCAACACAGTAACTGGTAACTTATGTAAGGTTTCTGAGTCAAAGAGCTCATTTCTGCTAAAGTTCCAAATGAGTCCTCTACAGGACCATTTGCAGGGGATGAAGGAGTAAAGAAATGATTCCTAAGCTTACTGGATAGCAACTGCACTCCCACTTTACCTCTCCTTTGTGCTGCATTACTCAGGTTGCCATTCATTCATTCATTCCACAAATACTTACTGAGGTGTGACGAGGGGTCAGGCCTAGTGCTAGGTGTTGGGCATACAGGAGGAATGAAAAAAGATACCCTGATCCCTGCGCTCTGTAAAGCTAACATCTGGTTTCGAAGACAGTCACAAAACAAGGGATTACAATAAGTTCTGATGAGCATATGACTGGGAAAATGCACTGGACTCTGAAAGCATATCAGGGTCTAACACACAGTACACTTGTAACGTTATACTCATCCTTTTTTTTCTTTTTTGGCTGCACCTCATGGCCTGTGGGATCTCAGTTCCCCAACCAGGGTGTGAACCCGTGCCCCCTGCATTGGAAGGTGGAGTCTTAACCACTGGACCACCGGGGAAGTCCCTATACTCATCTTTAATGGAACTCTAAATTTATGCTGTAACACATATAATTAAGGAGTGAAAAACCCAGGGAGGAAGACGAGGGGACCATCAAGAAGTGAGCTAATCTGTGGCAGTCAACCTACCCTAATGCACACTGGGGACACGGAGGCATGCTGAATGAACAGGAATCTTCTTTTCCTTAAACTATTAAAATATACATTAGTGCTTAGTTTACACATAAGTGCTTCCTGAGGTCACTGGAGTTTCATTTTTCCAAATATCAGATGCTATTTATAAATCAAACCAAATAATCTACTATAGCTCAAAAAACTAACTCAAAATTTGAGTACAGCCCACAGGGGCTTTGTCTTTCCCTTATTTGAAGAGGAGCAAACTCTCTGGAAATCCTTGATGCCAGGCGCCATTTCAAACCCCAGCTCTGGTTCTGGCTGAAATTTTCGCTTTGTTACTTAATGCACATTCCCTTCTGGCCTCTCATGTATATTGGCTTGAAGATTCATAAACTTAAATGTATTTGCATAATTCCTTTTCTTGAGAAACAGCCCAGTTCTTTTTTTTTTTTTTTTTACGCCGTTAAATTCGGCAAAAACAAGGATGGAAAATTCAGTGACAAGGACAGGAATACTGAGACACCAAATGCCTTTCTCTTGGGTACAGGGCTTGCCTCCCTCCTGGGAGTGCAGCCTTATGAGTGTGAACTGCTGAAATGTACCTCGGCCATGAAACAGAAATAGATGCTTCCCCTCATGGTCCACCTATAAACAACAAAGCAGGCTCAGTCTTCTGCAGACAGCAGAAGGGCAGAATACACATCTTTAGAGTTTGGGGGGTGCAGTATCACAAAGTCAACAGAGAATTTCAGAGGTCATCTTCCTTTGGTCTAAATTTAAAATGTGGATGGCCAAAGATAAGCATTTTTTTCTTGTCTTGATCAAAGTTGCTCAACCTCAGAAATACCAACATTTTTGGGCCAAATAATTCTCTTTGTGGGAGACTGTCCTGTGTATTATAGGATGTTTAACAGCGTCCCTGGCCCCTATACCCTCTAGATGGCAGTGGCTCTCCCTCCCCCAGTTGTGACAACCAAAAACGTCTCTAGACGTTGTCAAATATTCCCTGGGGGACAAAATGCTCACCTGTTGAGAACCACCCTTAGGTCATTTATACCCCATGGCTTGTGGATATAACTGAGAATCTCTACATCACCCTGCTTCCAAAAGCCTCAGAGCTAGAATGCAGGACTTCCAGAGGGGACCTGGGGTGAGCCACTGATCCTTCACCGGGCTTCAGAGATCCTGAATTGAAGGTAACAACAAAGTTGTTGTTGAGCCACACCCCAATCTTTATTTTGATCCAAAGAAAATGAATCAAATTATTTTAGTGCATGAAACGCCTACCACTTGTGACTTAAATTGATTTACATTAGGCTGAGGTGACAGATAATTACAGAAATCACTTTCTGCCTCAACTTGCCCAAATTCTGGCAAATAGCTATTCTGAGAGGTTTTTTTAGTCAGTAGAAGATTTTTCTAGAGCTCATGAGTCCCCAGTTTGGAAAACATTGCAAATTACTTATTGGTTTATGGTCATGTCTCAGGTTCTTTCCTGGCCTTTATTTGTTGCCACTAGTAATAAGTTTAATATTCAACATATACATCAGATGTGCCCTTAGCACCTAATTCTAGGAAATATTACACCAGTGATATCCGTAGAAAAAATATGTAAATATTAAATTATAATGAACTTGAACTTAGCTAATTCTCTTGAACAAATAATCCAATCGTTCTTATTCTTCTTATCTTCTCCCTCTAAACTCTCTTCCTTGGCAAACTCTCATAACTCTTACCTCTAACTAGAAGCCTCACAAATGCATTTCTAGAGCCAATATTTCTCCCAAGTTTCAAATCTTAATTTCAGCTTATAAACATCAGAAATGATATATGCAATTTCATGAAAATCACATAAACCACACTAAGTCTCCAACATGGTAAACAGCTAACGCTTCTTCCTGCTCTAAAATTCTTAATTATGCAACCATTAAAATTATCTGTGAGGGGATAAATATAGCCGTGTGGGAAATGCTTATAATCTAAAGTTAAATGAAAAGCAAAAAATAAAATCATATATACACAGTGAATATAACTGTAAACACATAAATCGATATGATTAGAAACGCATATACAGAAGTCAGTCACAGTGATGAAATCTACAATGAACGTTTTCTATTTTGGAAAGCCTGTAATGTGAAACTCCTTGTATTTATTCTTTTAAAATAATGTAATTCTTTGATATCTGACAATATGAACTCACCAGCTGTCTCCTAAATTAGCCCCTTAAAATCCATCATTCAGCCAGAAACTCCAGCTCCAAGTCTTGAAATCATCTTGGATTTTCCCCTTCTCACCTACTCACCGCCTATGCCACCGCCAATCACCAGCTACTGCAAATCCCCTCAGCGTGCTCAGCTGCACTTTTCTGCACTCAGCTGCAGGGCACCCCTCCTGTCCCCTCCAACCTGGCTCTCACAATAAGCCATCTCGCCAGTGCCTCTGACTTGGCTCTGCTGATTCTCCAAGCATCCTGCAAAACCCTTTCCCCTTCCCCCCACCTTCAACATCTAACACCCAGCTCTGAACATGTCACTTTCTTGCTACTCTGAAGACCCCCCAATCTCTACAGACTACCGGCTACTTACTTACTCTGACCAGGCCCTCTAGAATCTGCTTCAACCTCCCCTTCAGGCTCATCGACCATTATCCTTCACTAATCCGGGTTTCCACCCTGTGTTTTCCATCTCCAAGACGTTTCCTCTACCAAGAATGCCCAGCCTCCCTCCCAATATATATATAATGAACTGAATTCCAAACACCTTTCAAAGTCCAACTCAAACAGTAATCCCTCCTTGAAATGCTGATCTGCCCAGTTGAATGTGGGTTTTCCTTCTGAATTTTCCCATTGAACTTTTCTTCTGCTACAACATATACAACTATCTTGAATTATGGTAATTGTGCACATCTTTATCTTTTTCCTATTAGATTATAAATCCTTGTCCTGGTTTTGCTTTTAATACTATAAAGTTTTATGTATTGCTGGTAATGTAAATATATTCACAGACAATGAAATAAAGTAAAAAAAAAAAAATTAAAAAGTCCAATGAATTATCTTTTCTAGTTTAACTGTAACAAAGTTATTTTGACCTAATCTCACAGTTAGATTTTTAAGAAGTTGATTTCATCAGTGTGTTCCGGATAACACCCTTACACCTCCTTCTCTCTTTCCCTCTGAGAGTCTCCACAGAATGGGTGCCTCATCTCAGATCGTCTGCCTATATACGCATGAGGCTTTTGATAGTTTTATACTCAATGCTTAGAGAAATGACCAACAAAGCCCCTTGAGACAGTTTATAAAGGGCTAAAGACAACTTGATTCTCTATATGTTAAATATTTAATAATTATAAAACTCTTCTATAATATCCAAATCATATGAACTCTGCCTAGTAGGACAAAATAGGAACTTATTTGCACAGATAAATGGTGGGATGTTTTCTGTAGACCATGGGATCACGGCTACTGGTTAGGACCCTAAATATATCTAGGTGGATAACAGATATATAATAATTTACAAAATTCTTCTTTTAAGCAAGGAAGCTACAATTCAACAATAGTAAATATGATGAGGTCCCTTTTCAGGAATCAGAAATATATATGGTTTCTTTTCTTTACTCCCTTCCTTTACTATAGAAGAAAATTACCCTGTTATAGGCTGTATAGGAAGGGGCTATAGAGGAAGAAAAGAGACAAGAAGAAACACATAAAGCAATGGTACTTGTAATGTTCTGGTTCATAATTTGAGTGAGTTCAGAGGTGTTCATTTTATTATCATGCTACACATATTCTTTTCTAATAACTAACAAAAATGAAAGCTAACACCAACCCTATGCCATGCACTGTTCTAGACACTTCTTTTATATTAACTCATTTAAGAGTCACGGTAACAATAATATTAATATTATTTGCATTTTACAGATCAGAAAATTGAGGCAGATAAATAGCTTTCCCAAGGTCACCAGGCATTCTAGCTTGAGAAGCTGTGCTCTTACCACTCTGCTACCAGGTATTTTGAAAAGAAGAAAAGTAACAAGAAGTTTAAAAACAATAGAGTCCAAAGACTGTTTCATAGGACAGTTACACAAAGCCATTCTTTCTCCCAGACACACTTGGCCACTTAAAAGGTTCCTCAATGAATTCCTATCTACTCTAAGAGATTTCTAGTCTCTCATTATGTTTCACTCTTTTTCAGAAGCCATATTACTCACATTTGCCTTGCAGTTAAACAAGGATGCACAGTTTTCTTCTAAAACCACACATCCAAAAAGCAGATCAACTCCCAGCCTTGTTACAATGCCTTTCCAGAAGAACACAAATGATTGAAAAAGCAACTCTGCTACCAACAACTGTGTAAGCCCAGCCAGGTAACTGAACCACTCCAGCTTCAATTTACCTATAAAAAGAAGGATCTGATTATGTATGAGGTTACTTTAATTCTACAGTGTGAATACATGTCGATCTTTCTCATCTTTGAACTCAGATTATTACTTATAATCACAACTTTGGCTTCTTTTGTCAATTATCCTGGTGGGCCACTGGAAACCACCACATGTGTTTCCCTCTCTCCATTCGTCAGTAACTAAATTAGCAAGCAATTAGTAAGCCATACGCCAGATGCTCTGTTAGGCACCAAAGGGATAAAAACAATACTAACAATATGTAATTAGTTTTCACTTACTAACTAGTGAAATTTTCCACTATGCCTGAGTTGAGTTTAGGACTAACTAGTTGGAGAAATTATGATATGCCGTTTCCCTGAATAAGCCACAGCAGGCAGTCCTCGGCCTTAGCTAACCTCATACCTCTCTGAATGCATCATCAGTCCTTCCCCTCTGAGGAAAGTGCAGTAAAAAAAAAAAAAGCAGCAGGTGGTGGAGGGGATGATGCACCAGCTGCCTCTAACTGAGGGAAAGAAACCAGACTATGATTCGCACGTGATAAGTGACGGTGACTGACCGCCAGCTCTCTCTCAGCACTATCCCCGTCTTTTTCAAGAATAGAATTCTGGGCACATGGCTGCCCAAAATAAAGACTACACTTTCCAGCCTTCCTTACAACTGTTGCCATATGACTGAGTCCTGGCCAATGGGAGAGAGGCAGAAGTGTCCTGCATCACCTTCCTCCTGCCAGTTGGCTGGAATGTAGACATTTTGGCAGGAAACGGGGAGCCCCGGTGTTTCACAAGCTGGAGAAACATAATCCAAGATATAAGAGTCTCTGATAATGGGGTTCAGCCAATACTGGCCTAAGGTAGTGCAAAAGAAAAACAAATTTCTGCCTTGTTTCAGCTGAAATGAATCCTAACTAATACAGCCTTCCTTTCTTCCCTTTCTCCAACCCTATCCTTGCCTACCTGATTCTTCCTTATGCTTTCGATCTTATTTGTTTTAAAAATGTCACTTCTTAAGAGTAGCCTTCTCTGTCCTCTTCATCTGCCCTCCAGCAGGGTCTATTACAAACACACTTTTCTAAATTTTTCTTTCCTTATATTTATCACAGTTTACGTGTATTTATCTATTTCATTGACTTCTATCTCCATCACTAGCCTCCAAACAAAGATTCTTTTTTTGTTTGTTTTTGTTTTCTTCACCATAGGATCTTCTGTGCCTAGCACAGTGCCTGACAGGAAGAGATCAAGTATTTGCAGAGTAAATGATTGAAAAAATTGGAGGATCTCCCCACTCTAGGAATTCTAGAACATCCACAGTAAATACCACAGGGCTCTGCATTTATACTTGCTTTAACAAAAATCATGGGGAAAAGTTTAAAAATACTTAGAGTTGCTCTCAAATGTATTCAAAGGGCATGGCATTGAAAATGGTGGTGCTTGCTTTAAAAAAAGGGAAATTAATAGATAAGATGAAAATAGCTTCATCTAAACAAATAATGTATAAAGTATTTAATGGAAAATCACTTTTCTTAGTTTTCAATTGTTTGCTTCTGACTTTTTCATATATTTTTATTGTCTGTCTAATGCAGCCATACCAAAGGGTAAAGAAGCCTGGGAGGAAAACTTAGAATTTTCTCTATATGTGTACAAAGGAAAAAGATGATCAACATTTGATCTTCGCAGCAGGAAGAGGGAGGGCTATTTGAGAACCATTTAGTTCACAGAACCACGTTTTAGATACTTCCCCGCATTAAGTATGGAAATAATATGTAAGCATGCAGCTAACCTCCAACAATGGTACATTCTAAATTAAACATTTTTCATCAAACACTAGATTTTTTGTTCATACCAGAGATTGCTGCAAATCTTCTAAGTTGGTAGCTTTAGATTAAAAAGGGATTTCTCCTTGCTTATGAGAAGGCAGGACAATTCAACCATTTCCCCTTCAAATTTTACTAATGATCATTCCTTCCATAAGGCACTCTAGAAGATCAAATGACCAGAATTAGGGATATAAAAACTAACCATTTGAGTAAATGGTCCAAATATAAGACTCTGCTATTAAAACATTACTGAGAGGAGATTTAGAAATGGTCCTTCCATTTGACCTGTTTCTTACTCTCAGACCGAGGCAGTGACTGCCATGCTGGTACCCTGTAGGACCAGGTTCTAAATGGAAATCCCGAAGCTTAGGTCTAGCAGCCCTACAGATAGTAAGCTCTTTCTCCACTAGTCTCTCCCCTTTACATTTTCTATAGATGTTTGGTTGGCTTTTGTTATAAAATATAAAAATACCTCAATGATATTCTCTTCCTTCCCCCAACTCTATCACACACACACACACACACACACACACACACACCCAGAGCCATGAGCTAATTTGACGGGAAAGAGACTTGGATTCTTTCTTTATATTTGAATCTAGCTCACAGAACTAGTGAGCGAATACACTGTCATGGAAGGATACAGAAAACACACAGGACTTTGAGCCACTCCTAGCTTTGCCCCTTATTAGCCTGTAACTGATCTTTTCTATTCAATCTCTGTAAAATGTGGATAGTAAGGACAGCCATCTACGTCTTTCAGGATAGACTTAGAAGACAAGGTAACCTACTGTTTAAGAAAACAGGTTTGAGCCTAAGCTGAATTACAATTCAAATACTGGTCCTGCCATTTCACTAGCTGTGTGATCTTAGTGTGAATGTATTTAACAGAGTGCCTAATGAATAATAAATGTTAAATAATTGGTCTCTGTCATTTCTCCTTTGAAAATGTAAAGCATTCCACCAATATTCAATTCTATTATCTAAAGACTCACATAAAATAGGACGTCCAATAACAGAACGCTCATCAAATGCTTGCTCAGTATCCAGCGTCATATTCTTTCTTACCAACAAAGCCGGCTGCACTCCCCAGACAGGATGCTCACATCTCTAACACGCTTACAGAGGCAGAAGGCCAGCCGCAATCCCCTCCTTTCTTTGAAGAGTCAGCCAGCTGTATCAGTTAATAACCTCACTAAAGATTATCCATCAGAAAGAAGGGGAAAAAAGTCCTAACTGCTCTAGTCAGAGGTGTCATTAGTTATGTACCTGGCTCCTATGAAGTCTGCGTGGCATTTACGGAAATGGCACACACCATGGGAAAAATGTTACCAAAGCGAACAAGTATTTAACCTAAATATTAAGTGGCTCCCTGCCATCTACTAATCCATTTCAAAGGTAATGCATCTTCAGAGAAACCTTCTTCCTCATTATCTACAGTTCTGACACTCTACTTGCTCAGCGGTAAAATTTTTATTTGGGTTCCACAGACGTTTCATTAAATCAAAGTTGCCTTTTCTCCCCCTCCCGTTAGATAGCATAACTAAGTGCTCTAACCTCATCCCTATTTAATTTGTCAGACACAAGTATCATTGACATTTTTTAACCCTCCAATTGAAATTCTAGGGCCTTCTTTCTTAATGAGAACACTACCATCAGAATCTTGGGTTTCATTATTAGCTACTTTCTGTTTAATCTCAGGGAAATCTCTAAAAGAGGGAACGATATTATTTTCTCCCCAGGAATGTAATGCAATTGCTACAACACTACTAAGAATATGACATGGCTCAATTTCTCATGTTTATAAACACTAGCAGATAGCAATATGTGAGTAAAATGTACGGTACAGCTTTTTGAAAAACAGTACATAGGATTTGTCATAAAAATGTACTATGCCATGGTTGGAGAGATATAAATAAAAACTGCAGGGTGTGGCTTTATCTCTCATGAATAGTATACTCAGACCAACATTTGAAAATGCCTACCATATAACATTTTAAAAGATTTTCCTACAATATATTTCTATAAAATGACTAGAGAATTTTTACAAGAAATATCTAGTTTAGATAATTTATTATCAGAATGAGTTACATAGAAGCACCAAGAATAAATTAATATACCCTTCGTATATAATGGGAATCCAGTCTTACTCTCTGAGGACTCATCCAATTCATATTCTCTCTGTCTCGCTCTCTCTATATATATATTATGCGTGTGTGTGTGTGTGTGTGTGTGTGTGTGTGTGTGTGTGTGTGTGTAATTTCTGGGAGAAAGTGGTAAAAGCATTTTAATGTGGTAGTGATATTATTAGCAAAACAAGGACTTATTTTAAAGTTTTTACTTCAATCATGACAAGCATTACAAAATTACAAGATAAAAGGGTGCACGCATCTGAAGATGACTAAAGTTGGTATACAAATTCCTCATGCATGGAGAAAGGGTATAAAACTTATTTCTAAGCCCCATATGCTATACGTTGTGTATATCTTTATACCCAAATGAGTAATTTAAATCTCAGAAATTGGAAATAATCATGGAGCCCTCACTTGTGGGCTATCACAGTCAGACCACCATCTCCAAAGTTTCATCTGATGTTAATAATAATATTACTGGAGAGAGAGCTTGAAGATGGCAGAAGAGTAAGACGCGGAGATCACCTTCCTCCCCACAAATAATGAGAAATACATCCACATGTGGAACAACTCCTACAGAACACCTACTGAACGCTGGCAGAAGACCTCAGACCTCCCAAAAGGCAAGAAACTCCCCACGTACTTGGGTAGGGCAAAAGAAAAAAGAAATAACAGAGACAAAGAATAGGGACGGGACCTGCACCAGTGGGAGGGAGCTGTGAAGGAGGAAAGGTTTCCACACACTAGGAAGCCCCTTCGCGGGCGGAGACTGCGGGTGGCAGAGGGGGTAAGCTTCAGAGCCACGGAGGAGAGCTCAGCCACAGGGGTGCGGAGGGCAAAGCGGAGAGATTCCAGCACAGAGGCTCGGCGCCGAGCAGCACTCACCAGCCCGAGAGGCTTGTCTGCTCACCCGCCGGGGGTGGGTGGGGGCTGGGAGCTGAGGCTCGGGCTTCGGTGGGATGCAGGGAGAGGACTGGGGTTGGCAGGGTGAACACAGCCTGAAAGGGTTAGCGCACCACAGCTACCTGGGAGGGAGTCTGGGAAAACGTCTAGACCTGCCGAAGAGGCAAGAGACTTTTTCTTCCCTCTTTGTTTCCTGGTGCGCGAGGAGAGGGGATTCAGAGCGCCGCCTAAACGAGCTCGAGACGGGCGCGAGCCGCGGCGATCAGCGCGGGCACCAGAGACGGGCATGAAACGCTAAGGCTGCTGCTGCCGCCACCAAGAAGCCTGTGTGCGAGCACAGGTCACTCTCCACACCGCCCCTCCCGGGAGCCTGTGCAGCCCGCCACTGCCAGGGTCCCGTGATCCAGGCACAACTTCCCCGGGAGAACGCTCAGCGCGCCTCAGGCTGCTGCAACGTCACGCCGGCCTCTGCCGCCGCAGGCTCGCCCCGCATCCGTACCCTTCCCTCCCCCCCGCCTGAGTGAGCCACAGCCCCCGAAGCAGCTGCTCCTTTAACCCCGTCCTGTCTGAGCGAAGAACAGACGCCCTCAGGCGACCTACACGCAGAGGCGGGTCCAAATCCAAAGCTGAACCCCGGGAGCTGTTCAAACAAAGAAGAGAAAGGGAAATCTCTCCCAGCAGCCTCAGGAGCAGCGGATTAAAGCTCCACAATCAACTTGATGTACCCTGCATCTGTGGAATACCTGAATCGACAACGAATCATCCCAAATTGAGGAGGTGGACTTTGGGAGCAACGATATATATATATTTTCTCTTTTTGTGAGTGTGTATGTGTATGCTTCTGTGTGTGATTTTGCCTGTATAGCTTTGCTTTTACCATTTGTCCTAGGGTTCTGTCTATTTTTTATTACTTAAAAAATTTTCTTCCTTAATAATTATTTTTTATTTTAATAACTTTATTTTATTTTATTTTACTTTATTTTATCTTCTTCTTTCTTTCTTTCTTTTTTTCCTCCCTTTTATTCTGAGTCATGTGGAGGACAGGCTCTTGGTGCTCCAGCCAGGCGTCAGGGCTGTACCACTGAGGTGGGAGAGCCAAGTTCAGGACACTGGTCCATAAGAGACCTCCCAGCTCCACGTATTATCAAACGGCGAAAATCTCCCAGAGATCTCCATCTCAACGCCAAGATCCAGCTCCACTCACCGACCAGCAAGCTACAGTGCTGGACACCCTATGCCAAACAACTAGCAAGACAGGAACACAACCCCATCCATTAATACAGAGGCTGCCTAAAATCATAATAAGGCCACAGACACCCCAAAACACACCACCAGATGTGGACCTGCCCACCAAAAAGGCATGATCCAGCCTCATCCACCAGAACACAGGCACTAATCCCCTCCACCAGGAAGCCTACACAACCCACTGAACCAACCTTAGCCACCGGGGACAGACACCAAAAACAACGGGAACTACGAACATGCAGACTGAGAAAAGGACACCCCAAACACAGTAAGTTAAGCAAAATGAGAAGACAGAGAAACACACAGCAGATGAAGGAGTGAGGCAAAAACCCACCAGACCTAGCAAATGAGGAGGAAACAGGCAGCCTACCTGAAAAAGAATTCAGTATAATGATAGTAAAGATGATCCAAAATCTTGGAAATAGAATGGAGAAAATACAAGAAACATTTAACAAGGACCTAGAAGAACTAAAGAGCAAACAAACAGTGATGAACAACACAACAAATGAAATTAAAAATTCTCTAGAAGTGATCAATAGCAGAATAACTGAGGCAGAAGAACAGATAAGTGACCTGGAAGATAAAATAGTGGAAATAACTACTGCAGAGCAGAATAAAGAAAAAAGAATGAAAAGAATTGAGGACAGTCTCAGAGACCTCTGGGACAACATTAAACGCACCAACATTCGAATTATAGGGGTCCCAGAAGAAGAGAAAAAGGGACTGAGAAAATATATGGAGAGATTATAGTTGAAAACTTCCCTAATATGGGAAAGGAAATAGTTAATCAAGTCCTGGAAGCACAGAGTCCCCCATACAGGATAAATCCAAGCAGAAACACGCCAAGACACATATTAATCAAACTATCAAAAACTAAATACAAAGAACAAATATTAAAAGCAGCAAGCGAAAAACAACAAATAACACATAAGGGAATCCCCATAAGGTTAACAGCTGATCTTTCAGCAGAAACTCTGCAAGCCAGAAGGGAGTGGCAGGACATATTTAAAGTGATGGAGAAAAACGTACAACCAAGATTACTCTGCCCAGCAAGGATCTCATTCAGATTTGACGGAGAAATTAAAACCTTTACAGACAAGCAAAAGTTAAGAGAATTCAGCACCACCAAACCAGATTTACAACAAATGTTAAAGGAACTTCTCTAGGCAGGAAACACAAGAGAAGGAAAAGACCTACAATAACAAACCCAAAACAATTAAGAAAATGGTAATAGGAACATACATATTGATAATTACCTTAAATGTAAATGGATTAAATGCTCCAACCAAAAGACATAGATTGGCTGAATGGATACAAAAACAAAACCTATATATACGCTATCTGCAGGAGACCCACTTCAGACCTAGGGAGACATACAGACTGAAAGTGAGGGGATGGAAAAAGATATTCCACGCAAATGGAAATCAAAAGAAAGCTGGAGTAGCAATTCTCATATCAGACAAAATAGACTTTAAAACAAAGACTATTACAAGAGACAAAGAAGGACACTACATAATCATCAAGGGATCAATCCAAGAAGAAGATATAATAAATGTAAATATTTATGCATCCAACACAGGAGCACCTCAATACATAAGGCAAATACTAATAGCCATAAAAGGAGAAATTGACAGTAACACAATCATAGTAGGGGACTTTAACACCCCACTTTCACCAATGAACAGATCATCCAAAATGAAAATAAATAGGGAAACACAAGCTTTAAATGATACATTAAACAAGATGGACTTAACTGATATTTATAGGACATTCCATCCAAAAACAGAATACACATTCTTCTCAAGTGCTCATGGAACATTCTCCAGGATAGATCATATCTTGGGTAACAAATCAAGCCTTGGTAAATTTAAGAAAATTGAAATCGTATCAAGTATCTTTTCTGATCACAACGCTAGGAGAGTAGATATCAATTACAGGAAAAGATCTGTAAGAAATACAAATACATGGAGGCTAAACAACACACTACTTAATAACCAAGAGACCACTGAAGAAATCAAAGAGGAAATCAAAAAATACCTAGAAACAAATGACAATGAAAACACGACGACCCAAAACCTACAGGATGCAGCAAAAGCACTTCTAAGAGGGAAACTTATAGCAGTACAATCCTACCTTAAGAAACAAGAAACATCTCAAATAAACAACCTAACCTTACACCTAAAGCAATTAGAGAAAGAAGAACAAAAAAACCCCAAAGTTAGCAGAAGGAAAGAAATCACAGAGATCAGATCAGAAATAAATGAAAAAGAAATGAAGGAAACGATAGCAAAGATCAATAAAACTAAAAGCTGGTTCTTTGAGAAGATAAACAAAATTGATAAACCATTAGCCAGACTCATCAAGAAAAAAAGGGAGAAGACTCAAATCAATAGAATTAGAAATGAAAAAGGAGAAGTAACAACTGACACTGCAGAAATACAAAGGATCATGAGAGATTACTACAAGCAACTATATGCCAATAAAATGGACAACCTGGAAGAAATGGACAAATTCTTAGAAAAGCACAACCTTCCGAGACTGAACCAGGAAGAAACAGAAAATATGAACAGACCAATCACAAGCACTGAAATTGAAACTGTGATTAAAAATCTTCCAACAAACAAAAGCCCAGGACCAGATGGCTTCACTGATGAATTCTATCAAACATTTAGAGAAGAGCTAACACCTATCCTTCTCAAACTCTTCCAAAATATTGCAGAGGGAGGAACACTCCCAAACTCATTCTACACGGCCACCATCACTCTGATACCAAAACCACACAAAGATGTCACAAAGAAAGAAAACTACAGGCCAATATCACTGATGAACATAGATGCAAAAATCCTCAACAAAATACTAGCAAACAGAATCCAACAGCACGTTAAAAGGATCATACACTATGATCAGTGGGGTTTATCCCAGGAATGCAAGGATTCTTCAGGATATGCAAATCAATCAACGTGATACACCATATTAACAAATTGAAGGAGAAAAACCATATGATAATCTCAATAGATGCAGAGAAAGCTTTCAACAAAATTCAACACCAATTTATGATAAAAACCCTCCAGAAAGTAGGCATAGTGGGAACTTTCCTGAACATAATAAAGGCCATATATTACAAACCCACAGCCAACATCGTCCTCAATGGTGAAAAACCGAAACCATTTCCCCTAAGATAAGGAACAAGACAAGGTTGCCCACTCTCACCACTATTATTCAACATAGTTTTGGAAGTGTTAGCCACAGCACCACAGCAATCAGAGAAGGAAAAGAAAAAGGAATCCAAATTGGAAAAGAAAAAATAAAGCTGTCACTGTTTGCAGATGACATGATACTATACATAGAGAATCCTAAAGATGCTACCAGAAAACTACTAGAGCTAATCAATGAATTTGGTAAAGTAGCAGGATACAAAATTAATGCACAGAAATCTCTTGCATTCCTATACACTAATGATGAAAAATCTGAAAGTGAAATTAAGAAAACACTCCCATTTACCAATGCAATAAAAAGAATAAAATATCTAGGAATAAACTTACCTGAGGAGACAAAAGACCTATATGCAGAAAATTATAAGACACGGATGAAAGAAAATTGATGATGATACAAATAGATGGAGAGATACACCATGTTCTTGGATTGGAAGAATCAACATTGTGAAAATGACTCTACTACCCAAAGCAATCTACAGATTCAGTGCAATCCCTATCAAACTACCACTGGCATTTTTCACAGAACTAGAACAAAACATTTCACAATTTGTATGGAAACACAAAAGACCCCGAATAGCCAAAGCAATCTTGAGAAAGAAGAATGGAGCTGGAGGAATCAGGCTCCCTGGCTTCAGACTATACTACAAAGCTACAGTAATCAAGACAGTATGGTACTGGCACAGAAACAGAAATATAGATCAATGGAACAGGACAGAAAGCCCAGAGATAAACCCATGCACATATGGTCACCTTATCTTTGATAAAGAAGGCAAGAATATACAATGGAGAAAAGACAGCCTCTTCAATAAGTGGTGCTGGGAAAACTGGACAGCTACATGTAAAAGAATGAAATTAGAACACTCCCTAACACCATACACAAAAATAAACTCAAAATGGATTAAAGACCTAAATGTAAGGCCAGACACCATCAAACTCTTAGAGGAAAACAGAGGCAGAACACTCTATGACATAAATTACAGCAAGATCCTTTTTGACCCACCTCCTAGAGAAATGGCAATAAAAACAAAAATAAACAAATGGGACCTAATGAAACTTAAAAGCTTCTGCACAGCAAAGGAAACCATAAAAAAGATGAAATGACAAGCCTCAGAATGGGAGAAAATATTTGCAAATGAAGCAACTGACAAAGGATTAATCTCCAAAATTTACAAGCAGCTCATGCAGCTCAATATTAAAAAAAACAAACAACCCAATCCAAAAATGGTCAGAAGACCTAAATCGACATTTCTCCAAAGAAGATATACAGATCGCCAACAGACACATGAAACAATGCTCAACATCATTAATCATTAGAGAAATGCAAATCAAAACCACAATGAGATATCACCTTACACCGGTCAGAGTGGCCATCATCAAAAAATCTACAAACAATAAATGCTGGAGAGGGTGTGGAGGAAAGGGAACCCTCTTGCACTGTTGCTGGGAATGTAAATTGATACAGCCACTATGGAGAACAGTATGGAGGTTCCTTAAAAAACTAAAAATAGAACTACCATATGACCCAGCAATCCCACTACAGGGCATATACTCTGAGAAAACCATAATTCAAAAAGAGTCATGTACCAAAATGTTCACTGCAGCTCTATTTACAATAGCCAGGACATGGAAGCAACCTAAGTGTCCATCATTGGATGAATGGATAAAGAAGATGTGGCACATATATACAATGGAATATTACTCAGCCATAAAAAGAAACGAAACTGAGTTATTTGTAGTGAGGTGGATGGACCTAGAGACTGTCATACAGAATGAAGTAAGTCAGAAAGAGAAAGACAAATACCGTATGATAACACATATATATGGAATCAAAAAAAAAAAATGGTCATGAAGAACCTAGGGGCAAGACGGTAATAAAGACACAGACCTACTAGAGAATGGAGTTGAGGATACAGGGAGGGGGAAGGGTAAGCTGGGACAAAGTGAGAGAATGGCATGGACATACATACACTACCAAATGGAAAATAGATAGCTATTGGGAAGCAACCGCATAGCACAGGGAGATCAGCTCGGTGCTTTGTGACCACATAGAGGGGTGGGATAGGGAGGGTGGGAGGGAGGGAGATGCAAGAGGGAAGAGATATGGGGACATATGTATATGTATAACTGATTCACTTTGTTATAAAGCAGAAACAAACACACCACTGTAAAGCAATTATACTCCAATGAAGATGTTAAAAATAATAATAATATTACTGTAAAGTACAGTTATCTCATCATTAATTTTCTAGCTGCTTGGCCAAAAATGTTTGTCTAAAATAGAAGTATACTACAAAAAAACTAGCTTAAGGTTAGGTTTATTGTGAATTGAAATATGTTCTCCCAATACCAACAACGTTTAAATTTTTAAAAACAATAGTATGTACCAAAGGCCCTTATCTTTTAAAAAATTTTTGGATATCTAATTATGAAGAATGGCAGCCCAGATTATTGTTTTTCTTTTTTTCTGACAATGTCTGATCTATTCCCAGACATTAACTACAAGTACCACAGTCTAGTATGGTATCATTAGAAAGTCCATTAAGACAGGCTTTCCAGGATTTCCAGCAGAGCTAACATGTGTCAACTGCTGTCCTCAGCAAGGCTAGCAGAAAACACCACTCGGCTGGAATTAGAAAGCAAGTATAAGTTTTTAAAACAGGTGTTTCTGTTGACATAACCATTAAACATCCTGTTCCTCCATAGCTCCTAGAAGAATAGGTACTTTCTCGTTTTAATTTTTAATACAAATTCCTGTTTTCCATGAAAATCTGTATTCCTGGGAGAATTTCCAGAATAATATGAAATCTGTAAGGTGTGTCTCTTAGTATGACATCAACGCTCACCCTCCAGTATTTGGAGACCTTTTAGTGGAAGAAGGATCAACAGGCTAGACTTGAAAGTCGTAAAAGCGATGAACATGGCAGTTGGCCTTGCCTCTCTCAATGGTGGCACAGAGGTAGCAGAAAAGTAAAACAAATCTAAGAGGCAGTTACTCTTCGGTTCCTTGGAATGCACAGCTGCCCAATGTTTGTCAAAGGATAAGGCAAAACTGGACATTCCAGAATCAAAGAGAGTTAAAGTCCATGAGAGCTTAAAGATCAGCTAGTTCAGAGATTCTCAGTGTTTACTGTGTATAACAATATTCCTAGACCCACCCACTGAGATTATGACTCAGCAGCAGTACATAGTGGTAGCAGAAGTAGTAGGAATAGAAGTAGTAATGTACAACACTTCTAAAGCACTTGCTTTGGGCCAGATACTGTGCTAAATTCCTTACAACTATCACCTTACTTAATCCTCACAATAGTCCTATTGGGTAGGTGCTTCTATTTCTCCCATTCTCCAGATGAGGAGACCAAAGCATAGAGTGGTTCAGGAATCTGTCCAAGGAAATCCAACTAGGAAGTGAGTAAGTATTCAAACCCAGACAGGCTGGCTTCAAAGTCTGAGCTCTTAATCACTACAGGTATCACTTAATCACTACACTTAATCACTTAATCACTACACTACCTACCAACAGGGCTAGGGGGAGACCCAGGGCATTAAGACAATGTCATGATTGAAGTTGATCTTTTCTCTTCTCAATGGAGAAACTGAAAGCCAGAAATGCGACATCTCTTATCGAAGATAAAAATCCTTCAGTACATTTCCAGGAAGAAATCAACCATTATATGACACCAACTACTCTTACACATTTCTCTACACACACTCCTCTAGGGAGGAAATGGACAGATGACAGGATCAAAAGCCACCTCATGGGTTCCAGCTGTGTTACTCTGACCAAGGTGCTGTTCTGGGATAGAGATTTCCATCCTTTTCTGCCCAACTCACTGTTCACTCACAGGAGGGAAAAAAGGGGGAAAAGGGATGGGAGAGACGCCATCCCATGTGGGAGATAAAGTTCACATAATTTGAGGATGGAAATAAAGCTTGGATTCTGATATGGCTCCCAAGGATGGTCTCCCTTCCCTTAAACTGACTATTCTAAAACCTTAGTATATGTCAAAACATCATTAGGTCTTTGCTTTGTTTTACCATATACAGGCAGGCAGAATGCCTAGAATGATCAGATCTACCCCAAGCTGCAACTACTCACATACATTCTCTCAAAGGGTCACAAAAACATTTCCTAACAACATTTGATATGCAAGATCAGGCCAAAAATCTTACGGATTTATTGAAATCGTACCTTTTTACTTACGTTGAACAGAAATGATCATTGTCATTTCTGTTCAACGATCAAGGTTATTCTAGGGCACCCTAAGCAAGGATAATAACCATATATTCCAAATGACCACCACGCAGAGGCATTTTCAGGATGACAGTGAGGGCGGGAGCATCAGCGTTTGTTCCCGTCCCAGTGACGCAAACCGGGAGCCGCATCCAACCCACCTTCATCACTTCCACCTGCAGGTCTTCGTGGAGGGAAGGCGTCACTTTCACGGTGTTCAGGATCTGATTGAGCAGCTGCTTCTCATCAGAGTCCGTTTCCATGGATACAAACCTCTCTTCCGCCAGAAGCTTCTGTAAAGAGGCACAAGGCAGTGATCACAGATAGGCTTTCCCCTGCCGCCTTATTCTGTTGTAGCTTAGCATGTACTGAGGATAACGTTTCTTACTCTAGCTGGAGGCCATTAGGAGAAGCTGCTGCTATGTGCCATTAAAAAGAAAAATGCACCAAGCCTTTGGTAAACGGTTTTTGGCAAAGGCTTTTTCTTGCTATTAGATAATTCACTCTAAATTTTATGAAGTGCAGTTCTAACGTGGTGGCCTAATAGGTCATTTGGTTGGTGGGGACAGAGGATGAATGTGCCAAAGGGAATGTAGCCCCTCACAACATTCACGTTTACACTTGCTTTTTGTTTTTTTTTTTAAATTTTTTAATCTGTTTATTTTTGGCTGTGTTGGGTCTTCGTTGCTGCGTGCGGGCTTTCTCTAGTTGTGGTGAGCGGGGGCTACTCTACATTGCAGTGCTCGGGCTTCTCACTGCGGTAGCTTCTCTTGTTGTGGAACACGGGCTCTAGGCACATGGGCTCAGTAGTTGTGGCTCGTGGGCTCTACAGCACAGGCTCAGTAGTTGTGGCACATGGGCTTAGTTGCTCCGCCGCATGTGGGATCGTCCCAGACCAGGGCTTGAACCCGTGTCCCCTGCAATGGCAGGCGGATTCTTAACCACTGCACCACCAGGGAAGCCCAACACTTGCCCGTTCTGAATGTAGCTTTGTCACAGGAAAGGAGAAGGTCCTGGAGACGAGTTAATTTTTCAAATATTTACCTTTGTACTTCCTAATGTGAGCTGTCATTTACCCAGGAATTATTCATGAATCTACAAATCTTAATACCATTCCATCAGAAAATCAATCCCACAAAAACCTACACAAGAAGACAGTCACTTTCATGAGGTTTCCCAGAAGTCATTACATCTCGCAGGATAGCTCTCCTCTATTTGAGAACAATTCTTACTTTTCATAACATTCTTTCTGAGGTTGTACCAAAACCCTACTGCCTGGCACCTCTATGCCCTCATCTGTCCCTGGAGTCACGCAGATTAAGCTTTTAAAACATCTCAAGTCAGCTATGAAGTCCACCTAAATCTCTTCTTCTCCACACTAAACCTCCTCGGGCGCCATCGGATGTTCTCTGTGTGATATGGCTTCACAGACACTCTCCTCCTTAACATGTGGCCTCCAGTGTGCATGTAACACTTCAAGGGTGGTCTGCTGGTACAGACAGGAGCACCCAAGAGTGCACATGAAGGCAAATGTATGGACTTTGGGTGATTATGATGAGTCAGTGTGGGTTCATCCTTGGTTAAAAAAAAAGTACCATTCTGGGAGTGATGTTGATGCTGTGGGAGGCTATGCATGTGTGGGGGGAGGGAGTATATGGGAAATTTCTGCACCTTCCTCTCAATTTTACTCTAAACCTAAAACTGCTCTAAAATAAGTCTTTGAAAAATAATAATAATAAAAAGATGGCAGAGGGGAAAGAAAGAAGTGCGGTCTTTGGTGGCACCATTGCTCTCCTATTCCAAACCTGGAATTGCTTACCTCTATAATTCTAGTTGTGTAAGATAATTAAATCTGTTTATTGCCTAAAACCAAACAAAAAACAGTAATGCAGAAGTTTAATCACATTCTCAGATCAAATTAGCTTAGTTCTAAGTCACAGCACATTCTGTGCTGACTCACCCAGAAACTTCTCATTCGCAAAGGCTGCAATTAAGCTGTTCTTCCCTATTCTGTCCTGGGGCAATTGATTTTTGAGACCCCAGTGTAGGATGGATTTTATATTTATCCCTATTAAATTTGTCCTTGTCCGATGCAGCATAGGGTTGCAGCCATGAAGAATTTCTGGAATTCTGATTCATCCAGGGTAATGACTCCCTCTTCTAGCTGAATGTCACTGCAGATCCAGAAAACAAGTATTTTAAACCTTCTTCTTAGGACTCCCTGAATTTGTCTATACAGCTATACCTCATTTTATTGCACTTAGCTTTACTCCACTTGACAGGTATTGTGTTTTTTATAAATTGAAGGTTTGTGGCAACCGTGTGTCAATCGAGTCTATTGGCCCCATTTTTTCAATAGCATTTGCCCACATCGTGTCTCTATGTCACATTTTGGTAATTCTGGTAATATTTTAAACCTTTTCATTATTACTGTATTTGTTACGATGATCTGTGATCAGTGATCTTTGATGTTACTGCTACAGCTGACTGAAGGCTCAAATGATGTTGGCATTCTTTATCCATAAGGTATTTTTAAATTAAGGTATGTACATTTTTTTAGACATAATGCTATTGCACACTTAAGAGACTACAGTATAGTGTAAACATAACTTCTATATACACTGGAAAATCAAAACCTTCATGTGGCTCACTCTAATATTTGCTTTATTATGGTGGTCTGGAACTGAACCCACAATATCTCTGAGGTATTCTCTCAAAAGAGATTTTTGACTCTCGTGTAATGTATGTAGGGCAGCCCAGAGTTAGTTTATATACAAACCTGGTTTTACTTAAAGTGATAAAGACTAGAAAGCTCTTAAAAAATGCCTTAAGTTAATGGGAGGTCACAAGGGGTGCTGACAGGAAGACTCCCTGCCCCCCAGATCAGTGAAGTTCCCACGATTATTGAAAACATGATACTGTAACTTAGAGTGTTTGAGGGTTAAAAAAAAAAGTAACTAAATGGAAAATCTATATACTACTAAAGAAAAGGGAACGTAAGTGGCAGGTCAAAACAAACTCCCATTCATTTTTTAAAAATTAATTAATTTAGTTTTGGCTGCATTGGGTCTTCGTCGCTGCGCAAGGGCATTCTCTAGTTGCAGCAAGCAGGGGCTACTCTTCATTGCGGTGCGTGGGCTTCTCATTGCAGTGGCTTCTCTTGTTGCGGAGCTCGGGCTCTAGGCACGCGGGCTTCAGTAGTTGTGGCACGCGGGCTCAGTAGTTGTGCCTTGTGGGCTCTAGAGCACGGGCACAGTAGTTGTGGCGCACGGGCTTAGTTGCTCCGTGGCATGTGGGATTTTCCCAGACCAGGGCTCGAACTTGTGTTCCCTGCATTGGCAGGCGGATTCTTAACCACTGCGCCCCCAGGGAAGTCCCCCATTCATTTTTAAAGTTGGCCCAATTACTTTGGAGAAGAGTTTTTAATAACATTGTTTAAAATTTTTTTAAATGTTTAAGAATTTCTAATGCTATTGCATATTGAGATATACATCCTCTAATTCCAATCTTCTAGGGAAAAAAGAGTTGTAATTTTCTTACTCTTTCATATTTATTTCTCTAAAGGTATTAGAGACCTCTCTGAACTTAAAGAGTTAACGATGAAACAGTAATGTGAGAAGACATCCAACAAATGCCACCAATACCTGGTCATGCTGAAAGAATACCCCGTAGGCTTGAACTCCACAGTGCTTGTCATTCACATACCAAACCACTTAAGAAGTCAATGTATCTATACAGCCAACAACTTTGCACCTTTGGAATTAGACCTATTATGTACGGCGTAAAACAAAATGAACAAATGTTCAGAGAAGGAAATGCATTTGTGCAATTTGACTTTTCTGACTAGACAAAATTTCTTTTTTCTTCCCAATCTTGATCTGGAAACAAAACACATTAATCCATTCACCAACTTAACTGTAGAACAGAAAACAAAACAAACTCTTTCCCGCTTACCATCATTGCTCCTGACACAGACCCAGAGAACTTGAATGCATATAAGATTTGAGTTGGTATAGAACTGGAAGCATCTCTCTTGGGAGCCCTTACTCTGTTAAAAGTTTGGTGTCACAAAAAATATTTCATTTCTGTGTGGGCTTAGCTGAGTCTCCATGAGTCAGTGTCTGAACAACAAATGCTTAGCAAGATAATGCTGTACACAGAGAAATGCTGGTAAATACAAGAAAATCCTGCTATCCTCTCTGGTTATTATCCAGTTCAATCAAATTTTTGTCTGGGTCTTTAAACAGCTAGTATTTAGAACGTTAACTATTTGCTCTTTCAATGCCAAAGTGGTCTGTCAATTTCTGTCATCCTGTTGCACTCAGAGCCATACCTGTATCCCTGCCAAGGCATGTTGGGCCAGCTTCACATTCTTGGATTCCAAAGCCAATTGGAGAGGCAGCAGGCATTTCTCCCTGGCAAACACATAAATAAGGACAACATGTGAGCTCAGCGATGCTGGCAGTCAAGTAATCCAAGCCTTATGTACACCCACCCCCAAGTGCCGCCACACACATATACAAAACTATGACCAATAATGAAACTGCACATGGATGTTAAAAAAAACACAGCAAAAAAAAAAAAAAAAGCTGTGCAGAAATCATAGCATATCCTGGGAATTTCCTGGAGGTCCAGTGGTTAGGACTCTACACTTCCACTGCAGGGGGTTCAATCCCTGGTCGGGGAACTAAGATTCCTCAAGCCGCACTGTGCGACCAAAGGAAAAAAAAAAAAATCATAGCATATCAGTAGCTCACCTTCTTAGGATGGCTACAGAGAAAACATACACAAGGACTCTCAAACAATTGTTTTGGTGAACTAATCATCACATGGAAGTCCCTTACCAGTCCATGAACACACCTTGCTCTTTCTAGAAGTAATATAATTGCCTGTATTCAGTACACCTGGGGTGTATAACTCTAGAAAACACTGTTTATTTAGACTTCTATGCCTTGCTCATTCCTCTCCCCCACCTGGCAAGTGAGGGCATCACCACCACTACTCTGCCTCATGGATATAAACTGAAATTTGATGCACTTGTCAATTTCTCCCCCAATTCACATTGTTCAATAATCACTTATAATTTATGAATTTGCCCTTTAGTCTCCATCAGGGAGACCTAAATTTTGTGATGGATTCTTTTTATTTTTTAATTTATTTTATTTTTGGGTGCGTTGGGTCTTCGTTGCTGTGCAGGTTTTCTCTAGTTGTGGCGAGAGGGGGCTACTCTTCATCGTGGTGCACGGGCTTCTCATTGCAGTGGCTTCTCTTGTCACGGAGCACAGGCCCTAGGTGGGAGGGCTTCAGTAGCTGCAGCACGCAGGCTCAGCAGTTTCCACACGCAGGCCCTAGAGCACGCGGGCTTCAGTAGTTGTGGCACATGGGCTCAGTAGTTGTGGCTCACGGGCTCTAGAGCGCAGGCTCAGTAGTTGTGGCACACGGGCTTAGTCGCTCCACAGCATGTGGAATCTTCCTGGACCAGGGATTGAACCCATTTCCCCTGCATTGGCAGGTGGATTCTTAACCACTGCGCCACCAGGGAAGTCCCTGTGATGGATTTTTTTTTTTTTTAACATCTTTATTGGAGTATAATTGCTTTACAATGGTGTGTTAGTTTCTGCTTTATAACAAAGTGAATCAGCTATACATATACATATGTCCCCATATCTCCTCCCTCTTGCATCTCCCTCCCACCCTCCCTATCCCACCCCTCTAGGTGGTCACAAAGCACCGAGCTGATCTCCCTGTGCTATGCGGCTGCTTCCCGATAGCTATCTATTTTACATTTGGTAGTGTATATAAGTCCATGCCACTCTCTCACTTCGTCCCAGCTTACCCTTCCCCCTCCCCTTGCCTCAAGTCCATTCTCTATGTCTGTGTCTTTATTCCTGTCCTGCCCCCAGGTTCTTCAGAACCATTTTTTTTTTTTAGATTCCATATAAACATGTTTCCAAGACAGAAATACAAACTATCAACAGCTTTGATCCATGAGAAGCACCTGGCGTCAAGTGAAAGACGAAAAAAATGGCTTGAGAACTACTTGTATATTTTGAAGCTTAAGAAAAAAATAACTGGGTCCTAAAATATGTTAGGAATAAACCAAAAGGGCTAAAAAGAGAAATCTATTTTTCTGTAAGAAGCATTCACTCTAAATAATTAAACAATAGATCAAGAATTTTAATCAACCCATTATTTCCCCACAGAGTTACACTGGCACAACAAATGAAATGTTACTTAGTTTTACCAGGTTCCTCCACCCTGACTTAAACCAGAGCAGCCCCATTTTTATCTGTTTTATACTTTCAGCATAAACTGAAAGATTCATTGACTTCAGAGAGTATGAAAGCCACAGGGTAAGACTACGGGATTTCGTCACTGGAGGAATAAGGGTCACTGTTGCAGAACACAGTGAAACAGAAAGTTAATTATAGCTCTGATTCCTTCCTGCCCACCCTGCAGCTTTTCCATGGAATCCTCCATCAGCAGCTCCATGACAGATTGAGAGAGAGTTCCAGACACTCCCCCTAACGCCGGCCACAAAGAACAAAACCAGACTATCAGAAAGAGCATTAAGCCCTCCTAATCCTTCTCACTATCCCCAAGTTACAATACCCCACTTTTATAGGAAAATTGATTCACACTACGGCCATTTTTCATTAGTACATCCTTTGACAGGTGGATAAATTACCCAACTGTGTTACTTCCAGTTGGGTGGCTATAATTTTGTTGCTGTTACGGTTATCGTCAGCTTCTCTCAGTTATAAGGCAAACACTGCTATGCAGTCAGTTAAAGCAGGAATAGCTAATTTTCCCAATTTTGTTTCTTTTATTTAATCATAACCAGTTTACAAGCTTGGAAAAATTAATTGGAAGGGTGAAAGTCAAGTGAGAATTAGCAATAATGGGCTGACGGAGGAATTAACAGAAGAGCCATAGAACTTCACCTGGAAACCCTTGAAACAATCAAATTTCCACCAGGCTTAATTCACCGTGAAAGAACTTTCATCTCCAGTTTTTGGAGTCAGATCTGCCAATGAGGGCATGGTAGCAGTGGCCAAGTGTGGAGGTCCCAAACTCTTACAGTCTCATAGCCTGGGCCAGTGAAAGTCTCTGTCGAGTGGTTGTGTGCTGAAAATGCACAAGTATTACACATTTCTCATCAAAGGTACCAAACAAGAGCGGATGCCACATTCAGCAGCAACAAGGATCTTCCTGGAATGCTGAACCCCCTGACCCTTAGGGAGCAGCATTATGTTTGCAGATAAACAACAGCACGCCCATATGGCTCTGCCATCGACAGTATCAGTCCTTGAGATCCTCATTCCACTCTCTTACCTACTTCTACATTCACACAATTTCTATTGCAGACCGGAAACAGATTGCTGACAAATGCCAGGACTACCAGGTCCCACCACGATTCCAGGGGACATCATTGAACTGTTCCCCGTGCCAGGCATAGTCACAAGGAAGGACTGGAAGATGTAATTGGTTCAGCTGGGTTTTGGTTCAATTGCAAGGTATCACCATTTAGTGGAAGGACTATGGGCTGTGGAATCACACAGACCTGGATTCAAACCCTAACAATTATAAATTGTTCAATCTCAGTTAATATACTTAACTCTGTTGCATCTTAGCTTCCTGGACTTCCCTGGTGGCGCAGTGGTTAAGAATCTGCCTGCCAATGCAGGGGACACGGGTTTGATCCCTGGGCTGGGAAGATCCCACATACTGTGGAGCAACTAAGCCCGTGTGCCACAACTACTGATCCTGCGCTCTAGAGCCCGCAAGCCACAACTACTGAGCCCGTGTGCCACAACTACTGAAGCCTGTGTGCCTACAGCCCATGCTCTGCAACAAGAGAAGCCACCGCACCACAACGAAGAGTAGCCCCAGCTCGCCACAACTAGAGAAAGCCTGCGCGCAGCAACGAAGACCCAACGCAGCCAAATAAATAAATATTAAAAAAAAAAAAAATCTTAGCTTCCCAATCCACAGCAAGAGCATCTTAAGACCAATCCTGCAGGGTTATAGTAAAGAGTACAGAAAATATGTATCAGGGATTGGAAAACTTTCTCCATAAAGAGGTAGATAAAAAATATTTTAGGCTTTGAAGACCATACGGTCTCTGTGCTCAACGCTGCTATAGCACAAAAGCAGTCAGAGACAACATGTAAATCAATGAGCATGGCTACATTCCAATAAAACTTTATTTACAGGACTTCCCTGGTGGCACAGTGGTTAAGAATCCGCCTGCCAGTGCAGCAGACATGAGTTCAAGCCCTGGTCCAAGAAGATCCCACATGCCGTGGAGCAACTAAGCCCATGCGCCACAACTACTGAGCCCACGTGCCACAACTACTGAAGCCCGCGTGCCTAGAGCCTGTGCTCCGCAACAAGAGAAGCCACCACAATGAGAAGCCCGCGCTCAGCAACAAAGACCCAACACAACCAAAACTAAATACATGAATAAATAAATTTATTAAAAAACAATAGAAAACTTTATTTACAAAAACAGGCAACAGGCCAGATTTGGCCTACAGGCTAGTTGCCCAGCCCTGATATAGACAAAGGCCCAGCAAAGACCATGATTTTCAGTATAGGATAAGAAGGTCTATCTCATCTTGTCATAGTATCCAGAAAGATTTTGCAAAGGACATAGAGCACATGTCCTGGGAGGGTCTTAGCAAGACAGATTTCTCTTAGAAAATCAGTGCTTTGAGGAAGCAGACTGACAGACTTCATCTGGGTACTAAACCAAGGCACTCCATCCATCCAACTATCCATCCAAGCAACATTTGAGTGCCTGCTGTGTGCAAGGCACCGTCATGGATGCTTGGAAAGACCCAACAAGGAACAAGACACAAAAGATACTTGCTTTCATTTTATTCATGGGATGAAAAGCAGAATAAAAATTACTTGTTATTTCGCTATTTAGTCTACCAGTCACTGTAACCTTAAAATAGGCATTCTTACCCTTGTTCTACATTTGAGAAAATGGAGAGTCAGAGAGGGTTCACGGCCTGCCCAATGTTACATGGCTAAAATCTATCGGAGACAATTCAAACGGAAATCTGTCTCACTCCCAAGACCAAGTTTCTTCCAACACCCTTTGGTGTCAAAAGATCAGAGCAAAGCTAGGATAGTTCTGTTTCTTAAGCTTTTTTGGATCATGAACACAAAAAGATCCTCTTCCTAGAGGAGCATGCAAGTAATTTCAGGGGATTCACAGGTCCCCCCCAAGCCCTAACTCCACATAGATCCCAAGTTAAGAGCCCCTGCTTTCTGGAGAAAGGACCTGCCCAACACGGCAGAAACTTCCGTGTCTGTGTAAGAGAAGTGGGCCATGTTCCCTGGCTGAGCTCAGGGTTCCACTAGGATGAAAAGCTTTGAAGTGATGTTACACTGAGCCCTAAAGCAGAGAGGTGGGTGGGTGGGTGGGTGGGTGTGGGTGTGGGTGTGGGTGTGTGTGTGTGTGTGCGTGTGCATGTGTGTGTGTGTGTGTAGGAGGTGAGAGGGATGACTAACCCTCCTCAGGATCCAAGGCCTCTCAGCACCTCAGCCCCAGCAGTCCCCGAGATGAGTGTCATGAGCCTCAGATCACGACTTCGACAGGAAACGAACACACGCGGTGCACACTGATTTCACTGCTTGCTCTGTGGTACCATAAAAACCCTGCTGCCTTAATTTTTTAAAGTGATTTTAATAAAAGAGAATAACAGGCCTGTTAATTGAGTCTCAGGATGAAATTTATAATGAAGATGCAACGTGGCACACACTCAGTCCCCTCTGCACAGACCATCTTGGAATAAATCACCTTTTGATCTTGCTAGATGATGCCTAATTGGGGAAAGGGCATACCAAAACCAACATTCAGTTACATGAAGTGATTATTTTTTATGCACGAGCATGTGCAAGATCACTCTTGCCTAATTAAATATGGACAGTGGCCCCAGGTTTCATGCCCTGGCATGTCATTATTTCTTAAAGAAGAATAATTAGCAGCTCTGCACATGCACAAGGAAGACATTATTCCATGACAGTGTCTGGTTGTGTCAAGGAGACTGAGTCTCTCTCCTTAACTGTGTGGTCATGGTTCACAGACCAGCTTTATTGGGCTGGAAGATAACAATGGACAAAGGGATATTAAAGTGGGTGAATAGGGGAACAGATAGGATTTACCAAAAATTACCTTTCAATAATGAGCACAAAAATGAACTTCAAGTAAAACCAAACCTGTTTCTGAATTTTAGGTTGCTTCCTCTTTGATGCACTACATGGGATGGAGCACAAAGATACCTTAGATTTCTGAGGTCTGCTTATACTGTATACTTCTAGGATTCTATGATCTAAGCCATTTATTCAGTAACTGTCTGGATTCCTTCACATAATAACCATGGCTCTGATCGAATATCAGTGGCCTGTATGTCCCAAGTACCATGTTCACACCGTCGTATTTACTATTTTATTATGTAGAGATTTAACTGTTGACAAAACAAACTAAGAGGGACTAGATTACCTGTCCAAGGCCACATGTTTGTAAATGACAGAGCTGTGATTTACGTTTAGACCATCTGTCTTCAAAACCCCTGTTCTCTGGCCTCCGCCAGCCGACAGCTCCCCACCAACTGTGGCATATGGCACCCTGCTTTACAAACAGCAATCCAGATGTCCACCCGTTTAAAAGAATGGGGACGGACATCAAATAAGTAATGTAAATTATCTTACTGTGAGGGTCGTTCATGAAGCAACGTGTTACATTTGACAGTTGGAATGTAGTTATGAATGCAGTTATGGAAAGGTATATACAGTTTGGATGAGTGGGATAAATGTGGCTTTGGATCTAGCTGCTGGGTTCAAGGACAGCCATCACTTTTCCTAGTAATCATGACCTTTCCTAGTTTGAGTACAGAAGGTTTTTCAGCCCCTTGTTGTGACACTTGGGATATTATTTGTGTTTATAAATACCGATGCTTTAAACAGTTTGCATCAACACTGATGAATTTTCATTGACTAAGCTTTCGCCAGAGCCAATTCACTGAGCCAACTGGAACTGAATTGTTTCCTTAATTGATTTTCTCTGCAGTGCAGTTAAAATGTTTCCATTTTATTTCTATTTTCACTCCTATTTTTATGAAATTACCTTCATCAGTAACCTCTATATTTCGCAACAAAGATTAGATTCATCCTTCAGGAACTGTTCTAGGTCCTAGGGATACAACTGTGAACAACATAAAATCCCATTTCTCCTGCAGGATTCGAGATGCCTTAGCAAGCTTATTGCGATTATTAAGTAGAACATATGAAACTGCCATTTTCTGTACATCGGAAAGGGTTGAATATCCATAATTTTACATGATTCACTCTGTTAAAAAGAATCCTAAATAGATAACCAACAAGGTCCTACTGTACAGCACAGGCAACTATACTCAGTATCTTGTAATAACCTATAAGGAAAAAGAATCTGAGAAAGGATATACATATATATGTATAACTGAATCACTTTGATGTGTACCTGAAACTAACACGATATTGTAAATCAACTATATTTCAATAAAAATTTTTTAGAAAAGAATCCTAAATAATATAATATGGTTATGCTCATATTTTCCCTCAAAATATACTTTTATTATATTTCATTATAAAAGGCATACATGTACATTACAAAATCCAAACAATACAGAGAGACGCACAACAATGAAAATTAATTAGGGCACTACAAGAGCTGGGCTGAATGCTGACCATGGGTATGTCCAGAGAGTGGCATGGGGGATCTTTCATTTTCTTTCTATTTATACTTTCTATTTGTATTAACTTTTATATAATAACTCTAGAGTATACTGATATAATCTGAAGAAAATATTCATAAAGCCACAAAGTCACTGGACTCCTCACAAGTTAACATCACAGCATTTTCTTCTCCTGTTCAGCTCAAATATGTGAGTGAACCTGCACATACACAGAGAAAATATTAAACATGGAACTCATTTTCTTCCTGGCACTTACATCAACAGTCCAAGTGTTCTTTTTAGCAATTATATGTACACTTCTTGTTTATAAAGTAAACCTCCATTTACCTGATAGGCCTCACTATGCTAATAGGTTTTTGTAATGAGAGGACAACTGCAGACAATTTAGTAGGTTATCAATCACCTGAAAATTTTTAAATACTATCTAGATTTTTATCTTTGCTATTTGACATGTCTAATTAAAAAATAAGCTGTAAAAGAATAGAAAGCAACATAAATACGAAAACATTTTGGTATACTATTGTAATAGGGAAAGGGGTTTATCTTTTTCATTTTAATATTCTTGCAATATTTAAAAACTATAAAACACAATAGGTCAAGAAGATAATTTATAAGAGTAAATTTTTATTCATTTTGAAAAAAAATTTTTTCCAGTGACTTATTGAGACATGTAAGTTACATATAACATTGTAGAAGTTTAAAGTGTACAACAAAATGATTTGATATATGTATATATTGCAAAATAACGACCCCAATAAGTTTAGTTAACAAGAATCACCTCACATAGTTACAATTTTTTTTCTTGTGATGAGAACTTTGAAGATCTATTCTCTTAGCAACTTTCAAATATATAATGTAGTATTGTTATAGTCACCATGCTGTATATTATATCCCCATAGCTTATTTATCTTTGAAAAAAATTAAAGGTGGCTTGGTATTTTCACCTACAATCTAGAATTATCAATACTACTACTTCTACCAAAAGATATAAATTCTATGTAATTGGGGGAAAAACACTAAAGGTTTTCTTTTTTTTCCACCTAGAGGAAAAAAAGGAGAAAATAAAGTCCATATTAATCATAAGGAGGTTGTTCCTGATTTTTTTAAACAACTACTGAGCACCTATTATGTCTGGGGCACTGCACATGGCACTGAGTAAAGAACAGAGGAAAACAGCTATCATTCCTTTTCAAGATAGGGGCAAGTGTAAATGTGTACATTCACCTTCTGAATGGATGACTGAGTAAACAAACAAACAAAGAAATAAGCGGAAAATGCCTAAGAAGTGTAACATAAAGGCCATTTAAAGATTGGTTGAGCTTATAAATATAAACAAGTCTGGTAAAAGGGCTTCCCTGGTGGCGCAGTGGTTGAGAATCTGCCTGCCAATGCAGGGAACACGGGTTCGAGCCCTGGTCTGGGAAGATCCCACATGCTGCGGAGCAACCGGGCCCGTGAGCCACAACTACTGAGCCTGCGCGTCTGGAGCCTGTGCTCCCAACAAGAGAGGCCGCGATAGTGAGAGGCCCGCACACCGCGATGAAGAGTGGCCCCCGCTCGCCGCAACTAGAGAAAGCCCTCGCACAGAAACGAAGACCCAACACAGCCAAAAATAAATAAATAAATTTATTTAAAAAAAAACAAAACAAGTCCGGTAAAAAAAAAAAAGACCAAATCAAGTGACATTCCCATTCCATTGGATACAACACTCTGTGTTGGACACAACATACTGGCTTTTCTCTTTGGATGGAGTGTTCTGTCACTTTCAACCAGAGGATTACTAACTGATACAAGGGAGAGCAACAGTGGATGTCACAGAAGTGTCAATTGTTAAAGCCTTAGTGTGCCACACACCAGGCTAAGGGCCTAGGCACACAATTTCATCTAAGCTGCACACCAACCCAACGAGGAAGGACGAATGTTACCGACATTTACTGATGAGGGAAGTGAAAGGGAGAGAGGACCAGTCACTCCTGGACAAGGGCTGGAGCAGCGCTGGACCCCTGAACTCAAGCTCCTTAACAGCATGTGACGTGAATGGTTACCATTTGTCACTCTCACACCTGTTCCAAGACCTGGTTAAGCATTTCACACTCAGCAAGCCTGTGAAGCACCCTTCACAAAGAAACTCCTTTCTGTCCATGGTCAATCCATCCTTATACTTCCTCACTTTATCTCCCGCATCAATCATTCACACGTGAACTTTTACATTTTTCCACTTATAAACCCCTCCTCACCTCCATCAACACAGTTCCTCATATAACCACTTCCTGTGGCACCATGGAAAGATTTTACTCTTTAATTCTGTCATCAAAAACAATTTGTCAATGTATCTCAAGAGCTTAAAAATATTAGTCTGCTCTGACCTAGGATTTTCTATTGTATGAACCTTTTCTAAAGAAATCATCAGAGATACAGCAAAGTTTCAGGTGCAGAGATTTATCTGTAGTTTCATTTATAATGTAAATAATGTTAAATAAATTCTGGTACATCTCTGAAATGGAATAACGTACAATAATTTAAAGTATCTTGAAAAGTTTTTATTAACACAGGAAAATGCTTTGAAAATGTTATGTCGAAGAAATTTAAAATGAGAATACAATGCAGAAAATATACCATACCATGGTCCTACACTTGAATTAAAAAGTTATATACACACACAAGTGAGTGGAGGAGAAAGGGACTGAGGCTGGAAAGAAATTCCTCAAAACCCCTCTGGAATATATCTCAGTCTTTTGGGAACATGGATGGTTTTGGTTTTATTATTTACATGTTTCAACATTTAAAAATCTTTCAATAATAAAATATATTACCTTTAGAAATAGAGAAGAAGTGACGCTAGCCCTCTCCTGTATGTGCATAAACACACGCCCCCTTTCCTTCAAAGCTCTGGCCTAGCATCCTCAAAGGCTGTGTTTCCAGTAACGGCTTCAATCTAATCCTTCCTGAATTTCCTCTGTGCTAACTTCATCTCTTCATCAAGTCACTACCCTTCTCACTTTATCAAAGGCTGGGCAATATTCCTGGAATAGTTTCTCTTTCCCCAAAGACATTTCCTTAGCACCTTGCAAACACTTACTGAATTCTTTCTTCTCCCCAAAACCTTTGTGGCTGAAAATAGGCTTGCTTATGACCCTCAAGTATTGATATAATTACCATAGTCACAAGTATCTAAAATCAGTATGCTTAAATTAATTTTGCTTCTTTCTATGGCATGTTTTCTTCCAATCAAGCTTTCAGGTTTACAGTGTGAATATGCTAACAGAATGAAACATGCCTATGGGAATTGCCCTGCCCTGGAACATGGAACCACAGGCATTTTGTTACTTAATGATTTTTTTCATGATGAAAATGCTCTGACAGGCAATCTAGAGGCAAGACTCTGCCCGGAATCTGTCGCGGAGGGGCAAGTAGGGAGAAACCACTAGAACAAATAAGATTTCTAACTCGAATACTCAAATCTTAGGGAAGAAGAGAAAATGAGCCATACCACAACATCATCTTTTTTATGTGCCGATAACTTTATGCAAATGGTAGTTACCTCTTGAAAAACAGTAAGTCTATGCAATAAACATCATTCAGAAACGCCTATATAACCAAAAACAGGTAACTCAAAAAACCAAAACTAACCCCTCTGAGACAAAACTGTGATTTCTTTACATTCTATTCAGAACTCACTGGCCTATTAAAGCTCACGAATAATGTGTATACATTTATTATAATGACTTCTCACCACTTAAATGTCATGACAGCAAAACGGTAGGATTAAATGTCAAGTTACATTTTTCTGTGAGATAGAAATTTCCAGTTATGATGTCAAAACGCCTGTAAAACCAGTCTATTAGCAAATCAACACAAATGTCAGAACCAAAATTTGTATTCCTCAATGGCTAATAATCTTTGAGAAGTATGTAAGATGTTCAGTAATAAAAAGATTTTTTATTTTAATATTTATGTAGCCTACTAGACATCCAGGCTCTGTATGAAGTATTAGGCATAATGATGAATGAGACAAAGTTCCTGCCCACAAGGAACCCACTGTCTAAGGGAGATAACACAGGTACAAAATAATAGTCACTTGTATTAAGGTATACACAACCACAGAAGTATATAATAGGGGCAGGAGAGATCCTATCTAGAAAAATTCAAATGTCTTCATGCACGAGGTGATACTCATTTGGCCCTGAAAAAGGAGGGGACAGTATGGGACTTGGTCAGCCAGGTGAGGAAGAGGGAAAGGACATACCCAGCTGAGACTGTGAGTGCAAAGGCAGAGTGGATTCATGCAACAGCTCAAGTACAATTATGACCCAATAAGTCATGGTGGGAAGACTGGTGAGAAATGAGTTTGACAAAGTAGATTTGAACCAGGTTTTGAAGGGTCTCGCATGCGACGCCAGAGAGACTGGTCTTTAGCCAACTGAAAATAAAGAGCTAATAAAAGATTTTTAATCAAGGGAATAAGGTGATCTCAGACATTTTCTATACAAAATGGAACTCTGGCTACAATGTGGAAAATGGATAAAAAGTACAAATATCATGGAAAAATTTTGGAGTCAAACTAATCTGGTTCAAATTTAGGCTCTGCCAATTACAACCTGTGCACTAAGTTTTCAACCTCTTCAAGGCTCATTTTATTCATCTCAAAATACAGAAGTAACATTACCTACCTTGAGAAGCACTGTGATGATTAGATAAGAAGCTACATCAGAAACATTGCTGATTGCCAGCCTAACCTTCTCAGCACTCCTGAAGACGCCTGGGCCAACCCCCTTCTCTTCCAACCCCTGGCTCTGTCCTGCCCCAGGAGAGGTCTAGTGGGCACAGGTAGGGACATCCCAGACTACAGGCAAATCTCAGACCACAACCCATGCGAACAGCTGCCCTGTGGCCAGGCCTCAAGCCTAGAGATGCACATACCCAAAGATAGAGGTGGGGAAAGGGCCCACATGCTGTTTCTAGAATGAGGCTCAGCATAATCTAAGTAGGGAACTCTTAAGTCTCAAGTACTCAGAGCATGAGCCTAGGGTGCAGGGTGGTCTCTGGGTGGGAATGTTCCCTTCGCCCCGAGGAGAAGGAGAACGGGGCCTCTACAACATGAGCCCAGGGCAGGGTCCCACCTCACCCAGGGCTTAGGGTGGTATGATTCTGCCTAACATCTTGTACACCCAACAAATGATTGTTGTCATGGTACTTTTTCTTACTGGTCACACTGTCTTGTTATTATAGTTTTCTTGTTGATATTATTTACTGGCAGCGGAAAGACCTGGAAGAAGGAACTGCCCTCTGCTATAGGGGCGTAGTCCTGAAAGTACAATGTACTTGGGCCTGTATTAAAAAATGGAAAGGAGGAAACAGAACCTAGAGATAGCACAGAAGTAGAGTAGAGAGGACCTACTGGAAGAACAGTTTTGAGGAAGGAAGTGGGAATGATAATAACTAAAGTTTTGTAATATTTTGAGTTCAAGATTCCTTTCGGCATCCAAGTACTAACAAATAGAAAACTGGATGTACCTATCTGGAGCTCAGAAAAAATGTAGACAGTAGCCATCTAAAAGTGGTAGCTGAAACCTTGGAGGTGGATGAAACTTCCAAGGAAAAGTAAGAGATGTAAAACAGAAGGACAGAGCTTAGAAAAATCCCTCCAGTCAGTGAGTGGAGAAAAGAAATGATGCCAGCAAAGGAAAAGTCAAAGGAACCTGTGATGCTCAAGAAGATGGCAGGAAGAAGGCTGCCTTCAAGATATGTCCTTACAGTATTAATACCAATCGGTCACTGAGTGCCCACTCTGTGCCAGGCATTATGACTTGGCGTATATACATGATCTCATTTAATTTAGTACTTACAGCACTATGTTAATAGGTAATTATTTCCATGCCATCAATGAGCTAACAGGCTCAGAGATAGTAAGTAAATTGTCCCATGTCACATAACTACTGTGAAGCATTAGGTGCCGTTATAAGCTGAACCCTACTGTTAAAACTTAGGAACACTTTGGTCTCTGTTGTAGAGAAGAAGGTATGGAAAGGAAGAGAAGTGATGAGCCCATCCAATGGAAGAGGCTGTGAACTAGGAACTTTCTCATTATGTTACCTCGTTTAATCCTCATGAGAAATGGGGCAGTGGACATTATCAAGCCCATCTTACAGTTCAAGACATGGAGGCTCCCAGAGCCAGGTAGCCATGGACAGAGCTGGTAGATGGATGAGTCCAGATTCAAATGTAAGGACTGTGTGACACAAAAGCCTACACTCCTTCCATAGCAACATGGTGCCTCTCCATCATTAGGGAACAGGAACTAAAAGGGGAAGGGAAAGAGGCATCTACAACGCGGAAACAAACACAGACCTTCCTGGAAATTAACCAAAGTAATAAAAAATATTAATCATCCAGTTGTCTTATGTTCTCCCCTAAAACAACCCAGCAGCACATGAAAGCCAGTGCAATAATCCCCACTTCTCTCAGGACAAGTACCATCAAGAATTGTTTCTGTCTGAGTAAAGATGCGCTTTGGCAAGGATGTGGAGAAAAGGGAACCCTGTGCACTGTTAGTGGGAATATAAATTGGTGCAGCAACTATGGAAAACAGTAGGGAGATTCCTCAAAAAATTAAATATGGAATTACCATATGGTCCAGCAATCCCTCGTCTGGGTATATACTCAAATGAAATCAGTATCTAAAAGAAATATCCACATTCCCATGTTCATTGCTGCTTTATTCACAATAGCCAAGTTATGGAAACAACTTAAGTGTTCATCAACAGATGAATGGATAAAGAAAAGGTGATATCTATCTAGCTACAGACAGAACCACACACAATGGAATATTATTCAGCCATAAAGAGGAAGGAAATCCTGCCATTTGCAACAACATTGGTGAATCTACAAGACACTGTGCTAAATGAAATAAGCCAGAGGCAGAAATACAAATACTGCATGAGCACACACACGTATATGTGAAATCTAAAAAAAAAGTCAAACTCAGAGAAAGAGGGAGTAGAATGGTGGTTGCCAAAGGCTGGAGGGTGGGGGAATAGGGAGACGCTGGTCACAGGGTACAAACTTTCAGTTATGAGATGGATTAGTTCTGGGGATCTGATGAACAGCTTAGTGACTACAGTCAGTAATACTGTACTGTATGTATACTTGAATCTTGTATACTTGAATCTTGCTAAGAGAGTAGATCTTAAGTGTTCTCACGATACACACACACACTAACTATGTGAGGTGTTGGATGTGTTGATTAACTTGATTATGGTAATCATTTCACAATGTATACATATATCAAATCAATACACTGTACACCTTAAATATATACAATCTTATTTGTCAATTACACCTCAATAAAGCTGGCGGGGGCAGAATGAAACCTTTTATATTTTGAAGTTACAGTCTCTATCCCCTGTTTAAAGCGCTGCAGCTCTTTTCTCCACAGGCATCGAAAATCACTTTCAGCCATCCACGTACACAGATGACTCCCTTTAAGCAATTCATTTTGACAATAAGCATCAGGCAGAGAACAGTAATGTTAAATTTTATTTTCCCATAAGCAGCAACTTCTCCCAGCAATAATATGTTTGTGGTATTTCAACAACTGAATATCCCAACACATTCAGCCCTGCAAGCACTTTTTAAAAAATAGGTCTTGGGTGAACACCAAAAAAGGTTAGTTTGGTTCCTTATTAGCTGCCTGCTTTAAACACATTATAGACTCTATACTTTTCCTCTCCCAGCCTGTATAGTCAGCTGAATAAGACCTACATTAATCTGCCACTCAACAGGTATGTCTGGCCTCACCTGATGTGAAGACAAGACTGGGACTAAATTTATTTTTAAAGGTTGGGTTTGTTATTGGCATTATAGTGCCAAATTGAAAAAGTTGCAGTTTTCAGACTGTGGCAAGGTATCTTTCAGGCTGTTTTAAACTGCCTTAAACATGCTCACCCTGTAGGCAGTTTTATTTACCATACATCAGCCATGGGCTACTTTATTCCTCTCAAGGTAATATCATATCTATTCTATAACTGCATGACCTTCCTAAATGCAACATGCACTGGAAGAAAAACAAATGCCCAGTATTTTTTTATGCACTGAAGGGAAGAAACAGTAGCAGACTGTTCTCTTAGTGAAATTTTTAAAGACCAGAAGACAGGAAACCAAGACAGTAAGAGCAGCCTGACAGCAATCCCAATCCAGGGCATGACAATGGGACTGCAAAGGACTGAGCTGTGACTAAACAGGAGGGCCGCCCAGATTCTCCTTCCCATGGGCGTTCACATAAGTCTTCCTGGGGTTATTATTCTTGGCACGTTTATCCATCAGAGGTCACAAAGAACAAATGCAACACAGCCATTCACAACAGTCTTGGCTGTAAATGCCCTAAATCCAAATAGAGACTTAGTGAGTTTGCAAAACTACATATCCCACAAAATCAGTGGAAACAAGCTAAGGTCCTCAAGGCTGATAAAGATGTTCATATGGCAGAAAGGGAAATTTGTCAATGAATTTATCAAGTATTCACATATTTTAAACACTATAACTATGATTCTGCTATAATTACTATTTTTATAGGTAAAATCCCACTATATAGACTCTTCTAGCTAAAGAAAAGAATCTCTCCTTTTCCAAGGTAATGAAAGGACCCCCATTCAGAAAACGGAGAGTAACTGACTCGACCACGTAAACACACTTCCAGCTGCACAAGATGCCCTGTTACTAGGGTGACCTGACCCACTGTCTATATCACAGCAGGAACATGCTGAACAGGATCAAAATGACCAGGAACCCTGCAGCTGAAAGACAGGGTCAAATCAACCCGGGAAGTAAACATTCAGACTCAAGTTTATGGGCCCTTACTCATCACCACTCTCACAGCCACAGTGGGTGGCTGTCCTCTCTCCCTGGGGACAAAGAAGGACCCAATGTCCCTATGCAGGCTGAGCGCCACCCAGTCATCCCTGGAGGCATTTCTGCTGGCATGCCAAGGCAGCCAGACCTGCCCAACTGAAAGCTCAGGGTGTCTGAGCAGGGAGCGCCCCTGCTCTGGTGTAAGTGTGAAGGCCATAGGGAAGATCACAGTATCGTGGGGGGCAATGAAGTCTGTTAACTCTGGCCCAACCTGGAGATTTATGATTTCGTTTTGGCCAACGAACACAGGGTATAATCCTGGGCATGTTGCTGAGCTCTCTCTGGGACGTCACTTCTACTCACGAGACACTGGGAAGGGTCTGCCCTTCCCAGCCCCCTTCAAAAGGATGAGAAGGATAAACTGAGTAGGAGATATGAAAGGGCTTTGAAAGCAAACACTTTATAGAAGTATCAGGGAGGTGTACTGGGAGAGGTGTACTGGGGAGAGTGAACTCTAAGGAAACCCTCTTTCGTCCTGGCTCAGACACCTGCCTTCTTTTCAAGTCTCAGCTGTCTTATCTGCAAGATGGGGATCTCTCTATCACCTCTTCAAATTCTAAAAGCCTCTACTTCTCTGAAATGTGTGGTTGGCAGTGTTAGCAGCCTTAGCAACTAGATTCCAACTCTGTTTTGACTGACAGTATGGTCAGCCTCAGCTGGTAGATCAAGATTGGTCTAAGCCTTTCCGGAGAATCCTGTTTCCTACTTTTAAGCCTCCCCTGTGGCTCTGAACAACCTTTTGCTTTCCTGATATAAAGGACTAGACCTGTTTAGCTGGCACTGTCCTTCTGCCTTCAGTTTTTTTGCCTTCTGTCTTGGATTAGGATGTGATGACTGGAGCTGCAACAGCCTTTATGTGGTATGAAGAGCCAACTATAATGGAAGGCCAACAGAATCCTGGACATACCAGTGCTGAAAGCCTAACTCCAGACTGCATATTATATGAGGGAAATAAGCCCTATCTCGTTTAAACTTCTGTTAGACTTTCCACTACTTACCACTGAAGGCATTCATAACCTATACACTGTGATAAAGCCTATTCCTAGAGAAGAGCCAGTATTCAAATAATTGCATATATGCCTTCTCTGTCAATACATTTTTCCAAAGGGAAAAGGGGAAATGAAGGAATAGATAGGGACAACGTTCATTCCTATTCTAACACATCTAAATGACAGGTATTCAGCAAACATGCATCAAATACATAGACTATATTAGTTAAATGAACAATTTTCAAGTCAGACCTTTATTTGAACCTCTATCATATATTAGCTGTGCGACTTCAAGCAAATGGTTTTATCACTCCAATCTGTTTTATCATTAAAATATAGGTTATATTAGAACCTATTGTATTGTTGTAAAATTTAATAAAGACAATGCGTAAAGTCATTAGTACAATTCCTGGCATAGATCAATGCTCCATAATTGGTAGCCTTCAGTATTGTGGGGGGCAGGCACATTATATAGACCAGGGTCCCTGAGTATAAAGACGACGGAGTTTGGGGTCTAACTCGCGGAGCACACAAGTAAATCAGTTATTTGCGGCAGTGGGACAAGGCTATGATATCCACCTGTGTGCCCAGGGTGTGGGAGAGAAGCTTGGCCCCATCTCCAAGGCCCCAGGCCTTGTAAATGCCACAGATGTTTCAGCTCTCCTATTCCACCAGTTACCAAATACTCAATTTAGAGTTTCAACTTGACCTGCAGAAGAAATAAAAAGGACAACAAAATGGCCAAACGACAGCCAGAAAAGAGGAAAAAGATCCCATCAATAGATCTTCAGGTTACAGCTGCCACATTCACCTGGGCTATCCACCTACCCCTGTGTCCCTGAGGGTCACGGGATTCCTTTAAGGAGAGTGTATTGGGGAGGGTGCTTTCAGCAAGTGATAGGAAATCCAACTCCCTAAGAGGCTTAAACAAGGAGGCAGGCTGGCTCCAGGCTGAGGTAAGTCCATGCTCTCAAGGCACAGCCAAGAACCCAGGTTCTTTCCATCTTTCTACTAATCCACCCTCGATTTGTCAGCTTTATCCCCTGGCTGGGGGGATAAAGAGACAGAGACACAGAGACAAAGCAGCTGTAGTTGCTACAAGTATCATTCAAATGTGACAAGTTTCAGAGGAAGAAAGAACTTCACCTTGACAGGACTGAGACAGCATCCCTCTCACACTCCATTCTGATACACAGGATGCAGGGCAAGCCCATGGCCACAGCAGACAGCCCAGCCTGCAATGGGGCAGCCTCCTCTGAAGCACACGGCTGATAACAGAGGCAGTTCCTGATACCCAATCAGGCCTGTTGGGGGTAGGGGGTGGTTAGGCAACCAGAGGTTTCTGATCCACAGAAAAATGATGGTTCCAGTTCCCTATTTCAGATGCCAGAATTTATTTTAAAGAACATTTACAAGGGCCATAGTGCAGTTTTCCAGATCTTGCCAACTTTGGCTGATTTGTTTGTAATTCCCAAGGGCCAATTAGGCCTCTTTGTATTCTTGGAAATCAGAAATAACACTTAAATCCAGATTCTTATCTGCTCCTTTGTTCCCAGAACTTTGCTTTCCACTCTAAAATCACACTTTGAAACTCAGGACCGGAAAAAACAAAACAAAACAAAAAACCCTTAATCCTGCTACAAACTGCCAAAACACCGCGAGCCTATTTCATCAGAGGGAAGTTTCTCTTGTGATTTGTTGTATATTCTGCAAAGTACTGTCCTATTTGATATCTTATGTAATCTTCATAAGACCTCAATAAGGAGGACATTGTTTGCAGGACTATGATAGGGCAATTTCCACGGCTAGTGGCTCTAAAAAGAATCCGGGGGCAGTTCCACAGGCCTGTGAGGCAGGAGAACAGAGAACCACCTCCCTCCAAAGCATAACCGCATGCTTGCTGTGCAGGCCTAAAGCTTTGGGGGCCAAGGTGAGGTCCTGAGAAGGTAGGGCTGAGAGCAGCTCCTGTTCTCAGGTACGAGGAAGAGTTGGTGACTCCGAAGAATGAATGATTTGAGATTCTGGCTTCTGAAATGGGGAGAAATGGTTCTCAAAGTATAGCCTAGACACCTGAGATCTTGTCAGAAGGTCCGTAAGTTTAAAACTTTTCATTCTCAATCTCTTAGGAGTATACAGTGGAGTTTATCAAAAAAGAATTTTCACAATTATCTGAAAAGGTGATTAAAATTACCCTCCTGTTTTAAACCATTTACCTGTTGAAGCTGGATTTACTTTATCTACTTCAACCAAAGCAACAGATTGTAACAGACTGAATGGAGAAGCAGAGCTGAGGATCCAGCTGTTTTCTGTTAAGCCAGATAGTAAAGAGACTGGCAAAATGTAAAATTTGTCTGTTTTGAAAGCAGTGGTTAAGAATCTGCCTGCCAGTGCAAGGGACACGGGTTCGAGCCCTGGTCCGGGAAGATCCCACATGCCGCAGAGCAACTAAGCCTGTGCACCACAACTACTGAGCCTGCGCTCTGAAGCCCACGAGCCACAACTACTGAGCCCACGTGCGGCAACTACCGAAGCCCGGGCGCCTAGAGCCCGTGTTCCCCAACTAGATAAGCCACCGCAATGAGAAGCCGACGTACTGCAACGAAGAGTAGCCCCCGCTCACTGCAACTAGAGAAAGCCAGCGCACAGCAATGAAGACACAATGCAGCCAAAAATAAAATAAAACGAAAAAAAATTGTTTAAGTCTTTATATTAATATGTAATGGGCTTATTTTTAATGAATTATTTTAAAATTTCTATTTTAATGTCTAATATGGTAAATATAATCCAAAAAATTCTTAAAAAGTTCTTTGAGGTTCTCAGTAGTTTTTAAAAGCGTCAAAGGTCTTGAGACCAAAATGTCTGAGAACTGCTGCATTAATGTAACGAATGAATTGAAACCGAGCAGGACCCCGTGGGGCTCCTGGGCATGGAAGCCTTTCTGTCCCCCATTTCTTGTTTGTAGGCAAAAGACTCCAGCCTCCATGACCTTCCAGGAGTTTCAAAGGGGTGATTCCAATAGTTGCTAATCACGGAAGGGAGGGGATGCAGAGACAAGGTAGGAGCAGTCAAGAAACAATAGTGCAGCCTTGGGGCAGGGGCCTGGTTCCGCCCCAAGGGATACACATAACAATATCTTTGAATTCTCTACAGAACTAAAACCCTCAACAAATGGAAGGTGTTAGCATTCTTCATTCCAGAGAAGACCACCTGAGGCCAGATCAAAGGAACCAGAGAAGTTTATCAAGAGACCACTTGAGACCAGATAAAAGGAACCAGAGAAGCTCACTAGGAGAGACCACCTGAGGCCAGATTAAAGGAACCAGAGAAGTTTATCAAGAGACCACTTGAGACCAGATTAAAGGAACTGGAGAAGCTCACTAGGAGAGACCACCTGAGGCCAGATTAAAGGAGTGCAGACCCTGCACACACCCCAAGATTATCAGCAACCCCACCCTTGAACCTTTGCTATAAAACTCCTCACCAAATCCAAGTTGGGACATACAGTTTTTAAGGGGTACGAGCCCACTGTGTCCCCCTTTGCCTGGCAAAGCAATAAAGCTATTCTTTTCTACTTCACCCAAAACTCTGTCTCCGAGATTTCGATTCAGCACCAGCGCACAGAGGCCGAGTTTTCAGAACAGGTAAAGAAAATGTGTGATTTTCTGCACCCAATTCCAACGGGGGAGTCCCCACCACCACCAAGCAACTCTCCAACATCAGTGGGGTGTCCTACAGTTCAACTCAAAACACTGTCTACCTGGAGACAGCATCAAATTCCACAGTTAAGTCCCACAAGACTCAACCCCCCCACCCCCGCTTCAGATGCCAATCACGAGTTTAGGTTGTCACCTGTGCTTCAGACCGACCTGTCACAGAGTGGACGTTCTCAGCACACCCTCCCTAGATTGGATTAATTTGCTAGAGCAGTTCGGAGAATTCAGAGAAACATTTTACTTACTAGATTAGCAGTTTATGATATAAGGACATAACTCAGGAACAGCCAGATGGAAGAGATGCAGAGGGCAAGGTGTGTGGGAAGGAGCTTCCCTGCTCTCTCCAAAGCGCTCCACTCTCTGCAAATCTCCACTAGGAAGCTCTCAGAATTCTGGAGGCTTCCTGACGTAGGCACGATTGATTAAATCATTGGCTCTAGGCTACTGAACTCAATCTCCAGCCTCTCTCCCCTCCGCAGAGGTCCAGGAGTGGGGCTGAAAGCGCCAACCTCCAATCATGTGGTTGGCTCCACCCGCAACCAGCCCCCACCCTTAGGTGCTTTCCAAAGTCACCTCATTAACCTCGTTAACGTAACAAAAAACACCTCTATCGCTCTAGTCACTTAGGAAATTCCAAGAGTTTTAGGAGTTCTGGTGCCAGAAATGGGATGAAGACCAAATACCGCTGACCCTTGAACACCTCGGGGGTCAGGGGTGGCGACCACCTGCAGTAGAAAATCCAAGTATAACTTTACAGGCGGCCCTCCTCATCCTTGGTTCTGTGGATTCAACCAACCTGGGATCGTGTGGTACTGTAGTACGCATTAAGTGAAAAAAATCTGTGTATGAGGACAGGACCCTCACAGTTCAAACGTGTGTCGTTCAAGGGCCAACTGTATATGTATTCAATATTTATTATAAATCACAATATCACAGTGATTTACATGTGTGTGTATATATATATACATACACATACACACACACACACACAATGGAAAATTACTCAGCTCTAAAAGGAAGGAAATCCTGCCATTTACAATAACATGGATGAGCCTTGAGGGCACTATGCTAAGTGAAATAAGTCAGAAAAAGACAGATACTGTACGATCTTATATGTGGAATCTAAAAAACCAAACACATAAAAATGGAGTGGACGGATTGGTGGTTGCCGCAGACACAGGGTGGGGGGATGGGTGAAAGAGGTCAAAGGGTACAAACTTCCAGTTATAAGATGAATAAGTTCTGGCCATCTAATGTACAGAATGGTGACTCTAGTTAATAATAATGTTATTGTATACCTGAAAATTGCTAAGAGAGTAAATCTTAAAAGTTCTCACCACGCACACACAAACTATGTGAGGTAATGGATGCGTTAACTAACCTTATTGTGGTGATCATTTCACAATATATACTTACATCATCACATTTTATACCTTAAATTTACACAACGTTATATGTCAATTATACCTCAATAAAGCTGAAAAAAATGTATATATATATGCCAGTGACACAGAGGGTCCTGAGACAAACCCTGTGGGCTAGAAGCTGCTTTCTCACTAGGATGCTGAGGAAATATGTAGATGTAGGAGGGAAAACAGAGGCTCTTCCACTGCCCAGGAGGCAGCAGGCAGGCATGGTGAGCCCTTGCTAGGGAGAGCTGGTCCGCACCTGTGGCCTGCAATGTGGTCCCTGCAGATCTGTCTGCTTTACATCTACTGCTCGGTCAGTGATCACAGGGGGAAAACAGAGGCACCTACCTTCACCAGTGCCCATCCTTCCGTGTCCATATCCACTCACAGAAGCGGACAGGCAAAATGACTAGCTCAGGGTCCCAATGGCCCCTCGTGGGAGAACCAGGACTTGCACCCAGGACCTAATGTATTATGATTATGTTTACCTTCCCCTCAGCAAGCGGTGGGCTCTTACAGATTTTCTGTTTTGTTTCCCACTGTGTTCCCAGCACATAGAACTTTGCTTGCTCGGCCCTGACTCCAAACCCAGGACACCTGCTCACCCCAGCCACTGCCTCTTCCCCCAGAGCCCAGATTCCCCTCGCACTGTCCTCCTACTACCGATCAGGGCTCCAGATGCCGCCAACAGAGATGTGGACATTCAGGACCCAGAGCTGCAAGGCAATCAGCGCGAACAAATATTTATAAAGGCGTCCACTGTACTGAATGCTTGGGCGCGCACACCTTAAACTAACAATCGCTTTCTTTCTTAATCAAATACCCTACTGACTTCAAATTACATCTATATTTTTACTATCTCTGAAACACATGCATGCTCCCCTCCCCCGTTTCAGCAAATATCATGTTACTGGCCTTATCGTCCACATCCAGCTTTATTTCAGAGACAGAGATGGAGTGAAAATCCTGTAGGGTCCGCAGCCCTCCGCGGCCCAAGCTGGGCGGCCTCTGTGCTCAGGCCCCTCCCTCTGCCCTCTCCCCATGACTCAGCTCCTGCACAGCTGGACCCAGTGTCCCGGCTTCTCTACCAACCTCTCTGAAATAAGCACACAAAACCCCTTTTGTTTTTGAAGGACTTTCCTCCCAGCTGGTAAATACAGAAAAACAAAATGGGGCTTACAAAACAAAGCCAGCAATGGGGAGAGGAAAAAAAAAAATCTTTGAAATGCAACAGTTCTCTGGATGTCACTAAATTAAAAATGAGCCTAGGTCTGCCCCCATTCAAAATACAACCTATTCTAGATATATTCCTTTAGTTTAGGCCTAAAAATGAGTTCTGCCGTAAGTCTTCTCTTGGTAATTCTGCAGGTTTCCTCATCTTAACCACCCCTAAAGAAAGCACCTTAGTTGCTACTTAGATTCTTCCCTCCATCACGTAAGCAGAAACCTGGAGCGGTAAGGGTTCGTTTTTGAATCACATAATTACCCAGGCTTCCCAGTGTGTATTCACATCAATTCCAGACTAACATCTCTTTCATCTGAAGTCTCCTTTTGCCTTTCAGACAGGAGAAGTCAATTTAGGTCATTTCCTGGCAAAGTCACATCTACACATTAATCTCGAAAGCTCTAATAATTCGTGGCTCGCCCCTCATCTGCATATAGGACACTCCCTCTTTTAAAAGCTCTAGCTCATTGGAGATTGCACTTAAAGTTGTTTTCAATACAAAGTGGTCTCATTGATATTCCCAGATTGGTAAGTTGTACTCATGAGTGAGCAGTGACTAACTATAGCCAATTTCCCAAGAGTTCTTTACAATCATGGTGCTTCGTCAAATAATTTGTTGCATGAAGTTTAGTTTTATATATCTCAGCTTTTCACATAAATTACAAATCAGAAAACAGAAACATCTGTGTTAAGTCAATAATGGGAGAGGTAATACTCTGTAATGGGTTAAGAAGGTGAACTTTGACTCCAAGTCCTGACTGTCCCAGACTGGTTCAAGGAGTCTTTCCATCTCAGGGCTTCCCCCCACCTCACAGGAGAGCAGGCAGGATGGAGACCAGCATGTGTAACACCTAAGAGTCCCTGGCACATAATAAAGGTTGAAAAATGTTGACTTAGTAGAACGTCCCAAATTTAGTTGGGAACATGTGAATCACAGGCAATTAAGCATGCCAAGAAGCATCATATTAACAGCACTGAACTATAAAACAGATAAAGGGAGAGCTCCTGTGTCAAATTAATTGGACTTAGCTTGAAAAATATATATCAGGGCATTATGTAATTACATAATCCTACTGAGTTATAAACAGTTCAACTACACATAAATATGCAGTAAAATACAAATATGAATATGAAATAGTTTATAAACAAAGATGTCCAAAGAAACTAAATACGATTCTAGTCTTTGTACCATCCCCAGTAGAAAGCTTCTAGCGGGTGAAAAAGAGAGATTCAAATACCTCACTGAGCCATTTACATCACTGAATCGATAAGCTCAGGTCCCTACCCATCTCTTGGAATCCATTTTTATAACCCGTCAATGTAAACAATTTCTCAGAGTCATACTTTGAAATTAAAGCAGGAAATCTGGACCTAAATTGCCTGTAAGACACCGTTTAATTATAAAAAGCACGCACAGACTAACCCACACGGCAAAAATCCTACCTTCATTCCACTCAAAAGGAATGAAAACCCAAGAAAGAAAACTCATGATTGGACTGTTAGACTTTTTCAAAATTGAGTATGTTTCCTTCTAACACTTCCCTTTAGAGCTAAGTGCCAAAAAATAAAGACATCAACTACTTGTTACAAAGGAAGGATGAATGGTCATGGCTGGTTTTGAACATTAATATGTTACTCACATCCCAAAATATCACTCAAGCCCAATAACCTCTACATCCCAGCTTGGGTAGGTTATGCACGTCTCTAACTGACTGCATCATTTAAAGTGCTTTTAGGTCCAGGGCTATTAACAAGGAGAAGCTTTATAATTGAGAGTTAATTGTAAGTCTTCCTTATCAAAGGGGTTAGAACACAAAAACCATTAGAATTGGCTTTACAGGCTGGCAGATACACAGAAGCGGCTGTTTGTAAGTTAGGAAACAGTATATAGTATTGTCACTTATACTATGTTAAAAGGTGACAGGAATACCCTTTTGTTTCTACAGCAATAGGGAAAGGAAAAAGAGAAACTAGATCTTCGGGGCACCTTGTTTTCTAACGTGGATTTCAGCAGCCCCACTGCTAAAGGGTGGGCTTACAGGCTATTCCACAGGCCACTTTCTCCCTGCTGACTGGTTTTTGTGGCTAACACAGAAATGTCATTCTGCTCACCTGTTTAGGGGAAGCCGGATCTCAGGGAGCTGGAACAGTTCAGGTCGACTTCGTGGCAGGCCCGTGGTCACTTAAATGATTCCCACTGACCCCGGGCAAGATTGACAGCTCCCTCCATTTTTCCTTTCATGGCTCCGTGGGATAAAGACTTCTCTAAGACTGGGCCAGGCTTAGACTAACCACAGTGTCTAAAGCCTTCTATATGTATATTTTTTTCTGGTGCAGAACCAGAAAAAGATCAAGAGAGCCAAAACTTACTTACATTTGCATGCCTCTGCAAATAGAAGTCAGCCGTGCTATGGAGGAAAGCTGGAAACCACCAAGAGAGGAGATCTCAAGATGAGTTTAAATCCAGGAGAAGCACAGATGTTTGCAATTTACCTGGAATAACGGGGAAGCCTCATCAGAAGCACCTGTCCTGCATTTATGCTAACATCCTCCCTTCAGTTAGCATAAGCTGAAGGACCTGGGAATTCTACACTGGCATCTTTGTCTCCTCCTCTTGACAGCAGGAGGTAGCAAGAGGAGCCCAGCACTTCTCCATGACATAAGAAAAGTGGAAACAACAAATGATGACATCCAAACTGCCTGCCAAAACCCACTGCTCCATTTTAAATCACACACAGTCCTTCCCAGTGGATGTGGAGACACTTATTTCTTCAATTAAAAAACAAACAAAAGGACTTCCCTGGTGGGGCAGTCGCCTGCCCACGCAGGGTACACGGGTTCGAGCCCTGGTCTGGGAAGATTCCACATGCTGTGGAGTAACTAAGCCCGTGTGCCACAACTAAGTGTGCCTGTACTCTAGAGCCCGCGAGCCACAACTACTGAGCCCGCGAGTCACAACTACTGAGCCCACGTGCCAAAACTACTGAAGCCCGCGTGCCTAGAGCCTGTGCTCCGCAACAAGAGAAGCCACTGCAATGAGAAGCCTGCCCACTGCAAGGAAGAGGAGCCCCCGCTCACCGCAACTAGAGAAAGCCCACGTGCAGCAACAAAGAGCTAACGCAGCCGAAAGTAAAAAATAAATTAAAAAAAAAAAAATTTGCACAACCTGTAGAAGTTGCCCCAGGGTTCAAAGCACAGAACTAAAGCACTAAGATAAAAGCAGCAGAAAAGCAATTAAAACCATACGAAGAATAGGAAGCTATTACGGATGGTTCTCTCCAAGTATAAATGCTACTGAATGTGTTCTCACCCTACATGAAGGCTCAGCAGGTCCCCAGATCAAAATAAGGAGGAACATGTCAACATCTGGGCTGAAAAAAGTGTCTGGACCAGGAAGGCAAAATGAAGCTGGGTAGAGGCTCAGCCAGGGTGGGGATGGGAAGGGGTGGGGGACATATAAGGACAAATGGGAAGGAGGCTGTTAGAGTCTTTCTGGGAACTGCAACTGGCAGAAGAAAAGTAATTAGGCTGAGGTTGACTCTGAAGAATCATGGAGAAGGCAAGCAAAATGGCAGCTGAGCCATGGCTGGAGAAATATGTGGGATTGTTCCCAAAGGGCACTGAGAAATGCCAACAAGAGGTTAGCTGCCAATGGCTGCCTTTTAACAAAATTGCTCAAGGATTCCCTTGACAGTTTTATCTCATCTGGACCAGTCCTGTTGTAAGTTACTTGGGCTTAGAGAAAGGGAAAATCCTGGATTGGAGAGGGATGGAGGTGGAGATTCTCGAGTTCTTTAGAACAGAAATACTCCAAGTCAAATTCATGCTGGGGGCGGTGTACAGGAGGCTGCATGCTTCTTCCAGGTGGGCCAAGGACTCTTCATGGGAACCCAATGAGAGCTGAACCTCTTGTATATTCAATGTCCTTTGATACAGAATAGTAATCAGGGTCTTGATAATTATCACCAACCCTCAACCTCAATCTAAGAATACACATTAGACTAGTCAGGGCTTTGGTTGAGTAGAGAGTAAGGGGTTTAAGACTATGTTAGCTGAGGTCAATGGATTGGGTGTTGGGTTTCCGGTCTACTCTTTGGGACCTACCATTTCGGCCAGTGAGATATTAGAGGTTCTGTCGCCAAAGCTGAGATTCCCATTCTGGCACAGATTCTTCCAAACAGTATGTTTTCTAAGAATCTAGGTGATGAGGACACAGGTTCCCTGAGATGCACAATGCAGAGTCCGGAGAGGCACTGAACTTGGGGGTGAAAAGATGAATAATTTATATATATGAACTCCTTGAGGACAGGGTCTCAGAACAGACTCCCTAAACAACTGCCAACCTGACTGATAAATGCCATGACAGAGTCATGTGAAGAGTACAGTGATGGTATGAAGGAGAGAAGGATCACTTTCACCAACCGTAGCTCAGTCTTCAGGGATAAGTAGGAAGAGGAAGTGAGAAAGATTGCATGCAATGAGACACACAGTGGACAATTTTGATGAAGAGAGCAGCTCAGAAAACATCCCCCTATTATTTTAGTGTCCCACATATAGGGGAGCATTGGATTGCTAACTATAGACCTCCAGACCTGCTGTCTTGGTCTTGGCATGAAAAAGGAAGAGGACTTGTAACAAGTATGCTCTACTTCAACGTATGAGATGGCCCCCAAAGGAGGAGGGGCAGAGATTGGGAAATGCCCTCTGTAAAACCCTAGTACATGTGCAAGAGGGTATCCTGGAGTGGGGGTCTTACTAAACATGTCCTTGGTCATGGGAAAGAGCTTGTTTCTCTGATGGTGCATGCCACTGAGGTGCCATTCAAAGCAGGACAGGACCACAGTCTGTAGAACCAGGAGGAGGCAGAATAGAGCTTGACTTGAATGTGGCTGGCCTCAGCAGCTGTGAGAACTTTCTGACAGAATGGGGAGTGCGGGGCCAGAACTAGGGTGAGGGAGTTGGCCTTGGGTACAAAATTTAAGGGAGCACTAAAAACTCAGTCCTCAAGATAAATAACATTTTAAGGTCACATTTTAAAAACTCAAAATTAATGCAAAAATTCTATGATGAGCAAAACATAAAAATTTTGAGACAGGATCTGGCATGTACTTGCACAACTCAGCCTCACTCACCTCACCCTGGTCCCAGTCCGGGGAAAGTGAGCCTCTTGGAAATCTGGCAGGAAAGATGGAGCAGTACATACAAGAGCAGGCAGCTCAGCCATGATGTCCAAAGTGGTCGAGGCCGAACGTCTGTGGGCCTTGGCACGGGATAAAAAGCACCCTCCTTGCAGATCTACACAGAGCCATGTGAGGGTGTCCAGACCCAATGCTCCAGGATTTCGAGTTTCTTTTTTTTTTTTTCTTAACATCTTTATTGGAGTGTAATTGCTTTACAATGGTGTGTTAATTTCTGCTGTATAACAAAGTGAATCAGCTATACGTATACATATATCCTCATATCTCCTCCCTCTTGCGTCTCCCTCCCACCCTCCCTTATCCCACCCCTCTAGGTGGACACAAAGCACCGAGCTGAGCTCACTGTGCTATGCTGCTGCTTCCCACTAGCTATCGATTTTACATTTGGTAGTGTATATATGTCCATGCCACTCTCTCACTTCGTCCCAGCTTACCCTTCCCCCTCCCCATGTCCTCAAGTCCATTCTCTACGTCTGTGTCTTTATTCCTGTCCTGTCCCTAGGTTCTTCACAACCTTTTTTTTTTTTTTCAGATTCCATATATATCTTTTAGCATACGGTATTTGTTTTCCTCTTTCTGACTTACTTCACTCTGTATGACAGTCTCTAGGCAGGATTTCGAGTTTCAAATCCACTAGAAAAGACAGCAGGCAGGGCATTCTGGCCCAGATGCCAGCAGAGAAGCTGACCACTTCCAACCAAGACTCAGAAGCAGAAGAACACTGCAGGAGTCCATTAGAAAGGGAAGAACATTCCCTGGGAATGCAACAGCAGGTCAAGAATGATCTAAAAGAGCCAATGACTGCAAACAACAACGGTACTGAACGGTCCACAGAAATGGCATAAGCCCTTTTCCTACTAACATATACGGTTAGATAAAAATATAAGCTTTTCAACACTTCAGAGAGAAAAATGATCAGACAGATGTAGGTATCATCATAATCAAGCCATCACAAAGACAGTGGGGCACGGAGGGGGAAGACCAATGCATCAACTTGCATGAAGCTAAACATTACAGAAGTTATGGTACCTCCAGGTGGGCTTAAGCCTGGTGATGGCCTCACAGAACAGACATCAGCCCTAAATATTCATAACAAAGACCAGAGCAGCCCTGAAAATTCCATAAATGATCAGGTTATTTTGGTTATATTTACTTGATTCTCAAAACCACAGGGAAAAAGCAAGAGGTGTAGGGGGTGAGAGGAAGTAGAAAAACAGGAAGAGAAAACATTTAATATTGTTAACTACTAATAGTTCTTGATCAGCAGCTTCCAGGACTTATTTCTTACTTGGTTGAGAGACCAGCAGCCAACAACAATAGAGTCAGTAACTTAGCAGTACCTTGACTTGGGCAGAGACATTTTACCAAGTGTGTCACTGTGAGTGATCAACCTAAGCTGCCTTTTGCTAGTCACACAAGGAGGCCAAGGAGATGGTAACCCCAACCTGAGTGACAGCCTGAGCTCTGGAAGGCCTCTTTCTTGAGTGTGGGCACACCGCGATGGCCCACCAACTCACAGGTTTTATTCAACCCCGTGAAGTTGTGTAAGATCTGAAGTATAAGAAGAGGGGAAAGGGGAGCAAAGACAGTGAGGGTCCAGTCTCCACATGGAGGAAGATAAGGATGCTTAAATCTCACCCCCAAGATCAAAAGCAAGACTATGGGCAGAAAGGTGGAAAGATTTTCATATAACTCTCTACTAACAAACTCAGGAAATATTCCACAGGGCGGGTTCCCTGGCCCTTCCTCCGTCCCTGACATTGCATCTCACTGGGCACTCTGCATGAATCCCCATCCTGGTTGCTAAGGCTGCTCACCGTACCAACAACGAGAGTGGGCATTTGCTCAGTGAAAGAGCCCGGGGCAGAAATAAGCAATGCCTCTGACCACTCCTTCATTCCAGCTTAAACTTTTTTCTGTGGGTTTCTCCCCTTCAGTGCCCTATGCACGACCAACTCCAGTCACCAGAGTCACTAAAATCATTCACGTGACATCTAGACTTTTGTTTTCACAAGAAGTCCTCAGAGCAATCAACGGCAAAAAATAAAAATAAAAGATAATACAACCATAGTTCTTTCAAGGTTTCAATTTTCTTCTGGTTTGAGCTATCACTACTAATGTACACAATTGATCAGAACAGTATTAGTAATTATCTATCAGAATGTTAACATATTTAACTTGAAAAGCAGTCAATTAATGGCAAAAGAAAAAATAAGAAAATCAGCACAGCAAAGGAAACCATAAACAAAACGAAAAGCCAGAATGGGAGAAAATATTTGCAAACAAAGCAACCAACAAGGGATTAATTTCCAAAATATGCAAATAGCTCATGCAGCTCAATATAAAAAAAATAAATAAATAAAGACAACCCAATCAAAAAATGGGTAGAAGATCTAAACAGACATTTCTCCAAAGAAGACACACAGATGGCCAGAGACACATGAAAAGTTGGTCAACATCACTAATTATTAGAAAAATGCAAATCAAAACTATAATGAGGTATCATCACCTCACACCGGTCAGAATGGTCATCATCAAAAAATCTACAAATAGTAAACTCTGGAGAGGGTGTGGAGAAAGGAAACCCTCCTACACTGTTGGTGGGAATGTAAATTGGTACAGCCACTATGGAGAACAGTATGGAGGTTCCTTAAAAAACTAAAAATAGAGCTACCGTATGATCCTGCAATCCCATTCCTGGGCATATACCTGGAGAAAAACATAATTCAAAAAGATATTATACTTGTACCCCAATGTTCATTGCAGCACTATTTACAATAGCCAGGACATGGAAGCAACCTAAATGTCCATCAACAGATGAATGGATAAAGAAGATGTGGTACATATATACTATGGAATATTATTCAGCCATAAAAAAGAACAAAATAATGCCATTTGCAGCGACATGGATGAACCTAGAGATTGTCATATTGAATGAAGTTAAGTCAGACAGAGAAAGACAAATATCATATGATATCACTTATGGAGTCTAAAAAAAGGGTATAAATGAACTTATTTACAAAACAGAAATAGAATCACAGATATAGAGAACAAATTTATGGTTACTAAGGGGGAAAGGGGGAAGAGAAGGATAAATTGGGAGATTGGGATTGACATATACACACTACTATATATAAAATAGATAACTAATAAGAACCTACTGTATAGCACAGGGAACTCTACTCAATACTCTGTAATGACCTATATGGGAAAATAATCTAAAAAAGAGTGGATATATGTATACGTATAACTGATTCACTTTGCTGTACAGCAGAAACTAACACACCATCGTGAATCAGCTATACTCCAATAAAAATCAGTAAAAAAAATTTTTTTAACATGTTTATTGGAGTATAATTGCTTTACAATGGTGTGTTAGTTTCTGCTTTATAACAAAGTGAATCAGCTATACGTATACATATATCCCTATATCTCTTCCCTCTTGCCTCTCCCTCCCTCCCACCAAAAAAAATTTTATTTTAATTTTTGAAAAGTATTTGAGATTTGATTTAGTCCTCATAGCTCTTTTCAAAACCTGAAGCAACAAAAAAATCTGCAAATAATCACTTCTACGTGATTATGTAACAGAAATGGAAACAATCTGAATACGAAATCAGAATGCCAAGAAATAGTTTATGAACCTGGCTTCTTTCTCGTATACTAAATATCACTGAAGAGAAAACTCATTAAAATAGAAATATAACTGAAGAAAGAAAATTAACATATCCAAGTTCTTTCTTATAAGCAAATATTTAGAGTGCCTAATTAAACATTTTTTTTTAGATTTATTGTGCTCAAACAATAGAAAGATGCCATGTTAAACATAATACTGGACAGAGTTAAGTGCCCTGTGGGTTTAAAAATGCCTGGAAGATGAATCAAAGGATTAAAGGAAAACTGATTCACAACAGAGGGGGAAAGTCCACTATGGAGTATGTTCTCATTATATCACTTCCCTGATATCAAATGAAATAGACAATCAGACTTGATTCAATAGCTTGTTTTTGTTCTAATTATGGCTTATTCTTTTACCCTAAAAAAGGCTTTGAAGGGCTCCCAACTGTTACAAATCACAGTCAGACTGAAACCTTCTGATATGCATAAAATTCTACAATAAATTTATAATTTGTGCCTCTTAACAGTGTTTTCCAGCTACGTTTGTCTTCATTCTTCTCCCTCGCAATATAAAACTGAGCGGAAGGCTTAAATCTGCTATGTCTCATTCATACATTCAGTTCTCTGTACAAGAATGCCTGACAGACTTTGTTGCACATCTGGAATACAATAACGCACATTCCTCTGTATACAGGATGACATCCTCAGCTTTTTATCATTCGGACAAATACTCTGAATCATATTTCTAATAATGGTGAAGATATGTAAACACACACACACACATATATATATATATTCTTATTCACCCACGGTTCCTCATCCAGCATCTTTCCCACCAATTTTGTCATTACCTCCTATGGTTGAACAAGATGGCCAGCTGGCTCTGGGGTAAAGCTCAAGACCATGGACAAAAGTAACGCTCAGTGGCTAAACAGGATCAAGCATGGCCCATTAACACTGTATTTCTCCAACTCATTTGGTCACACACACACCTAGAGTTGGAAAATGCCAGTTGTCTTTTGATGAACATTCCCAGGCACTGTAGGAGCCTCTTCTGGTATCATCATCACCTTCTTGCCCCTAACCCTGAAGGCAAACCTTATCACAGACCCAAAGCCATAGAAAGTCTCACTGTAGTTTCAACAACCCTTTGGATAGAGAAACAACCTTTAGAGCAGTGTCATCAAATGCTTTCACTCAGGGCTTCCCTGGTGGCGCAGTGGTTGAGAATCTGCCTGCCAATGCAGGGGACACGGGTTCGAGCCCTGGTCTAGGAAGATCCCACATGCCGCGGAGCGACTAGGCCCGTGAGCCACAACTACTGAGCCTGCGTGTCTGGAGCCTGTGCTCTGCAACAAGAGAGGCCGTGATAGTGAGAGGCCCGCGCACCACGATGAAGAGTGGCCCCCGCTCACCACAACTGGAGAAAGCCCTCGCACAGAAACGAAGACCCAACACAGCCATAAATAAAAATAAATAAATAAATAAATAAATAAATAAAATTAAAAAAAAAAATGTTTTCACTCTTACAGCCACTAAGAAAATTTTTAAATTCCATTTTTCACACATTTTAAGTTGACATTTAAATTTCTCAACCATAATTTTAATTAACTGCAAAGGCTGTAATTCTGGCATATTGGAATTAGTAAAATTTTAATTAAAACATATCACTCATTTCAAGGTATCTAATGAAATCCAAATACCACACCAATTTGAAAACCACCTTCATCCATCAAAAAATACGTGAACAAACTCTTCTTTTAGAGTAAAAAAGGCTGTATTGTTCTCTTGTCTCCTGGAACTTGTATTTCCACTTTACCCCCACCCCCAACCAGGGAATTTTCTCTTGATATAACATGCTTTAACACTTGATTTTATTAATCTCCCTATTACATTTCTCTGTAACAAAAATGTGTATAAAGTGATTTTTAAAAATTTCCTGTGGCTATAAGGCTTAAAAGTGTTCCATTTTCTTCTGATGCAAATGACTGATCCAAACAACATTAATAATTATAAGAATGTTAATATAGTTAACATGGAAATTACAATTTTATTAGAAATGTATTTCTAAAGAAATGGACAGGGTTTGTTTATTTTTCTCAACTAGTTCATATATCTATAGATGAATATTCTCTATTGCTATAAGAAGGTGGGGTTTAACATCAATTCCATACCTTTTTTCCCACGTTTAAAGACGTAAGCAATAAGAAACCTTTTTTATATAAGAAAGGAATAAAGGAGATTTATCATCAAAAAATCTTTTTGTCTATTATCTCATAACTAGATTAGGTCCGCCTTCAATTTTGTTGAAAGCCAAGAAGTAAAAACGAACCTGCAAAAAGATGTGTGCCCTGATCACTGTATTCATCCCCTTTATCAACACAGACACTAATATTTTCACAGTCCTTTGTTGGTAGGAAGAGGGTTTTGCACCCCAGGAAAACACACCACAGTCAGATTCAGGATGGGATGGGTAACAGCTGTCCTTTGTCAGGCAGGAGAAGGTTAAGAAGTGAAATGGAAAAGGAGACGTGGCAAAATCAGTTCTGAAGCAAATAATTTTAAGACAGGGTACCTACAGAAATTGGGAAATCGTCTCCTTTAAACCATCCATGCCTTTGTATCTCTTGGAGTGTTTTCACATGGATACCCCAGCTGCAATATACCTCCTCCGGGTAAGAATGTTGCTGCCAGACATTCTACCCATTTAGAAGCTTTATACCCACAGAAGTACACTTGGTTTGATTAACACATGAATTACCTTAAAATATATCAGCCTGTAGCAGACACTACAGGAGAAGTAATACATTTTTAAAAAAGACAGAAACATGGGCTTCCCTGGTGGCGCAGTGGTGGAGAATCTGCCTGCCAATGCAGGGGACACGGGTTCGAGCCCTGGTCTGGGAAGATCCCACATGCCGCGGAGCGACTGGGCCCGTGAGCCACAACTACTGAGCCTGTGCGTCTACAGCCTGTGCTCTGCAACAAGAGAGGCCGCGATAGTGAGAGGCCCGCGCACCGCGATGAAGAGTGGCCCCCGCTCGCTGCAACTAGAGAAAGCCCTCGCACAGAAACGAAGACCCAACACAGCCAAAAAAAAAAAAAAAAAAAAAAAAAAAGACAGAAACATAATTCTTGTTCAATCTACTTGAAAAGAGAGAAAATACCTAATAAATCAGTGCCCTGACAATATAGAAACTATATGCAACAAAAGATTGTTTTTAATAATCTCAAAGAAAAATCTGGAAACGATCCAAATGTCTAACAATAAGAAAACTGCGAAATAATTCATGTTGCAGCAGCCATACAATGGACATATATGCAATATTTTAATTTGAAGAACATATATTGACATTAGAAAATGTTCTTCATATGGTGCTGACCGAAAACACAAGCAGGAAACAAACTTGTAAATAAAACTTCATATTAATTTGTATGTGTGCTGGGGGGAAAGTCTATTAAGAAAATCTATTAAACCGTTTTCAGTGGTTACCCTTAGGTGGTGTAATTATGGGTAACTTTCTTATTTGCTCTTTCCCAATTTCCACAAAAAGCATGTATTTCTCTCATGATGGTGGAGGGGGGTGGGGAGTGGGAAGAGTTGAGGAAGTGGGGAGATAGATTCACTGTCTCAGGGCTGCTGCTGATGCCTATAGAGTTTGTGAGATGGTGTCCAACCAAGGGGCCAGTGAGAGCTTAAATCCAACCCACATGGTGCAGGGCTGCTCTCCCACTAAGGGGGCGCCATTTCCCAACTCACAGTGGAAGATTCTGTCCACCGTCCACATCCTCACTTAGATTTCAGTCATTTCTCTCCTTGACCAATTTTATCCTTTCATCCCTGACTTCCACAGCTGGTTCCTTTGGATTACTGACTTCACTCACTCCAGGACAGGCAGAAATCAGTGCAATCAGCTTCCCATCATGCTAACCTCATGAAATATCCCAGTTCACTGATGCAAAAGAGCCACCAGTCAGCAAGTAAAATGCTATAAACCAGTGAAGTTTTCTGGCCCTTCAGGAAAGCACAGCGGGTAATTTTTACTTCCACTATATTATACAACTCCAGTCTCCTTACCTCAGCAAGTGTGGAGGGATCTTGACAATGGTATCCACACTATCCAGGGTTTCTGCAAAGGGAAAATTACAAAGTTAAAAATAAATATATAAAGACTGAGAATTTAAATTGTATACAAATTTCACTGTTAGTTTCTTTTTTCCCCCCTGGAAATTCCTATAATTATAAATTAGTCAATTCTCAATTATCTGCATGCAAATCATCCATACGTAAAAATCCTTTTCCTTTGCTAGCCCACAAGACTTCCTCTCAGAGCTTAAAGATTAGGACGCATTTCGCTTAGAGACAGAATAAATAGTTAAATTCCTAACCGGAAACAGAGTGCCAATTTAATCTAGTTACAACTGGCTAAAAATGCTATATTCTTGCAATAACAATAGAGAAAGGAGAGCTATTTCCTTGAAAAAATACCATTTTAATACCCTTAAATAATAACTTATACTTCTGAGAGACTTTCAGGTTCACAAAGCACTTTATGCAACAGTTCATCTCACACACATTTATGACACGGCAGATGAAACTTTCTAAAAATCATACTATAGTTAAGGATTCTGACTGAGAGGCTCACCCCCAAGTCTCATAACTCTGACCTGGATGTCCAGTACTTTACCATTGTTGAGGATTATTCATTCACGCTCTTGCTGCCTCCAGTTGTTGAGATAATGAAACATTCACTATTCTCTTCAAAAATGAAAACAGTTCTATTTCAATAGCTCCAACAATCCTGCACCCAATTCCAATGTGTGTGTGTGTATGTGTGTGTGTGTGTACGCGTGTGCACGTGTCAGCGTTGGGGGGGGGATGGTTTTCCCACACCAACAAGCAATTCCCTGACAGCAGCTGGGTGTCCTCCAATTTAACTCAACTCTGACACGAACTGGAGAGAGCATCAGATCCCACAGATTTGGGCTCAATCCTACAAGCCTGTAACACCCCCCCACCCCGCAACCCCACCTTCAGATGCCAATCTCAAGTCCGGCTGTCACCTGGGCTTCTGACCGACTGGCCAGAAATTAAAGTTTCCAACAACCCCCTCCTTGGGTTTAATTAATTTGCTAGAATGGCTCACAGAACTCAGAGGAACTTTCACCTAGTAGATTACTGGTATGTTACAGAAGGATATAACTCAGGAACAGCCAGGTGCTAGAGATGCATGTGGCAAGCTGTGGAGAAAGGGCAGAGAGAGTCCGTGCTCTCTGGGTGTACCACTCTCGCCAAATGTCCCTGTGTTCATAGGCCGGGAAGTGCTCCAAACCCCATCCTTTGGGGGTTTTACGGAGGCTTCATTACATAGGCATGATTGATTGGCCATTGGTGTATGAACTCAGTCTTCAGCTCCTCTCCCCTCTGTGGAGGTCAGGGGGGGTGGGACTGAAAAGGACGGTTTTCCTGGCAGCCAGCCCCCATCCGTAGGTGTGGTCCAACAATCACTTCATTACCCTAACAAATGACTCTATAGCTCTCTTCACTTGGGAAATTCCAAGGGTTTTAGGAGCTCTGAGCCAGAAACAGGGACCAAGACCAATATATATATTTCTTATTATAAATCACAACATCACACACTCCAACCGGTCTCCAGTTTTTCTGTTCAAACTCTTGCCTTCTCTCTTCATTGTTTAGAGTCAACAAGCCCTGTCGATCTGAACGATTTTTATTGGGGAAGGAGAAACATCTCTCCCCACCCTGCTAACAGATCAGAGGGAACAGTGGACACCAAATGTATCCCTGAGACTCAGGACTAAGAACAGGCCAAAACATGACGATAGCATCTGGGCCCGCTGTGGTCCATGGGGCAGAACAGTGGGTGTAAGCCAGACAGTTAGCAAAATAGAAAGACGGATGAGGAGGGTCGGTGATGCTGCGGCCACAAGGCCAAGGGAGGAAGTTAGAAGGACTGAAGTCAGTTCTTAAGATGAGACAGGATAATGAGAAAACAAAACCCTGAGATGCAGATGCAGGGAGTGAGCCTGCATCTCATGGCTGAGCCCAGGCCAGCAGTCGGCAGGGCAGAGCCAGCGCCCAGGACAACTTGACGCTGCTTCCCAAGAAGAGGGTCTGACGCTGACCAACAATATCGCTGTGGTTTTCCTCTTCACACAGAAGAGTTTATATTCAATTCAGGATGTGCAACAGTGCCCAACTCTACAAGCGCTAACAGAGAGCTAGAGGAAAGGGAAAAGAGAAAGGCAGTCACAGAGCAGCCATAATGAGCCCATCCTGTTCCAGAAGGGACGCCGGGTAGGAAGCTGCATCGGGGGTTGCATGTCAGAGCACAGGTGAAGCCCAGGGATGTAAATGTGGGCATCGCATTCTCAGAAACTGAACTGAAGCTGTGGCTCTGAAAGTGTTCAACTCCAGTCGGGCTGCGAGTCAGAGACGAGAGCTCATGGCTCATTCTTGTGAAACGCAAACCTTTAGGCTGGGGAGGAGCTGGAGCTGCAAAGGAGACGGAGCAGCGCAAGAGGTACGATCGAAACAGACGGGGTGCGGGCATGAGGCCAAGGTCAAGTGGGGGCCCAATGTGGCTGAGAGGACTGGTAAGAGGGAAGTGAGGATGGTCTGCTAGACTGAGGTCTGGGTACCTTATTCTTCAGTTGGTGGAAGAACAGAGGAGAAAGTCAGATCGCAGTGAGTTGAAAAGTGAGCAGGAAGTGAGGATGTGGACACAATCACTACATTCACTTTTTTTTTTATTATTAATTTTTATTGGAGTATAGTTGCTTTACAATGTTGTGTTAGTTTCTACTGTACGGCAAAATGAATCAGCGATACATGTACATATGTCCCCTCTTTTTTGGATTTCCTTCCCATTTAGGTCACCACAGTGCATTAAGTAGAGTTCCCTGTGCTATACAGTATGTTTAGTTACGTTCACTTTTTAAGAAGTTTAGCTGTGAAGGTAACAGATGCTGTGGCTGGAAGGAAAAGCGGGTGGAAAGATAGACGGAAGCATGGTGGTTAGATAGACCATCCTTCTTCTCTTACTTGGTATTCAGGCCTCTAATTTTCTTTCTCTTCTCCGTTTTCCAAATCCATTCTACAGGAGCTCCCTGATATGTGCAAACACCTAAAGTTTCTAAAAGGGACATGGTCCAGTTCTAATGTTCTGCCATTCTATTTCATCCTGCCATTCCCAGCTCCCAAGACTCCAGGATTGCCAGTGCTTGAAGGAGAATGATATTCTTTCAGGCTCTCCACACGCTGACCCAGTCCCTTGTTCTTTTCTATTCCTTAGTCAGACCATTTCCTCACTGACAGGAAAAGTATCTAACCTAGATAGCTTAAAATAGAGAAACAGTATACATGTTCCTTGCCCATTCTTATGCAGCCATTAAGAAAACTGATTTTCAGAGACATATTAATAATAAAGTAGAAGAAAAGCTGAAGTTAAAAAACAAGTAACAATCTGCCATATATGTATAACCCTTTGCAGAAGGGAAATACTCCAAAATGTGATTAGTGTTTTCTCTGGGTGGTGACATTATGGGTGATTTTAATTTTTTCTTTATAGTGTTCGAATACTTTTCAATATTCTAAAATGAGCATATATAACCAGAAAACAAGACGAATATCACTTAAAACCCAAATAAGACATTAACATGTTGATTTATTTATGTACTGAACATGTGCCTCTCATATTGTAGGTGCAGAAGCCACAGACAAGCATAAGCAACAGTCCCTACGCTCAAGAAGCTCACGTCTACACTGTAGACATTTGTTGCTTTGGTTGACTGGCGTCCACTCCGCTGCCTCTGAAGCAGCAAACCCTAATTTTGTTTTGAGGAAGCCATCCTTCCCTGACTCTGGGATTTCACTGGGCTTTGTAGCCAGCTAGCCCAGAGGACTGGTTCAAGGATACATACTCAACCCATCAGGACAAAGAGAGAACTGTGACACCAAGGACTGGGTGGGAGTGACTGGAAGAGCCCCACTCTCTTGAGATGATCCCATGATAGGCCTAGTGGGAAATGACCCCTTTCTCCTGTAAAGGCCTAAATGTGGAGATGCTCTCTCTCTCTCTTCTATGACAGTTTTAATGGGAGACGACTCCTCTCTCCTGTGATGGTCTAAATGTCTTTCTCCTATAATAGTCCAAGTGGGAGATGAGCTCTTTCTTCTGAGATGGAATAAGTGTGAGATGACCTGTCTCTCCCATGATGGTCTAAGTCACAGACGATCCCTCTCTCCTGAGACGGTCTAAGTGTGCTGATTCATGAACCCAAAGCTGTGGAGACTCATGCCGAGTGCTCAAAATCCCAAAAGAGCAGAGCGAGGTCCTTGAAACAGCATCTAATTCCTGAACCAAACTCAACCCACAGCTGGCCTTCCAAGGGGTATTTAGTTCATAGAGTGAATACATGCTATTTGGCTTCAGTCTGCTTGAATCAGTTTTTTTGGTCTCCTGAATCCAGTATATTTCTCAGTCATCCTGCCCCTAAAAGAGGAGCTTTGTGCATAACCCACTATAATCCCCAGCAGCAGGTGCTATAAGAGGGTCCTGAGAGCAGGGCTCAGAGCCCAGAGGAGCAACTGATTCAACGGCAGAGCTCCGGGGAGGCTTCGTATGTGAGCTGGGCCTTGGGATTCTGGAAAGGGAAGCCGTGGCAGAAGGATTAGCACGAGCCCCGGCAGAGAAGTGGGCAGCACACGGCATGTACAAGAAAGTACGTGGCTTACTGGGGACCGACGAACCCTTGCTATGGGGGCGATGGGAAAGAAGGCTGGGGCTAGATTCCAAAGAGCATTCTAAGGAATTCACACTTTACTCTAAAAAAAAAAAGTACGGGGGTTGAGGAGCAAAAAGCATTTTATAGCAAAAAAAAAAAAAAAAAGATGAAACAGTGGAAAATGGATTGGAGTGGGAAAGAGAACAGAAAACCATACCTTCATGTCTTTGTTTCTGCCTCATGCACCCTCCAACATACCCTTCCAACAAACTAATTATAGGGAGAGAGCATTTTATTCATCTTTCTATCCCCACTGCTCAGTACAGAGGAGGATAGAAGAAGAAGAGAAGAAGCCCACAGCTTACCCATTCTCCAAGCCCAATTTACTTCAAAAGCCCCACCAGCTCACACCAATCCCCCCAACACACCCCTGACCCCACATTCATCCCCTCTTCTTTGATCTCTTTTCCTGGTTTACTCATTCCAACCTGCACAATGAATTCCTCGCACTGTTATTTAAGTGTTTCATGAGCTCCCATCTCCTCTTGCTCACTAAGAACAGCCACTGGGAAAAGAATCACATCTACTCTTCCAGGCAGGCTGGACTCCAGGCTCTGCTCAGATCATCTACCTGCCTCAGCTCTGGGCTTTGAGGTCACTTCAAGGACCTAAACTAGGCAACACTGCACTTTAACTTAACAAGATGTTGAGTATCAAAATTAAAATTAAAAATACTAGATTCCTCCCCTCCTCCCTGTTATCTAAATCTGCTTAACTTACAGCAAAATAATCACAAGTACAAGGAATAGCATGTTTAGAGTGCAGTCAGCCCTGCTTTATTATGTTACCCAGCCATCTGTGACCCTTCATTAGAGGCATTTGAGAATCTACCCTGATCACTCTGCTGAATGACAATGGCAATGCAAAAATAGTACTGTGGCTTTAAGAGCCTTGCCTCTCACTTATGTACCTGGTCCATTTTTTTTTCTCTCTAACAGTAGACAAATGGTCAAGTTCTGATTCTGCCTATAAGATAAACTTCCTAGACAACATTCTAGGGAATTTTGTGATGATAGGCAGACATAAAAAAAACGATGTGGCTGTGATTGTACACACACGCTCAAACATACGTGAATTCAGACCTTCTAAATATTAACAGAGTCACCACCTAAAGCACCATCAGAATTCTCCATTTAGTGGAAAACCTGCTAATAGCCCTTCTCTATCTCTTTTCAGGCTGTACCACAGTACAGTGTCATGACAAGCGCTGATGGCTCTTTGGTTGAGAGAGAAAGGGATTCAATTTTATGTTTTAATTAAGTGGCAACTGAGGAATCGCATGCAGGCTTGGGCAAGGCCAGAGGCCAGGAGAGCTGCCCTGGTTTCTCCTTCGCCTTTCCTTTTTCTTCTCCTAAAGCATCACTGTCACCTAAGTATGCTCCTGATCGCTCTGCATTCCCACCCAGACAATTTTGATTGCCCACGTTCTTGCCTAATTGGAACGTCATTCAGTTTTCTCCGAGGTTGAGTTCTACAACCTGAGTCTGATGGGAAACACAAATTTGCTACGTGGAACTTCTTTCAATGCTTGCACAGCTCACAAATCTAAAATCCCACCTGTCTGAAGGGCAGACGACAACAGAATTGCAGAGGTAACACCATCCCACCCGTATGTTATTCTTCATGTAGAATAACCATGAAAGCTAATACTTAACAAGCTGGCCTCTATCAGGAAAATCAAATTAAATAAGCTATTCCTTCCCGGTTACACTCGCCAAGGTTTTGAGATCGGGGTTGATGGTTCAACTTCCCTTTTGCCCACAGGCGCTTCGGAATCAGGCCCCTGGATTCCCACCGGCTTGCGGTCCTGACTCGGAGATGGGTGACCACCGTCGGCCGTGCTGGGGATCTGAAGAAAGGGGCCGCCCGGAGGGGAGGACGGCGTTTCCCCGATAAGGTTTGGAAGAAGATAAAAAGACCAGAGGGGAGGCGGATGGATGTCAACGCCCGAACCCAAATTCGCATATCACACATCAGTTTACCGAGGCAACTCTGGCAATTGCGCGAAATGCTTCGGTCACAGATGCTCAGCGAAACCCCCCCCACACGCAGAGGGGCCATTGCACCCAGCCCGCGCGACCCTCCGGCGGCGGCGAGCAGGACCCACCGGCAGGTGCCCTACGCCCCGCGCCCCGCTCGGCGCGCTTACCCAGGGCCCAGGTGCAGCTCTCTTTGATGGCTTTGTACTTGCTCCCGGACGCTTCCTTCTGCAGCTTCCTTAGGATCTCTTCCATCTTGACCTTCGCCGGGGGCCGGCCGCAGACAGCAAGGGGAGCGCACGCGAGGCCCGGCGGGGACGCCGCCGCCACCGCAACCCGGCCCTGGGCGCCTAGGCGGCCACTGCGCTCGCCCCGCTCCGACCCCGCGCGGCGGCTGATGAATCACGCCCGCTCCATGCCGCCGCCACGTCAGGCCCGGAGCCCCGCCCGCCGCCCCGCCCGCCCGGTCAGGTGCGCCCGGCCGCGGCGACGGCCACGGCGACGGCGGGCTGGGGATCCGAGGCCGCGACTCGGACCCGGCCCCCGAGGCGGTCCCGGGGGCACGGAGGCCCGCGGAAAGGTGGAGGTGGACGTCCTGGGCTGGCTGGCCGGCTGGGCGTTGGCCGGGCTCGGCCCGAGGGAGCGTCTGGCGGCGGCCGGCAGCGGGCGGGGAGGGGCCTCGTCGCTGCTCCCGCCACACCCCCATCCGGGGCGGGCGGAGTTGGGGCGGCCCGACCCCGGCTCGCGGAGCTCCCGGCGCCGCGGCGTGGCGCCCTCTGCGTCCCGAGGTCCAGGCGCTGCTCCCTCGTTAGTGATGAGCAGCTCTTCTGGGCCGCCCTCTGTGCCAGGCTCGGTGCCAGACCCGGGCGCTACCTGGGAATAGACTGTGATTCTGCCCAACCATGGATTCCACACCATCTCACGTGTGTATATGTGTGTGTGTGTGTGTGTGTGTGTGTGTGTGTGTGATGAACATCCTCATTATACACAGGTTAAGGTACTTCCCAAAGCAACAAGATTTGGACGCGAAACACACTCTTGCATCCAAAACCCCTTTTGAAAATCTCTCTTTCTTCCCTTTCCCTTCCTCTGTTGACCTGAATTGTTTTCCTCTGAAGAAAAATAAAGGCGGAGGCGGGCGGGGGAGTGGCGCACAAGGGCTACCTGACTTGGGTAGGGGTGGGAGAGGTGGACAGAGAAAGCTTCCGCAGTGAAGAACCTTCAGGCTGAACTTGGGAGGCGGACGTGGGGGGCCGGATGGGGAAGGCAGTGTGAGGCAGGGGCTCTGCTCTTGGGAGAGCACCTGTGTTTCAGGAACTTCAAGGCGGGTTCAGCGATGGGAGCCCTAGGATGGTTGCTGCAGGAAGGAGGGAGAGGAAAGCAAGAGTCTTATTTGGCTCTCATTTTTTTCCCTGTTGTGAAAGCTGTGGTTGGGAACTAAGAAAGGATTTTAAGCATTTTTGTTGTTCTTTAGAAATGTAACTGTAGTGGTAGTGAGGAAGTTAAATTTCAGAGGAGTAGACTGGCAGCTGGCAAAAGAGTAAGAAGATTCTGCAGTAATCTAGAAATAAGTTAAGCCAATGATAGATGGAAAGGAACAGAGGAAAATATAGCAAGAGATATTTAAGGTGTCAAAGCAGTAGGATTTACTGACTGATTGGGGTAGTAACATATGGGATAACTTCCAGGTTTCTTGTTTGGGAAAATGGGAGGATGGTGGCCCCATCCTCCAAGTTAAAGAAGAGAGGAAGAGGAAGGTTTGGAATCCAGGGGTTATATGAGTTCAGTTTTGAACACGTTTGGGTTGAAATGGTAATGAGATACCATAGGGTGTTTTATTTATGGGCAGGAACTCAGGACAGGGCTCTGTGATAGAAATGAGGATCTGAAACCATCAAGTATTGAGAATTGTTGATGCCTAGGATTTGGCAAAGGTTGCTGGGAGGCAGTGGATCAAATGGGAAGAGCAGGAGGCCAGAGAGGAAGCTGGGGGCATCTTACCCTCAAATGATGGGGCAGAGGAGCAAGTGCCCACAGAGGAGGCTGAGAAGGAGCAGTTAGAAACCTGCAGTGCAGGAGGGCAGCCAGGAGAGGGAGTGTCACAGGAGGGTGTCCAACAGACGGGGGTGTTAAGACTGCTGCTTAAGCCCTCTTGGTAGTGAGGAGGCAAAACTTGCAAAGTCTAGCCCCCTAGGGACCCTTCTACTCACATCCACACACCTTACGAAACCATCATTTGAAGAAAGGTTTCCAGTGCTAAAAAAAAAAAAAAGTTCAGGGGCTTCCCTGGTGGCGCAGTGGTTGAGAATCTGCCTGCCAATGCAGGGCACACAGGTTCGAGCCCTGGTCTGGGAAGATCCCACATGCCGCGGAGCAACTAGGCCCGTGCACCACAACTACTGAGCCTGCGCGTCTGGAGCCTGTGCTCCGCAACAAGAGGGGCCGCGGTAGTGAGAGGCCCGCGCACCGCGATGAAGAGTGGCCCCCTCTTGCCGCAACTAGAGAAAGCCCTCACACAGAAACGAAGACCCAACACAACCAAAAATAAATAAATAAATTTATATATTAAAAAAAAGTTCAAAAACACTGTAGTCGATAATATAATTATGTTAAACTACATTGTTAACTATTTGGAAATATATATATATATAGAGAGAGAGAGAGAGAGAGAGAGAGAGATCACAACTTTATACCGTATAGAAAAATAAATTACAAATGTGTTAATGTTTTAAAGAGTTAAATTTAAGAATTGAACCATAGAAGGTTTAGAAGAAAATGTAAGTGAATATACTTATTTTAATGCATTAAGATTATTTCTAATAAACCAGCTAAGGAAGAAACTGAAAGGTAAACAGATTTGACTATTTCAGTATGTAGAAGTTTTATGTCAAAAGTTCCATACAAAAAATAAAAAGCAAAAAAACAAACAAAAATAAAAAAATAAAAAGCAAATGACACTGTGAGGAGCAGATTGAAAAGAGAGTAACTCACCTTTTAATTTTATGTGTAGTTATGTTTTTTACTCTTTTTAAGATTATTATCTTTATAATTAAAAACAAATTCACTTAAGCTATATAGCAGAAAAATAGTATTTCAGAGATAAAATGATTCAATACCTTTGTAAAAAAGCTTTTACAGGGCTTCCCTGGTGGCGCAGTGGTTGAGAATCTGCCTGCTAATGCAGGGCACACAGGTTCGAGCCCTGGTCTGGGAAGATCCCACATGCTGCAAAGCAGGTAGGCCCGTGAGCCACAATTACTGAGCCTGCACGTCTGGAGACTGTGCCCCGCAACAAGAGAGGCCGCGATAGTGAGAGGCCCACGCACTGCGATGAAGAGAGGCCCCCGCTTGCCACAACTAGAGAAAGCCCTCGCACAGAAACGAAGACCCAACACAGCCATAAATAAATAAATAAAATTAAAAAAAAAAAAGCTTTTACAAAGTATTAAAAAAAACAGATGCACACTTTAAAACAATAGGCAATAATATGAAGTCAGTTCACAGAGGAATAAATACAAATGACACAACCTATGAAAAGTGTTCAAGCAACTACTAATCAAAAGAGCACAAAATCTTTCAATAAAAGGTGATTTTCTTTTTAATAAAATTGGCTAAGAGATTTAAAATACTATTGCCTGGTGTTAGTAAGGAGCTGGCCAATTAGGTCCTCTCATGTTATGGGTGCTGGTGGAAGGGTAACTTGGTACCCATTCCTGGAGGGATTCTGAATGTGTGTGTAGCAGAGGTATGGCTCCAACCCAGCAATCCCACTTTTAGAAATTCATCTTAAGCAAGTGATTATGGAAGCGGATAAAGGTTTTGTGATTTTTTTTCCACAAGGATTTCAGTGTGTCATTCAATTATCTTTAAAAATTGAAAACTATCTAAATGTCCAGCAACAGAGAAATGGATGAATAATTTATGATGTATGTATCCATAAAGCAGCAAAGTATATAGCCTTTAAGAATAATGCAGGAGAGGAATATTGAATGACATGAAAAGCAGTTTCTACTGTATAGTTAAATGAAATAGAAGGTTGTAAAATGCTATGTACTTCTTTGCACTAAAGGAGCCCCATTTTATTATTTAAATATTTGATATGGATGTACGTATGTTTTAAAATACGTACATATATATAAATGGAAAATAAACATAAACTATTAACAGTGTTTATCTCTGATGGGGTTATAGGTGAGTTTATTTTTTCCTTGAACACTTTTACTTTTATGATTGCAAATTATTTTTTTTAAGTGGTGGGAAAATGAAATAAAAGTAGTATCCGGGCAACAAGGTCAATGGCCACAGAGAGGACAAAGATAAACACAGCAAAGGATTAAATGGATGTGAGAGTTTAGTCAGGAAGCCTGCCCCAGAAGAATAATGAGGGCAGAATCTGGTTGCAGTGGATTAAGAGCAGGTAGAAACACATGTCTAAATAACCCACTCAAGATGTTGGCTGTGAAGGAAAGTAACAGTAGAATAGTTAAAAGACCTTTTTTTTAAAAATGTCAACTCACGGCAGAAAATGTCCTGAGTCCACCCAGTATACACATAGGTACATGTATAGCTAGATTAAAAAACTGAAACAAAAATTTTATTTCTAAAACAATACTTACTGTTAAATAAAATAGACTTACTATTAAATATGATTTTTAGGCATTGTTGCAGGCACGCTTACCCGTTTGGAAATTCAATCCAGGTTGGAGACATGAACACAATGCTACATGCATGACACAGGTGCTTTGTGCTTTGATGTCTGTTTCTTTCCACTATTTTTAGTTATGTTGGTTAAAAACTCTGGTTTACACACAAATAAGTGGTGTGGATGCTATTAATAACGATATACTCTACTTAGCGACTGAAATTGCAAATTTCAGTGGTCTTCTTTAATCTTAATCTAAAATGGTGATAAATTTATAATCATTCTTCAAGATATTTGAATAACAAAGTATTAGTAATTAATTTCCTTCTTTGGGCATCAACTTTAACTCAAATATGCATCCGGGATTTTAAAAAACAAATGCATCTTTTATTTAAATGCTTTTCCTTGATATTTCAAATTTCTTTTTTGGAAACGTTTGAAGTTTCAAACAAATAATTGCAATATTATTAGTATCTTTCATTTTATTCCATTCAAAATGTTTTCATTAATAATGTTCTCTTCCTGTGTTGCAAAATGTTGAGGACATATAGTAACCACAGTGATTACTTAAAATGTATTTTGTAACTGTTGGATATAGTCAACATCTTGAAATATATTTTTACTTTTTCCCTATAGATCCAAATTCAGTTAATTTAAAATGTCAAAAAAATCTAGTTATATGTGCCAACTTTGTTACTGAAACATCATCTCCAAAAATGTTAGCCAAAGGAGATTGCTTTTAAACAGAAAAATGTGAATCCCGTTTTTTAGTTCATATAACTTAATCAGTATTTTCCTCATAACAATCAATTACTCCAGTATGATATAACATATGCACATATTAGTTAATGGAAAGGCTAACAAAGATCCAACAATACAGTGGTTTACAGAACACAGACTTTTATTTCTTGCTTAAATTAAGTCCTGAGTTGGTGGTGCAGGTTGATATAGCAGTTCCAGGAGATCATTCAAGGACCATGTACCTTACATTTTACTCCTCTACCATCCCAGAGCAAGTTGTTCTCATCTGTGTGACCAAGGGTGGGTCCTAGGTAGGTTGTGTTCTAGTTCACAGGAAGAGGAAGAGAGAGTAAATGAGTCCAGGTCTCAGATGTAGATGTCACACAAATCCATTTTCCTATATTCCATTGGTGAGGACAGTTGCAGAGACACACCTGGGTACAATATAGTCTATCTGGGCCCCCAGGACCCCTGCCACAGTTCTGTTCCTGTGACAGAGAGAGGACGATTTGGTGGGTGACAGCTAATCTCAGCCACACCTTGAATTTCTGAAGAAAGCACATCAAAAGTGTTTTCTTTTAATGAAATCAAACAACTATGATTTGTTTTCAAGAGATTCCATAGAGACTCAGTAGAATTCTTAAGATGCCAAATCTTTACAATTTGTGAAACGGTAATTCCAAATAGTAAAGTAGATGGTAATTTCTAATAATATTTTAAATTACTTTGTTATGTTTCCTGGTCATATTTACTTCTGAATCACTTGCAATTCTATTACAATTTACCAGTTTAATTTATGTTTTCCAAATAATATATTTTTCTAATTTTATCACGTTACTTAAAACAGTTATGGGTTAGGTTAAATTTAAACAACACAATAAATCCTTTATAAAAATTGTCTTGTCATATATATTTGACGTAAACTGAAAGTATATTAGTGCTCTCATTAAGTAGAGTCACATAATCTATGTCTGCTTACATCGGGCTAATAAGTATTAATTCTATTCTGTATGTTCTATAGAACCACACATGTGTTTAAGAGAATATGTTATCACTTAGAAGTATATTTTTAAACTTCTCAGCTGATTTATCATCAAGAATCATATTCACCATGTCCATGTATGCCGAGAATAGTTTTTTCAGAAACTATGTGAGTAATTTTCTCTCTCGCCACACATATGCAACTAAATATGATAGTAATACTTTTTCATTAACTGACCTGAAATAGTGTTGACAAATTTATGTCTATTTTTCTTTCTTTGAAAATATTTGAGGGCCTTACCAACCAGTCTGGCTTGTATTTCCAAGTTTATATGTGTGTGTACAAATTTAAGCTTTCATTTGCAAAAATATTACAAATAATAAAGTTTCAGTGGTATTGAGCATTTGACAAACTATATTTAATCTTTATTAAGAAGGCTTGAATTTATTTTTTTGATTAAGTTCAAATTTTAAAATTTATTGATTAAAAGAAACATTTTCCCAATGTTTTCACTGTTTCTTGGTCCAAATCTGGCAGTTCAACCAGAACATCCTTCTGTGCTTTTTACATCATCATTTTCATTTCTTCTATTAGTAAAATAAACTATTTTAAGAATAGCTTATACAGGTTTGATTAAAGTGTACAATTATCGCAAAGCCAAAAAATGCCTAACAATTACACCTAATCCAAAAAAACGCATAACCAAAACTTGATGGGAAGTCTTGCCAATAGTGGATAAATTCTTCTAAACCTCATTTCATGATTAACTGTAAATTTCACTGACACACATTAAACTATAAAACATTAACTTCCTGATACCATTATGGTCAAATCCAGAAAATCAAATGAGATACCAGTGAACAGAAGAGTGAATGGCTGGCTGACTCCCAGCCAATGTGTATAGTCATTACATCTCTTCTACCAGCTGTCACTCAACTCAGGTTTCCCCAGTACTTGCTGCAATGTGGACAGCACCACTTAAAATATACATACACATGGCATTCTGATATTGAAGGTGCCACATTACTTTACTTCTGAAAAGAATATTATCTGATGAAACAGACTAATTGGTTTCACAATCCACTAATGGGTAGGGAACTGAAATTTGAAAAACACCAGACCAGCAAGAGATTTGATGGAAAGCATATTATACAGAAAAAAGACATGAAGGCAGAAGTTGAAGAGGTCGGAGGCAGCCAGCCTAATGGGTGAAACAAGTGTTCTAAGAATATAGGGAAGATGGTATTTACAGTACAGACAGAGTCGTTGGTCCAGTTAGGGGATGAAGGGCAATCTTCAGACAAGGAGGGGAAGCCAGGAGACTGAGTTTTGATAGTGTTTAGTTTGTTGCTGTGGGGACAGGAATTCGTGGGAGCTACACCTGATAGCTTCTGCTTTTCTTGTGAATTAGGAAGATATTTATTGAGTGTAGGAGGAGAAGTGAATAGACAGAGGACCAAAAGTTTGGAAAAGGGAAAGAGAGATGAGCATAGAAGACTTCCTTGAAGTATTGAGAGCCTTAGTAGCTCCCTGTCTATGAACATTTAGGAATCAGTCCCAATTCAGCAAAATTTCCAAGTGTGGTAATACCTAGTGAATTTGGTATTGCCTCAAATGCTGATCACAAAGGTTGATGGTGCTAAATCCATATTTCCAGCTCAAATCTCCCTTCCAAACTTATTTTACCTGATATTCAAATCATTGATCTTTTCACTTACTCTGATGCCTAACTCACAGTATATTAATGAGACTTGTTTGCAACATCATTTAACCCAAATATGCACTGGTATAATCTAAAAGTAAAATAACCTTATTTTTGGGTTAAATTCAATTTTGTATTAAATTCAGCCTAGGAAAATAGCATTTAATTTGAAGATGGTTTATAAAATCATTTGTGATCTTGAGCATTTAAAAAAGTAAATGATTTTTTACTAGAGTAATGCAAAACTACAATGAGGTATCACCTCACACTGGTCAGAATGGCCATCATCAAAAAATCTACAAACAATAAATGCTGGAGAGGGTATGGAGAAAAGGGAACCCTCTTGCACTGTTGGTGGGAATGTAAATTGATACAGCCACTGTGAAGAACAGTATGGAGGTTCCTTAAAAAACTTAAAATAGAACTACCATACGACCCAGCAATCCCACTACTGGGCATATACCCTGAGAAAACCATAATTCAAAAAGAGTCATGTACCACAATGTTCATTGCAGCTCTATTTACAATAGCCAGGACATGGAAGCAACTTAAGTGTCCATCGACAGATGAATGGATAAAGAAGATGTGGCACATATACACAGTGGAATGTTACTCAACCATAAAAGGAAACAAAATTGAGTTATTTGTAGTGAGGTGGATGGACCTAGAGACTGTCATACAGAGTGAAGTAAGTCAGAAAGAGAAAAACAAATACCGTATGCTAACACATATATATGGAATCTAAAAAGAAAAAAAAAAAAATGTTCTGAAGAACCTAGGGGTAGGACACAAATAAAGACACAGGCATAGAGAATGGACTTGAGGACACAGGGAGGGGGAAGGGTAAGCTGGGACGAAGTGAGGGAGTGGCATGGACATATATACACTACCAAATGTAAAATAGATAGCTAGTGGGAAGCAGCCAGATAGCACAGGGAGATCAGCTCGGTGCTTTGTGACCATCTAGAGGGATGGGATAGGGAGGGTGGGAGGGAGATGCAAGAGGGAGGAGATATGGAGATATATGTATATGTATAGCTGATTCACTTTGTTATAAAGCAGAAACTAACACACCATTGTAAAGCAATTGTACTCCAATAAAGATGTTTAAAAAAAGTAAATGATTTTTTAATACATTTTAAGTAATTTGTATAATATATAGTGTACCCTTGTATAAGGATAAAAATTAAATACCCAAAATAGATAATATTAATAATTATTAACATCGAAAAATGATTCCTTTATTTGCAAAACAGTTTTCTATTTTAGTAATAATTAGTATGTACTTCAATGTGATACATTTGGACTTTTGCTTCTGGCTATGATAACAGCAGCTTATATTGGAACAAACTTACTGTTGAAAGCAATTGTAAAACTGTATTTAAAAAATTAAAAGCATCGTTTGAAGGCATCAAAAGGAACCAAGACTGCCAGGACTTGAAGGGCCAAGATCCTAGAGTGAAGGGGAATGCACAAAAGTGAGCCAGATGTTTACAGTTACTTTTTCCCCTTGGAGCACTTGCTAGTTCACATCATAGCACATAGAGGCCAAGCTGAAAATGGTAATCTAGAGATGTGAGAGTTCTCAAGGTATGGGATGACGAAAATTGTAGTTCTGGGTTATTAAGGCAATTAGAACTTGAGGAACAAAGGTGGTAGGGAAAGGGGAATCACACAAACTTAAGGCTACATAAAATTATACATAACGTTATAAACAATAAAGTAAATAACCCCAAAAAGCTTGACATCTGCTCATTAATAAAATTTTAAAGAACAGCCTTTCTCATAGTCGTGATAAATCTGTGTGTGTAGATGTGTATATGTATGTGCAAATATTGGTATATTTTATGCAAATGAGGTAACATTATACATGTTCTTATGCATTCTGCTTCTTTTCACTCAATGTTTTGTCACAGACAAGTCTTCCTTTTTAATGGCTGCTTATTATTCCTGTTGTATGACTCAATCTATATTGTTGGCTCCAGCTTTTACTATTATAAAGATGACTTCAATGAACATTTAGTTATTACATTACTTCCCTACCTCCCTACATACCTTCCTAGAGTAAACTCCTAGAAGTGGAAGTGCTGAGTCAAAAAGTATACACAGTAAAAGGGTCTGACAACTTATTGCCAGAATATGATCAAGGTACACAGATATTTGCTTCCACAAACAGTGCAGGAAAGAACCAATATTGCTATTCTTCAGCATCACAATGTATTGAAAATTCCTCAGAAGGTTAGAGAAAGAGCCCTACATCATATTATGGAAGCATTTATTATTCCTCAACAATGTGTCCATTTGAGATTCTGATTCCGAAGCAAGCACCAAAAAGAAGGACGGGACATAGACCCGAGATAAGAATGCTCCAGTCACCACTTCTATTCAACTGTATACTGACTAAAGATCTCAGGCAGCACAATGAAACAAGAAAAAAGTACAAGAGTTAGAAAAGGAATAAATGAAAATGTCATTATTTGTAGGTGATATAATTATTTACAAGGAGAATCTAAAAGAATCTACAGATAAATTTTCAGAATTAATAAGGGTTTAGCAAGATTTCTAGATGTAGTATTAATATAAAAAGACAATTGCATTTCTATTCACGAGCAAAAACCAAAAAAAAAATTTAGTAGCATAAAATAATATAAAGCATCTAGGAATAAATATAAGATAATGTGTGCAAGTCCTTTGTTCAGAATACTCCAAGTCTTTACTGAAGAATTTTAAGGAGAGCCAAGAAAATGGAGAGATATACCTCATTTGTATAAAGAAGATGAAATATTGGGTAATAAGCAATTCCAGTGAAATTCCCAACAGGTGTTTTCATGGAGCAGAAATGGATGACTTTAAAATTCATTTGGCCCCTCTGTCATAAATTAATTGAGCATACATGTGTTGGTTTATTTCTGGGCTCTTTACTGTGTTCCATTGATCTATGTGTCTGTCTTTATGCCAATACCATACTGTTTTAATTACTATAGCTTTCAATATAGCTAAAGTAAGATAGCCAAGAATGTACAATGGGGTACGTATGGTCTCTTCAATAAATGGGTTGGGAAAACTGAACAGTGACATGCAAAAGAATGAAACTCGACCACTATCTTACACCATACACAAAAATTAACTAAAAACGAATTAGAGATTTGACATAAGACCTGAAGCCATAAAACTCCTAGAAGAAAACATAGGCAATAAGCTCCTTAATGTAGGTCTTGGCAATGATTTTTTGAATGTGACACCGAAAGCAAAAGCAACAAAAGCAAAAATAAACAAGTAGGACTACATCAAACTAAAAATCTTCTACCCAGCAAAGGAAACTATCAACAAAGTGAAAAGGCAACCTACTGAATGGGAGAAAATATTTGCAAATTATACATCTGTTAAGGGGTTAACATTAAAAATATACAAAAGCTCATACAACTCAATTGCAAAAAAATTCAATTAAAAAGTTGGCAGAAGACCTGAATAAACGTTTTTCCAAAGAAAACACACAGATGGCTAACAGGTACATGAAAAGATGCTGAACATCATTGATCATCAGGAAAATGCAAATCAAAACCACAATGAGGTATCACTTTACACCTTTTAGAATGGCTATTATCAAAAAGACAAGAAATAATAAGTGTTGATGAGGATGTGGAGAAAAGGGAATACTTATGCACTGTTGGTGGGAATGTAAATTGGTGCAGCCACTATGGAAAACATTTTGGACATTCCTCAAAAATTAAAAAATAAAACTACCATACAGTGCAGCAATTCCACTTCTTGGTAGTTGTCTGAAGAAAATAAAAACACTAACTCAAAAAGATATATGAACCGCCATGTTCACTGCAGCATTATTTACAATAGGCAAGATATGGAAACAACTTAAGTGTCCACTAGTGGGTGAATGGATAAAGAAGATGTGGTATATATACATAATGGAATATTTTTCAGCCATAAAAAAGAATGAAACTTGCCATCTGTGACAATACAGATGGACCTCAAGGGCATTACACTAAGTAAAATAAGTCAGACAGAGAAAGACAAATAAGATATGATCTCACTCACATATATGTGCAATCTAAAAAAAAAACCCCAAAACAAAAACTACCAAGCTCATAGATACAGAGAACAGATTGGTGGTTGCCAGAGGTGAGGGGTGGGGGTGGGGTGGGAGAAATGTGTGAAAATTTTTAAAAAATAAAAATAAGTTTAAAAAAGAAAGTAAAGGGACTTTGTAAGATCTTATGATCAAATTAAAGGAAAAGGTTTTAAGTTTAATTAGCTACGCATATTGCTATAAAAACCAATATCAAAAAGAAATCAGTCTTGAGATTAGGAACCAAGATGGTGGAGTAGAAGCATGTGCTCTCACTCCCTCTTGCGAGAACACCAGAATCACAACTAGCTGCTGGACAATCATCGACAGGAAGACACTGGGACTCACCAAAAAAAGATACCCCACATCCAAAGACAAAGGAGAAACCACAATGAGATGGTAGGAGGGGCACAATCACAGTAAAATCAAATCCCATAACTGCTGGGTGGATGACTCACAGACTGGAGAACACTTATACCACAGAAGTCCACCCACTGGAGTGAAGGTTCTGAGCCCCACGTCAGGTTCCCAACCTGGGGGTCCGGCAACGGGAGGAGGAAATCCTAGAGAATCAGACTTTGAAGGCTAGTGGGATTTGACTGCAGGACTTCAACAGGACTGAGGGAAAGAGAGGCTCCACTCTTGGAGGGCACACACAAAGCACTGTGCGCATCGGGACCCAGGGGAAGGAGCAGTGACCCCAGGAGAGACTGAACCAGACCTACCTGCTAGTGTTGGAGGGTCTCCTGCAGAGGTGGGCGGTGGCTGTGGCTCACTGTGGGGACAAGGACACTGGAAACAGAAGTTCTGGGAAGTAGTCCTTGGCATGAGCCCTCCCAGAGTCCGCCATTAGCCCCACCAAAGAACCCAGGTAGGCTCCAGTGTTGGGTCGCCTCAGGCCAAACAACCAACAGGGAGGGAACCCAGCCCCACAAATTAGCAGTCAAGTGGATTAAAGTTTTACTGAACTCTGCCCACCAGAGCAACATTCAGCTCTACCCACAACCAGTTCCTCCCATCAGGAAACTTACACAAGCCTCTTAGATAACATCAACCACCAAAGGGCAGACAGCAGAAGCAAGAAGAACTACAATCCTGCAGCCTGTGGAAAAAAAACACATTCACAGAAAGATAGACAAGATAAAAAGGCAGAGGGCTATGTACCAGATGAAGGAACAAGATAGAACCCCAGAAAAACAACTAAATGAAGTGGAGATACGCAACCTTCCAGAAAAAGAATTCAGAACAATGATAGTGAAGATGATCCAGGACCTTGGGAAAAGAATGGAGGCAAAGATCGAGAAGATGCAAGAAATGATTAACAAAGACCTAGAAGAATTAAAGAACAAACAAACAGAGAGGAACAATACAATAACTGAAGTGAAAACTACACTAGAAGGAATCAATAGCAGAATAACTGAGGCAGAAGAACAGATAAGTGACCTGGAAGACAGAATGGTGGAATTCACTGCTGTGGAACACATTAAAGAAAAAAGAATGAAAAGAAATGAAGACAGCCTGAGACCTCTGGGACAACATTAAACGCAACAACATTCGCATTATAGGGGTCCCAGAAGGAGAAGAGAGAGAGAAAGGACCTGAAAAAATATTTGAAGAGATTATAGTCGAAAACTTCCCTAACATGGGAAAGGAAATAGCCACCCAAGTCCAGGAAGCTCAGAGAGTCCCTTACAGGATAAACCCAAGGAGAAACATGCCGAGACACATAGTAATCAAATTGGCAAAAATTAAAGACAAAGAAAAATTATTGAAAGCAGCAAGGGAAAAATGACAAATAACATACAAGGGAACTCCCATAAGGTTAACAGCTGACTTCTCAGTAGAAACTCTGCAAGCCTGAAGGGAGTGGCATGATATACTTAAAGTGATGAAAGGGAAGAACCTACAACCAAGATTACTCTACCCGGCAAGGATCTCATTCAGATTCGATTGAGAAATCAAAAGCTTTACAGACAAGCAAAAGCTAAGAGAATTCAGCACCACCAAACCAGCTCTACAGCAAATGCTAAAGGAACTTCTCTAAGTGAGAAAAACAAGAGAAGAAAGGGACCTACAAAAACAAACCCAAAACAATTAAGAAAATGGTCATAGGAACATACATATTGATAATTACCTTAAACGTGAATGGATTAAATGCTCCAACCAAAAGACACAGGCTCACTGAATGGATACAAAAACAAACCCATATATATGCTGTCTAGAAGAGAGCCACTTCAGACCTAGGGACACATACAGACTGAAAGTGAGAGGATGGAAAAAGATATTCCATGCAAATGGAAAGCAAAAGAAAGCTGGAGTAGCAATACTCATATCAGATAAAATAGACTTTAAAATGAAGAATGTTACAAGAAAGAAGGAAGGACACTGCATAATGATCCAGGGATCAATCCAAGAAGAAGATATGACAATTATAAATATATATGCACTCAACATAGGAGCACCTCAATACATAAGGCAACTGCTAACAGCTATAAAAGAGGAAATCGACAGTAACACAGTAATAGTGGGGAACTTTAACACCTCACTTACACCAATGGACAGATCATCGAAAATGAAAATAAATAGGGAAACAGAAGCTTTAAATGACACAATAGACCAGATAGATTTAATTGATATTTATAAGACATTGCATCCAAAAACAGCAGATTACACTTTCTTCTCAAGTGTGCATGCAACATTCTCCAGGAGAGATCACATCTTGGGTCACAAATCAAGCCTCAGTAAATTTAAGAAAATTGAAATCATACCAAGCATCTTTTCTGACCACAATGCTATGAGATTAGAAATGAATTACAGGGAAAAAACGTAAAAAACACAAACACATGGAGGCTAAACAATACGTTACTAAATAACCAAGAGATCACTGAAGAAATCAAAGAGGAAATCAAAAAATACCTAAAGACAAATGACAATGAAAACACGACAATCCAAAACCTGTGGGATGCAGGAAAAGCAGTTCTAAGAGGGAATTTTATAGCTCTACAAGCCTACCTCAAGAAACAAGAAAAATCTCAAACAAACAATCTAACCCTACACTTAAAAGAACTAAAGAAAGAAGAACAAACAAAACCCAAAGTTAGCAGAAGGAAAGAAATCATAAAGATCAGAGCAGGAATAAATGAAATAGAAACAAAGAAAGCAATAGCAAAGATCAATAAAACTAAAAGACGGTTCTTTGAGAATATAAACAAAATTGATAAGCCATTAGCCAGACTCATCAAGAAAAAGAGGGAGAGGACTCAAATCAATAAAATTAGAAATGAAAATGGAGAAGTTACAATAGACACCGCAGAAATACAAAGCATCCTAAGAGACTACTACAAGCAACTATATGCCAATAAAATGGACAACCTGGAAGAAATGGAAAAATTCTTAGAAAGGTATAACCTTCCAAGACTGAACCAGGAAGAAACAGAAAATATGAACAGACCAATCACAAGTAATGAAATTGAAACTGTGATTAAAAGTCTTCCAACAAACAGAAGTCCAGGACCAGATGGCTTCACAGGTGAATTCTATCAAACATTTAGAGAAGAGCTAACACCCATCCTTCTCAAACTCTTCTATAAACTTGCGGAGGGAGGAACACTCCCAAACTCATTCTATGAGGCCACCATCACCCTGATACCCAAACCAGACAAAGATACTACAAAAGAAGAAAATTACAGACCAATATCACTGATGAATATAGATGCAAAAATCCTCAACAAAATACGAGCAAACAGAATCCAACAACACATTAAAAGGATCATACACCACGATCAAGTGGGATTTATTCCAGGGATGCAAGGATTCTTCAATATACGTAACTCAATCAATGTGATACACCATATTTACAAATTGAAATAAAAAACATATGATCATCTCAATAGATGCAGAAAAAGCTTTTGACAAAATTCAACACCCATTTATGATAAAAACTCTCCAGAAAGTGGGCATAGAGGGAACCTACCTCAACATAATGAAGGCCATATATGACAAACCCACAGCCAACATCATTCTCAATGGTGAAAAACTGAAAGCATTTCCTCTAAGAACAGGAACGAGACAAGGATGTCCACTCTCACCACTACTATTCAACATAGTTTTGGAGGTCCTGGCCATGGCAATCAGAGAAGAAAAAGAAATTAATGGAATACAAATTGGAAAAGAAGAAGTAAAACTGTCAGTGTTTGCAGATGACATAATACTATACATAGAGAATCCTAAAGATGCCACCAGAAAACTACTAGAGCTAATCACTGAATTTGGTAAAGCAGCAGGATACAAAATTAATGCACAGAAATCTCTTGCATTCCTATACACTAATGATGAAAAATCTGAAAGAGAAACTAAGGAAACACTCCCATTTACCATTGCAACATAAAGAATAAAATACCTAGGAATAAACCTACCTAGGGAGACAAAAGACCTGTATGCAGAAAACTATAAGACATTGATGAAAGAAATTAAAGATGATACCAACAGATGGAGAGATATACCATGTTCTTGGATTGGAAGAATCAATATTGTGAAAATGACTGTACTACCCAAAGCAATCTACAGATTCAATGCAATCCCTATCAAATTACCAATAGCATTTTTTACGGAACTAGAACAAAAAATCTTAAAATTTGTATGGAGACACAAAAGACCCCAAATAGCCAAAGCAATCTTGAGGGGGAAAAAACGGAGCTGGAGGCATCAGATTCCCAGACTTCAGACTATACTACAAAGCTACAGTAATGAAGACAATATGGTACTGGCACAAAAACAGAAACATAGATCAATGGAACAAGATAGAAAGCCCAGAGATAAACCCACGTACCTATGGTTAACTAATCTATGACAAAGGAGTCAAGGATATACAGTGGAGAAAAGACAGTCTCTTCAATAAGTGGTGCTGGGAAAACTGGACAGCTACATGTAAAAAATGAAATTAGAACACTTCCTAACACCATACACAAAAATAAACTCAAAATGGATTAGAGAGCTAAATGTAAGACTGGACACTATAAAACTCTTAGAGGAAAACACAGCAAGAACACTCTTTGACATAAATCACAGCAAGATGTTTTTTGATCCACCTCCTAGAGTAATGGAAATAAAAACAAAAATAAACAAATGGGACCTAATGAAACTTCAAAGCTTTTGCACAGTGAAGGAAACCATAGACAAGACGAAAAGACAGCCCTCAGAATGGGAGAAAATATTTGCAAATGGATCAACGGAGAAAGGATTAATCTCCAAAATATATAAACAGCTCTTGCAGCTCAATATTAATGAAACAAACAACCCAATCCAAAAATGGGTGGAAAACCTAAATAGACATTTCTCCAAAGAAGACATACAGATGGCCAAGAAGCACATGAAAAGCTGCTCAACAACACTAATTATTAGAGAAATGTAAATCAAAACTACAATGAGGTATCACCTCACACCAGTTAGAATGGGCATCATCAGAAAATCTACAAACAACAAATGAGGGTGTGGAGAAAAGGGAACCCTCTTGCACTGTTGGTGGGAATGTAAATTGATACAGCCACTATGGAGAACAGTATGGAGGTTCCTTAAAAAACTAAAAATAGAATTACCATATGATCCAGCAATCCCACTACTGGGCATATTCCCAGAGAAAACCATAGTTCAAAAAGACACAAGCACCCGAATGTTCATTGCAGCACTATTTACAATAGCCAGGTCATGGAAGCAACCTAAATGCCCATCAACAGACGAATTGATAAAGAAGTTGTGGTACATATATACAATGGAATATTACTCAGCCATAAAAAGGAACGGAATTGGGTCATTTGTAGAGACATGGATGGAGCTAGAGACTGTCATACAGAGTGAAGTAAGTCAGAAAGAGAAAAAACAAATATCGTATATTAACCCATATATGTGGAACCTAGAAAAATGGTACAGATGAACTGGTTTGCAGGGCAGAAATAGAGACATAGATGTAGAGAACAAATGTATGGACCCAAAGGGGGGATAGCGGCGGGCGTGTGGGGGTGGTGGTGTGATGAATTGGGTGATTGTGATTGACATGTATACACTGATGTGTATAAAGTTGCTGACTAATAAGGACCTGCTGTATAAAAAAATAAGGAAAATAAAATTCAAAAAATATTAAATCTACAAAAAACCATTCTGTGATTTTGATAGACATTGTATTAAACCTGTAGATCAGTTTAGAGAGAATTGACATCTTTATTATGTTGAGTCTTTCCATCCATGAAGACAGTGTATCTCTGCACTTATTGATTTCTTTCATCAGCAGTTTATATTTTTTTAGGATATAGATCCTGAACATGTAAATTTTAAAATTTCTTTGAAGGAATTATAAATGGTATTATGTTTTTATTGTCAGTTTTCAGTTGTTCATTGTTAGTGTATAGAAATGAGGTTGATTTTTCTGTGTTGATTTTGTCCTGTGCCTTTGCTGACTCATTCATTAGTACTAGGTTTTTGGGTTTTTTTTAGTAGATCTCTTGAATTTTCTATGTAGACAACCATGTTATCTGCAAATAGAATTTTACTTTTTTCTTTCTAATATATATGCCTTTTATTTATTTTTCTTGCCTTGTTGCAGTGGCTAGAACTCCTAGTATGATGCTAAATAAGAGTGGTAGGAGTGGACTTCCTTGTCTTGGAGTATAATGTGGAATTACCACTTCTGTTTGGGCCAGTTTACCTTTCTGCTTTTCAATATAATTGCCTTGATTATCAGCTGGTGTTATAATCTTTGCTTTAATCATCAAATATAATTTAGAAAATTTATATAAAAGGATAGTCTATTGTAATTTCCCATATTTCTGCTCTTTGTATTCTACATTCTTCCTTCTGATGTTCCAAAGTTCCTTCTTCTATCATTTCCTTTCTGTTTGAAGAGCTTCCTTTAGCTAGTCGTTAAGATGAGGGCTGTTGGTAACAGATTCTTTTAGTTTTCCTTATCTGAAAATGTTTTTATTTTCCTTTTTTTCCTAAAGGGTAGTTTTTCTGTATATAGAGTTTTCAATTGACAGTTCTTTTAACAATTGAAGTATATTGTGCCACTCCTTTCTGGTCTCCATGGTTTCAGATGATTAATCCAGTTATTCAAATTGTTGTTCTTTCTTACATAATGTGTTATTCTGGCTGTTTTCAAGATATTTTCCCTTGTCTTTTGTTTTCAAGAGTTTAATTGGGTGTGTCTTGGAATGGATTTGTTTGGGCTTACTCTTTTTGGGGTTAGCTCAGCTTCTTGAACCTGTAGATTCATATCTTCCACCAAATTTGAGAAGTTTTTAGATATTATTTCTTAAAATACTCTTTCAGCTCCACTTTCTTTCTCCCTTTCTTCTGGAATTCTGAGAAATGACCTTACCTGGGATGTCTTCTGTTTCTAGGTGAGGAGTCAGGAAACACTGGATCTGAGTGTCTTCCTTCTGTTGGTGAAGGAACACAAGATACCCTTCCTGCGGCATTGTTCCTCCAGTCCTAGGGTCCCAAACTAGTTTTCTTTCTTTTTTACCACCTTTATGAGTTCTCCTTTGGTGTCTCATTATTTTCATAGTCTGTAGTTGTGCTTAGCAGATAGGAGTAGGGAAAAATGGGTCAAAGCCATTTTGTCCAAGCTGGAAGTTCCTTGTATATGTTTATCTTTTATATTTCTTTATACAAAAATTCATTTTGAGTTTTAGTTACCAGAATTTATTTTTAAAGCCTTATATACATGATGAACAAGATAAGCTTATGTTATTTTGGTAAGTTTTGATAAATTTAGATATTTTAATATGTGGACACAAGTCCAACATGAACACTTGTATATCAGAGTATATAATGATTATCCAACAAAGTATATTCTTTATCATGTGTTTAAAAAAAACATGTGCTCAAGTTCATTTTTAGGTCCATTTTCTTCTCATATAATGTAAATCTTTCATAGCTACAGTGATAGAATTTAAAACCGCTTTCTTAAGAGCTGAGTGATAACAATTTGACATCCTTTTTGATAACAAGGGAGTATGCAAGTGTCCATACACAAAATGGATAATTGTGTTAAGTTACTATATTTTTCACATTTGTATTTTAAACATGGGTGTCAATGCTCTGAAAAATAAGTTACTAATAATTGAAATGATTAGTGATGATTCAGAAGAAAATGTTTCCTGACAAAGCCATACTCTTAAAATTCTGTGTACATGTGAGAAAGGCATTGTACAAAGAAACTTATTAGCAAACACATTGTTTAAAATGGAAACTAATATTTGTACACTAATATAAAAACAAACACAGAGAGATCTAATTTATAGTTTCTAGTTTCTATTTCCTTCCCTTATGATACAGTTCATGCCCTAAAAATTTACAAGCTATTATAGTTTCTGAAAAGAAAGAAATCTAAATGATATTGAAAACACGAATCACTTTTTCCTAATCCCTTCATTTTCACGATATGGCTGCATGTCATATAAAGGAGAATCATCTTGTTATTAATTATACTGCAGTTAATTAAAGAAACTGGAATATTGGCACTGCTGGGAGACATAGCATTCAATTGTTTAAAAAATATTTTTTTAAGCACAAAACTTTCTCTACAAATAAACTCAGATTATAACTCAGAAAGAAGAAAGCAGCCATTTACCCTGTTGCAGACCTCCAGACACCTCCTTAGAACTTCTGGGACACCAGGGATTTTTGGAGCCCATTTTTCAGACGAGGAAAAATGAGACTCAAAACAAGGGACTTTATTGAAATCTCATAGCTAACCACAAGGCATCATCGGTTGAAACATAATGTCAATACACATGCTACCTCTGGGTCTTTTTTAGTGATTTCCTTTTGGTGGGATCTTTCTTTTAAACCTTACATCTATCTCCAATAAAAAAGAACAGCGAAAAATTTATGGTAACTCCATGAATATTTAATATAATTCTGTGTTACAAGATTTTGTAAATAAATTATCTTCATTCATTCATTCAAAAAAAAGAAAAAGAAAAGAAATCAGTCTTAAAACCCATAACACTTTTGATGATTCTTGTTTCCCCTTTATGTTGCTACCATTCTCTTAGCCTGATTCTGTTGTTATTTGTGATGAATGTAGGAAAGACCCCTGGAGTTAAAGGGAGCTTTGGTAAATGTGCAGGCAAAAGAGACTTTAAATGTTCCACTGGAAAGTTATTCTCACCTCATAACAAAACTTAAAACGTATTATTTTCTGAGACTCTAAGTTGTTTATTCAAGAATCACAGTTTAACTTTTGTGGAAGATGAGAGAAGAAAGACCAAAAATGTATTGAGCAACTCCTAGGTATTAGGAATTTTTACAAATATTTCTTTTAAAAAATTGGTTGTGCATAAAAAATAATAAAGTAAAATAAAACTCATTTGAAAAAGCAAAGGTCAAGAAGAGATAAACCATTGTTGAGGAAGAAGAAATAAGCAGGGGACATGACTTACCAGAAATCAAGACTTATCCAGCTATAAGAAATGGCCGGGGAGGGGGGGCGGGGTGCTTCCCTGGTGGCGCAGTGGTTAAGAATCCGCCTGCCAATGCAGGGGACATGGGTTAGAGCACTCGTCTGGGAAGATCTCACATGCTGCAGAGCAACTAAGCCCGTGCACCACAAGTACTGAGCCTGCACTCTAGGGTCCACGAGCAACAACTACCTGAGCCCGTGGGCCACAATTACTGAAGCCCGCGCTGCTAGAGCTGGTGCTCCGCAACAAGAGAAGCCACCGCAATGAGAAGCCCGCCCACCGCAACGAAGAGTAGCCCACGCTTGCCGCAATTAGAGAAAGCCCGCGCTCAGCAACAAAGACCCAATGCATCCAAAAACAAACAAATAAATAAATAAATTTTATAAAAAAGAAAAAAAAAGAAATGAGGGGGAAATCTCAGAAGAGTGCTCAAGAGGTTTCAAAATCATGACTCAGCAGTAGCTACAGAAGTGTTCACGCTATTATTCTTTGAACTGTACATGTTATATTCCCTCTTTTATATGTAAGTTCCCCCTCTTAATAAAGTGAGGGGGCAGGGAACAGTTTAGAATTCATTCCTGCAGTGATATGATGGCAGTGGCACCCAGCATCTGGTGGCAATAGTGGCGATGGAACCAGGTAGGGCGTGGCTGGCTAGCCTACCCCTCACCTGGAGACTTGACCTTGCCACTGTATCCCACATTGCTTGGTCTCCTTTAGAGCTGTCCTGTTTTCTGAGCTTCATTCTGCAGCCTTTCCCTGAAAATTCTGTGAACTACCAAATATCCTTTCAAAAAACTGTTTTTCTGCTTAAGTTTATCAGAGTTGTTTGTTGCTGTTGACAGTCAAGGAAGAAATATGGTCATTGCCATATGGGAAGTAAACAGTGCTTATAGAAGCATATAGCAGGGGCACCTAATCAAGACTTGGGGTTGGGAGCCTTCCCACAGGTAGCACCATCTAAGCTTTGACGTGAACGTGCGTAGAAGAGAACCAGGTGACCAGAGGGGAGATCAAGGGTTCCAGGTTCCTCATGTTCTGCCTCTCCCGACGCCTCCTCTTCCAAGTGGTTTGTTTTAGTGATGGCTCCTGCCTCACTGCTCCTGCCAGGTCTCTTCTTTAAATACTTTAGGCAAGCTCCATTTTATTGTATCTCTTTATTTGATATCATTGATTACTTTGTCCTTGAAACACACTCCTTTGCTGGATTCTGTGAAACCACGTTTTCCTTGTTGTCTTTTTATTATTCTAATTGCACTTTCTAACTGTACTTGCGTTTTCTCTACTGGTTCTCATTACAGAGAACCAGTTCTCAACCCTAGCTCTCTTTTTCTCATGGTTCTTTCTCTCTGTCTCTCTCTTTCTCCCTCCCTCTTTTCTGCCTCTCCTATCTCTCCCTCCCACCCTCCACAGGCTCTCACACCCACTCTTGGAGCTTTTGACACTATCACTGTGCTGATCTCGCTTCAGCTCAGCTATCTCTTCCAAGTGCGAGTAATTTAAGAGCCAAGAAGGAAGTAACCATGCCTGTTTTGCTCACTGTTGAATGCCAATGCCTAACTTGGTGCCTGGCACATAGCTGTTATTCGATAACAATACATGAATGTTTGAGTGAACAGTTTTACTTACATTACTCCAGATGTCTGGAAACACCTATCTTTATGTTTCTATTCGACGTTCTGGCTTACATTTAAACCTTAACTGTCCATTTACTAAGGGAACAAATAAACTATTTCAAATCTTTTTGGAAGTAGGTATGCTTTTAGATGAAGGATTGCATTTTGTTAGCAAGCTCTGAGAGACTCACCAAGTCAATTATTTAGCGGTTGGAAGAGAAGTAATTTTCTCTTGGGAAACTTAGGAGCGGATTCAAGAACCAAACAAAATGGATTTCACCGCTCTAATCTCAAATGGTCTCATCTACGGCTGGGTATAGAAGTCAGGGGAACTGGGAAAGAGAATTAGAATCAACCAGATATATCTGACCTGTGGGAGCTTGGGTAGCAATGTTCTACTCCTTGACTACAACTCTGTGGGGCATGGTTTAGAGTCTAGGAGTCCGGGACGCACAGGGAGATGGTGGCTGGTGGAGCTGTCTGCCTAGCAGGGTAGGATAGATGCTGAAAGTGAAGAACACTCCTCCTGGGCCTGCTTTTTTGGAGAAGAAACTTTTGGTCCCAGAAGTAGAAAGACATAAAAATTGCCTTTTGGGCAGTAAAACTACACAGGGATCTTCTCTAGAGCTCTACTGTGATCTGCCTTTGTCACAGCTGGAAGTTTATACTGCAAAAATGTTCTTTTTTTTTTTTTTTTTTTCTTTATTTTGTGGCTGCCCCATGCGGCTTGCTCGCGAGGATCTTAGTTCCCGGACCAGGGATGGAACCTGGGCCACGGCAGTGAAAGCGCCGAGTCCTAACCATTAGACCTAACCTAACCAGGTTAATTCCTAACCAGGGAATTCCCAAAAATGTTTTAACAAACCCTGTGTTTTAACAAACCCTGAAGAGATTTTTGATGAAATTCAGAAGTGAGGAAGGTTGAATGTTTCTTCTCTGCAATTCAGGTTATTTATTTATTTTTGATTTAGGGGGAACAAAATGTATATGTTTTACAAGCACAGATCATGCCCCCCTCAGAAGCTTAGGGGTTTTGACACACAAACAAATGTAGAAGGGAATTGACAAGCCATGTATTTGAAGGCGAAAGAAATTCTGCTTGCCTTTATGGGTGGTAGATCTGTTCAGTTAGCTGCAGGCATGCCCAGAAAGGAGCACTTCCCTTTTTATCTTTACAGTTGGACTGGGCTTTAATATTAAAGATAAAATGTGCATTTGATTTAATATTTTATCATTTAGATAATTTTTATCGTTTTAAAAGATGAACTTTTAATGTTCATCTTACAGGTAATCCCAACTTATGAAAGGTATATAACCTGAAAATTATTTTGTTAAGTCTATGATTATAAATGGTGGCTACATTCTTAGCCAAACCCACAAAATCTTATTTAATCCATCATAGGGATCTCATATTCCTGGGTGTAGTTCTTAGTATTCCCAGAAAAAGAGACTGGACCACCACCTTACACTCTAAATTCTAAGCCCTGACACTGTTGAGTCTTGAGACGCTGAAGTCCTGATGATTTTGTCAATGGGAAGAATGGGTGGAGGTGCCACTGCCTGGAGAGGCCCCAAACAAGGGCTCCTACTGGTCTCCACAGAAACGGGAGGAAAGGGCTCCATGAATCAGGTGTCACCAACAGGGGAAGGTTCTTGGAGAAGAGGATATCAGTGATCGGAGAGGAGCTGTGGGCACGTGGGAGTGGTCATTCAGTTGTATTACTGAGTCAAGTGTTTATAAGTCAGGGGATATTTGTACATATAATAGTTTCTAGACATTTCATTCTAGTTATTCTAATTGGAAATGTTAATTCATTCAAGTACTATATTAAGTCTACAGATGCAAAGATAAAAAGGCATGGGTGGTCTTCAAAACCACCTGTGGTATATATACCACTTCCTTCAAATATTAGCATTTGATAGGTGTTGTAGAGCAGATAATTTGACTCTAAGGACCTTGGTAAATACTTGATCTGGAAAAATGGGAGAGCCCTAGATTGTTTATTGGAAAGTGATCCATGTGTATTGAATACATGAAAAAAACGACAAAGTTGACATTTGTCATGAAAATTCAATTTCTTGACCTTCTTATACAAAGTTATCCATATGTTCACTGAAGTCAGCTCTTTTTTTCCACCTTTACAGAGAAGATTTAAAAAATATGGATTCCTGAGATGAAGATCTGATTGACTGGTAACTACAATGAAATCTTCTGTGATGTCCATAGCTTAATTTCAAAAATTAAAAGGCAATAAACAGATTGATAATGTTTAGACTTCATAAAAATGTCAACTTCTATAGAAAATAATAAACAAAATTAAAATGTAAATGCCCAAAAATAGTACGATGAATTGAGAAAAATATTTGCAATGTATATGAGAAAGATTTAATATCCCTAGTAAGGGGGTGTTATATGGTAAGAGTAACATTAGAGAAAATTGGGCAATAGGAGGTCATATAAGATGAAATACAAATGACCAATAAACCTGTGGAAAGGTATTCAAGCTACATACATATTCATAAATGAACGCATAAAATGGTAAGACCTGACATCCTTGCCTTTTTCTTCCTCTTAGGGGTAATACATTCAGTCTTTCACCATTACTTATGACGTTAGGTGAAGGGTTTTTGTAGATGCCCTTTGTTGGGTTGAGGAAGTTCCCTTCTGTTTCTAATATTCTTAAAGGTTTTATCATAAATGATGATTCTATTTTTTTTCAATTCTTTTTTCATTTAATGAAATAATCATATATATATTTTTTCTTTTTAGCTTTTAATATGGGAAATTACATTGACTGCTCTTCAAATGTTAATCCAAACTTGCATTCTTGGGATAAACCTGATTTGATCATGATGTATCATCCTATTTATGTATTGTCCAATTCAATTTGTTAATATTTTGTTTAAGGTTTTTGTGTCTCTATACCTAAAGGATATTGGTCTGTAGTTTTCTCTTCTTATAATGTCTTCTCTGGCTTTGGTATCAGAGTAATGCTGGCCTCATAAAATGAGTTGGAAAGCATTCCTTCTTTCTAGAAAAGTTTATATAGAATTGATATTATTTCTTCTTTGGTTGAATTCACCATTAACTTTTTCTGGGCCTGGTCTTCTTTTTGTGGGAGAATTTGTAACTATAATTTCTTTAATAAATATGGGGGCTATTCAGATGATTTCTTCTTGAGTGAACTTTAGTAACTTATGTTTTTCAATGAATTCCATTTAAATCAATTCATATAAATTGATTATATTCTTTATATCATTGATTTTTTGTAACAGCTTTATCGAGATTCATGTACCATGCACTTCATTCATTTAATGTGTAAAATTTATTGATTTTTCATTTAATCAGAGAATTATGCAATTGTCAACTACAATCATTTTTAAAAATACTTATTCCACTGTCTAGGAGGCAGAAATATGGGTGGAACTGCTCAGTTCTTCTCTATTTTCTCCCTCCTCCCCATGGCAAGAGGATGACCTAAGTGGTTGGTACATTTTTGAAAAGGGACTGAATGTTTTGGCTTAGCCTCTTCTGGGCTTTTGTTCCCTTTGGACCCAGTCCCTCTGCAGCACACATACATTCTCAGTGCATCTGTGTGGCAAGGCCTGAGGTGGCCCAGGTGGGTCACTGACTTAAGTGACAGATATACATGGAGACCCATTGTTACAGCACTTGCAAGTTACCTTCACTAGTCCATCTTCTATCAGTAATCAAACCCATATTTTGCTTTCCATCTATCTGATTCCAGCATTGATCACTCACTTACTTCCAAACTCAGAAAGGGATAAAAGTTGGGTTGTTTATTGGTCTTTTGCAATTTCCAGCTAGAATGAGTGAGAAAAGTCAGAAGGAAAATTCAGCTGGGGTTTGGGGGCAAGGAGGCATATTTTGAAAACGACTAACTTTGTTGAATAAACTTATTTTACAGAAAAGACTTCTAAGGCACAATGATGTTAGAGAAGTTTTAGTTTACATGGTTAGTTACTGGAGAGTCTGAGTGAGAACCCAGGAATCCTGACTTTTTGAATCAAAGCTTTTACCCTGGGAAGCTCTGTTATTGTCATCTCTCAAATATTAATATGCTTGGGATTCAAAGTTTATATAAATTCACCTGTGCGCAGCTGTGTTTCCTTCAAAAAATTTTGGAGAAGAAATTATAGCCACACATAATAAAACAGGAAAGGCCTTATGAAATGACATGGTGTCTTTTTTCTTAGGTATCTTTGAAACTGTCTTAACATAATCCTCTACAAACTTAATTCTGAAAACCAGGACTTAGTCCATATATAGAAAAAAATGATTAGAAGTTCCTCAAACTTGATCTGTTTTTCCTGGAGTCACATAAATATGTGTCAGAATAAGCTATTACAATGACCTTACAAGAAGTTAAATCAACTGTGGTTTTGTGAACGCTTTCATTCCATACATTAAAGAAAATATCTTTTGCAATCTGGGATAAAATACAGAGAAACCATTCCAAAGGTTGAAGGAAAGTACACTCTACTTCATTCAGTAAGCTGTGCAAAGTGCAACGTTCTGTAAAGACACACGCTGTTGAGTACAAAATTATTGTACTATTTCAGATGGTGACTGCTACTGTTCTTGCCCCTTGGGAGCCAGGCAAGGGTGGAAATCCCTGCTTCTGCAGTCTGTAGCAGCTGAGAGCTGCCACCCCATCGCAGAGCTAAGGAACTCTTCCCAGGAGCTGCGCGGCTCCTTGCTCCCCAGCTGTACTTTTGACAGCCCCTTTCTCAGGCGCATGCGCGCAGTGCAGACGCCCCCTAGCGCTGGCTCTTTAATTTGCCCTACTGTGGTCCTGCATCTCCCTCTCAATTCGTTCTCCAGTGCCCTCTCCCCTCCTTAGCCCCTACACCCCATCTTCGCACCTCTCTGGTCACACACTTGGTCCCTCTGACTTCTCTCTGAATCCCCATCAGTGGTCTGGGTATGTATTTCCCCCAACGCGTCCCTGGACCCCGGCCTTCCAGGCGCCCCTATTAAAGAGGCGATTTCCCCTGCCTCCCTCAATAAGGACTTCCAATAGTATGAGATCCCTTGAACCTCAGGCTCTCTTTCTCTTCCGCTCTGTATTAGGCCGTGAGGGCGTTCTCCTTCTAAGTGAGATAAACTTTCTCCTTCTAAGTGAGATAAACTTTCTCCTTCTAAGTGAGATAAACTTTCTTCTAAGTGAGATAAACTTTCTCCTTCTAAGTGAGATAAGTGCCCAAGCAGATAGTAACCAATCCCAGCTGACCTCTGAGGAGGTCTTGGGATGAAATGAATTCATGAGAACTGAAGCCCCTCTTCTATTAAAACAACCTTGAGTAGGGAGACCAGCGGGAGGCTGGACCTAATATTTCACACACTTTTCCTTCTATTGGCTTCTCCCATTCCGAAGTCTCTGGAAAAGCTACTTTGCCTGGTTCTCCATGGTAGGCGATAAGGTCCCTATTTGCCCAGGACTTGGTTTTAGCATTGAAAGTCCCCTTTCCCTGGGGATCCAGGTGAGCCAGGATGTTTGCACCCTCTCCCTGTAAGATGCCCTTCCTTGTGACAGAGCAGAGGGTTCCCTCCGGGTAGAAACTCTTCCTAGAAGTGCTCTAGGTCCCCAGAGACAGAGGGAGACGATTAATTCCCTCAGGGGCATTCCCATTCTCTCTCCACAAGAATCACATGGAATTCTTGGTAAGTATACACCCAGACCTACTGTTAGTGACCATATGGTCTGGTTTGCCAAGGCCATTTCCTGTTGGCCCAGCATAACATTTGGAAGATAAATTTGACACACTCTCCCTTCCTACAGAAACATTTTCTATACGCATGAAGCCTAGAAAGTTGTGATTTTAATAAGCACCCAACTGATTCTTATTATTTTCAAAGTCTATGGTTAGTATAGAATCTACTGTATCAGTATTTGGCTTACCAGGGCAGAGTAATAATTTTTCGAAAAACAAGGGACCCACACTTGCCTAAACAGGAGCAATGTGAATATCATGAGACTGTGGCTTTAGTTAGAGCTTAAATGTATTGTTCCCAGTAGGTTTTATTCTACTACAGCAGGATTTATTATTATTCTGATGGTGCAAATCTGCAGAGCATATAGATACAGGTATAGATATATCCTCACATCTTGTTTTCTTTTTCTCTAATAATCCCTTTCATCTCAAAACACAGATTCCCACAAAATGAATACAGTTGAAATTATTTATCTCTGTGTCATCACCCTACCATAAGCATCATCCCTTAAATAATTTGCTTTCTGTTGTGTCTTAATGCTGAAGAAGCTATGAACTTTCCAATATAGTCATACTCCAGCATCATATTAGCTTTAGGAAATCATTAGTCCAGGAAACAAATTGTCCTGTCATGTATGACCAGTTCACTCCATGGTTCATGCCTGAATCCTGAGTAATCATAAGTGTCTTCTTAGCAGCATTTTTAAATGAAAGAAACAGATACAGGGATTTTAAATCATTTTTATCTGTTACATGTTTGTGAGTTCTCCCATCATTTATAATTAGTGGGCAGAGCAGACAGCAAAAACTACGCATCAGGGGATGTAATCATAAAACACCACTCCCCCTAAAGCAGAAATGTTCTAAATTGGAAACTTATTTATTGAAGGATTTTTTTTTACTCTGCTGGAATACATTGCAAGAAATTCATACATTAGATAAAAAGATATTTCCACATCAGGAAGTTCAAAAGGTTAAGATGCTACTGAAATGTAAGTTAAAGGAATTCATAAATGTTTCAGAAAACATTACAGTAGAATTATTACTGTAATTTGAGAAAGCCAGGCTCTGCAATAAAGTAAGATTCATTACAAAGCCAAAATTATTTTTTAAACCCCTGACATATTTAGATAGAATTTTCACGCCAAGTCAAATAATTATGAAATTAAAACATTGCTTGAAGGAATGCTTGGAATTTTATACTAATGAGGACTTAACTTTAGAGGCTTATTTTTCTTTGTGAAGATGTTACGTTTTATGACTTTCTTCCAAGCTCTCAATGTGTATAAGTGTGACAAAATTCCTATAAGAAGCTGAGGTAAGAGGAACTTGTAAATACTTATTCAAATGTTCCATTTACTCATCTATTTATTCATTCAGCAAGTATCTATTGAGTGACTGTCTGTGCCAGATGCTGGGCTGTGCAGCATAGGGGGACACAGACAAGGTCTTTCTGTCTTCATGGAACCATCTTCTAACGGGGAAGATAGTCAACAAGCAATGAATAAATGAACAAGGACATTTCAGACTGCACAGTAAGAGGTTAGCTTAACAGGCCCAGGTTGTTCAAACCCTGCATGTTCCAAAGAAAGTCCTGTTTTCAGGGGGAGTGGCCTTTGACCATCTCCCAGGAGATAACCTCTGAGTCCTTGCAATGTCCTGCCTGATAAGAGTGTTTTCAGATGCCTGAGGCCTTGGCCATGCTGTGTCAGTTTGTCCTCTGCAGAGAGGTGAGCTGGAAACTGAGTAGTAAGTCAGCCACGTGGGCACTGCAAGTCTATGTGACTGACACTCAATAAAAACCCTGGACACAAAGGCTCAGGAGCACTTCCCTAATTGGCAACAGTGCACCCGTGTTGTCACACATTGTTACTGGGAGAATGAAGGGCATCTTCATGTGACTCTGCTGGAAGCAGAGCTGGAAACATGCATCCAGTTTCTCCTGGACTTCACCCATGCACCTTTTTCCTTTGCTGATTTTGTTCTGTATCCTTTCACTTTAATAAACCACAACCTTGAGTATAATAGCTATTCTGAGCCCTGTGATTCCTTGTAGTGAATCACTGAGTCTGAGCCTCGTCTCGGGGACCCTCTACACACAAACCATATTAAATGAAATAAACAGGGTGATGTGTTAGATTAATGGGGTGGGCGTGGGGTGCCTAGTTAAGATGGGAAATGAATTAAAGCCTGAGGGATAAGAGGGTGGTGAGCATGGGAAGAGCTTAAGGAGGTGTGCTCCAGGCGGAGGGAAGAGTAACTGCAAAGGCTTTGGGACAGTGACGTGCTGGGCATGTTGGAGGGACAGCAAGGACGCCAAGAGCCTGGGGAGCAGAGGCAATGTGGCAGCAGATGGGGTTGGTAAGGGTAGCAAGGGCCAGATCATGCAAGGCTTTTAGGTCTCAGAAAGGAGTTTGGATTTTGTTGGAAACAAATGAGTCTTGACTGGGCGAGGTTACACCCAGTTCTGTTGCTTTTTTTTTTTAACTACATCAGTAACTTGAGGCAAGTGAAGTCATTTTATGAAGGGGCTCAGTCAGGTTGCAGCCTCACTTACAGCCACCCCTGTGTATCCCTGGGTTCTACATCTGCAGATACGGGGGGCTGATTTCACTGCACCACTTTACACAAGGGACTTGAGCATCCGCGGGTTTTGGCATCTGTGGGGTTCCTGGAACCAAGTCTCCGTGGATAATGAGGGACGACTGTAAATCTTACAAGAAACAACCAGCAAACAACACTGAAAGGGCAGGGGTCTTGGGGCACTGAATACGAATTCAGATAAGGGAGAGGTTACTCGTTCTCCATATCTTCTGCTCTGAGTAGCACTTACCCTAATTTCAGTGCTATGCAGAATCTTAATTTTAAATCACTAAGAAATACAAATGTCCAATATACATGTTCCAACTCACTTAAAATAAGCTGAAAATCAAATCAAGGAGATGCCTATTTTTTCCCTTATCGGACTGGCAAAAATGACGACATTTATAAAACATGATGTTGGCAAGCATTTGTCAGAATTCCGTGTGCTTTTAGTGGAAATAAAAATGGGTGCCACGGGCTTCCCTGGTGGCGCAGTGGCTGAGAGCCTGCCTGCCAATGCAGGGGACACGGGTTCGAGCCCTGGTCTGGGAGGATCCCACATGCCGCGGAGCAACTGGGCCCGTGAGCCACAACTACTGAGCCTGCGCGTCTGGAGCCTGTGCTCCGCAACAAGAGAGGCCATGACAGTGAGAGGCCCGCGCACCGCGATGAAGAGTGGCCCCCGCTCGCCGCAACTAGAGAAAGCCCTCGCACAGAAACGAAGACCCAACACAGCCATAAATAAATAAATAAATAAATAAATTAAAAAAAAAAAAAAAAAATGAGTGCCACCATTTGGGAGGGCAATTTGTTAATATCAGTTAGCTTGCAATGTCATCTTTGATCCATTATTTCCACTGATAGAGATTTATCCCAAGGAAATATTTGCAGAAATACACAAGGGGATGTTTGTTGTGGCAGAAAGCTGGTAACAACCTAAATACCCATCCATAGGAGAATGGTTGACTTAACTGTGGTTACTTTAATACCATGGAATTATGATGCATAATGAAAAGCGAATAAGGTAAAACAGTGTCTGCAAGTATCAAAAAAATTGTTGCGGAAGCCAAACTTTATGACCATGTCACACCATTTCCCATTTTTATCTCTATCCATATGATGATCCAATTTATTTGGTGGTTGTATTTCCTGAAATCAAGAGTGATGGAGGGCTCCCCTGGTGGTGCAGTGGTTAAGAATCCACCTGCGAATGCAGGGAACACGGGTTCAAGCCCTGGTCCGGGAAGATCCCACATGCCGCGGAGCAACTAAGCCCGTGTGCCACAACTACTGAGGCCACATGCCACAACTACAGAAGCCCACGCACCTAGAGCCTGTGCTCTGCAACAAGAGAAGCCACCACAATGAGAAGTCTGCGCACTACAAGGAAGAATAGCCCCTGCTTGCCGCAACTAGAGAAAGCCCGCGCGCAGCAACGAAGACCCAACGCAGCCAAAAATTAAAAAAAAAAAAAAAAGAGAGTAATGGAGGCTGGTAGATTAAGTAGTCATTGTAGGAATACAGAACAGTATAAACCTTCCCTTGGAGGTTTTTAAGGTCGGTTTGGGAGATGACATGGACACCCGTGTAGAGGCAGCAACCAAGACCAAGAGGGCTCTGAAAAGTCATTATGGGCTGGGCTGAGGTGACCTCACCTAGTGGGTCAAACGTAAGCAGGAAAGAACTCACAGAAAACTCCAAATAAAACAAAATGTCCATTTCAGAAACAGAGTGAAATGTGGAAATTTTAAATATAAAAAGTCTTCTAAACGTTGATGGTCCCTTCAATTTGTTAAAGTAACAAGTCTGTGAATTTTTAATACAACTCTGATACGCCTTCAGTTTGCTAAAGAAGCAAGTCTGTGTAATTTTTAATAAAACCTTACTCAGCCTAGGTCTGTGCTTTCTCATCCTCTTCCATATCTTGCAAGTGTATTTTTTAAAAGTGCATTTTGAGAGCATGTATTACACATTTAGGTCTTAGCTGAATATTTATAGGAAAATTTCCAGGCTGACTTGCATTTTAGTGACCTCCCAGGAGCACAATAATCTCCTTTGTACTGGGGGTTGGGGGCGAGGGGAGGAGGGGGAGGGAGAGGGAGGGGGAGAGAGAGAGAGAGAGAGAGAGCGTGAGAGCAAGCATACTCTCGAATTGGTTTGGAGAGAGAACTAGAGTCTTAAAATATATACTGACAACTGGCTATGCTCTACAGATTTCAAATGTGCGCCAATAAATTTAAGAATATGCACGCTAAAACTGCTTTTCAGGAGTTAATTGTGCAGGCTCTGCAGCGAAATGTCTGGGCTTGACGCCCAGCTCTGCCACTTACTGTGTTATCTGGGGAAAGTCATTAACCTCTCTGTGCCTCAGTTTCTTCATCTGTAGAAGAAGTGATAGTTGTACATTGCTCATGATATTGTGAAGATAAGAGAAATGAATGGGTCTTTAAAACGGGGACTGGCACATAGTAAGTGCTAGAGAAGGGTTAGGTGCTATTATTATTATCTGCACAGTGGTGCTGAGGTCTTAGACTAAGAAGGTTGGTCTGGCCTTGTCCTAGCTCTAACAGCAAGCTGCCGAGCAATCTTTATTCTTTTTAATTTATTTATTTAATTAATTTATTTTTGGCTGCGTTGGGTCTTTGTTGCTGTGCGCGGGCTTTCTCTAGTTGTGGTGAGCGGGGGCTACTCTTCGTTGCGGTGCGCGGGATTCTTATTGTGGTGGCTTCTCTTGTTGCGGAGCATGGGCTCTAGGCGCCTGGGCTTCAGGAGTTGTGGCTCACGGGCTCTGGAGCGCAGGCTCAGTAGTTGTGGCGCACGGGCTTAGTTGCTCCGTGGCATGTGGGATCTTCCCAGACCAGGGCTCGAACCCGTGTCCCCTGCATTGACAGGCGGATTCTTAACCTCTGTGCCACCAGGGAAGTCCCAAATGGGCATAACAGCTTTTAACTCATAGATCGTTGTGAGAATTTAAAGAGATATTACTTGTATGATAACTTGGTGGAGCTCTTGGAACGTAGCAATTTTAAGCGAATGTTAGTTGTTCCAACTCAGTGGAAGGCTGTCAACAAGTCCCTTTCGGAATGTTGGTACACTAGTCCCAGGGAAGGGCTTAGAATAGGAGTTGAGTTATAATCAGGCACAGAGAACAAACAGACCTGAAACAAGCCTTATGTCCCACTCTTAATAATTGTGCTGGGACTTCCCTGGTGGCGCAGTGGTTAAGAATCCACCTGCGAATGCAGGGGACACGGGTTCAAGCCCTGGTCCGGGAAGATCCCACATGCCGCGGAGCAACTAAGCCCGTGTGCCACAACTACTGAGCCTGCACTCTAGAGCCAGGAAGCCAGAACTACTGAGCCTGTGTGCCACAACTACTGAGGCCCGCCTGCCTAGAGCTCGTGCTCCGCAACAAGAGAAGCCACCGCAATGAGAAGCATGCACACCGCAACGGAGAGTAGCCCCCGCTCGCCACAACTAGAGAAGGCCCGTGCGTAGCAACGAAGACCCAACGCAGCCAAATATAAATAAATAAAATAAAAAAAACACACACATCCATTTAAAAAAAAAAAAAAATTGTGCTGACTGCCCCAGGGCCATCGGTGATTCACACTGCACTCTGCTCTACAGCCCTAGGCACAGTCCTGCACTAGGATAGAACCCAGTGCTGGATTCAGCAGCATCACTTGGTGCAAGTATCTTCTGCAAAGCCCAAGTACTGAGTGTGTGATGGGGCCATGGCCTCTCCACATCTCTAGACTATTTCCTGGCACAGTGCAGTGTGTATGAGTGGAACTCAACGGGTATTTCCTGGAGGAATAAATATAATATTCAGTATTATACAGAAATGTAAAGATCCAAACAGAGAAAATAATCAAAGGTAGCGGAGGTAGGACAAATCAAGAGGTTATGGAAATTGTAAACAGAAAAGCCACTTGGCAAGGTGTATCAAGAACTTCCAAATATTCGTATTTTTATCTAGCAAATAAAAAACAGGACACCAAGTTATATCTAGAGTTTGATCCTCATTTTGTAAAAATCAAAAAATATGTAATCCATATGTGTGATATGTGTGTGTCCATACAGAAAAAAAGAGAAACAGAAAGAAGAGATATATCAAAATATTTTGAGGTAAGGGAGGAGCCAGGATATATAAGAGTTTTTGCAAGCAAGCAAACAAACAAAAGAACCAAACAACCAGGTAATTAAACATCAAAAGATTACTGCTAATTAAAGAAAAACCAGACATCTCAAGTTAATGAATTCAGTGCTTTTCTGTGTATGGGAAGAGTCTAGGCCTAATGAAATCATTCCTTTGATGTGCACCTTAACTATCTAAGGCCATTATCCTGTTTTTCTCTATCTTGAATCCTCTCAGGGTGCACTCTGGGTGAGGGTGGCTTCAGTGGCTGATGGGGTGATGGCAGCAACATCCTTTGTTTACTGTTGCGACTCCTCCCTTACCTCTTTCTAACAGTCCCTCAGAGCGATCTTAGAGGCTGTACCTCAGGCTTACGTCCTCAGTAATGCCCCAAGTAAAACATAACTCTCAGCTTTTAGGTTGTGCATTTTTTTTTTTTTCAGTCGACACTGGATACCTAAAAACATTTTTAAAATTTGAAGATTAATTATTGATTTTAGGGTTTTCGTATTTAATTTTATATGAGGAAAATGATTGATACTGGAATTTTCATTTTCTTATGAGGAAAATTATTTACCAAGCAATATAGAGGTATTGAAAAGTCTAAAGTATTTTTGGAACAGTTTCAGATTTACAGAAAAATTGCAACAGTACAGATTTCCCATAAACTCCTACCGATTTCCTCTGTCATTAACATTTTACATCAGTATGGTACGCGTGTTACATTTAATGAATCAATATGGATATAGTGTATTAACTGAAGTTATAGAATCATCCTGAAAATCATACTATGGGACTATTAGTTTCTCTATGGTCATTTAGTCAATTTTGTCTTGCAAATGCTATACTGAATAACAATGTTCTACTGCCATCTACTGTTCTGAATAATTTTTTTTTCAATTTGATTCTTAGCATTTTTTCATTTATCTATACTTTCATTTATCTATCTATATATATATATATTATATATCTATGTACTTTCATTTATCTATACTTTCATAGCCTATAAGTTTCCCTACAGTTCATTTTTTTAACCACCTCAATAAATAAGTGAATATATTGAAGCTCAGAGAGACCAAGGCTCACAGGTAGCTATTGACATAGCCATTCATCCATTTATGTATTCATCAAACAATTACTTAACACCTGTATTAGAAGAGGTGCTGGGGATACAAGGCAAATAGGAGAATGGTCACTTTCCTCAAGAATCTCACCGTCTAATGGGGACAAGAAAAAGATGATTATAAAACAGTGTGATTACTACATATGCTTCAAGTCTTCTGGGAGCACAGGGAAAGAACACACAGTTACCTTAGATCGGAGGCGGGAAGGTAGGGAATATGCCAAGATTCAGGGCCATCTTGTTGGAAGACATGTGGTCTGAAGCAGATCTTAAAAGAGCAGCAGGAACTAAATGGGTGAATAGGGTGGGGATTGGGAAGACTGGTATTCCAGAAATAACATCAGAAAGGCAAAAATAGTCTACTGCACGTGAGAAATTTAAAAAAAGAGCAGAAAGTGTAAAAGAAGCAGAGGTGACAGATGAAGCTGGAGAGGCTCACAGGGGTCAGACCATGGAGGAATTTGTGTGTCACTTTTGGAAATCTCCTTCTTGATCACAGAGGTGATGGAGTAGCAGTGAAGGGGGCCTGGAGGAGAGTGTCAGGGTCAGGTTCATGTGTAGCTGCATCATGTTAGTAGTCCTGTGGAAGACGGATTAGGGAGGGTGGGGCATGTCCAGAGCTGGAAACAGGGAGAGCAGTGAGGAGGCAGCGTGGCAGTAAAGACAAATGAAGCAGAGCAAGAGGGGCAGGGATGGAGCAGAGAGTCTGCATTGAAGAAATATTTGGGAGGTAAAGTAGGTGGCAAAGCTTTCAATACTGCATATATACTGGATAAACAAGAAAGAGTCAAGGATGATCTTGGAGTTTTAATTTTGGTGACCAAGGTGATGGGGGTGCTACAGAAAGAAGCTAATGGTTTAGGGAAGAGAGGGCCATTTGAACTCTGCACGGGTTGAGGTTAAATCGTCTGAGGGAGAATCCAGGTGGTGCCATCTTGCTGGAAGTTGGTCTAAAGGTTTGAAGCACAGAGGAAAAGTATGGACTGGAGATATGTATTTTCAAGTCATGAGTATGTAGGTAGGGGTTGAAATCATGAAAGTGGATGATGTAACTCAAAGCAAATGTACAGAAGGAACAGAAGAGTGGTGCAAGGAAAGAAGCCCAGAGAACCCAACCCTGGATGAAGGCAGGGGGCACAGGAAGACTAGCACATTAAGGAGACAGGGAAGGGGTGGATGGAAAGATGCAATGGAGAACTAGCATGAAAGAAAAAAAATCTCTGACAGCTGGTAGTTGGCCTGGCAACCAATAGCTAGGCTATGACGATCCAATGCCGAGCATAACTAATTTCACAGACTATTAACACCAGACAAGCTTACTCTGTAATTGTGGTAGAACAAGACAAAATCAAGACCACTCCATAATTAGATTTGAATGCAGAAAAAACAAAAACACCATGCAATTCTTCCTGACATAATGT